>NC_080404.1:35177500-35803928 GCF_030265065.1 Corythoichthys intestinalis
GATTGCCAACACTGTGGTAGCTTTGACTGACAAAGATGAATGTGCAACATAATAATGCAGATGCGTCATCCAGTGCATCTTCTGTGTGTTTGCGGTGCAGAGGGGGAACATCCTTGTTGTGAAGTACTGCTGAATAATAGAAGCTGCCGGGAACACTGCGTGTCTTCGAGGCAGCGTCGCAGAATTGAGAGGGGGTGTCGCAACATCACGGGGGCTGGCGGCCGGTGAGTCAACAAACCAACATGAATACAGTCTACGATCCTGAAGAGGCAGCGAAACATTTGAGAAAACACGACGGCAACAGAGGTGGTAAACGTCTGAGCCAGCGTGCCTTCTGTTGCTGCAGGCGTGAAAATTCATCATGTGGGCAGCAGGGGGTGCGTTTTCCGGATGAGTTTGGATGAACGGAAAGCAGCCACTTTTCCCAAAAGGGAGATTCCTCTATTGTTGTTATTTACTGTATCAATTCTTCATTGGCACCTCGCACTACCACTTGGCCAAGACTACTTATTATTACCTGAAGCTCAGATGGACACAGTTAAAGCACTTTTAAGTAATGCCAGAGTTTCATCTTTCTTTTTCCTGGATGAAAATGTTGAAGAGAAACATAAATACAAGTTGAAATGGCCTCGAGTGGCTTGAAAAAGCATTCGCAGACTCGTCTAAATCAACCTTTTCTATCCCTCCCGCTGAAAACCAAAATACCACTGCGCTGTTCCCAACAGCTTTTGACTTACAAATATATGTAATTTAGTACCCTTTTTCCACACAGCAAGCTATAAATCAAGACTCAGGAAAAAAAAGCAAATGCATGCAAAAGCTGACTATTCATAATCCACTTAGGTTCTAAAATATGAAAATATTAAAATAACGGAGATGTTTTGACATTATGTTGGTAACCTATTTTACTGAAGTGCACCAAGATGCATATAGTCTTCCTCAGAAGAAATACCATTTTGGGTTCTTGGTAATATATTACCGTTTTCCGAGAATGACTTTTTAGCCGATAACCAGATATTGTCCAACTCTACAAATCCAACACAGATATATATGCGGTCATGGACTTACATACCGTATTGGCCCGAATATAAGACAGTGTTTTTTGCATTGAAATAACACTGAAAAGAGAGGGTCGTCTTATATTCGTGGTCTAGACATTATACCCATTCACGACGCTAGATGGCGCCAGATATCATTGAAGCGATGTTCTGTCATGACAGATCTCAGCTAGTCTTTTTAGTTTAAACAGTTTGCATTATTTTATTGCAATGTTTTTCCTTAGTCAGATTTGTTTCAAGACTACAGTTACAGTTACACTTCACTTTGATGGTGAATGCAGTTATTGCAATTTTGTTGTTTTATCACAATAGATTGGTTTATTTACATTTCAAAAACCAGAAGCCATTCATTTACGAATGTGTTTGCACTTTAGTTTATATATTTAAATGTTCAGATATTAAGATTTGAATGAGGCAAAATAACATGCTTTTTCTCTCAAATATATTGTTATAATCATGTGTTTCGGATGTACTGTAATTATTTTCTGTATGAAAATTAATTTGGTGTTCAAAAAGTCTTTTTTCAAACTTGAGTCTTGAAAAAGAGGGGGATGTCTTATATTTGGGCCAATACGGTACTTCCTTGCAACATATTATGACCAATTGTACTATGATGCCCCATCAGATGCTTTAATAATTATAAATGTAACAACTTCAAACGGTTTTACAAATAAATATTCAATGAAAAATAAGAGAACTGAGGGCAACATGCATTATCATAAAAAAACGATGTCGATTTTAACCCATATCATTCTAAAATGCTTTTTAATCGGGAGATATTGCGGACTACTCTACAATATATGAAAGCTAAAGACACCTAAACAGGCTTAACTAGGCTTTTTCTATTTACATATTATTTATATAGCCTGATGTCTTGTCAGATGGTAAATTTCAAACTAAATTCAAATGTTAACTATTTATTTTTTAAAAATAGTTTCTTCAGCATTTGCCACACTTTCATTTTTAATCTGGATTATATTTGATTACGATACAATATATATATATATATTATATATATATGTATATATATATTAGGGCTGTCAAACGATTAAAAATTTTAATCTAGTTAATTACAGCTTAAAAATGAATTAATCGTAATTAATCGCAATTCAAACCATCTATAAAATATGCCTTATTTTTCTGTAAATTATTGTTGGAATGGAAAGATAACACACAAGACCGATATATACATTCAACATACGGTTCATAAGGACTGTATTTGTTTATTTTAACAATAAATCAACAAGATGGCATTAACATTATTAACAATCTGTTAAAGTGATCCATGGATAGAAAGACTTGTAGTTCTTAAAAGAAAAATGTTAGGACAAGTTATAGAAATTTTATATTAAAACCCCTCTTAATGTTTTCGTTTTAATAAAATGTGTAAAATTTTCAATCCAAAAATAAACTAGAAGCCCGCCATTGTTGATGTCAATAATTACTTACACAATGCTCATGGGTGCTGAAGCCTATAAAATCAGTTGCACCCAAGCGCCAGCAGAGGGCAGCAAAACTCCATAAAACACAACAAGTGAGTGTTTCACTGAACTGTCATTTAAATCTATCTGAGCGGGGCATCCATTCTGCGTTAATTGCGTCAAATATTTTAACGTGATTAATTTTAAAAATTAATTAACGCCCGTTAACGCGATAATTTTGACAGCCCTAATATATATATTATATATATTTTAATCAAAAAAACTTTTAAACATTTTTTACAAGAATTTCATTTGCAAAATGCAGATAAGCCAGATCAAATTCTTTGTTGTTTAGTCACTGATGACACCAATCTGAGATCTGGGAATGTTTTTTTTCTTTAAATATGTTTTACAGCATGTCATCTAATGATCTGCAGCCTATTGAAAAGGAGTTTGTTTGTAATGTACTGTAAAGGAGTTTGTAATGTACTGTACTTCAAAGTAAAAAAAAAAAAAAAAACTGAAAAAAAAAACTTTTATAAGCCATTATAGCATTGTGAACACTGAATACTTGAATTGTATTATTCTATATTTACAACATCGCTCTTGATCATAAACTACATGGTGCTTCAGATTTCAATGATTGTTTGATCACATGCAAGAGCCTTTTCTATTTATTTCCAATACAGTTCCTAAAATTAAGAAATGTGTTCCAGACGTGTTTTTACACTTGTGTGACAGTTAAGAATGTGAAAATGTTTCCTTGAAAAATTTCCCGGTGGAGAAATATTTCTGACCAAATCAGTTCAACCTTAAAAATTATACACATATGCAAATTCCTTTTTGTGGAAGTCTAAATATTTTTCTTCCTTTGTTTATTCAGATGACCTTGGACTAACCTGTGTCTCTTCTCAAGAACATTTATGTTGGCCTGCCTCACAATTTCTTTTTTTCCCCCCTATTGCTCCATGTTTTTTCCCCCGCGCACCTCCCAGTTGGAAAACACGCTGACGATGGCTACCGGCTGTCCAGGAGAGACGGGGAGAGTAAAAAAGCCACAGTGGACTTCCATTAGCGAAAAAAAAAAAGAAACCTTGTTTGCCTTTTTTCAATCATTATTAACACACCTGCCAAGAGACAAATCAGACTGTCCTGTACTGCTCGCATGGATCTATTCTAAATCCAGGTAACTCACGGTGAGAGCTCCACTCCCTAAAAATGCTGCGTGAACAATAGAAAAAAGTGAGTATGGAGTGCGGCAGAAAAGCAGCAGGGATGCATTCAACAGGAAATAGCGAACGTATTATTGTAATCATTCTTCACCACAGTGCAGTGGCAGATTAGCTTACTTCCAGGAAGAAGTGTTTGGCAATGAGTCTGCCAAAAGAGTTAAAGTGTAAGTTATATAGTACATGATCAAAAGTTAATGATACAAAACACTAAAGCATAGGCTATACAAAACATTTTAATACTTTTTGCTCTTTTACATGTGTAAATCATGATATTCAACAGTTTTGTGTTTGGGTTTTAAAGTGCGTATGACACCAAAAAGCATGTTTATTTCATATTTCACGTGGTATTTTATGCTCCTGAATGAAAAGGACCGCCTGGATGTGTGTGGAAGCGATCGTTTTATTTCTTCAATTTTTTTGAATCCCGCGCCATGAAAATTAAAATGAATAACTTCCTGTTTAGACGAGGAATGCGAAGGTGACTTCCCCTGGGTCAGCATCTCACAATACAGCATTGCTTTATATCATGCAGATGGACTGCGGATTTAGCTGATTTTGTGTATTAATTCTTTAATTTTTCGCATCATGCCAGCCAAATGTGCAGCAGAAATTTGTTGCTGCACCAGGGAGAGGCGTGTGAGCCTTGTTGGGTTTTAAAGGTTCCCATTGACCGCGGATATTGGCCAAGACAAGCCCTACTACTGTGGGACCATTGGACTTCACGAAGAAGTGAGTAAACATGGTATTTTGTATTATGTCAAATACTGGGATCATAGCACATATTTTAATATGCAGATGGCTTGCATTTTGTGGCTGATTGTCCACCGAGAATGCCACTCGGCCGACAACCGGCAGTTTGTCGCCCAACCCCTTCTATACTCGTCCTTTTGCTCTTTTCGTGTTCCCGGTGTTCTGTCAAACTTTCAACCCCATCAGAAATTGCAACTTTGTGTTAAAAAATGGCCGCGAATACAGCGATTACAAAGTAAACACCACAAACTTTCTTTAAACAAAGGACTATTTACTTACATTTGATCATGGATGAATATGTAGTAAAGTTCTCCTCAGAACACATCCTGCCATGTTGGCTGCACAACAACTGCACGCCGCTCTAGTATGACTCTCTCACTGTTTACGTCTTTGCCGTGTAGTACAGCATTATTTTACGCCATATTCGTGTTGACTATGTGGCAGCTACGTACTCCTACGACGTCGGCTAGTTTGTCCGGCGGTCATTGGCCAGCTGCTTCCCCTCAAACGAGCCCTCTGCCCACAGCAGGGGAATGAC
The DNA here is from genome assembly GCF_030265065.1 of Corythoichthys intestinalis. NCBI lineage: Eukaryota > Metazoa > Chordata > Actinopteri > Syngnathiformes > Syngnathidae > Corythoichthys > Corythoichthys intestinalis. The sequence goes on from NC_080404.1 coordinate 35,182,500, forward strand.
GAGCTCTAACTTGCTTGGCGCCGGGCGGGTTGGCGATCGGCGAAGACAATTGACAACCCCGCCGCTGTGTGCAATAGATCCGAGTTAGTTTTGCGTGATTTTTCGCTTCGAAAAGCGAAAATAAGACTTTGAGATGTCACTCTGTCGGGTTAGCATGTCGGCTAGCTGGCATGCCTCTTGGTTTGTTTGCATTGTCAAAGCCGGACTAACTACGGTGGCATAAAATATTGTTTGGGAGGTGCGACAGTAAAGATGAAGTGGACAATTTTGACCTTTATGGATAAATTTTGCCATATCGTACTGAATAAATGCATTTATAATATTTCATATTCCATTTAGCACAAGACTTTTATTTGTCATGACCATACCATTTATTTAGAAATTGGGGAAAAGTACTTGGATGAAAAGAATATCCTGTAAAAATATTGGAGAGATTGAAACAATGACATTTTGCTGCGCACTTCGTTGCATTTTCCTCGTTCTGAATATTTCCCCCTCAGTGGGCTCAATTCAAAATCAGATGAAACCATGATAATGGTAGGCGTGGCTAAACAGCAGATTAAAGGACTAATTTCTCGTCATCTGCGCTTTGCCAAATTGTGTTATATGTAGTCGAATCGTTTCAAAATTAGGGCTGTCAAACGATTAAAATTTTAATCGAGTTAATTACAGCTTGAAAATTAATTAATCGTAATTAATCGCAATTCAAAACATCTCTAAAATATGCCATATTTTTCTGTAAATTATTGTTGGAATGGAAAAGATAAGACACACGACGGATATATACATACAACATACTGTACATAAGTACTGTATTTGTTTATTGTTACAATAAATCCACAAATGGCATTATTAACAATTTTTCTGTTAAAGTGATCCACGGATAGAAAGACTTGTAGTTCTTAAAAGATAATTGTTATAGTTACAAGTTATAGTAATTTTATATTAAAACCTCTCCTCATGTTTTCGTTTTAATAAAATTTGTAAAATTTTCAATCAAAAGTAGAGTTAATATAATAATAAGAAGAATAAAAATAACAGTAATAAAAATAGAGTGACCAAAGTCTAAGTTTTACGTGTATTTTGCATAGCTATTTTGATATGGAATGCCAGTTCATTTTGCATTGTTGTTTAACTGTGTGTCAGAATAGGATCTCATTATATAGACTGAAGTGCTTTTCTTTTTGTGAACATTATTTTTTTGGAGAGATAGGAATATTATTTTTGTTGTGCTTATCTTACCCAAAATGCAACAAGAGACACATAATTGCCACTAAAAGAAAGAAAATTGACCGAAATATGTGTGGAAATATGTGTGGAGCAGAAATAGCAATTTGCATTGCATTGGGAATACAGCATGAACGTGTCACAACTACTAATTCTCCCACGTTTAGAAGAAATAACATGAGTATGGAACGGCGCTGCCCCCAAGCGGCCGGTGGTGGCATCTTCACTCTTAATGTCCATAAACGGCCTCATTGTTATCTGTTTGAGGCAATGTGCAAGCGGGTCATTTAGTGCATGCGTTAATTGCGTCAAATATTTTAACGTGATTAATTTTAAAAATTAATTAACGCCCGTTAACGCCATAATTTTGACAGCCCTACTCAAAATATGATTCTAATTCACATAATAATGCTATTTAAGACTTTTTTTTATCCTGTCGTATGCACTTTAAAGTTTTGCAAATGCCACTTCATGAGGGTCTAGGTCAAAGGTCACAATAAAGGCAAAATAAGAAAAGCTGGACATTTTCCCACAATTTTCATTTGATGGTCCCTAAATGGCAGAAATATATAAGTCACGTTTTTTTTCATGTTTTGGCTGGGGGTGCCACTTATACTCAGGAGCGACTTATGTGTGAAATTATTAACACATTATGATATCATTTCACATGTTATTTTGGTGTTTTTGGAGTGACACTGATGGTTTTGTAAACTTGTCAGCATGTTCTTATGCTATAGTTATCTGAATAACTCTTAATAGCTATGGCCATGTTCGCGTTCTGCCTTTGGCAATGTATGTTCAATTGTATTATTGACTTTTTTATATTGAAATGGATGCATTTAGTTTGTGGCGCTTTCACGCCCACGTGGGGGCACACTCACACTTGTTTACGTGAAGAAGAGCGCTCACACGCTATAAAAAGACGGACAGCTACGTAGCTCTGAGTGAGTGGGTAAGTTAGCGAGAGAGAAAGATGGCTGTGAACCTACGTTCATTGTTTATGCTTTTAAAATATCTCTACAGAGGCAACGCCTGCGTGTATCATCTTTTCTGTTGTTGTTGTTGTTGTGTGTTTTCCACCCGCGATCGGACACTTAGAGCCAGTTGCGTGGTTGTTTGAACGATGTGCTAATGCTAGAGAGCGTATGTTAACCTGTTACTTATTGCTGTATTAGTACCTAATTATCATTTATTTACATTGATGCGAACCTGTTTGCTATCGAGGACCAAATTGATTCAGCAAATTATACGGACGTCCAGCATTGTCTTTTGGGAGTTCGCTGTTTAGCCAGGACTGAGCCGTAGCGTCCTGGTGAGGACAGTATATTCGCATTTCGTTGTTCATGCACTGTACACTGTACATTTATTCAGCATGTTGTTCTCTATTGTATTTTTATATTAAATTGCCTTTCAAGATGACATATCTGTTCTATGTGTTGGATTTTATCAAGTAAATTTCCCCCCAAAATGCGACTTATATAAGTCGCACCGGAGTATATGTTTTTTTTTCTCTTCGTTGGGCATTTTATGGCTTGTGCGACTTATAATATATAATATAATAGGTGTGACTTGTAGTCCGAAAAATACGGTAGTAGATAAATCATCAAGTCAACACATATTTTGTGGCAATCAAAAAAAAAAAAAAAAAAAAATGTATGGAAAACACCTGAAGTCAAAGTTCAAATACATCAAGGCCCTGATAGCTTTGCATTTTTTTTTTCCACTGTCACGTACATCATGAATTTGGTGGTTTTTTTTTTAATGACAGAAATCACAATTTTAAAAAATAGGAGAATGTGTAATACAAAAGACACAATGTTTATGATATGAAAATGTGTCATTCTGAAAGGAACAATATAATAAGAATCTAATTACAACAACAAGAAAAAAGACAAATGACACACTTTAACCCTGAGTGATCGTTGATGAAGATGGAGAAATATCCACACGCTGAATGATGGCCATCATAACCTCGACACCGGCCTACCGTGAGCATGTTTCACTTCACAGCGCGGATACAGGAAAAAGAGGGCGGCACGGCTGTCTCGGAATGCGAAGATCGGCGTATAAAAAGACCCCGAGAGAGAGTTAGCCGGGAAGGCGAGCTGAAACAAGGAGGAGGGAGGACAATGAGGCTTTTGATGGGGCCTTTCTAGGGAGCATATGTGGGTCACAACATGAATAAACACACTTTGACGAGTCCCAATTGATGATTTACACACGTTGTGTTGTTTGTATTGCATATGCACACTCACACACATATGCACACAGGGGCTGCTTGTCTTGTATCCCTTGTTTATGCTTCTCCATTTCACTCATTTATGGACGTGACCCATTCAGGCCACCTCTGTAAATCTGACGACTCACTCGCTTACTCACTTTTATTGTCCCTCCTGAAGGTATATATATTTCTTTTAATTCCAGGGCCTTAACATGCTTAACAGGAAGAAGCCCCATATGAAACATAGTAGCATAAGTGTCTAAAATAGATATTTGATGACCTTAGGGCTAACATATTTTACAGATCCAGACATTAAAGTGCGTACGACACGAAAAAAAGTCTTAAATACGATTATTATGTGAATTAGAATCATATTTTGAGACGATTCGACTATATACAACAATTTAGCAAAAGCGCAGATGACGAGAAATTAGTCTTTTAATCTGCCGGCTAGCCATGCCTATCATTATAGGGCTCTAGCGTCCCCAACAGGTGGATGACGTCAGCAGAGTTACGATTTCATCTGATTTAGTATGCAGCCCATTGAGGAGGAATTATTCACAACGAGGAAAACACGACGAAGAGAGCAGCAAAATGTCATTGTTTCAGTCTCTCTACTCAAATATCTTTACAGGATATTCTTTTTATCCAAGTATTTTTCCCAAAGCTAAATAAATGGCTTGAGAAGGACCAGTCAGCCCGTTGAGGGGGAATTATTCAGAACGAGGAAAATGTGACGAAGAGAGCCACAAAATGTCAGTTTCAGTGTCTCTACTCCAAGATTTTTACAGGATATTATTTTTTTATCCAAGTATTTTTTCCCCAATAGCTAAATATATGGCATGGTCATGACAAATAACAGTCTTGTGCTAAATGGAATATGAAATAATAAAATGCATTTATTCAAGACATCATGGCAAAATTACTCCACAATGGTCAAAACTGTCGACTTTACCTTTACTGTCACACCTCCCGAACGATATTTTATGCCACCTAAATCGGGCTTATGTCATTTCCCTTCCCTGGCTTCAGAGAATGTAAACAAACCAAGATGGGTGAGAGCTAGTCGACATGCTAACCCGAACCGAGTGATGTTTCAAAGTCTTTGAAGCGGAAAATCACACATAACTAGCCCGGATCACTTCACATGATGACTGGGTTGTCGATTGTCTTTGCCGATCGGCAAACCGCCCGGTGGAAAGCAATTTACAGCATCTTCCCCCTGCTAATACGGACAGGAGAGCTCGCGAAGGAAGCAGCTGGACAATGACCGCTTAACATTTACATGCCAATCCATGATCAAACATAAGTATTCCTTTATTTAAAGAAAGTTTGTAGTGTTTACTTTGTAATCGCTGTATTCGCGGCTATTTTTGACTCAAAGTTGCAATTTCTGATCTGTCGGAAAATTTGACAGAACACCAGGCACTTGAAGAGGGGAATAAACCGAGTATACTAGTAGTGCTCTCCCGGCGGGGGGATGTGTGACAAGCCGCCAGTCGTAGGCCGAGGGGACAAGGAGCATGTCACAAAATGCAAGCCACCTACATATTAAAATGATCCCAGTATTTGACATGATACAAAACACGATGTTTACTCACTTCCTCGTAAGTCCCATGGTTCCACAGTAGTAGGGCTTGTTTTGGCCAATATCTACCTGTGAATGGGAACCTTTTGAAACCCCAAAAAGGCGCACACGCCTCTCCCTCCTCCAGCAAGATTTTTATGCAGCCGTTTGGCTGGCGTGATGTGAAAAATAAACGTATTAATCAGCAAAATCAGCTGAATCCTTAGTCCTTCTCATACAAAAGTGCGGCTGTATAGTGAAGTGGACTCCTTCCTCCATACACGTCACAGCGCCCTCTTTCTCAACTCAAGACTGTTGCCGGAAGTCACTCATTTTAATGGCGCGGGATTAAATAAACTAAATAAATATAGCGATCGCTTCCACACACATCCAAGCGGTCCATTTCATTCAAGAGCATAAGTATCGCGTGTTTTATAAGATAAACATGCTTTTTCGTGTCACAGGCACTTTAACACTAGCCCTAAAGTAGTCACCTCAAACCAAAATGGTATCATGGTTCAGCATACTTTTTAAAAGGGGAGTGGGTGTCTTCCAGATGTTATGTTACCATTTGAAACTGGAAATAAAAGCTGAATTACATATATATATACACTGTATATACAGTGGTACCTCGACATATGATCACTTCGACACACGATCTTTTCAACATCCGACGTAAAATTTGACACGCTACTTGTTTCTACATCCGACGAAATGCTCGAAATACGACGATTCACGACAGCGTCACAATTTCATTGTTGTGCAAGACTGACGCACGGCAGATTTTCAGAAGGGGGATCCAAAACACGTAACATGCAAACAACCTGCCATTTTTAACAGATTTACTGTAGGTTTTGGACTGTTGAACAAATTAATGGAATTATAATGTATTCTTATGGGATAATCCTGCTCGACATACGACCATTTCGATTTACAAACAAGGTCTTGGAACAAATTAACTTCGTATGTAGAGGTACCATTGTATATATATTTTTTTCTCATAAAATGTATTATTAACACGATCAAAGTGCTACAGTGCCCTCCATAATTATTGGCACCCCAGAAAAAGATGTGTTTTTTAGCTTCTAATATATATAATGAAAAAAAAGAGAAAAATCCAACCTTCAATACAAGTGCATTCATTCAGTGGGGGAAAAAAAATCCCACATATAGAAAAAAAAATATTTGACATCAAATAATGTGTGTCACAATTATTAGCACCCATCATGTTAATACTTTGTACAACCCCCTTTTGCCAACAAAACAAGGTCTGGGGACTGAGATGGCCATGGGAGGAACTTGATTTTGTGTCTGGTGAACCATTTCTGTGTAGATTTGGCCATATTTTTAGGGTCATTGTCTTGCTGAAAGACCCAGTGACGACCCATCTTCAGCTTTCGGGCAGAGGGAAACAGATTTTGATTTAAAATGTCCTGGTATTTCAAAGCATTCACAATGCCATGCACCCTAAGAAGGTTCCCAGGGCCTTTGGAAGCGAAACAGCCCCTCAGCATCACTGACCCACCCCCATACTTCACAGTAGGTATGAGGTGCTTTTCAGTATGCGCATCTTTCGTGGCACGCCAGATCCACTTAGAGTGTTTGGTCTCATCTGACCAAAGCACACGGCCCCAGTTGAAGCCTGGGACCGTGTGTATTTTTGTGTGAGACCAAGATTGAGCTTTTTGGCAACAAACACTCTAAGTGGGTCTGAAAAAAATGACAGAAGGTTGATGGGGATCAAAAACGAACTCGCAGGTAACCCAGGCGATGAGCTGAGTGCCACACAGTAGAAAACAATACACTCAATTCAAGCACAAGGTAGAGCAGGGGTCCCCAACCTTTTTTGCACCACGGACTGGTGTTATTTGAGTCTTTTTTTTCATGGACCGGTGTTCTGACAAATTTTGCAACCCATCAAAAATTGCAACGATGTGGTTCTGCGCATGCGCGTAACGTTAAACATAGCCGCAAAATGCGCAAATGCAGCGATTCCAAAGTAAACACTACAAACTTTCTTGAAAGAAAGGAATATTACCTTACGTATGATCATGAAAGGACTTGTAGAAAAGTTATCCTCAGATACATCCTGCCATGTAAACTGCACACAATAACTTCACACCCCTCGCACCATTAACGACTTCGCCTTGTCGTTAAACATTAATTAAGAAGCCCGCTTCACAAAGATATGATGTTGGAAATTGTAGCAAGGTTTTCAATGCTCTTGTAGCGATGTCAGGATATTCCAGAATGACTTTAATCCAGAACCTCGGTAGAGTTGTTGTCTCAAATGTACGTTTAATAAGGTCGCCGTCCTTTGCGATCTCTACAAGTTGATCTTCCTGTTGCAGAGACATGCTCGAATCACTCAGTCTATTCACAAACGGGTCACGATTCCACTCCTTCGCAATTCGTGGGTCTTCGAGGTTGTAGGCTCATCAGGTGCCCTTTTCGCCGTAAAAATATCTCCAAAGACGTCTGTTTTCCAGTCATCTTCGCTCGTGTGGGGGCTATTATTTCCGGGAACAAATGTGCTGCTGCAGCGCCCGTGGCCTAGCAATAAGTAATTATCGAGAACAAGTGCACATAGATATATTATATACACAAACAAGATGTACTGCTAACAGTCCAATCAATGGACTTCTATGACGACATTTTAATCTATCCCGTAGTATTATATTTAGAGTAGACTGGGATATTGGTGTGTTAAGCAGGGGCACAGGGTTAATTCAGCCAGAATGCGGTCGTTATCAAATTATTATTTCTGAGCGGCCCAGTAGCAAATGCGCCACGGACCGGTACCGGTCCGCGGCCCGGCAGATGGGGACCCCCGAGGTAGAGGACTCAAATGAGGAAGGCAACAAGCAATCCAAAACATGTCAAACGTGCATACAGCGAGGATCGCAAGCAGCAAAGGGTATGAGATTGCAAACTTGTGATGGTGACTAGCAAGGCAACATCTCTGCACCCTTCTGTGGATTGGCAGCGTTTAAATACTCTGCTGATGAGAATGCATGCAGGTGCGCTGCAGGGAATGCCGCCCACTGCCATACACCTGGGCTCTGTAATGGAAAACAACAGAACCAGCAGCAGAATGTGACACTCAGGGCTCTGAATAAATTATTAGACTTTTGACTGACTGAACATTCAATACATAGGTACCAATAATCGGTGACAATAATCAAAAGAAAAGAAGAACAAAATATGAGTATTCGAAAAGCAGCGAGAAGTAAAACTCAACAGCCTGTTATTGATTTAGCCCAAAAATCATGCTAAAAAGTAATATCAAGACACAGTTGCCTGTAGTTGTCCCAATACTTTTGCCCATGTAATCCTTTCAACCTGTTGTACGACAATAGTGGCACTCCTCTTTTATCTGTGGGTTGACAGATGTTTTCACAAGATGAAATAACCTATTACGGAGGGGTGCACTATTCCCAGTCAACAAGGACTCAGCAAGCACACTTTGAATGTGCCCGCGTGCAGATCCCCATATACACACACACACACACACATCCACATGAACACCCCCACACACGCAACCAACCCCTGTCTGGTAAATGCACTAAAATAGTAGCTTGTAAACAAAATGGCAAACTGTCTGTGTGTCATGGCTTTTCTGTCTTTTAAGACTTTTTGTAAGTGTATTGTAATGGTAGACAACACACTAAAATGTCATGCAAGTCTGAAATTGAGTAATGTTAAACCTTAAGATAGAACTGTTAACCAGCTTTCATGGTGGTAAATAAAACTGACTTCAGGGGCTGGATTCTTAAATTTTCTGGTAGGAAATGGCTAAATTTACCATTTGATGAGTGCTTTAAACCAAAACGATCTATTATGTGTGTCATTTGTGGAATAGCTCCTTGAGATATTTTTTAGGGTTGACTCATTAAAGATGTGTCTACCCCATATCTATTGCGACGCCAGTGTTGAGTCTAGAATTTTTGAAAGAGGGAGATTCACTCAACCTTTGAAATCAAAACACAAAGTAATTTCAAGATGTTGCTGCTTGTGGGTGTCCCAATACTTTTGTAGTCGCTCAACAGATGTTTCCATCAAATGAAATGACCCATTACAGAGCAATATGCTATTTCCAGTCAACAAAGAGAAGCGACAAAAGGCAAAAAAGGACAAAAACCCACACAATTCTCAAACTGACATCTGCACTGTTGACCTGCAGGCTGCACATACACACACAAACACAACAACAAGCACAGACCCTCGACTAAAAAATGAGCTGTGCTCCGTTTGCTTTTCCCACAAGCTCCGTCTGAATGCAAAGATCTGTTTCATCATGTAATCGCCACTTGCGCGCTATAGTCGCTGTCGAAAGATTCGTCACTGTGCTGTCAGATTATGAGAAGATGAATATTGTAAAACGCTCCCGCGGCCATTTCGCCGGCGCCGACATGCGATGTCCCAGCCTTGCCGGGGCCATTTTGTTTGATGGCTTTCATTACTTGTGCATGCTGTTTTCCCAGTCTTCTTTACATGGTTAACTTATGAGCTCATTTCCCACTGCGGGCAGCGGCAGTACATCATCCGACATGCGGCAGCGTGGCCGAAAGACCATCGGTCACGTTAAAGCTGGCCTCGACGTGATCCGCCGCTTAGTTTGCTTTTGCTTCGTGACTATGTTTCAGTTTAGTAGCTGTTGAGGGCATTCTTGCTTTCCTGCTGGGGAAAATATTTCCGGTGTGATGGTAATAGATGACCATATGATACGAAGCATTGTGGCTTATTTGGAAGTTATTAACTCATTTGCTCTCAAAAACTTATAAATACATTCTATTTTTAATTGTTTCAGTGTCCCAAAGACGTACTTATACGTCTTTAACGTTTTTTTTTTTTTTTTTTTCAAACGAGACATCTCTGGGTTGTGATTCAATCTATTTCCAAAGCACAAAGCTGAAAATCTATTTTAAAGCAATAAAACTGGTCACTGGAGGGCAGTAGCGCATTTGGTAAGACCCGCAACCCGATTCAACGGCAACGAACAGCCAAACCGCACGGCCGGGCGCTGGCGGAAGACGACCGAATGGATGCCAGGCGGCGGAGGACCGAGCAGAACAACCGGTAGGACGCCCGGGATGCCAGGCGCTGGACAACCGAGCAGAACGACCGGGACCTCTAGTGCAGCGGACGATGCCTTTGAGTCTGTGCTGCTCGCGAGCAGAGCCCACAGAGACTCAAAGAAATTCATCTTTATGAGACAGACGGCGATGAGGAAAAAGTTTAACCGGCTGTTACGGCCAGAACAGCGTCATATTTCAATTAGTTACGTGTAAATAAATTGTTACTATGCTATCAAAAGCTCTATTTGTCTTGTTGTTTATCTTATTTTGTAAAAGTAAAACATTATTCAGATTTTTGGGATGTAAATAAAGCAAAAAATAGCTGTGTATAACTCAAAGTTATGTTTGAAACGTATGCTTTCACAAAAAGCTCAATTCCTCCGTTTTTTCATCAGAAATTGGAAAATTGCTCAAACGAAGCTATTTTCTAATGCTGATTTCTAAAGACTGGGAAAAGATATGAATGGACTTTTTTTCTGCTGAAAGAAGAGAGTCTTGTCTTTCTTATGGTGGGTTCCATGTTTATACAATAGAACAGAATTTTCTGTGGGCCTTGCAAAATCAGTCAAAATCCAGTAAAACGGGTGGGAGCGAAGGGCCTTGCTCCGGTTAAAATGGCTCGGAGTGAATGAGTTAAAGGCAAATCGGACATGTCGTACTTTACGACGTCACCCTGAAAGAAAAATAAATTAAACATGGTCAATAATATTAGCGTGTTGGTAACTTCAACACATTGCCTTGACTTGGTTGATTCTTTGCTTTGTGTTGCTTTTGAGTCATTAGAATTTGTGAGGCTAATTGTTGCCAGGCAGAATTCATAGGGCTCAATCATAACTGCCCAATAAAAATCCAATTAACCATTTGTCTCAAAAAGTGTTGGGAATTCAGAGGAAATTTTGCTGATTTCATTGACAAGCAAGGCTGACAAGGGGACAGTGGAAATTATGTAAAGTTTATTCACACAATATCAATTCAATATCTACTCCATATTTATTTATCCATCTGTCTATTTTGCACGGTTGAAGATTGGTAAATATTAGACAACATTCCCAAGAAGGTTGCAAGAGGGAGTCAAAACTTGGCTAGACTGTTGGGGTTGGAAGTGAATGATCACAGCAGAAGAAATTACAAGCAGATCATACCATCTCTACTCAGGAGGGCCAGAACTGGGATTCAAACTCTCAACCTCAGAATTGTGGGGCAGATGTGCTAAACACTCAACAAAGTGCTGCACTTTGGCCAACCCCTACTAGGGAATTAACTTCAATGATCCCCAGCAGAGGCAGGTATCCTAAACAGATGGCCAATTCTAAACTGTGAAGTTTTATGCCTAGGCCATCTAATGTGCATGGCTTCAAAAGTTTGATGATCATTTAGAGGATTCACCATGAAATAGGGGCTCCATAGTTCATCGCTGCCCGCAAGTTTCATTTATTTTCTTTCTATTCTGCAGCTGTCTATGCAGGAGACTCGAATGCGCCGGACCAATTTGTCCAAATAATCACAGTTCCGAGCGGTTACCGGTATTTCTCTCGGTACAGGAAATGTTCATTTGCCTGTGTTGACATGGCAAATGGCTTAAAACCCTGTAAACGTCCCGATGTTTGGTTGAAGGGGGAACTCAAATCCTCCACCTGCCCCTCCAAAACAAGCTTTCTAATTCCTGGACGTCAAACATGGCCTCCTACTTGTATTTTCCTCAAAAAAGGTAGGAAACGACTGCTTGAGTCTTTAACTCACATTTAAACAATTTAACAAAAATTCTGCAACGACTCGTGAAGAAAAAAATAAATAAAAACAATAGAGATTTTTAGTTTTATTTTTCAAATGTAATAAGTCAAGTAACATTTCAAATATCAAAACCAGGCTCCGTGACGAGAAGAAAAAAAGATTTTCATGACTAATTTGAGTCACATTATTCATTCACAACTGAATATGTTAATTGGTTCAATCAGGCATGAGAGCAATGAGAGGACAATCTGCCCATTTTATGCTTCCATTAATGAAATCACACACACATGAAAAACAATCATTAAGTTATAAATAGAAGCCTTCAAGTGTAATTGTAGGGAAGTATACGATCACTGCTCAATATTCAATGGGGAATTCAGTGAGTGAACTATAGTAGACAGCAGGAGTTCTCACAATTTTATACTCCTGCGATCTACCTTTTTTTCTTGGTGGGGTAAAAGCTCAGCAGCAATGTATGTTGTGAGCTACTAGCTTGTTAGCTTTGTTGCACTTAGGTCACTGTGCACTTGCAGGCAACACTATACTGTGGCTTAAAAGTGTCAGGCAAATTGCCAATTCTAACTTTTTCTTTTAAAACTCTTTCCAAAATGAAAACAAATACACAAATACCAATTGCCACAACACGAACACAAATAGAAGACAACGGTAGCAGACTAATAGAAGGAAAAAAGACATGAGGAAAACCACTATCATTGCTAACACACACACCCTGGACATAATAGTCAGCTGACATGTGCATAGAAATAACATTAAATATAGAAATAGAACCAGTGTGCTGTGAGTAAATCAGGAAGGCCGTTATCACCAGTCGCCCATTTTGCGTCAGTGCCATTCGATAAACAAAACAACATAGCCAATGGATATGGAGTATGGCGCACCAGGAGCAGCACCAGGAGCGCAAAAATCAAACAAATAAGTACACAGATGAATAAATTATTAGATGTGTCATTAAAATGTTTCTATTTCAATATTTAATTATTTATTTCGAGTATTTAATTTTTTAAAAGTTATATTTATATACTGTATTTAAATTATATTTATATATTTCACTTTAATGTATTTCAATTTATATTCATTTATTTAAAATTTTATTTATATATTTCACTTTAATGAATTTCAGTGTATATTATTTTATTTCAATTTTTAATTGATTATTACCATTTTTATTTATTTCAACATTTATTTATTTATTTATTCATTCCAATATACATTTATTTATTTCAACACACCCACACCCACACATATCTATCTATCTATCTATCTATCTATCTATCTATCTATCTATCTATCTATCTATCTATCTATCTATCTATCTATCTATCTATCTATCTATCTATCTATCTATCTATCTATCTATCTATCTATCTATCTATCTATCTATCTATCTATCTATCTATCTATCCATCCATCCATCCATCCATCCATCCATCCATCCATCCATCCATCCATCCATCTATCTATCTATATATTTGAGAGGTCATAATAAGGTCACATTTTTATTTATTTCAATATACAGTATATTTACTTCGATATTTATTTATTTATTTCAATTTTTATTTATGTATTTCAATATTTATTTATTTCATTCTTGCACTTTTGTACCAGATGAAATAATTTAATCTGTCATTAGCTCATCGAACTTGGTGGGCGGGCATGAACTAGGCGGGGTTTGAGTTCAGCATGTCAAGCCACATGGCTCTGGGTTCAAGCTGTAGCTCCTTCCTTCCCAGCAAGACTCGCTCTAGCGCGATAAACCGCTGTGTTTTTTAAGCCACGTGCTCAGGGTCCAAATTTCCTGCGTCAGTGTGTTCTGATAAGTCTAACATATCCATTATTAGATCCTGAGAAAGCTCATGAAGAACCTCAGCAATCGCTGCCAATAATTTATTTAATTGTGTATTTATTTATTTAATTTTTGCACTCAAATACTCCTCCAATTAGGAGTATTTGAGCGGAGAAAATTACTCACTTTAGGTTCATTGCAACAGAGCCCACCTGAGAAGCCCACTGCTTTAAGATGGCTGCCTAGTCCAATTTTTTGTATCTAGTTCTATTTACATGTAATCGTTACACATACATCTGACTAACTGGCTAATGTTAGCGGCTAACATCATACAACAACCTCTGCTGGATGACCATTTCTGAAAAGCCCTGGGAAGAAAATGAGCTGCATTCAAATAAGGGAAATATCAACCATTGAATATAATCAAAACATTGCTTGCAAATGTGTTACTTTTTTTTTTCCATCTCTCTACAATGTATCAAACAGTATGTCTGGGGAGTGTGCGATGAGTAAGTAACTAGCAAGGTTTATATGCTGTAAATCGGCACTGCGATGGATGTACATAGGTAGATAGATGGCTCTTTTTACAAACCATGTTTGGTTATGAACGCATGCGACGAAGCACAACACAGCACTTACTGAGTGACCCATTGAATGTGTGACTATTGAACAGAAGATAAATTAAGTAATGGAAGTAGTTAACACTACATTTATTGCTTAAAGTGACTGCCCTGTCATTTTGTTGTAGCCGGGAATTCTTGTCTGCATTTTCCTGGGATTTTTAGGCGGGTCTAAAATTGAGTTAGGTAACGTCCCCTAAATGTCTTGCTCTCTGGCTCGGCACTGCAACTTGATAAGGTTAAGCATGCCTTCACTGGCTGTGGCCGGGCACACAGTCAGTTTTCAGTTTTAGCAAGGACTAATACTGCAATGCCTTTAAAATGCACGTTTCATGGATGCCACAATGCACAGAATACCACGGTGATGTTTTTGTTTAAACTACTGAAACCAAATATATCTCTGCTGTGAGCATTTTACGAAGGATGGTTTTGTAAACTTCAACCAGAAGCAATAGGGTTAATGCGTTATTTAATTTTATGACGGTTAATGGAGCAGTACCTACTGTACCTGGCATCTCCCGGCTGCACATCTGGCTTCCCAGGTCAGCAGTGACATCTCTCCAAGAATAAGTTTAAGTTGACATTTGTGATTTTATAAAAAAAAATAAAAAAAATAAAAAAGTCAACAATGGATCGATGTACCAATATGTCGATTTCATTCACCGTTTTATACATTATTGTTATGATGGAAATTTAAAAAGGGCGATGAGACATGTTCACAGACATCTGTGATCAATAGTCATCAATGTGTAGGACCAAACAATTAAAGTAAAATAAATTAGGAACCACTGGATGTTAGTTAGTTAGTTAGTTAGTTAGTTAGTTAGTTAGTTAGTTAGTTAGTTAGTTAGTTAGTTAGTTAGTTAGTTAGTTAGTTAGTTAGTTAGTTAGTTAGTTAGTATTTTCCGATAAATATGCGTATGGTTTATTGATAGTGCTCTGCTATAGACCCTACTCACCAACGTCACAGAATGACGTGTCGCTGTATTCGGCCGCCATATTGTCCGTCTCTGTTTAGCCCTATTCTCAATGGTTTCAATTAGTTGTTCAGTTTATAGAGCAATTCATGGAAGCCCCGGTGCTTTCAGACGCTGTAAACTCATTGGATGCGTTGCATAAAAGGCGTTATGTGGAAAAGCTTCAGTCTATCCATTCGCCAGATCCATATTTGATGCCTAAATCGATATTTTTCGACCCGCTGTCTTCGCCCTCTCTGCCTGACATCTGCTACCCTGATATCTACAACTATCTTGTCCACACAAAATCAGCCTATTCTCACTAAACTTTGAAAAACATTAAGAGCAGCACTCTAAGCAACATTACCCTGTGTGATTTCTAAAATGGCGACAAAAAAAAAAAAAAAAAAAAAGTTGACTGCATGGCTGACGCTTCAAGGATAGGTGGATATTGGACTATTTCTTCAATAAAACACGCAACAACTGTGTCTGCCTCATTTGCAAAGAGACAGTCGCTGTTTTCAAAGAGTTCGATCTGACGCAGTATTACCAAACAAGACACGCTGACATGTACGGCAACATTACAGGGAAGATACGCAGCGAGAAATTATAGCAACTTGAAGCTAGTTTAATTTCACAGCAGCAGTATTTCGCAAGAGCCCGAGTGTCGAAAGAGAACGCCACAAAGACGAGACTTAAAATTATGAATTAAAAATAATAATAAAGCAAATGTGACACACAGAAGGGCTTACTAACATTTGTTTAAATATATTGTTCTATGTAAATCAGCCAAGGTAGCCCCCCGCATTTTTACCACACCAAATCTGGCCCCCTTTGTAAAACGTTTGGACACACCTTTTTAACTGATGATCCGTAGACGAGGCCAGCATCTTTCACTTGGTACCAGCTAAATATTAATCAAAATGTAATGATGGTGGAAGAAATAAGCATCTTGAATTTGAAACTGTATGTTGTCGGCGATTAGCCTCGCAATGATCTTAATTGTGGTTGTCAGCCCAAAACCCTCTAAATATATATTAAATGCATCTTACCAGATATAAAACGACTACTACATAATCCGTGGTAATCGTTTGGAGCCCAGTTTTCTCGTTGAATTGCAGCAGTCCATCTCGCTCTCCTCTCCGGGTCTCTCGTAATACGGTAGAACTTCAAGTCTCTCCGTCTATCTTCCCTGTTATTGCAACCAACCGCCACACACGCCTTCACCATTTTGATTATTAATGTTAACAAGCAGAAAAACACGCCATAATAGGAGGAATTTACGTAACGGTAATGCGTCACAATGACGAGTAGACGGACAATATGGCACGGAGGCGTGGTTGTGACGTCATGTGAGTAGGGTCTATACTAGACTAATGCATTTAGATAAAATAATAAAAAAGAAGAAGAAAATACGATTCCGCTACACACTAAGAGGACCAATGTTGATTCTCACGTGCGTCGGTGTCTTCTGTTTCAGAACTAGATTCTGGCTTGAATGGTTCAAACGTACACAAATGGCATTCACGCTGTATCAAGTGCAGGTAATTTAATTGACAGTTGGCACTTAGGAGGGGTGTGGTTTTCAGCACAGGCCAGCCTTATTTTCTCCCTTGTTAAAGTCTTACTTTTGATGACAACATACTACTCAGCAGATTGGAACAGTAGGGTAGGGCTTACTGACACTGTTCTTCAGTGGTTCACAGCTTATTTACATGATAGGGATTTCTTTGTGTCAGTCGGAAACCATCAGTCAGAACGAACCAAATTCACGTGTGGAGTCGTTCAAGGGTCAATTCTTGGACCACTCTTATTTAACATCTATATGCTTCTCCTAGCTCAGATTATGGAACAGTATGACATCTACTATCCCCCCTATGCAGATGAAACACAACTGTACATTTCTGTGTCCCCACATGATTATAGTCCCTTAGACTCCCTTAGTAAATCATCAAATCAATGAATGGATGTGCCAGAATTTTTCCAGTTAAATGTGGAGAAGACAGAAGTGATAATTTTTGGACCAAAAAAGAAAAGGTCAAAGATAATCTCACACCTTAACACAATGTCACTTACAGCTACAAATCAAGTCTGAAATCTTGGCGTAATTATTGACTCAGACTCCTAAAATTTGATAGCCATTTAAAGTCCGTCACTAAATCTGCCTATTATCACCTAAAAAATATAGCCAGAATTAAGGGGCTTCTGACTCAACAAGACATGGAAACACTTATGCATGCATTTATTTTCAGTAGAGTGGACTATTGCAATGGTATATTTGCAGGTCTTGATAAAAACTCAGTCAGGAAGCTGCAGTTAGTACAGAATGCTGCAGCCAGAGTTCTCACAAATACAGTGCCTTGCAAAAGTATTCGGCCCCCTTGAATCTTGCAACCTTTCGCCACATTTCAGGCTTCAAACATAAAGATATAAAATTTAATTTTTTTGTCAAGAATCAACAACAAGTGGGACACAATCGTGAAGTGGAACAACATTTATTGGATAATTTAAACTTTTTTAACAAATAAAAAACTGAAAAGTGGGGCGTGCAATATTATTCGGCCCCTTTACTTTCAGTGCAGCAAACTCACTCCAGAAGTTCAATGAGGATCTCTGAATGATCCAATGTTGTCCTAAATGACCGATGATGATAAATAGAATCCACCTGTGTGTAATCAAGTCTCCGTATAAATGCACCTGCTCTGTGATAGTCTCAGGGTTCTGTTTTAAGTGCAGAGAGCATTATGAAAACCAAGGAACACACCAGGCAGGTCCGAGATACTGTTGTGGAGAAGTTCAAAGCCGGATTTGGATACAAAAAGATTTCCCAAGCTTTAAACATCTCAAGGAGCACTGTGCAAGCCATCATATTGAAATGGAAGGAGCATCAGACCACTGCAAATCTACCAAGACCCGGCCGTCCTTCCAAACTTTCTTCTCAAACAAGGAGAAAACTGATCAGAAATGCAGCTAAGAGGCCCATGATCACTCTGGATGACTTGCAGAGATCTACAGCTGAGGTGGGAGAGTCTGTCCATAGGACAACAATCAGTCGTACACTGCACAAATCTGGCCTTTATGGAAGAGTGGCAAGAAGAAAGCCATTTCTCAAAGATATCCATAAAAAGTCTCGTTTAAAGTTTGCCACAAGCCACCTGGGAGACACACCAAACATGTGGAAGAAGGTGCTCTGGTCAGATGAAACCAGAATTGAACTTTTTGGCCACAATGCAAAACGATATGTTTGGCGTAAAAGCAACACAGCTCATCACCCTGAACACACCATCCCCACTGTCAAACATGGTGGTGGCAGCATCATGGTTTGGGCCTGCTTTTCTTCAGCAGGGACAGGGAAGATGGTTAAAATTGACGGGAAGATGGATGCAGCCAAATACAGGAACATTCTGGAAGAAAACCTGTTGGTATCTGCACAAGACCTGAGACTGGGACGGAGATTTATCTTCCAACAGGACAATGATCCAAAACATAAAGCCAAATCTACAATGGAATGGTTCAAAAATAAACGTATCCAGGTGTTAGAATGGCCAAGTCAAACTCCAGACCAGAATCTGTGGAAAGAGCTGAAGACTGCTGTTCACAAACACTCTCCATCCAACCTCACTGAGCTCGAGCTGTTTTGCAAGGAAGAATGGGCAAGAATGTCAGTCTCTCGATGTGCAAAACTGATAGAAACATACCCCAAGCGACTTGCAGCTGTAATTGGAGCAAAAGGTGGCGCTACAAAGTATTAATGCAAGGGGGCCGAATAATATTGCACGCCCCACTTTTCAGTTTTTTATTTGTTAAAAAAGTTTAAATTATCCAATAAATTTTGTTCCACTTCACAATTGTGTCCCACTTGTTGTTGATTCTTGACAAAAAATTAAAATTTTATATCTTTATGTTTGAAGCCTGAAATGTGGCGAAAGGTTGCAAAGTTCAAGGGGGCCGAATACTTTTGCAAGGCACTGTACACGGAAGCTGGAACACATTACACCGGTTTTGAAATCGTTACACTTCCAGTGAGTCAAAGGATAGACTATAAAATACTACTGCTGGACTACAAAACACTTAATGGCCTTGAACCAAAATACATGCTTAGTTTGTTAGATTCCTATGAAACATCTAGACCCCTAAGGTCGTCTGGAACCGGTCTCCTGAATTTTCCAAGAAGAAGAACCAAGCAGGGTGAGGCAGCATTTAGTTATTATGCTCCTCACCTCTGGAACTAGCTACCTGAAGGTCTGAAGTATGCTCAAACTGTTAGCTCCTTTAAATCAGGGCTAAAAACGCTTTTGTTTAGCACAGCTTATTCATAACTGTCTATATATTTCAATCTATTTACTTTCTATTCTGTTTGTGCTTTATCTCCATTGCTGACGTCAATTAAAGTATAACACCATTTACCATTACTAGTAGTAGTATTTTTATTTTATATATTTGTTTTTTATTCTATTCGTGATTAAATACGATTTTTATGTATAATCTTATTTCCTGTTTTGTTTGTCTTTGTTTTTACGTTGTATTGATTGAATGTGATTTTTACTATCTTCATGTGATGTAAAGCACTTAATTTCTTTGACCCAAAATATTTGCTGCTCCAGGATCAGTTACTGACATACAAAAGTGAACGCTCAATGAGTTGCAGTAAACTGCTTTCAACAGTTGAAAGAAGGCTTTGACCACACATCCCATATCAAATGTTGGTCACGTGACCTGTGGATGGAGCTGTCCTCTTATCGCGGACGGCGGGACCCAGGGGACCATACCCGCGATACCTTAAAGAGGTTGTCTCCGAGGACGCGCCAAGTCTTTTGATGTGCTGGCCAGTGGTGCTTTGATGCCAGCTTATCGGTGAGAGCAAGGCTCCTCTCCTCTTATTCTCCCCACTTGCTCTACTGTAACACCGCCTTCTATTTTCTCAGTTTCATCCCCTTCCTGGCACCGGCTCCTATACTCGCCATCTCCATCCTCCCCGGCAGTCGTCCTGAGCACCCCCAGCCGCGTATTCCAATCCCTAAGCTTCCTTTTGTATACAGTAAATGGAAAGCCCGAGTGTATGTACAATTGGGTCGTTTTACTTTCAAATGTTTATTTATACATAGAATTTATTCACTGCTCTGTGTTAATAAACAAAGCAACTAGTAGCAGGCATCAATGATTGACTGTCATCCTACAGTGTGAGCCATTTGTTATTGTGACCGCTGAACTATATAATAAATATACAGTGGTACCTCTACATACGAAGTTAATTCGTTCCAGGACCTTGTTTGTAAGTCGAAATGATCGTATGTGGAACAGGATTTTCCCATAAGAATACATTATAATTCCATTAAACCCCACACTAAATCCTTAATAAAAACTGCTGGTACTATTGCAAATAGCAATTACACAGAGCCAAACCAATAAATTATGAATAAAAATCGTAATAATAATAATATAATAATAGAAATAAAAACAATTATACCTATAATCATGTAATGAATCGGGTTCTGATATGGCGGTGTGTACGCACAGCGTGGCTGACGTGACAGATTGGGAAATGAAATTTTACTTTCACTTTTCATGTTGAGCTGTGACGGACAGTAGGCTTGTTGTGTTGCACAAGTTCTGAAATAAATGATTAAAAACCTGATGATGCTGCCGATTTTTTGGCAACATTACAATAAATATAATTGTCACCTTAACTTATAAAGACTGGCGAACAGAGGTCGGAGGAGGACCGTCGAGCCAGTTCACAGACCCGTATAGCTCGCTCATATTTTTCCAACATTTTTCACCTTTTTTCCTTTTTTCACCATTGTGTTCAACATTCTTGGCACCCATGTTGATATCTTTCACATGAAAATCCGCCATGCGTCCGGCTTGCCGGAAAACAAAGAAACTACGGCGCTGTCACAAATCGTTTCAAACATGTCGTCGGATGTCGAATCAAATTTTACATAGGATGTCTAAAAGATAGTGTGACGAAGCGTTCGTATGTCGAGGTACCACTGTATATATAAAAAAAAGGGAAAATCCTATTTGAAATGTGGAAGTTTATTCATTGATTTATTAATTCATTTAACAACTTAATAATAATAACTTAATGTAATGTACTCAATCTCATTACAACGTTTTTCCATTTACATCACTGTAACCCAGGCAACTGATTCTCCCTTCTTCTCTAACACAAAATGGAATATTTTTTGCTTTGAGCAAAATAGTTGAACACCATCTTACATTGTACAGATGAGACGTGTAAGCGTGTGTCACTGCTAAATGTTCCTTATAGACGTCGTCTTGCTTACGCAATTATACCTTCTCTTTTCCAATCACCTAAGTGAAATGTCAGAAGGAGAAAGGTGCAGAGGACAACGTGTTCCCTTTTGTTTCTCAACGTGATGTGCACTCCTGCCTGATTAATGGCTTAGAGTTAGAGGCACGTTTGGACATCAGGGGAGAATAAAATTGAACTATGAAAAGACACAATAAATGTACTGTTTTATATTATGAGCCTTAATATAGCCTGACCAGCAACATTTCATTCATTCCTTCATTCATAAACCATTGATATCTGATAAAACATTGTCCAATGATGTTACATTGTAGAAGTGTAAATGTGAACTTGTCAATCATTTATAATTTTTTTTTTTTTTTTTTTTTATGTAAGAAGAAACCGTATTACCCGAAGAAAATCCACACAGGGATGGGGAGAACATTCAAACCCCACACAGGATGGCCCTTGATCTCAGAACTGTGGGGCGGATGTGCCAACCACTCACTTACCATGCCGCCTGTCTTTTATCGACCAGGAAAAATGTTGGTTGTGGAATTCGGTAGCAGTGTGGATTTGAAAATTTTTTAACTTTTTGAAAGACTTCTAACCTTGAATTCACACCGCCTGTGGCTGCGACAAGATTGGCTGCGTTCATGACGTTGTAGGTATTAGCAAGCATACTAATCAATATGACAATTTCCACCGCCTCCGGAATGGTGTACGACTTGTCGCAGGTAATTGTACGCTTGACTCAGAAGTCTATATTTTTCGGACGGCGTAGGCGGACCGTGTGAATTTGAAACAATACCCCGGTGCTGGAAAGGACGTTTAGTACTAATGCAAAATAAAACCACCGGTTTCCTTTTAAAATAAAGCACTTTTGTCAACTAGGATCACGGTTATTATATTCACTTCGAGGTGAAATGTTATGTAAAGCCATTTTATTTTCCTTTTTTTTTAATTTCATTATCATGAACAGAT
This sequence comes from Corythoichthys intestinalis, assembly GCF_030265065.1. NCBI lineage: Eukaryota > Metazoa > Chordata > Actinopteri > Syngnathiformes > Syngnathidae > Corythoichthys > Corythoichthys intestinalis. Next base: position 35,204,944 of record NC_080404.1, read on the forward strand.
AAACTATTTATCTACTTTTTTCATGAGCTTGTAATGTCCTCATGCAGAAAAAAGACAAATTCAGTTGATGATTGATATTTTATTATTAGTGTCGTGATAAAACAACAAAAAACAAATAGTGCACTTAGTACTAGGGCCGGGTGATATTGCCTTAAGTACGTATTACGATAAATTGAGCAGATTTACCTCGATAACGATAAATGACGATAAATTCGCCAAGCGGACTGTTATATAATTTGAAAATTTGAATCAATGCATGGAATACAAATTAACCGTTTCTCGTTAAATTTATTTACCAGCTTTCAATTTAACAATTGCACATGTAGTCTAAACATTAAGTATTAAAAAAAATCTTGTAAACAATAAGAATTCTAGTGTGAACATTTATAACAGCTTGTATGACTTGAAAAATGTACAACATTGTAAAAATTAGTATGACGACTGTGCAAACATGTCACTCTTAACACAAATGACTTGCAGCTTTAACAGTACACTTCAGACAACTTATTGGTAATGGCTGCTGTGACATAACGTTTACGTCAAGGTTTCAGTTTTTTTTTTCCAGAACATTTTTTAATACATGCAACCCCCACACAGACACAACCAAATTAAAGCTGTATTGCCCTGATGCCAATGCAACATTTAAGATTTTATGATGGCAGAATAAGGCAAACACATACAGAAAAATAGCTGTGGCCATTAAACTGTCATATCATATAGAGGCTACACTGTTGGATTATACTTTATGCTGAGTGCTTTGCCATCATGAAAGCTTTCAGAGAAATCACACAGAGATACCAAATAACGCGACATAATGATTGCTACATGAAGTCCATGCCCAGTCCACTCATTAATTTCAGCCGTTTCGACAAGACTAGAGCCGCTATCCGACTCCATCACGTTCATTTGTAGCCGCTGTTAGCCACTAGCGTTAGCCTGTGGCTTGGCTACCAGAAGAAAACACTGAAAGCATTCTCTCCTGAAATCGTGAGAACCAGGGAGGACAGCGGTTGAAAGCCCGTCTGGAACCCGCCAAGAGTTTACTTAATGTCGGGTGAAAGTTTGGCGAAGCTAACTTAAACCCGACTCCATCCCGTTTACTTGTAGTGTTAGCCGCTAGCGTTAGCCTACAGGGCTTCTGTTTGTTTGGCTTCCTGAAAACCATGTGATTCCATACGTAAGCACACTGTCTGCTTTCTTAAAGGGGAATTAACATAGCCGAACAACACAGAGCCAAAGCGGGATGAAAAGACTATATTTTCTTGTTTTATTAGATTACCGAATTTACCAACATGGTCAAAATTACGTCTGTCATCGTGAAGAATTTCGGTAACGGTAAATTTTCGGTTTACCGCCCTGCTCTACTTAGTACCCATCGTTTATTCTCGAGTGTCTGACGTTAGGATGTACATAGTACATACATCATATATGCACATCAATGCATATATCTACGGTGCATTGATTTTGCCGTATCTCAACTATTGTGCCGAAATTTGGGGGCACACATACAAAGTCTACCTTCATCCTCTACTGATCCTTCAAAAGAAAGCGATTAGGATTATCTACAAAGCGCCATATAGAGCACACACAAATGAGCTCAACATCAAATCTAAGTTTTAAAAATTTTATGAGTTGATACACTTCAAACTGTTCAGATGATGTACAAGGCCAATTCAAATTGTCTTCCGTACAACTTACAAATGCGCTTCCAAGCGAGGAAATCGAATTATGATTTGAGAGGGAACAATGTGTTTACCTATGGCCATGTTAGAACTACCTTAAAATCATTTTCGATTACCAGCATAAGTGCCCGCCTCTGGAATGCTCTTGACCCTGCACTGACGAACATGGGGTCCCTAGCAACGTTTACAAGAAAATATAAAGACAGTATTCTTAGTCGCTACCGTGACTGACCTCCAGTATTGAAAAAACAACTGCACAAGAGTCAAATAAAGGTGTTCTGCCAGACACACAGACAACACATAGTGTTCCCATAACAAAAAGTGGTGGAATTTCAGAGGCTAAAGATAAGGTAGTCATAACATACCCTAATAATCAGCCCTGTTGCAAAGACAGAACATTCCAACTGCTGACATACGCGAATGCTGTAGAGCTTTGATTAAATCTGCAACAGTTGTGTACAATGGAACTGCTAAACTGGTCACTAAGCACACTGGACAGGATTTTCTGAACAATGCGACTAAAATCGAGCCAACGCTCATGTCCGGCCAACACTTTCACGTCTGGATTAATGAGCAAACAGATGACTGACAGCTTTACCCAAGTGTTACGTCGAATCAATGACTTTTGGAAAGAAAATTCATGTAAAAAAAAAACAAAAAAAAAACACTGTTCATGTACCACAATGTGAAATGCCTACTCTATCATGTAATGATGTGCGTCCTTGGTCTAATGCGGACGGGATTTAATAAGCCTTGGCTTCTTTCATCAGCCCTTGTCTTTTCTTCGTTTTTTTGTTCGGGTTAATCTGATCACAGTGCTATCTTGTAACTGTCAATGGTACCGATGATGATGACAATAAACAATAAACAAACATATTGCGCCGGAATTCTGCATTCTCGTGAGAGCCCTCATAATTTTCTCTGTCTGATTGCCGCAGACATTCGTACGCAAACGCAACTGGTAAAAATATAGCTGAGAAGTGTGCGTAGTCGTCTCGTAACAGTGTCGCAGCCGCAGGCGGGGTGAAATTGGGGTTAGTTTTAAGTTATTGGCATGTACTGATAGAGTGATATAATAACTTTTACTGCGTTAATTAAGACGTATTGTCTGTACATCGTGTTTTGTACTACAGTGTCTCTTATTAGTCCTATAAGCAAGAGCGCACAAATGGAACAGTTGAGCATCTGACAGTATTTCATCTTTGGAAGTGGCGGGAAAGTTTTAAAGTTACAAATACTTAGTCAAAGAGTTACTTTTCAATAGAGAATTTGTGTTGGCATCGACAATTTTCCACCTCGATCTCTCCAAGGACGTTGCTTCAGTCTTGCAGACAAAGTGCTCTCTAATTGACACAGATTCCCATTAATATTATTGGTATAGATCCCTGTCACGGATGCAATTCGACAACTGGATGAAAAGGAATCGTCCGACTATTCTTGCAGCTTTATACTTAAAACTTTGGATGGAAAGCACATCACACTAAAGATAAAATTACAATGAAAAGCAACACAGCACTCAACCAACATTCAAATCCTCATTTCTTTTGTCACATGAAGTATGCATCTTGTTAAATGAAGGCAAGAACTAAGGTTAGCATGCTATTTTTAGATTAGCATCCGCATGTTTGTAGTATTCAAAAGACACTTTTGCAACAGTCACACAGGATAATTGGTGGTGTGAGATAGATGGTGAAGTGACAGCAGTTAATCTGCACCAACACAACATTTCACTGAACGCCATTTAGAGAGAAATTCCAGCACCTGTGGTCTAATTAAATAAGACACGACCAATCGTTAGATGAAGACGGGGAAACTGCGTATACCGGCGAGAACAGATGTACGTCAGTCCGCAGGGAATTCCAAAGATACGTATAAAGCTTGTTAAAGCTTGAAAGGATTTTTCAATTAGCTCAACTTCCAAATGTTTTTATCATGGCGTGATAGCTTAAAAATAGCTAAACAAATAAATTCAGAATCAGACATTTATGTATAGATTGAATGCACTTTATTTATGAAACCTTTTATGTTCTTGGCAGTTTGTCTTCTCTCAGGCCTCTATTCTTAGACCACACTGATATGTACAGCTGATGACAGATTCTCGAGTTTTAAAAATACTTTAAAAAAATGAATACCTGATTAAAAAAAATGAATACCTTATTTAATTGTTTAGTTAATTAGATTTTTTTGTTTGTTTGTTTTGGACTGTTGGAATTGCTGTGCATACAGTTAACATCTATGCTTCACTTATTACAGTTAGTCACAAGATAAGATAACATCTGTCTAGTCAGCCTTTCCTTTGTCCTGGGGCCACTTGGCCCCCATGTAGTCTATGTATTCTATTCTATGTTCTATGTTGTTTTCCTGCCCCTCCCCTCCCATTGTTTGGCACTGAATACAGAAGGTTGCTATCGCACCAGCTGGGGGAGCAGCTACCAACCTCCACAAAAGCTACATCGACTTCCTGGGTGTTCTTTATAGCCAAGCTAGGTGTACATAAACCATGCTTCAAATCTAACATGGATACTCTTGGACAGTTTCTGGTGTCCAAGATGTCCAAGTGCTCCATTCTTGGTTGTCCATTACTTTTATTTTGCCCATGCTCATTGTCATGTGGGCTACTTTGTGATTCAGCATAAAAATAGGGTACACCTACTGAGATTGAATAGTAACACGATTTGTGCCCCATACTACATAAAAATGCTAAGAATTTGGATTATAATTTCTCTACTTCACCTGTGTTTATGCTTTCCAATCTTACTTTTCATCAAATCAATGAATGAATGTGCCAGAATATTCTCCAGCTTGCTAAATGTGGGAAAAAGAGTTATTATTATGGTGCCAGAAAAGGATGTCAAAGATCAATACTCACCTGGGCACAAATGTCACTTACAGCTACAAACAAGTCAGAAATCTTGGCGTAATTATTGACTCAGACTTAAACGTCAAAAGCCATCTGAAGTTCATCACTAAATCTGGACCACATTACACCGGTTTGAAATCGTTACACTGGCTTCCTGTGAGTCAAAGGATAGACTATAATATTCTGCTGCTGGTCTACAAAACACATAATGGCCTTCAACCAAAGTACATGCTTGATTTGTTTGACCCCTACGAAGCATCTAGACCCCTTAGATCGTTTGTCACCGGTCAGCTGTGTGTTACAAGGACAGGAACCAAGCAGGGTGTGGCAGCATTTAGTTATTATGCTCCTCACTTCTGGAACAAGTTACCTGAAGCTCTGAAGAGTACTCAAACTGTTAGCTCCTTTAAATCAGGGCTAAAAATGCTACTTTTAATCACAGTACATTCATACCTGCCCAAATACTTCAAATTTCAAGTTATATGACTTTTGCTTTTCTATTCTATTTTTTTGTTTCACTATTTCCTGTTTTAATTTGTTTTTATTTTAGCTCGGGTCCTCTACCAGAGGAGTGGGAGCTTGAGGGTTTTGCGCAGGATCTTAGCTGTCCCTAGGATTGCGATCTTCTGAACGGAGACGTCGGACGTTGTTCCTGGTATCCGTTGGAGGCATGCAACCAGGGGGTTACTACCCCTAGTGTTCCAATCACTACTGGCACCACTGTTCCCTTCACTCCCCACATTTTCTCCAACTCTTCCTTCAACCCTTGATATTTCTCCTGCTTTTCATGTTCTTTTTTTCTAATGTTGCTATCGCTCGGGATTGCTACATCTATCACTACTGCTGTCTTCTGATGTTTATCCAGCACCACTATGTCAGGCTGGTTGGCCATCACCAGTTTGTCTGTCTGGATCTCGAAGTCGCACAGGATCTTGGCTCGGTTGTTCTCGACCACCTTTGGAGGTATTGCCCACCTCAACTCTGGGGTCTCCAGTCCGTACTCGGCACACAATTTCTTGTACACTATGCCTGCTACCTGGTTATGTCGTTCCATGTATGCCTTACCGGCTAGCATCTTACACACTGCTGTGATGTGCTGGACTGTCTCAGGGGCCTCTTTGCATAGCCTGCACTTGGGGTCCCGTCTGGTGTGATAGACCCCGGCATCTATTGATCTTGTGTTTAGGGCCTGGTCTTGTGCTGCCATAATCAGTGCCTCCGTGCTGTCTTTCAGTCCGGCCTTTTCCAGCCACTGGGATGTTTTTCCCACGTCAGCTACCCCCTCAATTTGTCAGTGGTACATACCATGCAGGGGCTTGTTCTTCCATGATAGCTCCTCAGGGTCCTCCTCCTTTTGTTGCCAGGGGCATTCACTGAGCAGGTCATCACTGGGGCCATTTTCATGATGTACTCTTGGAGGGATGTTGTTACCTCCTGGATAGTGGCTCTGATGCTCACTAGTCCTCGGCCTCCCGCTTTCTGCTTTGTGTTGAGCCTCAGGATGCTGGTAAAAACCCCGTGCATTGTAAGGAGCTTCCTTGTCTTGATGTCGGTAGCCTGCATCTCTCCCAGTGGCCAGGATACGATGCCAGCAGGGTATCTGATTACTGGTAGGGCATAACTGTTAATGGCCCGGATCTGATTCTTGCTATTCAGCTGACTCTTGAGGACCTGCCTCACCCTCTGTAAGTATTTGGTTGTGGCAGACCTCCTGTTGCTTCCTCATGGTTCCCATTTGCCTGTGGGATCCCCAGGTATTTGTAGCTACCCTACACATCTGTTATGTTGCCATTTTTTTTTTTTCAAAGAACTACATACTTCGACGTGAAATCATTGCTATCATGGCTTTTTCAGGTTGCTGCTTTCCTTTGCAAAACAGGAAAAAGACTAATACAAAGTGAAACCAGCAGAACTTTTTATTGTATACCGTGTACGGGTGACAATAGTGCAATAAACCTTTCGCTCTCAAAGGCCAAAATAGTGCTAAATATGTGAAATTAAAACATGAATAATACTAGCCCAACAGTAAGAAAGTAAAAATACATTCATAATAATAAACTCTGAATGAACTGAATAATTTTTTTTTAAACCTCTCAAAGGCCAAACCGTGCAACTTTAATGAAATTATAAGTAATAATAATTAGGGTTGTTCCGATCATGTTTTTTTGCCCCTGATCCGATCCCGATCGTTTTAGTTTGAGTATCTGCCGATCCCGATATTTCCCGATCCGATTGCTTTTTTTTTTTTTTTTTGCTCCCGATTTAATTATAATCATTCCCGATAATTTTTTCCTGATCATATACATTTTGGCAATGCATTAAGAGAAAAATGAATAAAACTCGGACGAATATATACATTCAACATACAATACATAAGTGCTGTATTTGTTTATTATGACAATAAATCCTCAAGATGGCAAGTACATTATTAACATTCTTTCTGTGAGAGGGATCCACAGACAGAAAGACTTGTAATTCTTAAAGGACAAATGTGACTTTGTATATTGTGACTAAATATTGCCATCTAGTGGATTTTTATGAGCTTTCAGTAAATGATAATTCAGCCATTTAACTTCTGGCCAAATGCATGATGGGAAGTACAACCATGACTGTGCGTAATGGTACCAATTGATATATCTTCTCAGCGTTAGGAAATAAAATAGGGTGTTAAGAAAAAGATCAACTACTACCTTTCTTCCCCACATTGCTTCCTACAATATTTTTGATCATTGAGAGAGGAATTGTAAGGCTTTAGCCAATTAAAAAAAGGCTTCAAAGGCTGCCATAATTCTCTCTACTCATTTTATGTTGCCTTTTAGTTCTATGTATACGTAATACGGTGCCATTATAGATTGAACATGTCAATGTGTGAGTGGGTAGTGCAGCGCATGCGTTAATTGCGTTATTCTAATTATATATTTTAATGTTATTACTGCCGTTGCGATAAATTTGACAGCCCCACTTTAAGCCAAAATTAAAGACTCTGAATGAGTGTAAGACATTTTGACTGTAATGTTAAATACAATTAGAAAATGATTTAATTAAAAAAAAAAAAAAGCTACTTAATTTTTTTAGTGCAAGTTAGTTGTCTCCTTAAAGTATTCGCGACCTGGGACCTTATACTTAGGTACTGCGTGAGCCATTAAAAAAAAAAAAAAAAAAAAAAAAAAATCAAGATTCCAACGCTTTCAATGAAGGTAAGGGGCAGGTTACAGACAAGTCATTTCAGTGATTTTTTCAGACATCTTTCTTGCTGCTTCAATCTTCTCGTTCCACTGCTCCTTCCTACGAGTGAACTGACTAGTTGTTGCTGCGGTCCATCCCCAGCCATTGTGCTTGACGCTGAAATATTACGAAACCGCCATTTTCTCTTCCTAGTTTGTTTTTCCTCCATATGAAATAGCTGCCCCTGCATTGGTTAAGAGCAACTATTGGCCTGCTCTCATTTGTCTGGAGCAGGTCAGTAGCGATACCTGCTCGACATGCAAAGTAATCACGTGTGATCACACAACACAGAGTGTAGTGCGCGTCAGGAGAAAGAATGCTGCAGTCAAGTGTTATAATAGTGGACCGGTAAATGGTATCGGCGCTCTGTTTGTTGGTACTCGCTGATGACGATACCACCATTTCAGACCGGATCGCCCCCTCCCCACCCCACAAAACTGGTCTCGGTGCATTTTTAGTTTTAACTGTCTCGATTTAATGCTATTTTTATGTATCATTTGAGTTTGGGGATTGTTTATGTGATGTAAAGCACTTTGAATTGCCTTGTGTTGAATTGTGTTACAAATAAATTTGCCTTACCTTACAATTTTACAGTATCTAACTGTAACACTACAAAGAACTGGGGGGCATTTATTCATTTTATGCATTTGTAAATGATGATGTAGTTGGACTGCTCACATATGGGCAGCAAACATGTTGGCTTTGGACAGCCAGTTGACAAATGACAATTATTCACAGGTTTAGAGAAAAGAACTGAGTCTCATACTGACATTTGGCTTTGTGTTGTTTCACTAGGCAAAACACACAAACATACACACGCATACAGTCCTCCAGCCAGTCTCTCGTTGCGGATTTATGAAGCAATAAAAGCTCATCTCTTGAAAAAGTCCAACACATAGACACACATACACAAAGGTGCCAAGAGCAGGGCTTTGCATACATCCTCCTCCTCCTCCAACACAAGACACCAGAGACAGATGTTCAGTGCGATTATTACATCTGTTTCTGTAGACACACAAATCAAACAAAAAACAAAAAAGCCCCAGACATTGAGATGGCGCGTATACCCCATTGGTGTTGTGAAGTGTGTGCATAAAAAACCAAGACTATTGGAAATTGTAGCACATTTCCAACAAGAGCTATCCAGTTCAGTCGACAATTTGAAAGCATAAGTCCTTTAGCCACTTCATGATGTTTACCTGAAAATTAATAAGCAAGCACGTGAGAAAATGGGACTTCCACCGACGATTTGAAGGAGAGGCAGCTATTTCCGGCACACTATATTTGCTTGAATTATACTTGTCAGCGCGACCAGAATAAATTTCGGGTGAAACAAGTATGTATCTGTTATGGATAATACATTCTTTCTGAGTACGAGCAAAACACAAGTAGAAACGCCGACTATCCGTGTTCATCTTAAGAATCCTTCTCACTGGGAACTGGGAATCTTAGCGATTTCTTGTCGCTCTCTTCTTCTTACTCCTTCCATAGTTTTTTACAGCTCTTTTCGTGTATGGATTGTTACATCGTTGGCTACGCTTTGCATTTTATTAGGCAGAAATGAAGCCGGCTCGTTGTCTTTTTTTCCCCTTTTCTTTTAATGTCTACTTGCTCTTTATTTGGCTGCTAAATTTGCACAGTGCGTAGTGGTTTTGAGAACAAGATTGTTAACAACACTCATTTATTTCTGTTTGTCTTTAGTGGATGTTTACTTAAATAACCAGGTTGTTAAAGTCACACAGATCATTAAAAAATAAAAGTCTGACAGACCACTCACACGCATTCCTACCTGAACACACAAAGCAGAATATTATTGTTTCATTGTATATACTGTAGCTTTACACTACTACGAGCCCTGCATCAGAATGAGGCAGGGACTATTCCCACTCCAGAATGCGCATGCGCAGGTGAGCATAAACTGGAGCCTGCAAATCGTTACAATTAGGTTGTCGATTAAATTGCAATCTCCTGACTGTTCCCTAAATATTCATCAAAATAGCCACCCGCCCCCCCCCCCCCAAAAAAAAAAAAAAAAAAAAATCTGCAAAACTAAAATGATAATTTGGAGTGGGATTTAATAAATTTTCTTCGTCCCACTTCCTTTCAGGCATTTATGTTTTTTTTTTTTTTTTTTTGTGTTACTTGCAATGTAAACCAGCTGAAAGCTAATGAACTGACTTGTCAAAATGAATGCAACTGCCTGAAATGAAATTAATTTAAATAAAGGAATGAATAATAATCCTGGTTGGAATCCGTAATTTCAAACCCAAACCCTGATTTGGTAAACAATTCACAAGAGTACAGTGTTGCAACCCCAATTTAAAAGCCTGATTTGAAAATATCACCCTGGCTACTTTGCAACCCTTTGAAAGTTTCCACATGTAATTTTCGATTTTTTTATTATCCATCCCCCTTTTCAATAAGCAGCTATTAAAGGACAATGAAATCATAAGTGCTCGCCTGGTGGAGGAAATAAAACAATAATGACTTTAATCTCACTCAAACTAGAGAGCAATGTCTGCACTAATGTTTTTTTTTTTTTTATTATTGAGTTCTCTTCTCCTGGCTCTCACTTCTTGATAATAATGGAAGCAGAATGAATGTCTAGTTACATAAAAAGTGAACACTGACATTTTCTTTTCAGCTTGATGTTGAAAAGAATTGGAAGTAAAAATAATAGAATAATGCACAATTGAAACCTAACCGTTGAAACCCTAGCTTCATGTTTAAACCAAAGCTTGAAATCCTAATTTGAAACAAATTTTTAAACAGGCTTTAAGGTCATCCAATCATGTTTTTTTCCCCACACTAATTAAATGACTGAATTTTGTCAAACAGTATTCAAAAAACAATTATCAACATTTACACAGATCCATAACTATTGAAATTGTGAAATGAGATAATCATCAGTGATCATGAACCAATCTCTTTAGGCCTTAAAATTGACTCCCGCACGATACCCCACGCAACCTGGCGCTGTAATGATTCTTTATAAGATGACCCCGTATTTGATACATTCGTTAAGAAAAAATGGAAAAACTTTATGGAACTTAACGATTTCCCAAACATTTCACCATCATTGCTTTGGGAAACAGGGAAATGCGTAATTCGAGGCAAGATCATTTCATATTCATCATATTAAAAAACAAGAACAGAAGTTGGAAAACTATGGAGGTAGATTTGTGTCTTTATTATTCAATCCCCCCCAAAAAAGTTGCTTCAATCAAATAAAAAGTTGCTTCAATCAAAATATGTATTTTCAATCGAAGAAAAAGTCACTTCAATCAAAAAAAATTGGAATCAGAACACTCGGAACCGGTTCTCGATTCTTATCCCTAATCATTAGCTTTTGCTAAATTTAGTTAAACAACGCTCAAGAAATGGAAAACAAACACTCATCTACTATAAGTCATACATGGAATCCATACCCTAAATGCTTAAATGCAAGTGTTCCTACTGTAAAGCGTCTTTGAGCATTGGTAAAAGCGCTCTACAAATAAAATGTATTATTATTATTATTACAAGTTTTTGTTTGTTTGTTTACAGTTGGAAAATGCTGTTAGGTAAGGAAAGACAACTTGATGTGCCTCACAACAACACTTACTGTACGTTGATAGACATATATCGAGACTATGTGCATTCTACTTTGATGATGGAAGGCTCGACTTTTGCACCATCTTCGTTGATAGTTTTCTAATAATTTTATAAATGGTGATGTATTGACCTGTTTTCCACATGCACCAATCGTTTTAATAAAACAAGAAATGGAATCATGTTGTCCAAAAGTTTTAATGCGATCAACATCTGCAATACAAAAGAACGACATGCTATTTCCGTTTTTATGTACATGTGAGATGAGCTCATAATACCATAACTATAACCAGATGAAAACTACATTGTAGTATTTCCTTGTAACAACAAAATCCGTGTCAGCCCGTCTGCATCCGGCAACTCTAATATTATTTGTAATTTTCCCTCATTTTGTCACTCAAGGGCCGGCGTATCAATCTACACCTCATGTTAACACAGGCTGCACAGATTGTTAGAATTTTGTCCATGAACGGTCAACCAAGTGATAAGAATAAACACACAGCACAAAAAGTCCTGGAGCTTCATCAATGTCGTGCTGAATCCATTTTTTGAGATTCCGTGGGTTCCTCTGGTTTGATTTTGCAGTTTTAACTTTGTCTAAATACTGCTTACATCAACCGCACTTCATGTTGTTCTGTCTAAACCGGAAGTTCGTAGCAGAAAATGTCAAAGATACACGTTTCGCGAAGGAAACTTGTTTACAGCCTTGTTGTTTCGTTTCCAATGTCATTTTTAACAACTTTTCACTGGCAACATGACATTTGTCACTTGGTCGAAGCAGTATACAGTAAAATGTTTTGATCAAAACAACACAATACTTACTGGCTGGCGTACTCTACGTGCACAATCCAATCAGCTCTCTCTGCTTGATTGGACAGAAAAAAAGAGGGGTTTTGCTGGAATAAATTCCTACAGAACATGTAATAACCATTGTTCCGTACATAACAAGTATTAACAGTCTTTCCATTTGTCTCTCTTTGATTACGTCTCTTCCGGTGACTGACACTGCCTTCTGGGCCAGCAGCGAAATGGGATTAAAACTGTATTTTGGTCTTTTTTTGGTTCATTTTACAGATAAAAGGACTACTGGTTGTGACTCAGTAAAATCAAATCCGTCGAATTTAGTAAAGTACCCTGTGACGTGATGTGTGACTTTATGGCCTGTCAAGTTGCTGGTCAGGTTATTTTTTGTTGTGGACACTGACTTTAAAGTTCTACTCCTCCATCATTCGTGAATCGATCATCATGAAACATGGTAGCTACATAGCATGGGCCAGTATCTCTCAATCCTTGCAGCCCAAATTTAAGATTTTTTTTTTGTTTGTTTTGTATCAGAGCGGATAAATTGATTGCGGAACAATAGTTAGCAGTTAGCCAGTAGACTGCATCCTTTTTTAGGTTAGAAATTTTCCAGTAGAGGGCATGCACACCCATCACATGGTTTTATGGTACCTGTAGGTTATAAGTTAACCAGTAGAAGGCCATACACTTCATAATGATATTGACGGGTCAGATTCCACCCTCACTGCGCCACGCCTTCAAGTAGGGGGCCATCCCACAAGCTGCTTCAGTTATTTGCAGTCGGTCGCAGCGACACATGCAGCGATCCAGCGCCGGATTTAGGTTGAAAAATTATGAAAGCTGTACCTCATACAAACAGGAAGGATTGTTTCAGGAGTCATTTGTTCGAAGATTCAAAGTAATTATTATATTTTTCGTTTTTTCACAAGAATTTTCAACGTAAAAAAACTTGGTTTAAGGCTAACAGACCAGCATCATTCTTTGACATACAGTGCCTTGCAAAAGTATTCGGCACCCTTGAATCTTGCAACCTTTCACCACATTTCAGGCTTCAAACATAAAGATATGAAATTTAATTTTTTTGTCAAGAATCAACAACAAGTGGGACACAATCTTGAAGTGGAACAACATTTATTGGATAATTTAAACTTTTTTAACAAATAAAAAACTGAAAAGAGGGGCGTGCAATATTATTCGGCCCCTTTACTTTCAGTGCAGCAAACTCACTCCAGAAGTTCAGTGAGGATCTCTGAATGATCCAATGTTGTCCTAAATGACCGATGATGATAAATAGAATCCACCGTTGTGTAATCAAGTCTCCGTATAAATGCACCTGATCTGTGATAGTCTCAGGGTTCTGTTTAAAGTGCAGAGAGCATTATGAAAACCAAGGAACACACCAGGCAGGTCCGAGATACTGTTGTGGAGAAGTTTAAAGCCGGATTTGGATACAAAAAGATTTCCCAAGCTTTAAACATCTCAAGGAGCACTGTGCAAGCCATCATATTGAAATGGAAGGAGCATCAGACCACTGCAAATCTACCAAGACCCGGCCGTCCTTCCAAACTTTCTTCTCAAACAAGGAGAAAACTGATCAGAGATGCAGCCAAGAGGCCCATGATCACTCTGGATGAACTGCAGAGATCTACAGCTGAGGTGGGAGAGTCTGTCCATAGGACAACAATCAGTCGTACACTGCACAAATCTGGCCTTTGTGGAAGAGTGGCAAGAAGAAAGCCATTTCTCAAAGATATCCATAAAAAGTCTTGTTTAAAGTTTGCCACAAGCCACCTGGGAGACACACCAAACATGTGGAAGAAGGTGCTCTGGTCAGATGAAACCAAAATTGAACTTTTTGGCCACAATGCAAAACGATATGTTTGGCGTAAAAGCAACACAGCTCATCACCCTGAACACACCATCCCCACTGTCAAACATGATGGTGGCAGCATCATGGTTTGGGCCTGCTTTTCTTCAGCAGGGACAGGGAAGATGGTTAAAATTGACGGGAAGATGGATGCAGCCAAATACAGGAACATTCTGGAAGAAAACCTGTTGGTATCTGCACAAGACCTGAGACTGGGACGGAGATTTATCTTCCAATAGGACAATGATCCAAAACATAAAGCCAAATCTACAATGGACTGGTTCAAAAATAAACGTATTCAGGTGTTAGAATGGCCAAGTCAAAGTCCAGACCTGAATCCAATCGAGAATCTATGGAAAGAGCTGAAGACTGCTGTTCACAAACACTCTCCATCCAACCTCACTGAGCTCGAGCAGTTTTGCAAGGAAGAATGGGCAAGAATGTCAGTCTCTCGATGTGCAAAACTGATAGAAACATACCCCAAGCGACTTGCAGCTGTAATTGGAGCAAAAGGTGGCGCTACAAAGTATTAACGCAAGGGGGCCGAATAATATTGCACGCCCCACTTTTCAGTTTTTTATTTGTTAAAAAAGTTTAAATTATCCAATAAATTTTGTTCCACTTCACGATTGTGTCCCACTTGTTGTTGATTCTTGACAAAAAATTAAAATTTTATATCTTTATGTTTGAAGCCTGAAATGTGGCGAAAGGTTGCAAGGTTCAAGGGGGCCGAATACTTTTGCGAGGCACTGTATTTACGTAAAATAAATGCTAACTGCCCAGGTTTTTGCTCCTTTATCAAAGAATTGAGACTGTTCTACATTTATATCTATAAAGAAATCAGGGATTTAAGCATTTATTCACAAGAATTTTCAGTGTAATAAGCTCTTTGTTGTAAGGCTGCAGCCACATTGACTAACAGACAAGCATTGTACGTCGACATATTTACGTAAAATAAATGCTAACTGCCCGTTGTTTTGCTCTTTTAACAAAGAATCGAGACTGTTTTATGTCCATATCTATAAAGAATTCTGGGATTTAAGCATTTATTCACAAGAATTTTCACCAGAAAAGGTCTGTTTACATAAGGCGACAGACACATTGACTAACAAACTAGCATAGTACTCCGACATATTCATGTAAAATAAATGCTAAAAGCACGTTCTTTTTTTGGTGCTTTTAACCAAGAATCAAGACTGTTTTACGTCCATGTCTATAAAGAACTCGGGGATTTATGCATTTATTCTCAAGAATTTTCACCAGAAAAGCTCTGTTTACATAAGGCAGCCGCCACATTGCCTAACAGACTAGCATAGTACTTTGACATATTCACGTAAAATAAATGCTAACTGCACATTTTTTTTTTTTTTTGCTTTTAACCAAGAATCAAGATTGTTTTGCTTCCATATCTATAAAGAATTCAGTGATTTAAGCATTTATTCACAATAATTTTCAACAAAAAAAAGCTCTTTGTCTGTGATTCCCCTCGTTCAGCTATGACGGCCACGCCAACAATGCAGGCGGCAGGCCCCCTAATAATTGTGAAGTATATGAGAGGGCATTTGTGCACAGCATTCAAAATAACAAAAACAGAATGAAAATTATATTCCCATCCAGGCAATGCTTATATAAATACATCAATCTCATCTTTATTTTTTAAAATGATATACAATTATGTACGATGAATCACAATCAGGATAGATTTAATTCATCTTGTGATTCACTGTATCAATGGTATCTTTCAAGCATAAATAGTATGTTGTGTTTATGCTCTCGTATTTAAACAGCCACTCAGTCAGACCATTCATTTCTTCTCAAAAACCATCGCCTGTCACTCTCAGTATGCGCTGTGCCTTTACAAAGCTACTTAAAGATACACAAGACCCCCGTCTCACTCTCCTACTTTTTCTTTTACTAAATGACAAGCACTTTCAAAATTTGGCTTATTTCATGGGGCTGTCATGGGCTCATCTCACCCGGGTTTCGTCAACGACTGACGGTGAGAGACAGAAACAGTTATGCTGTGTCACCCACGCACCAACGGCCTTTTTGAACCAGTCGCACGCCACCGACAAACTTGACGCATCTCCCACGTTCCACTAGTAGGAAGGAAAAGAAAAGAAAAAGAAATACACCCGGTGCATACTTTCTGACTTTTTTCCCCCCACTTGTTAAAAGGCTTTCAGGGTCTTTGTAGACTTTGGTAAGAGGTGTGTGAATGTACGCGGTATCCCAGTGGAGCCAAATAAAGCATTGAGAATGTCTCAGGTGGAGTCAAACCTTGTCAAAGGGTGAAAGGCTTCCTTTGCCGAGTCGCAGCGCTACCGTGGAGTTTAAACAATGTGTGTCAGGAAGATGTTTTTGTTTGAACAAGCGAATATTTATTTTACATACAACATAAAGTTAAGTATGCCAGCACACACACACAAAAAAACCAAAGCAGATTATGCTATTAATAATGGCTTCAGTCCCAAAATCTTTGATTTGCAACCAAAGCCCTGGTTTGAAACCGAAATCATTTAAGGTGACCATATTTTGATTTCCAAAAAGAGGACACAAATAACAGACATAAATAATACCTGTTTACTCTTATATTCAAAGTTTATATGTTGATAGAACGCATGCACGCACTGGGCTAAACCCATGTTTGAATCACTGATTAATTCCCCAAATCATTATTGAAATCTTATCTCAATACCTTAATCCTGTATTTAAAATCTAGCACTGTCATTGGAATTTGGTGATATGGAGGTGATAATGGATGGAAATTCAGGGAAGCAGAAAAATTGACAAGGGAACAGCCATATCGCCCCAAAAAATGATTCACAAAAAAGGCAAACAAGTGTTTCAACCAAAAAATAAACAGTGTTCACCTAGGAAACAAGGCACTCAGAAGGAACATTACTGTAGCTAATGTATGCCAAAAACAATGAACTAAAACAGACTGAAAGAAAAGCATGGAATTAAATACAAATTGACAAGACAATGAAGAACACCTGGACAAGACGTGAGTGTCTTGAGGGAGCTAATTGGGTAAAACAAGCAACAGACCTGTCAGGAACAGGTTGAATCAGAAACCTAACAAGCACATAAGACATGAACAAGGGATGGGGAAAATGAAACAACATAACATGAAATAAAATGGGGAAAAAAAGTCAACAAAAACACAAATCATGACAATCGGTTTTGAAATAATGAATAAAAAACTATTTTGGTTTGAAACCAGTGTTGTTTTCGACAACGATGATAAAAAAAAAAAAAAAAAAAACAATTAAAAAAATATTTATAAAATTATTAGTCAACAAACACTTTTTTTCATGATGATGACCAACGATAACGAGCTGAAAACGTGTTTTGAGAGACTAAAACATAATGTAACGAATGCCAGTTTTCGTCTGACGATACGAAAATAAGCAATAGTTTCCGTCACATGTTCCCATTTTATGTTTAGTTAGCTTGTTTCGCAGCAGTTTCTGGTCGTGTCACTCATGTAACGTGCTGGGCCCCCCCCCCCCCTTCCCGACTCACCAGTGTGTCTTCTCCAGTTCCCATGTAGGCTTGCGCACAGGGTAAGATTTGTTTTCTTATCTTGGTCAAAGAAGGTATGCATGTTGCTTTAGCTCAGTGCTTCTCAATTATTTTCTGTTATGCCCCCCCACAGGAAGACGTAAACGTTCCGCGCCCCCCCCCAACTCTCTGCCGCTACTGTAAATATACCGTAGTATCATTTGTATACAAAATTCTAATTATTAAAAGTACACCTCTGCATAACATTGTGTCCTTTTTAATATTAAAGAAGAAAAAAATATTATTAAAAAAGAACACATCCATACTGTAAAAATAGACTCAAAACTCATTTTTTGACCGTATGATACTGAAAAAAATGAAAAAAATAAAAACAAAAAATAATCTTAAAGTCAAATTGATTACCAACATTTACTCAAGAGGACAATATGCCAAACCATTAGACTGAAAAAACAAAAATTAATAGAACAAAGACGACAGTATCATTGGACAGAGAGAGTTTTTATTTTTGCTGAAGGCAGTATCAGCCTCTTTGCTGTGGTGTTGGGTTATTTTGCATTGAGCAACTTGGTATGCCACCTTATGTGATGCTGATAGTGCTCGCTGGTTTACTGATCTAACGCTAACAAAGCGGGACGATATTTGGCAATATTCGGCACCTTTTCGCTGAAAAAAAAAAAAAATCCCGCTGTCCGCTGCTAACATTTTTAGACAAAGTAAACAGACTTGTCTTTCCTCGTCTCCCACTGTACTAAAAGTCAAAAGCCAAATGCTACATACGCTTCGTCATATTTCTTTGTCTTAGCTTTTCATATGTCCAGTGCTCTTTGCTGTGTGCTCTTGTTTGGTTAAAAAATACTGCGCACATGCTGAAAATGAGACCGCCTCTGCCACCCACTCAGCAGATGTGCAATTACACTTTATTCTAGTTCGGCAAAAAAGTATGTTCCCCAAGGTCACATGCGCCACCCCCAGCATCACTCTGTGCCCCCCTGGGGGGCCCGCCCCACTATTTGAGAAGTACTGCTTTAGCTTTTAAAGTAGGGCTGTCAAACGATTAAAAATTTTAATCGAGTTAATCACAGCTTAAAAATTAACTAATCGTAATTAATTGCAATTCAAACCATCTCTAAAATATGACATATTTTTCTGTAAATTATTGTTGGAATGGAAAGATAACACACAAGACGGATAAATACATTCAACATACTGTACATATGTATTGTATTTGTTTATTATAACAATAAATCCACAAGATGGCATTAACATTATTAGCATTCTTTCTGTTAAAGGGATCCACAGATAGAAAGACATGTAGTTTTTAAAGGATAAATGTTAGTACAAGTTATAGAAAATTTGTATTAAAACCCCTCTTAATGTTTTCGTTTTAATAATATTTGTAAAATTTTCAACCAAAAAAAAAAAAACTAGTAACTCGCCATTGTAGACGACGAGCGGTGACGTCACATGGGCTCCCTGCCGTTCTTCCACACTGTCTTTGACTACATAAGGTAGTGATTGAAATATATCACAAGGGGTCAATGGCAAGTTTTAAATTACTTAGAAATCAAGCCAATGATTGTGTTTTGTCCCTCGAATGACATCGTAGTTCCCTGTTTACTTGTCCATCCATTGTACTTCACGGTCATTTGAGTGCTGGCTTCAAAATGTACGAGACCTCCGATAGTTTATATATTGTGACTAAATATTGTCGAGCTAAACGACAGCTAAGCGAAATGTTTGAATAGTTTGTCCAAAGTCTGAGCCTCATTAATACAGATTGAAGTACTTTTCTTTTTGTGAACATTATTATTATTTTTTTTTTTTTTGTGACATAGGAATATTATTTTTGCTGTGCTTTCACTAAATGATACTTATGTTTGTTGTGAAGGAGTTGCCGAAGCTTATGCCAAGAACGCCTGTGTCCACTCACCTCTCTCTGCCTCTTAGCTCTAAATGTGCCAAAAACGGTGTCATTGTAATCTGTTTTAGGCAATGCATGAGCGGGTCATTCCACGCATGCGTTAAATGCGTCAAATATTTTAACTTGATTATAAAACATTTAATTACCGCCCGCTAACGCGATAAATTTGACAGCACTACTTTAAAGGTCTGTGCTGAGTGATTACCACACACTAAGTGTAACTCCCCAGATAGCAAAATATAACTGGAGCAGACATGGGCCAGATGTACTGCAAATTTCGGCCCAACTTCGTAAAACGGATTTGCCCCAGTGTATTTTTGAACAATGGCCCAAACTTAGTGAGGAGTCACTTGCCAGCTCAGCAACCAGTTTTGGACCAGAATTGGTCCAAAGTAGCAGACATGACATTAATGATATGGATATGGCATACATGTTACCCAATCTCGGCCAGATTTGTATCAAAACCGTTTTCAGTATTAAATTTGGATTCCTTTTTGTTTAATGTATCATACTGTAATGTGTTTATTTTGCAAATTTTGAATTTGTCTAATAAAAGCAATGATGGCAACACTTTTGCATGCCATTTATCAAGGCCTACATATTAATACAACATACATCAACATTACAATATAACATTTTTTCACAAAATATTTTAATTGGAACAAACAACTCAACATTAAAGATGACCCAATTTTAGACTGTAAAAAACGTATTGTTAAGGTGCTGGGGTAACGGGGACCTAACTCATTGATGATGAGAGGGAGAGGTAGACAGTGGCCAAAGAATCCGGTGGGCAGTTTGGTGACAGAACAGGTGAACAGGCAGGCAGGCGTTTTGCCAGACAAGCAGTACAGGATCTAGGGGGAAAACACAAAAATGAGCTCAGTATCAGGATTACAAGATTATTTGTTTGCTGAAAGTCACATACCTGTAGGTGAGTTGTTGATCTGGAGATGATGTGGGGCCAAGGACCGGTTTAAGTAAACTGCTGACGATGATCAGCGGCACCTGGTCCCAGGCTCACCCATCTGTGCATTCAAGGTGACAATTAAGGCAAAACTGTCAGAATGCTGGGCCTCATCTGGCGCACTGACGTTAAGCGGTTGTGATTGCTATGCGTATCCGGTCTCAGCTCGCCAGATCTGGCACACAGTCGCCTGCTATTGGGGTCATAGCGTTAGCATAGCATTCACATTAGCATTAGGCTAAGGGTGCACGTCCTCTTAAACGCTCGGACAACGTTTATTTACATACAGTTGGTGGCGTCCAGGTGGGTGTAATTAATTGAAAATAATATATTATTTTCCTGCTGAGGGTGTATTATCAGGAAGTTGGCATTGAAGCATTGTAGACGTGACAATATGTGGTTGTATGTCATTAATTCATCATTGTATGTTCATCACAAATCGTTGGAAACCTTTCATTATTTTTTGGGAGTAAAATTTTTTAATTTTACAGGCGAAAACATTTTTAGCAAACATCGACTAAAACTAGACGAAATTAGTTGACTTTTTGTCAACGTAAACTAGACCAAGTCAAACACATTTTGAGATGACTAAAATATGACTTTAAGTATTATTGTCCAAAAGACTAAGACAAAAATTAAAAGGGCTGCCAAAAAGACACTGCTTGAAACTTGAAAACCTAAGACAAAGTATTTGAACAAGTATTTGTTCAGTTTTGTGTTACATTAATTCATTAGTATTCTGTGCCGCCTAGCCTCACGAAGGGCAATAATTAAAGCGAAATGTTTCTGTTGTTGTTGAATTTTTAACATACACTGAATAGTTTGACATTGTGATCCTCCTGACCTTTGCTTCAAGTTATTTTCCAAAAGTGACCATTGTTAATCTTAACTGAATACCCAATTCAGAGTGCCATTTGTTGCCGTTGCAGTCCCGGTCGAGCCTGAAATTCAGGCACGACTTGAGATTTCGCATCCCTCCTCTAAATGATTCATTAATCGATTGGAGAAGCTGAGAATTAATGATACTATTGTAGGCTCCTCCATGCTAAACTGCCGTGTAAAACTGCAGATGAGGTTTTCCGCTTCAGCGCGCCCGGCAGATTAGATACTGTATTTCACTCGCTCTCTCACTCTATAAGGTAAACACATATATACCCATAGGAAGCCATGGCATTTAATGTGCTCTCTGGCAACACAATCAAAGCTGAGCGCTTTATCTCATTACATTTTTTTTGTTTCAAATCCCATTTGAAGAAACATCTGGCATCTAACTACAAGCGAGGCTCGCTCTTCCTCTACGGCCTCGGAGGGACTGCTGCGTGTTTGCATGAAAACAATTACCGCTGCGGCACATGCTTAATGCGGGCCTCAACATCGAATATATATGAATATATCAAGCTTACGCTGAAATAAAGCAATACAACCTCCAGGATGAAGAGGAGGAGAACGTGTTTAAGATGCAGCAACCGTCTCCCACACGTGTTGCATATGTTACAGACACACAGAAAAGTTACATAGCAGCAGCCTGAGGTGGCGAAAGAACTCAAGCCCTGTACTTAAGTAGAAGTACAGATAGCTCTGTAAAAAAGGACTGTCTTAAGCTTTAATCAGTTCTTCTACTCTTATCTGGAAAAACAGGAGCAAGGAGTCGAAAGTACAGTTACATGTTTTCAAACGTAAAAAAAAATAAATAAATAGTCATCAAAACAATGAATACTTGAGTGAATGAAATATTTACAGTGCTTAAGACCAAGTATTTGTACTTGGCTACTCCCACCACTGCTCGCAGTGTGACAAAATGAGCCCATTCTACATCAAATTTGCATTGTTAATGCACATCAATAGAGAAATAGCGCCTTAATTATTAAAGTGTACAAAAGCATACGCACGGCTCACCTCAGCGCTGCGGCACAGATTCATTACGACCAATTATGCAAATCAGGTCAGTTGTTATGTGGCAACTGGAACACTTGAGGCATAAGGGAGCCCAAGTATGAATGTGATTAGAAGGAGAAACCTGTTAGAAAGATGCAGGTTGACTGCACACATTCTTGTTATGAGCACTCTTGAAATTGCCCAGTTTCACACATTATTGGGATGAATAAATCGCCATTCTCAGTGCTTTTCCATTCTCAAAAATGCACCAATTTCAGCAAGCCCATCAATCCTGGTGAAAGCGTATGTCTCGTAGAGGCAGTCAGTAAGTCTCCCAAAATTTGACTCAATAGGATGCAAACCACTTCAAATCCTGTGAATTCAGTTCCAACAGCCAATATCATTTACCAGGAAATTTCTCAGCCAAGTTTGTTGTGAGAACACAAAGATCTTTACACGGTGATGCTGCAACACCAAACTGCAACGATTGTGTTGCGGAATGGCCCAGCATTGTCATGGTAATGGTGAAAACGTAAAGCAAAAACGCAAGCTTCTGATTGCGTCTTTGTAGAGATATTTGTTCCCCTATGTTTGTTCATTATACTTGGTACATTCATTTTTATATCATTTTGTACCGGATAAGATTTACAGCTCTCAGTGTCTTTTGTGAAGCAAGGTCATTAGATATGACAGCTCCCTAGTGTTCTTCCATAAAGAGGTGGGCACTATCCTGGCTCCTACTATAACGACAAATATAAACTGTATGATCTCGATAGTATGCCTCGATGATTTAACTTAATCTATACCTGGAACTACATGTTAGCCTACATTGTCCTTCAACACATGAGTAATATATTGCTTTATTTGGTTGTCCTTTTCATCTTCTTTTCCCTTATTTTTATCTCTAAAGTGCATCAGTGGATTGAACAATTATGGAAAAAATCTTAAATCGGGATTAAATATTTTACCTCGATTATGATTAATGTATGATTTTCTGAGAAATGTCAGCATTTGGCTGCAAATTAAAATATTTTAAATAATGTAGAAAATAAATCAATAGAATACAATGAATGAATTAATGAAATATTTGTTGTTATCATCATCGGTGTCATTGACAATCATTGACATTTACAAAATGTGATATGATTTGCCCGAAGGAAGAAAGAACCGAAGAAAAAAGACAAAGGCAGACGGGAGGAAGCATAACCTTATCATTTTCCCGCCCCCCACCTATACAGCTAAAGATGCAAAATCAGACATGGTACAGTTACATCACATGGCCACAAACTTTACAATAACACAATCAACAATCTGGGTTTACAATAACTCAGCGTCCAGTCAAGCAGCTCTCGTGCACAAGATTAGTGGTCTGAGTTTCAGGGCGTACAAGGTTATGGCTTACTCATTGTCCCTGACATTCTAGCATCTATTTGTTGTGGGAACATTTTGTTGTGGCAAAAATGTTATGTGTTATCACAGCTGGTGTGAGCAACGACTCGAAATGCTTTTCTTATAAGTCTCTTTAAAGGGTACATTCCTAAGGTGCACATGGTGGCAATAATTAATAAACAAATGCACTAATATGTATTTGTTTTCAAAAGTGTAAAGTAGCCTTCTTTCCTTCTAAACCAGGCCGTTTACAAGAAGAAAAGTAGCAGCATGTGTTTTTTTGACTGTCAACACTTTCCTATAAAACACAGACTTGGACTCTAAGCAGCTTCTTGCTCACATTTGTCTGGTTCTATAGTTTCCAGAGGAGTTCACTATATTTCTCACAGTTCAATTAGCTTTAACCGTAGAAAACACATACAGGAGGACTATTCTCTCTAATAAGCTTCTTACTCGAGTTTTGTAGGTTAGCAGGTTCACACAGTTTAATGTTATGCTAATTCTGATTCAGGTCGGACTTTCAGTAGCAAAATTAGTGGTGTGTTCCGCACCTCCACAACATTGACGTCTTTTTGTATTACTTACAGTGGCTGCTGCTGCTGCTTGAAAAAAAACATCTGATATCCCTCCTCTTCGAAAGGGGTGGAGTAGGCGGCATTTTGTCAACATATAATTCTATCGGGGTTGTGTGAGCAGAGGCGAACTGGGACTAAAAAACAGCCCTGGACACTTAATCAGCCCAGCCCATAGTAAAGTACACTTATACTTCCGCAAAGCTATTAACGCACATAATTTAAAAATATTTGTATTTAACAATAATTGTATCCCCAATTATCAACACTCAGAACAAGGGAGCTGGTAAATGAATAAAATACAGTGGTACCTCGACATCCAATCGCTTCTACACACGATCGTTTCGACATCCGACGTAAAATTTGACATTTGTTTCTACATCCGACGACATGCTCGACGGATTTTCCTGTGAGAGAAATCAACACGGGTTCCAAGAAGGTTAGTGCAGGTAGTGAAAAAAGGAAAAAGGTGAAGCTTACCATTGAAATGAAGATGGAGATAATAGAAAAATTTGAGCGTGGTGAGCGCATCCGTGAACCGGCTTGACAATACTCCTCCGACCCAGTAACAACAGAACGTTGAAAAAGAAAGCAAAATCTCAACTGCACATTTCCTCATTCAGGTACAGAACGCAAAACACATCCGTTACATCATTAAAGGAATTATTATTAATATTATATTATCATTCCAATTTTTATGTTAGGGTGTGCAACAAGAGGGGATCCAAATGCAGACACATGGGGTGAGGCAAGTAATATTTTATTGGTGATCACAAGAATTGGGCGGGTATAGATTGCTCTGCTCGGGGTAGCTGAGCAAGCGTGAGACGGGGAAACTCGGAAGGGAAGCAGGTGTTGAATCCGACAAGGGGCGCGCATAAAACATGTCCTGCGATGAAAGCAAAAACAAGTCATGAACCGGTGATCAGACAGAAATATCAAATGAGTGCGAGAAGCAACTGACGTTGTAAAAAGACAAGTTGATCGGGTGACGAGGTGGTAGCGTCCACGTGCTTATAAAGATGGTTGATTGGCATTGCAGCTGTGGCCACTCCACTTGTCTGGCGTCCAACCTGCAATCAATAAAAACACGCACACCTGCCGAAGGTGGGCGGAGTCTCAGGAGGGAGGGGCCGAAGCCCTGACATTTCATTTATGATTCATTTGTTTTGATGTGTGCCATTTGTAATAGTACCAGCAATATTTATTAAAGGGTATTAAAACACTAAGGGGCTGTGAGATATCAATAGAACCGTTATGTGGCAAGATAACAAATATTAATAAAGTTAACAAAAAAAATAAATCACATTCATGAGCAATTATCGAAAATAGATCGAAAATTACTAACATTTCCGAAAGTATTCCGGAAACAGCCGAATGGGGCGGAGACGTCATAACAACGAAACAATAGGTCGAGGCAGGTGCCATCGTTGTTTATCGACGAGAGAGTTGCGTTCGTGTTTCATCAAAAAATCGCTAAAATGGTTCAAACCTGTCATGCTATGTGGTGTACAAATAACCATCTGTCGCAATGTAGTTCCCATGAGTTCCCGAACGCAAGAAAAAGAGCTGGACTACGCAGACAATGAGTAAAGTTCGTCAGTGCTAAGAGGGCTAATTTTGCAGACCCAGCCTCCAGCACGGTTTTGTGTGGTGCGCATTTTACTCCTGAAAGCTATACAAACAATGGCCAAATCAAATCAGGTTTTGCTAAGAAATTGCTGCTGAAAGTAGATGTGGAGCCCACCTACACGCGCAGCCACCTAAATGTCCCGAGATATCAAGAAAGAGGACGATCACTGGCTCTGATGAGACCACCCCACCACCCCAGGCAAAGCAAAGGAGGAAAATGGCCAGAGTGAGTACTCTTTGATAATAAAAAACATATCACGCATTGGATGTAGGACTGGACACATATATAAATTATCGCTTGTATAATATATAGAACAAATCCTCTAATCCCATTCATATTTGTGTCGGCTTGTCTGAAAACCAAAAACTATGCAAAAACATATTTTCACATAATGTTTAAAAGAACAAAATAAGCAAATAGAAGCATGCTATATCCACAGCAGATCCACATGAAAATCAAGTATTTTATTTTTTTAAACCAATACTCAGTAAAACGGCCAAGCAATATTACCTATAAATGTCTGCAATTTAAGTCTTTGTTCACTGAAGATATAAAAAACTGTCCCCAAACGAACCAAAGAAGCAATAATCATCAATCTTCCATGGCTAAAACAAAACACTCTAATGGTAAGGAATCAGAGGGTTTTTCTTAGCAAGTTACTTTTTTCAGCTATTCTATCAATCACCACATCACTTTCCAGTGCAATTAGATAATCCTTCTCTGTCTTCATGAGCATAAACACTTCTATTTTCTCTTGAGTTTGAGTGCTTCTTAACCTGTTTTTGACATGTAAAATAGAATATTAACTATAAATTGCAAATTCATTATTCTATATCATGAAATTATTTATCATTATCATAAAATTAAACAGACTTAAAAGAGATGTCCTCTTGTTCTGTAATATTCATTTATATGTATCCTTAGTATAACCACGTTAAAGATAGCTACAGTATAACTTAATAAACAAACCGGCACATTAAAAACATTTTTTTTTTTGCAGCATAGTGTTGTGATTTAGCTAATTTTTTTTAATTGATAGACCATGTAGCCTATACTGTGATTTTGCAATCAATTATGTGCGCTAAACAAATCAATTGTATGAATTTCCTTACAAATTTCATGTAAGTTATCAGCCACCAGTGTTGTTAATAACGGCGTTACAATATAACGGCGTTACCAACGGCGTTATTTTTTTCAGTAGTGAGTAATCTAATTAATTACTTTTCTCATCTTGGCAACGCCGTTACCGTTACTGAGGCGGGAAAGGCGTGCATTACTATGCGTTACTAAGTTGGTTGAATAAAAAAAAGTCAGAGAGACGGACTCACGGAGACGAGAGAGCAGAGCAGGAGTGGGGAAGACGCCGTTGCAAACGCGATGCTAGGGGGGTCCAATAATATCTGACTGTAGCCTACAAACTACGCCCACATGATACGGTTGATATCACATATTATAGAACTAGATGCAAATGATAGACACGGCTGCATTGGCAACATGTTTTAAGGACTACATGCGTTAGTAAACAGCCGCCATCTTAAAGCAGTAGACCTCTCAGGAAGGCTCTGTTGTAGAGATCCTTCCTAGCGAACCTTTTTTTTTTTTTTTAAAATCTAAAATGGTCCTAAATCGGCAAAATCTTGACTTAAATCTATCTTTAAATAATGAAACAGTTTTAAAACTTACACATGTTGAAAGTAGACAGATGGGAACTAATGCAATAGCGGGAGTAATTTTAACAACTACAACGGCTAATTCACAACTTTAAATGACTTCCACACATAGCAAAGGTTACTATCTAGTTATCGCAATACCCTTGTGTCTAGTTAAGTGGAGGGTAAAGAATTGGGCTAGGGCCAATTGTCCCATAAAACCCTTTAAACTTCACATTGTGTGACCCTTTTTATTTTTTATTTATTTATTTATTTATTTATTTATTTTTGAGGAAAAAAAAAAAACATGAAAATTATCACTAGTTACTTTGCCAAGTAACTAATTACTCTTAAATTCAGGTAACTGAGTTACTAACGCAATTACTTTTTGGGAGAAGTACTTTGTAACTGTAATTAATTACTTTTTTTAAAGTAAAATTAACAACACTGTCAGCCACTCAAACGTGCGTTTGAGGGAAAAAAAATGGACCTGCACAATTGAATGGGGGGTAAATGTAAGTTTGAACATAATAGAATTTAATCACTCAATAATGGTAGGGTCAATTTTATAATGCAAATAAGGTAGCTTGAAAAATGGTGGGGAAAATTTGAGCATCATGAAAAGTTGGTAGTGTTATGTGCCTACCGTCCCTTTGCAAACCTACACCCTTGGTCCAAACATAATACTGCCAGGCTTCTGATGGCATTTCACTCCAAGGAGTATTGAAAAACAATGTCGGTTCTCTGCATACGTAACCTGAGCTGAGGAGGATGTTTCCAAGGAAGTGTCACCTGTGGCGTTGTAAAACTGCGCTACCCCCGACTGCATGGCATGAATACGACATCGTTTACATGCAGAATTGCGGCGTTGTTCGAACAAAGAGCGTTGTCGTGTGCACACAAACTGTAAGGAAAAGCTGCAACATGTCCATACATATTTTCGGACTTTAAGGCCCTACTTTTTTCCCCTCATTTTGAATCCTGCGGTTTATAATCCAGTACACAATTATTTGTTGATTTATGTGGGTTAATAGGTAACACTTTATTTGACAGTGGCGTCATAAAACAGTCATAATTATGACATGACACTGTCATGGGAATTAATGTATGCTTATGACAGATGTCATTAAGTGTCAAATTTTGTCACTAACTCCATTAATGTCCAGCTCAGATCTTTTAAATCTATTCAAAAGTGAGATAATTTGCCGGATGACACTAAATGACATCTGTCATAAGCATTCATTAATGCTTATGACACCACTGTCAAATAAAGTGTTACCGGTTAATATCTTTTGGTGTAAATATCTTATAATACAGTGAGGACAGCTGTGCCTTACAGTCCAGGGCGGCTTGTCTATAAACAAATGCCATTTTCAGGTCAAATTCGGCGGCTTATCGTCAGGTGCGCCTTATAGTCCGAAAATTACGATATATATATTTTACTAGGCAGCGATTGATTACTCATTGCCATGAAACATTACTGATAGTTGACTCTCTTGTGATGTTACCCATTAAATTATTTTTGCAGTGTGATGTCACAGCAAATATCAGTTTATTTGTCTGCAAAAACGGTGCTGAAAATAAACAGCGGTGCTCACTAATGAACATCTTATCAGAGGCTTAATATTCAGTGTGCTTTGAAATGTAGAACCGCTCACACAAAAACATAAAAGGTAATCGAATCAGAAACACTGCCTTCTATTTGGGATAATTTGAGGCAGTTGCCTTCAATACCAGGAGTAGTGGTGCTTGCAAGAGTTTATCAAAGTGATAAATAGCTCTCTTGCAGCGACTTCTTACAACTGACTCCTTTAAAACCAGCACAATATTGTAAAATCATTTCCAATTTCTGTTGATGATCAGTTTTAATTGACAACATTACTAATCATTAACAATTCTTAAATATTGTGAATTTGATAGGATCTTATTACATTTAACACACTCAACCAAAATTTCCGATCAAAGTTCTGTCTTAAAATAATGAACCTGTCCCTGTAACCTTAATTTTAAACTGTAACCAAGACTTAAAATCCTAATTAAAACAATAATCTCCCTAAAAAACTTGAACTCACCTAAATTTTAAACCCTTACCAAATATAATCTGAAATGCTAACCAATGCTTGAAGCCTTAACCATGAATTCAAGACCCGTATGGGACCAATTCAAAACCTTAGTCCTGGATCCAAACCATAATTTGAAACCCTGACTCTCTCATAACTGCAGGTGTACACTTTTGCCATCCAGTGCGTTAATGTTTATCAATTTATGACGTTTCAAGACTTTCCTCAGCATACGTGACCATCAGTTGTATTAATTAAATGCATCATCTTAACCCTCAGGTCCTGATGATCCATTCTAAAATAATGATAGTAATAATAATAATAATAATAATAATAATAATAATAATAATAATAATGCCTCTACCACTCAATAATTACCGGTAAGTCAGTCTGTCAGTGGAGCACTCAAGCAGTCACTTGTCATGTCCACACAAAGACTGAAGATTAAAAGCTGCTCATACTTGCTAGCTGTGCTTCACTGTCTATTATAGCCAAGTCATCCATCTTTAACACAGCACTGTCCTGCCAGGCTTACTAAATGTTACTTTCTTACTCACCTTTTGCATTTACAGTGCATCACAAAAGTGAGTACACCCCTCGCATTTCTGCAGATATTTAAGTATATCTTTTCATGGGACAACACTGACAAAATGACACTTTGACACAATGAAAAGTAGTCTGTGTGCAGCTTATATAATAGAGTTAATTTATTTTCCCCTCCAAGTAACTCAAAATATAGCCATTAATATCCAAACACCTGGCAACAAAAGTGAGTACACCGCATGGGAACTACGTACATCCCGAAATGTCCAAATTAATTACTGCTTGTCATTTTCCCTCCAAAATGTCATGTGACTCGTTACAGGAGTGCTGTCAGCATTGCTGCAAAGATTGAAGAGGTGGGGGTCAGCCTGTTAGTGCTCAGACCATACGCCGTACTCTACATCAAATTGGTGTGCATGGCTGTCACCCCAGGAGGAAGCCTCTTCTGAAGACAGTACGCAAGAAAGCCCGCAAACAGTTTGCTGAAGACATGTCAACATAGCACATTGATTACAGGAACCATGTCCAATGGTCTGATGAGACGAAGATTAATTTGTTTGGTTCCGATGGTCTCAAGCATGTGTGGTGGCAACCAGGTGAGGAGTACAAAGATAAGTGTGTCATGCCTATAGTCAAGCATGGTGGTGGGAATGACCGCCCCCCCAACTCTTCAATCTCTGCAGCAATGCTGACAGCACTCCTGTAATGAGTCACATGACATTTTGGAGGGAAAATGACAAGCAGTACTCGATTTGGACATTTAGGGATGTACATAGTTCCCATGTGGTGAACTCACTTTTGTTGCCAGGGGTTTAGATATTAATGGCGTTATTTTGAGGGGAAAATAAATTAACTCTATTATATAAGCTGCACACACCTTTTCAATCTCTGCAGCAATGCTGACAGCACTCCTGTAATGAATCACATGACATTTTAGAGGGAAAATGACAAGCAGTACTCAATTTGGACATTTAGGGATGTAGGTAGTTACCATGCGGTGTACTCACGTTTGTTGCCAGGGGTTTAGATATTAATGCCTATGTTTTGAGTTATTTGGAGGGGAAAATAAATGAACTGTATTCTATAAGCTCCAGACAGACTACTTTTCATTGTGTCAAAGTGTCATTTTGTCAGTGTTGTCCCATAAAAAGATATACTTAAATATCTACAGAAATGCAAGGATTGTACTCACTTTTGTGATACACTGTAGCTGAGCCAACTGTAAGCACATTATGGAAAATGACTATGTACAACTTAATAAGCAAAATGCAGGCTATGTAATTCAATCTTTTTTTCCCAAGTTACAGTCAGACTCCATTCATTTCATGTCAGTTAGTATTTTTGTACTTATTCATATTTAGTATTTACTCTACCACATTTAAACCTTGTGTAAGATAAATCAACAAATCTAATCTATTCATATATCCACCTGTAGGTAGATCTTGTACGACTTTCAAACGGCACAAAACCTTATTAGGAATAGACCAGTGAAGCCCCAGGACTCTCAGCATGCACTGTGCCACACCATGCTGCAAATAAGGCTTTCCTTTAGCCAGCCTGTTTCACATAAATCCAGCTAAACCCAACTGATTCGGGGTTTTTCGTGGGTGTCCTAAGGTTCTGTTTGCCTCAGGCTGTGGAGACATTATGACCTACTGGCTCCACTTCTCAGACTAGTGTAGCCTCCTACTTTCTCTACCTGCTTCTTTTCTATTTTAGCTGCATTGATGGATTGTGTCGAGTTGCTATTTGTTAATTGTGTCTCCATTCTGTTTTCTGACATTAGAGCTGGCCTGCAGCAGAACTAGGAACACAATGAAATAGTCTAGCAATTTGGAATTAAGAATCAAATGTGTTTAACTCATGGATGCTGCCAGTCCCACACAAAAACTAAAGAAAAAAAATGGATTCGGATGTCTGTTGCTTTCAATGACAGTGAAACATGATCATTCACTGCCACCCTTTCAAGTTCAAATAAACTGGACGTCTGCCTTGACACCTTAATTCGAATTAGGGTTTGAAGACAGAGTTCGACTTAACCCTTAATTTAAAAAACCTGTAAACCTTTCTCAAAACTCTAATATATGTACATATAGATAGGGGGGAAGCTTTATTACCCAATGAGCCAATTTATACTGATGATTTTTACATACAATGTACCAAATAGGCCGTATAGGAAGTATTGTTTGAACTCCTTTGTTCAAAATCTTGTTTTGGTTAGAGGACTTTTGAACTGACGTCCTCTAGCCCAATTGTGAAGGTCCGTTATCAACAAGGACATGGGCAGTTAATCACTTTAATTAATCTGACAGGCTTTTATCAAACACACAATAAGCTGTGAGTAACTGAGGGGAGGAGAGGAAGCAAACCACGACAGCTTTATGAATTCATCATCATCATCAGCGGACGAGGAGCAAGAAGAAGGAAATGAAAGGAGGACAAAGGGAGGAGAGAAGACAGATGTTGTGACAATGGACAGCGTCTTGGTGGATAATCCTCCATTATTCTGCCTGATTTCACAAGCAAAGGGTGTCCAAGGGAGCTCATTACCTGCTTATAAATCTGCAGGGTATACTTTTTCGGTACGATGTATGCTTGATTTCCCCAGCACGCTTTGCTCATACTCATTCATGACAGGACAAAAATATTTTGAGGTATGGAAATGAAGGCAAGTAGCATCACCAATTAGATTCAAGTAATCAGGTGAATAAGAGGTCATTTTCTGTCTCTGAAAATGGTTCAAGGACTCATGTGAATGCAGGTTCAAGGGTTGGGTTCAATACATGGGTTCAAGGATCAGGACCAGGGCTGTGTAGGTTTAAGGGTTAGGGTAAGAATAGTTTCAGGGATTAGGGTTTACGACTGAGCAATGTACAGTGTATCACAAAGTGAGTACACCCCTCGCATTTCTGCAGATATTTAAGTATATCTTTTCATGGGAGAACACTGACAAAATGACACTTTGACACAATGAAAAGTAGTCTGTGTGCACCTTATATAATAGAGTTAATTTATTTTCCCCTTTAAAATAACTCAAAATATAGCCATTAATATCTAAACCCCAGGCAACAGAAGCGAGTACACCGCATGGGAACTATGTACATCCCTAAATGTCCAAATTGAGTACTGCTTGTCATTTTTCCTCCAAAATGTCATGTGACTCATTACAGCAGTGCTGTCAGCATTGCTGCAGAGATTGAAGGGATTGGGATTCAGCCTGTTATTGCTCAGACCATACACCGCACTCTACATCAAAATGGTGTGCATGGCTGTCACCCCAGGAGGAAGCCAGGATGAAGTGGGTTTAGGAACTGACAGTAAGACTAATTTTGACGTATGCTCAGCACTGGCTACATACCCAGGGAAAAAAAATTCTTTAATCCGATAAGAGGTCGGATAAAATTAAGATTGGATGTACGGTTTTCATGGATTTGTGTCCTTAGGCATCACACTTTTGGTTAAATCAAATTATTTTGACATGTGCAGGTCAGTGGTGTTACCAGGTGTGGGTGGGCATTAGTCTTACCTGGGGGTGGGGGGGGGGGGGGCAAAAAAAAGCTACAATGCTCAAGTAGGTCGAAATCCAGCGTAGGGCTACAGGCTACTGCACCTTAAAACATGTTTTGTTTTCTCCTTGAGATAACTGTTGTTGTGATTTGGTCTAAACAATTACATTTGATTTGATTTTATTTGACTTAAAACACATCCATAACTGAACAGTATGGACATGCAGGTGACAATGTTTTTTTTTTACATAACCTTTTTTATTATTATTTTTATTATAGTTATTTTTTGTTCTGCAGCGTCTTTGAGCTCAATTTGAACCCCTTACAATGCTTCAAAATGGACCAAAATCGGCTGGCAGGTCAAGACAGGTGCAATCTTTGATACCGTGTAAAGAGAAATTCCAAATACACTATGTAGCCCTCCCTAGCAGTCATTCTTTGTCCCGCCGACGCTTTGAGCCCTACTTTGACCCCCTCAGAAAGCTTCAAAACTCACCAAACTCAACAGCCAGGTGAACACTGGTGAAAACTTTGATAAAAAAAGCCAAAATATGCGTAAATGTGTGTAGCGCCCCCTAGGAAAAAACCAACATTTTATTTTATTTAATTTAATTTCATATATATATATATATATATATATATATATATATATATATATTTTTTTTTTTTTTTTAAGGTGAAAGAGGAGGTAACAACGCAAAGGTTAAAACTTAGAACACATCAGTACTATATGAATGGGATACCATATGCAGTGCCCAGACTGTCGTTAGTACTACATCCTGGTTTTTTTTGGTTGGGCAGAGCATGTCCGTGGGTGTTCACTTAACCCCCCCCCCACCCGTAACCCCCCTGGTGCAGGTTAAACAAATATACCTGGAATAATAGTAGAAGAATAAGTTGTGGCGACGTCTGTCAACAAAACATCTCTCCATCTATTTCTACTTCAAAAGGTAGCGTTATCTGGTGTATTTTTCCTGTTTTTCTACTGTCAGGTCTATCAACAGTTGTAAAATCCTTTAATATCTCCAGCAACATGTTCATCGCGAATACGGACCAGTTCGGTATTGCTCCTGCAATTCATCTCACTCTGTTTCTATTAGCTTCTAGGAATAACATAAACACGTAGACTGACGACACAGAGGTGCACGGTAAAGACGGTTTATTCCAAAATTCTGGAATACATGTTTTCGTGCTTGCCAATCAAATTATTAATTGACATACACAACCACTCTCGTTTGGAATACAATGTTGATCAGAATAGGCTTGATCGGGTTAGAATATTCCGAATGGGTGAGTACAAGAACATTGTTATTCCGATGAGGCTTTTAATAAGAATAAATGTATCTATGTAAGCGTAGCTACTGGTATTTTAGTGGGTATAGAGATTGGGTTGGGTTCAGAATTTTTTTTAATTTAAACTAGGAATTGGTTAGGGTTAACAATCAAGATTAAGACTATAGTAGGAGTGGGTTCACTGCTAGGCTTTGGAGTTTGAGGCGTGGGTTAGGGTAGGCACAGCTGTAGAGACTGGGATTTTAGATAGGTTTGGGTATGTTAGGATTACAGATACAGTCGGACAATCAATATATTTGTAGATAGTGTTGGAACTGGTTAGGGTTTAGGTTAGGGTTATAAACTGTGTGTGGGTTTATGGTTTTGCTCAGGATAATGGTAGGCTCAGGAAATGAGTATTGACACTAATATCTTTAGTATTAGGTTCCTATAGGGTTAGACACAATGACAATAATTGAGGTCCCTGTGCACTATTGGATTCAGGTTTCGAGTACTTTGTAGTATCTTCCAAATGTTTTTTGATAGGCTTCTTTTGCGGCAAGGCCAGTGGTTTCTAATCAGACGACACTGAGCTTTACTGCAAATATGAATGATGAGCCAATTATTCATCACGGAAGCATGTCATTACGCCGCATTAATGAAGCAGCCGTGGTGTCATTACACAGGACTCCATCATAACCAGGACGGCGCCCCGGGTCGGGACGTGATTGGCTGCAGTCATGGTGACCACATGAGCATCTCTCCTCCAGACTATGTGTATCCGATGTTTTAGCCCAATTAGAAAAATGTCAGGAAATGAAAGATGGAGAAGGAAGAGGAGGGGAGACAAAGAGAAGGAGAAGGCTTGCATTGAAGACTAAAAGAACGATGAGGACAAAAAGACTGAAGGGGCAGGGTGCAGTGATTAGAATGTGATGGCCTCTGTGTTCATGCGTGTGCATGTCTGCGCTCTACTAAGTCTTTGAATTAATGAGAATCTCAGATGAGAGAGGGTCATCATGACCTGCATGCAAATGACATGCCTGACTCACTCACTTTTGAAACATTGGTGTGTAGTTTTGCGCATGCGTGTGTGTGTGTCTGTGGATGTTGTGTAGTGTCTCCCACAGTGTGCATCACATGAAATTTACCAAATGCAACAAAGCATATACATATGTAAGAGGACTGGAGGCTTGCCTTTTTTAAGATGTAAGAGGTGTGACACACCAAAACTGAGACTGGTGCCGTTCAGATTACCACCGTTAGTTGGCAGCAGCAAACCTCACCGTATTTGGCCAAAATTAACTGAGATCAAGGACAAAGCACTTGCTATAGACCTGGGACATTGCTTTTTTTCAATCATTTGTTCCAAACAAAACATTTTGCATTTGCCGCATTTGTTTTAATGGCAAGGCTTTTTGAGACTTTTTTTGGAGAGGCGGGAGGGGGGTCTACTCATGATAAGCACACCTACCAAATGTAATGCTGCCTCGCAAAATGACTTCAGGGGGTAAATTTGGAATTCAAATTTCCAACATAAATGGCAACATTGGGAATGATGAGGTGCGGAAACGTGACCGAGGGGGGCGTTCATAGCCGGAATGTTCTCCACGCCTCACGTCATTTTCTGACTGTTGACGTTCTTATCCATGCATCCATTATGTATGACCAATTTACACCAGTGAGCCAGCAAGCAAGCGGGAGTGCGAAATAAAGCCGGGGAAAATGGATAGTCTCTATCTGTATTAGCAAGGATAAGCAGGACGGGGGGCACGTAGACACATCTGTGTATCAATCCATTATGGATGACCCACTTAAACAACAGGAGGGAACAAATATTGCCACTCTCTAACCCGCAGGCGTCTCCATCCTGGAGAGTCAATAACGTCTGTGTGTTGCCAAGAGGAAGTCCAGGATGCTGTAGAATATATGTTAGGATATAGCAAGGAGCAAAGCTATGCACTTCTGCAGGACTGAGGGCAACCTTTAATTAGGGTTGAGTACAACAGTGCAGTGCCTGTTGGGTACCATTACCAACAAAACTGGTTGTAACCAGACCGAATAATCATATTGGTGCATAATTATGCTGCTTATATACAGTGGGGCAAATAAGTATTTAGTTAACCACTAATTGTGCATGTTCTCCTACTTGAAAATAGTAGAGAGGCCTGCAATTGTCAACATGGGTAAACCTCAACCAGGAGAGACAGAATGTGGAAAAAAAACCAGTAAATCACATTGTTTGATTTGTAAAGAATTTATTTCAAAATTACAGTGGAAAATAAGTATTTGGTCACCTACAAACAAGAAAGATTTCTGGCTGTCAAAGAGATCTAACTTCTTCTAACGAAGTCTAACGAGGCTCCACCTTCCCTCAGGCTGGGAAGACTGAATCTGCAATAGGTAAAACGCTTGGTGTAAAGAAATCAACTGTGGGAACAATTTTTAGAAAATGGAAGACATACAAGACCACTGATAATCTCCCTCGATCTGGGGCTCCATGCAAGATCTCACCCCGTGGCGTCAAAATGATAACAAGAATGGTGAGCAAAAATCCCAGAACCACACGGGGGGACCTAGTGAATGACCAACAGAGAGCTGGGACCTCAGTAACAAAGGCTACTATCAGTAACACAATGCACCGCCAGGGACTCAAATCCTGCACTGCCAGACATGTCCCCCTGCTGAAGAAGGTACACGTCCTGGCCCGTCTGCGGTTCGCTAGAGAGCATTTGGATGATCCAGCAGAGGACTGGGAGAATGTGTTATGGTCAGATGAAACCAAAATAGAACTTTTTGGTAGAAACACAGGTTCTCGTGTTTGGAGGAGAAAGAATACTGAATTGCATCTGAAGAACACCATACCCACTGTGAAGCATGGGGGTGGAAACATCATGCTATGGGGCTTTTTTTCTGCAAAGGGACCAGGACGACTGATCTGTGTAAAGGAAAGAATGAATGGGGCCATGTATCGATAGATTTTGAGTGAAAATCTACTTCCATCAGCAAGGGCATTGAAGATGAGACGTGGCTGGGTCTTTCAGCATGACAATGATCCCAAACACACAGCCAGGGCAACAAAGGAGTGGCTTTGTAAGAAGCATTTCAACGTCCAGGAGTGGCCTAGCCAGTCTCCAGATCTCAACCCCATAGAAAATCTGTGGGAGGAAGTTGAAAGTCCGTGTTGCCCAATGACAGCCCCAAAACCTCACTGCTCTAGAGGAGATCTGTATGGAGGAATGGGCCAAAATACCAGCAACAGTGTGTGAAAATTTTGTGAAGAGTCACAGAAAACGTTTGGCCTCCGTTATTGCCAACAAAACAAAGTTAACAAAGTATTGAGATGAACTTTTGGTATTGGCCAAATACTTATTTTCCACCATGATTTGCAAATAAATTCTTTAAAAATCAAACAACGTGATTTTCTGTTTTTTTTTTTTTTCTTCTCCACATTCTGTCTTTCATGGTTGAGGTTTACCCATGTTGACAATTACAGGCCTCTCTAATATTTGCAAGTGGGAGAACTTGCACAATTAGTGGTTGACTAAATACTTATTTGCCTCACTGTACGTACATAGTATGCAACATGTATGTTTCCAGATTCAATCAAGAATACATCATTTTATCTCTAGCAACATAAATGTCATCTATTCAACCCTTTCCATTTGAACCCGAGAGGAATGATAATGATATGATAATGATGATAATGAGCATGACAGCACTGTCGATATAAACGAGGAGCAAAAGCAAAATGAACAGGAAAGACAGGAT
Source organism: Corythoichthys intestinalis (assembly GCF_030265065.1). Lineage (NCBI taxonomy): Eukaryota > Metazoa > Chordata > Actinopteri > Syngnathiformes > Syngnathidae > Corythoichthys > Corythoichthys intestinalis. The sequence continues at coordinate 35,243,656 of NC_080404.1, forward strand.
GAGACGAGAGTACAAAAAAACGGTGCCAAAATGTGCTACACTGGCAAAACGTGCTACAAGAGGCGAATTTGACATCCAAAGTACTTTTATGCGCTTTCAGCTTTTTTTGTTTAGATGCATTCAGACAACTTACCTACCTTATGAAAGTACTTAAACGTAGTAATATCAAATAAAGGTGGTTTAAATATGCCACGTGACTGACGTGGTCAACAGATCAACAATCTGCTTTAAAGCTACCACAACACAATGCTTATAAGTATAAGAAGGAAGCACATGCAAAAAGTATTTTGAGGCTTTGAAAATGTAATAAAAGACTCAGTAAAACCACAAATAGTAAGTAGTCGCCGCTTTTAACCGATGAGCGCATTTGTCGGATGACTCGCCGCGTAGAAGGAATTGCAGTAACCCGGTAGCATTCGTCGATAGACAGTGACAATCTACGTCATCAAGCGTCCATTGCATGCTTAAACATGGCGCCCTCTGTAGTTCAAAACATGTACTAAATATTATAGATTTTTAAAACAATTGCAATATTTTACGTGTTTCTAATAATATATTTTAGTTAAAGAGAACAATTTTGGCTTATTAAAGCCTACAAGTCTTGAAGTCCAAGGTTCCCTTGAAGGCATTCACATTTTGCCATACTGCTTTCATACAGTATATTAAACATCTAATAATATGACATCTTGTCTGTTTGCAGACAAGACTGCCTAACGGCCCATTAGCTAATTTAATTCAAACATTTCACGAGCGTCAGTCTGCTTTGAAAATGTCAAAAGCAACATAACCAGCCAGAACTAATTCGTCATGCTGAAGGACCATTGATAAATGAAGACGCTTAATTGCTTTCATGGCAGGTAGCCCCCCTAATTGATCCCTTGTGTGTCAGGGCTGTCAAGAAAAAAATGATTTGGACATAATTTTGATGAGTTTTGAAAGTAAGTACAGTAATGATTAGGTTTTTTTTGTGGCCCAAACATCAAATGAATAATGCAACAGAAATGAGAAAATAACACATTGGATGAGTTAATAAAAATTAATTGCTAACAAGTTTTAATTTATACGTTTTAACTCATTTAATGCTAGAACTTTTAAAAAGAGATTAACCCTGGAGCTACAGCTGTTGAATAGGATTTTGACTGATGTTCCTAGGTCCACAGAATGGACTCCCTTCTTTCACCAAGATTGATGAAAAAACTGATTCTAAACTTTGCTCTATGTTTATGTGCGTGCTTAATAAATTAAAATTATCCAAATACAGTGGTACCTCTACATACGATCGCTTCGACACACGAACTTTTCGACATCCGACGTAAAATTTGACTCGCCATTTGTTTCTACATCCGACGACATGCTCGAAATACGACGACAATGGCAGCACCGCAGACGAATGCACGGCGGATTTTCTTGTGTGACAAATCAACACAGGTTTCAGAAAAGGTTGGTGCAGGTGGTGAAACAAGGAAAAAGTTGATGCTTACCTTCGAAATGAAGATGCAAATGACAGAAAAATATGAGCGTGGGGTGGGCATCCGTGAAATGGCTCAACAATACATCTCCACGGTCCTCCTCCGACCATCGTTCGCCAGTCTTAATAAATTAAGCTGACAATTCTTATTGTCTCCAAAGAAATCGCCAGCTTCGCCACGTTTTCATCATTTCTTTTACACCTTATTCGACACAAAACGCCTGCTGTCTGCCGCAATTGATGGTGTTCTCAAGAGAACATTCAAAGTGAAAGTGAAACTCAAGCTCACCGGTCTGTCTCTGGCACGTGAGCCCCGCGGTGCGTTCAGGTACACAAAAAAACGTCCGCCTTATTAGAACCCGATTCGTTACACTATTACAGGAATTACTGTATTATTATTATTTTTATTACATTATTCCAATTTTGATTTATAATTTATTTGTTTTGCTACGTGTAATTGCCATTTGTAATAGCACCAGCAGTATGTTTTAAGGATTTAGTGCAGGTTTTTGGGCTGTGGAACGAATTAATGGAATTATAATGTATTCCTATGGGGAAATCCTGCTCGACATACGACCATTTCGACTTACAAACAAGGTCCTGGAACGGATTAACTTCGTATGTAGAGGTACCACTTTACACCAAATAGAGCATTTGGAAGGTACTGTAATTTCCCGAATATAATGCTCACTCCCCCCCCCCCCAAAATCAACTTGTAAAATCATGGTGCGCATGATAAACGGGTACAGGGATGGAGACAAAAATATAAATGTATTATATATATATATAAAGACCGATTTTTTTTTTTTATTGACACGGCCATGTTGTGTTGAAGAAACGTATGCGGCGATCCACTGCCGACCATTACGGTACGTGACGTCACCATTTTTTTTCAGTCGTGGCGAGCTAGGGAAGGAGTCGGAGTTGCTTTATTGACTTTTAGGAAATACGGTAGCAATATCTGTCTCACATGCAACCCGCGGAATATAACTATCTTTCCGGCTGTTCCCTTAACAAAATACCTCCCCCCGGGAACTATACAACATGCCAACATAAGTTCCGCCGGTGAATTCTGTTATAACTCGCTACACGGTAATAATTCACTCTGATTGGTCGAATGATTTCATCTGTGTTAAATTCTGCTTTTTTTCACTCTTCATAACATTTATTGCAGCTCCGCAACTCGGACCATAACAAACGTAACACAACACAGACTTTCTGTGTCCGTCAACTATATCTGTCCCTCGGTAAACTCAAATCTAAATAACAAGAGTTCCTATTGTTACATTCTAGTCAACCGCGATGCACTCTTCTGATTTCCGACCTAAATCACCACTTTTATTTTACTGTATCAATCCATGGAAGAAACGTTTATTCATCATGATGAAATGAGCAAGTTATACAGCAGCCTGTAAAAGAAAAGTCACATCTGTTTTGTTTTCTCCTGGATTCTGGTAAGTTAAAGAAGTTGTCAGATCATATTATTAGCGTACATATTGTCAGTTTACGGTAATGTTTTATACTACCAATGTGCTATGCTTGTGCTGTGTTTTACCAGTCAGTAAAATGACATTTCTGTATCTGTACACGAGCTCTGTTTTCTTGTATTCTTCTATTTATTGGTGCTAAAATTAGGGTGCGCGTTATACATGGGTACAATAATTTCCCCTAGATTTTACAAGTAAATTTGGGGTGCGCGTTATATACGAGTGCGCCTTATATTTGGGAAATTACGGTATATAAATTTGACTAGCACAGTGTACATTCATCCTTTTAGCATCATACTTCTGTGGCCAGTCAACTACAACATAATGATCATGTCTACGTAAAGCTAATGGAGTGTGAACAATGAATTAAGACCATACAGTATCTCTAAATCAATGACACTTTTGTATGTCAAGTACATGTAAATTAGAGTATAGTCACACTATAATGTACATGAAAATTAGACTAGAATAGAGCAGTCCTTTGGGTACCCCAATCCTACTGCGAATCATCTACAACATGTGGCCCTGTGGTCCAGACCTGGCTGCAGAAAGAAATTACAGGGGGGGAGGGGGCATTACATTTTTTTTTTTTTTTGGAGGGGGGGGGGGGGGGCACATTTCTTCAACTTAAATTTAGCCTGAACAGTGGCATTATTACCCGTACATTACATTATCAGTGCACTGAAATATTTGCTGTCACTGAAGTCCCAATTGTTAGTTCATCATAAAATCTATAAGACAAACGAAAACATACCTGACAATCCGAGGCCGTTGGCAATCTTCCAAATATTGACGTGTGCCCTTACAAATTGGTGACTAATCTTACAACGTTGTATAGGCTATAGCGTGCAATATGAAACAAAAAATATAACTGAATTTTTAAAATAATATGAATTTATTGGTAATATTGTCACATATAATGGTGCAATCAAAGAACAATCAATATCTTCAGCTATATCATGATTACTAAAATTTAACAGTGACTTTTGTTAGAATTGTATGTAGCACTTTTGGCAATTTCTATCATGTCTTGATGGCTGCACTTGATGGCACTTCAGCTCGCAATTCAATTTGACTTGAAGGTAGTTCGTTAGTGTGTCCACTTATAAATTAAAAAGGTCAATTGATAAAATTAACTTATCGATGCAATCTTTGAGACGGGGAACATTTCTTTTGCTAATTCTGAGAAGTGATCAGCAAAAGTTGCGGGCAAATTGTGTTCGGCAACAAATTGGCAAAATGAAATCTCTGCTTTCCTCACTTTTCATTCTGCAGACTTTATCTTTATGACCAGTGTTGTTAATCTTACTTTTAAAAAGTAATGAGTTACAAATGACTTCTCCCAAAAAGTAATTGAGTTAGTAAGTCAGTTACCTGAAGGTAAGAGTAATTAGTTACTTACCAAATTAACTGGTGCTACCTTTAATGTTTTTTTTTTTTTTTTCATTTAAAAAACCCCAAAACAAAACAAAAAAAAACATAGTAACCTTTGCTATGTTTGGAAATTGTTTAATGTTGTGAATCAACTGTTAAAGTTGTTAAAATTGTTCCCGTTTTTGCATTAGTTCCCTTCTGTCTACTTTCAACATGTTAAAGTTTTAAAACTGTTTCATCATTTAAAGATAAATTCAAGTCAAGATTTTGCCGATTTAGGAGTATTTTAGATAAAAAGTTACTTAAGTTTGCTACGAAGGTTCACCACAACAAAGCCTTTCTGAGAAGTCTACTGCTTCAAATGGCGGCTGTTTATTAACGCCGCCGTCTGTCATTTCGCATGTAGTTCTATTGGCATTTGATATCTAGGCATAGATTGTAGGCTGTCGGCTACAGTCAGGAAATATTGGCGCCACCTAGCCTAGCATCGCGTTTGCTGCAGCGTCACAACACTCTTCTCTCTCAGTGTCTCTGACTTTTCTCGTGTCATTCAACCAACGTAGTAAAGCATCGTAACGCACATTATCTCGCTGCCGAAACGGTGACAAAATCTGAACGGAGAAAAAAAAAAACGTAATGCGTGAAAAACGTACAGATTTCAACGTACGGCGTACACATTTCAAAATCTGTGCTCACTTTTACAAATTATGCCAAAACCGTACAACTTGACAGGTATGCAAAAAAACAATAGTGCAGTTCTGTGTGCATTTATTCAACTAAAGTGCTTCAGCGCAAACATAAAATATGCACTGAGGAACATGAGGACCCAATAGCCGGCTACTCAGCCCGCCCCCCTTATCTGTGATTGCCTTTATTCGCTGCTCAGATTGGTTGAATTGAATGACGACAGATCAAGATAGGATGAATAGAGAGTTCGTCCTCTCCGTGTGATATTCATCCTCTCCGTGTGTGTGTGTTTTTGTGGAAGATTAAAAAAAAAAAAAAAAGTACAGTCTAATCGAGCCAGGGCGGGCACAGCAGTCTCTCAGAGCGGGCCTGGCCCGCTAAAACTCGCCCATGCTGCCGGGTCTGCTGTGGACCCAAAAGAGTAGTAGGCTACTAGCTATGCATGCATTTTTGTAGCTTCAGCTAACAAAGTCCTTTCGCCACAAGGACCACTTGACCGGCACTGATGGAGCGCTTCAGTTAAAATAAGGACACACACACACACACACACACACAGACTATCAGCTGTTGTGCAAATGCTCGACACACTCGATAAAGAGAGTCGCCAGTGAAATAAAAGGTTCTTCCCTCCCACGTGTTTGCTGTTGTGGGGGAGGCTGAATATTTTTTTGAAAAGTGTGTATGAGGGTACTTGAACCTCTGGAGTCATTTTGTGTTTGCATACGCGCCACTTTTTTGTCAGCATGTGTGGGAGGGAGCCCCAGACTTTAAAACAGCAGGTTCTGTTTAAAAACTGTGTGCGCCGCCTCAAAGTGTTAAAATTGATGCGTCACTACAGGCAGATGGAACCCTGGAGGTGTTGAAGATGATGCACCTTAAGTAACGATTTGACAATATTTTGAAACAACAGATTTTGTCAATGCCTTCACTCATCATACAATGAAAATGTAAGTATTACTGACATTGTACAGGAGTTTGATATTTTGGCATTAATATGCTCAAGAAATTACAATCTATTTCAGTGAATCAAAACTGTGGGTTGATGGTCATAAGTGTACGTCTTTTTATAATTTATAGCAGCAGGAGCACATTAACATACAGTATTCACTGCCATTGATTCCAATTGACGTCCAATCCATTTTGATTGAGAGGTCTGCCAGTGAGGAATCACTATACATGTTCTGACGTCATGTTCTGTGGAATTATCTGACTCTCATGCACACGGTGTACCCTTTTAACTTTAGCGTCCACCCACCTGAAAGCCGGTTGTAAATAACCATGGTTACCAACAGCAATTTGCAAAGTGCATAAAAAAATACAATAAAAAAAAAGTATATTAAAGAGGAATGGTACAGTATAGTCATCCATTTCGTATCACACTTCTATTTCCAACCCCTCCACTCTATCCTTCAGCCCGATCTATGCCTTATGTACAATAGAATAAGGAATAAGGAATAAGAATTTGCCTTTTTTGTGTGTGTGAAATGGTAAATGTACAGTACTTATATAGCGCATTTATCTACATGGTTACCATGCCCATATATATATATATATATATACATACATACACACACACACACACACACAGTGGGGCAAATAAGTATTTAGTCAACCACCAATTGTACGACTTTGGCCACTTGAAAATATTAAGAGAGGCCTGTAACTGTCAACATGGGTAAACCTCAACCATGAGAGACAGAATGTGGAAAAAAAAACAGAAAATCACATTGTTTGATTTTTAAAGAATTTATTTGTAAATCATGGTGGAAAATAAGCATTTGGTCAGTACCAAAAGTTCATCTCAATACTTTGTTATGTACCCTACGTATTGTAATTCCCTCTCGAGTCGAAATCACGAACCAAGCTGTTTCTCTTTTACGGGCTTCAATCACAAAACTTGATTTGCCTTGACAATGCCTTGATTTGCCTTGACAATGCCGTGAGAACTGAACAATACAGATAAAAATACAGTGGTACCTCTACATACGAATTTAATTCGTTCCAGGACCTTGTTTGTAAGTCGAAATGGTCGTATGTCGAGCAGGATTTTCCCATAGGAATACATTATAATTCCATTAATTCGTTCCAAAGCCTAAAAACATACTCTAAATTCTTAATAAATACTGCTGGCACTGTTACAAATGGCAATTAAACATAGAAAAACAAATAAGTTATAAATAAATAATTCAGAATAATATAAAAATAAGAAGAATAATTAATAATTATTCCTGTAAATAATGTAACGAATCGGATTCTAATATGGCGGACACTTTTTACTGTCCCTGAACGCACCGCGAAGCTGACGTCTCAGTGAGATAGGTCGGTGCGGTAGAGATAATACTTTCGTTTTCTTGAGAGCAGTCAACTGCTTAAGACAATGGGCGTTTTGTGTTGGATAAGTTCTTAAATAAATGATAAAAACGTGACGAAGCTGGCGATTTCCTTGGCAATGTTACCACAATAATAATTGTCACCTTAACTTATAAATAGTGGCGAACGGTGGTCGGAAGAGGACCATGGAGCTGTATTGTTGAGCCAGTTCAGGGACGCGCACCCCAAGCTCATATTTTTCTATAACTTGCATCTTCATTTCAAAGGTAAGCATCACTTTTTTCCTTGTTTCTCCAACTGTATCAACTTTTTTTGAAAACTGTGTTGATTTCTCACACAAGAAAATCCACCGTGCGTTCGTTTGCAGTGCTGTCATGTCGTCGTATTTCGAGCAACTCGTCGGATGTAGAAACAAATGGCGGCTCAAATTTTACGTCGGATGTCGAAAAGATCGTGTGTCGAAGTGATCGTATGTAGAGGTACCACTGTATACATAAAGTCAGTTCAGACAAATATTTACATTAAGTCAGATCATTTTCATACAGCACAGATAAATATATACATGAAGTCAAATTATATTCACACAGAAACATAAAACAACATGAATACATAACTACACTAACAGAAACTAAGTTATTAACGCAAACTAACAAATAACACAAACTAAATAACCTCAGTGGCCGCTTTACGCCAGAGGAAATTAGTTCAGCTTCAATTCTTTGATGCACTATGCACTTGAGATGTTTCCTTGTTGATCTTAATCAGAGGTACTGAAAAGTTGTCTGTACTCTAGTAGTGTTCATCAGATAATAAGCCGATGTAACGCTTGATAGTGCCCCTGTCAACTTGCGACAGTGAACTTTAGTTCCCACCCCATATCAAAGAAACTAAATTCTTAACATTACACCCCCAGATCAAAGAGTCAATTATTTATTTCTTTATTCTGCCTTAATGGCAGCTACACCTATGTTGGCAATAACGGAGGCCAAAAGTTTTCTGTACCTCTTTACAAGCTTTTCCCACACTGTTGCTGGTATTTTGGCCCATTCCTACATGCAGATCTCCTCTAGAGCAGTGACGTTTTGGGGCTGTCATTGGGCAACACGGACTTTCAACTCCCTCCACAATTTTTCTATGGGGTTGAGATCTGGAGACTGGCTAGGCCACTCCAGGACCTTGAAATGTTTCTTATGAAGCCACTCCTTTGTTGCTCTGGCTGTGTGTTTGGGATCATTGTCATGCTGAAAGACCCAGCCATGTCTCATCTTCAATGCCCTTGCTGATGGAAGGAGATTTTCACTCAAAATCTCTCGATACATGGCCCCATTCATTCTTTCCTATACACAGATCAGTCGTCCTGGTCCCTTTGCAGAAAAACAGCCCCAAAGCATGATGTTTCCACCCCCATGCTTCACAGTGGGTATGGTGTTCTTCTGATGCAATTCAGTATTCTTTCTCCTCCAAACACGAGAACCTGTGTTTCTACCCAAAAGTTCTATTTTGGTTTCATCTGACCATAACACATTCTCCCAGTCCTCTTCTGGATCATCCAAATGCTCGCTAGCGAAATGCAGACGGGCCTGGTCGTGTATTTTCTTCAGCAGGGGAACACGTCTGGCAGTGCAGGATTTGAGTCCCTGGCGGCGCATTGTGTTACTGATAGTAGCCTTTTTTTATGGTGGTCCCAGCTCTCTGTAGGTCATCCATTAGGTCCCCCCGTGTGGTTGTGGGATTTTTGCTCACCGTTCTTGTTATCATTTTGACGCCAAGGGGTGAGCCCCAGATCGAGGGGGTTGTATGTCTTCCATTTTCTAATAATTGCTCCCACAGTTGATTTCTTTACACCAAGCATTTTAACTATTGTAGATTCAGTCTTCCCAGCCTGGTGCAGGTCTACAATTTTGTCGCTGGAGTTCTTCGACAACTCTTTGGTCTTGGCCATAGTGGAGTTTGGAGTGTGACTCACTGAGCTTGTGGACAGGTGTCTTTTATACCGATAGTGAGTTAATACAGGTTCCATTAATACAGGTAACGAGTGGAGCCTTGTTAGACCTCGTTAGAAGAAGTTAGACCTCTTTGACAGCCAGAAATCTTGCTTGTTTGTCAGTGACCAAATACTTATTTTCCCCTCTAATTTGGAAATAAATTCTTTAAAAATCAAACAACAGGATTTTCTGTTTTTTTTCCATGTTCTGTCTCTCATGGTTGAGGTTTACCATTTTGACAATTACATGCCTCTCTAATCTTTTCAAGTAGGAGAACTTGAACAATTGGTGGTTGACTAAATACTTATTAGCCCCACTGTATATGCAGTACATACAATATATCAGCTCTGCACTCAGCAGCTCTGGTTCAATCAGTAGATTTAGCCTGTGCTGAATGCTACACTATGACTATATGACTGTGAAAAATCACAGGTGGTTTTCACAATAGCACCCACTTTGTCTTTGCTGTGCATCACCATCACGGCCTGAACATCATCATCTGAGCATCATCTCTCTCGCCTCGCCACCACTAATCGTCGTTCTCCCCTCCCACTTCTCCCCCTACTGTTCTTGACATTGCTTTATTGTTTGACGCCTTTTCTTTGCCTCTTCTTCCCCTGCTGTGGCATCCACTTCATCCATGTTAAAGAGCACATGAATAAAGCATGCCATTATCACAGTCAACATGTGTGTGTGAACGTCCTCCAAGATGCGCTAGCGTGGGGAAAGACGAGTGTACACAAACCTCTCATCTTTATCAAATGAGATAAAAACGTGTAGTGTGTGTATTTGTACCCTCCTAATAGCAGCAGTGACCTTCACGTGAGAAGGAGAAGAAAAGGTTCCAGATAAAGCGCCTTTTTCTTTTTTTTTTTTCTTAATAACATGTTAACACGGCGTATCGTTTTATCTCAAGCATGTGTACTGCGTATGAGCGTCAAGGTTACGGTCATTGGTAGACACATCTGGCTGGACCTGAACACATTTAAAATGTGTGATCAATGGCCTTTCTTCTTGGTATCTGCAGGATGAAATAGAACCTTAGGGGATGTCTGTATTGCATGTAATATGCATGCCAGGTCTGTAGTTGTCTGTGACATTTCGTGAACAAACAGTACGCACGTATTCAACAACAGCTCATCCTTCAGGGCCAGCGCCAAATTTGTTCATTCAATGAATGTCGTAAAAGGCATTGGTGAGTGAGGCTCTCCATTTAACAACGTCTCATAATTAAAAAAAAAAAAAAAAACAACAACTTGGGAGTTGAGGGTTTCATTATTCCATGTATCGCTGCACCGTTTGTTGGCAATTAGAATTTAATGATTATGATTGATTGATAATGATTCCGATTTCTACTAACATGACCAAGGTCTTCATTGACTAGACCAGATGAACCCTTTGGTTGATAGAAGACTCATACAACTTGATTGACTGATTTAATCCCACAGAGGCACCTAAAACATGGCAGATAGATGATTTAGTTAAACTATAAGAGTTCAATATATGATGAGTATGATTTGGTTGATCCAGGAACTCAAATCAGGTTAGCAGAAACAACGTGAATCACCCACTGGCTCATACGACTTGGTACACTTATTTTGGGTCAGTCTGGAAGAGCTGCAAAGTCACAAAAATCAGCTGAATGCATTTCAGTTAAATGATTTGAGTCAGAAGACTGTTGTTGTCTTGATGGAATTTTGAATCCACTTGGAGGACTCACTGAAAACTCTACAGACTCAAATGTTTCACTGACTTGATTTCATGGACTCAATGCAAAGTACAGGACTTGACAGTTAAGTTGATTTGGACAACTGACAAACAGTAGTGGACAATTTGATTATGGAGCTGCTTAATTTAGTTAAATGGGTCAGACACACTGGAATCTCTGAGAATTTGGGCCATCAAATCCAGTGAGATGACTCACTGGAAACACAGCAAACCCTTTTCAGGTAGATCAGTTGACTTAGTTGAGTGAGTAAACTATCCGGAAAGAGTGCAGTCTCATGATCTAACGCACTGTCTACGATTGGCACCAGGAACACTGCAGACAAACTTGATTTGGTTAATTGACTCCAATATTATATACAGTGAGGAGCAAAAGTATTTGCATGCTTTGTGTTTTTGCCACATTGTATGAATTTTCAATAATTCACTTTTAATTTACTGGGATTCATATGTATTCGTACCCCTGAGAAAACCCGCGCTAATATTTAGTGCAGAAGCCTTTGATTGCAATTCACAAGGTTAGATGCTTTCTGTAGTTCTTCACCAGGTTTTTACACATGGAAACAGGGATTTTGGGCCATTCCTCCACACAAATCTTTCTCTAGATCTCTGAGCTTTCGGCACTGTCGTTGAGAAACATAAAGCTTCAGCTCCATCCAAGATTTTCTATTGGATTGAGGTCTGGAGACCGGTTAGGCCACTCCAGAACCTTGATATGCTTTTTACGCAGCCACTCCTTCATGAGGTTGGCTCTGTGTTTCGGATCATTGTCATGTAGGAAGATCCAGCCGCGACTCATCTTCAAGTCTCTGACTGAGGGAAGGAGTTTATGGCTCAAAATCTGACGATACATTTCACCATTCTGCTTTATACAGTACAGTCGTCCTGTCCACTTTGTTGAAAAACACGAGGTTTCCTCTCCCATACTTCACTGTGGGGATGGTTTTCTTGGGATTGTACTCATCCATCTTTTTCCTCCACACACGACGAGTAAAGTTTGCAACAAAAAGTTGTACTTTGGTCTCATCTGACCTCATGACTTTCTCCCATGACCCCTCTGCATCATTCAGATGGTCCTGGCAAACTTGAGACGGGCCTTCACAGGTATTGGCTTCAAAAGGGAACCTTATGAGCAATGCATGATTTTAAACCATTGCACCGCAGTGTTTTACTGACAGTAGCCTTTCAAACTGTGCATCCAGCTCTCTTCAGGTCATTGACCAGCTCCTGCCGTGTAGTTCTTGACTGAGCCCTCACTTTTCTCATCATGAGTGATGCCCCACGAGGGGAGATTTTAAATGGAGCCCCAGTCCAAGGTAGATTATCAGTTGTGTTTAGCCTTTTCCATTTTCTAACAATTGCTGCAACTGTTGATTTATTCTCACCAAGCTGCTTTTCAATTTTCTCATATCCTTTTCCTGATTTGTGGAGCTCAAAATTTTTTTCTGTGATGTCTTGCAGATGATAGCCATTGGATTGTGACTGACTGTGGGGTGCAAAGGTGACAATAATGAGCTCAAACGGGTCGTGGGTGGGTGGTTACTCATCGGTTATAGGTGGACTTTTTTAAGGTAGACTGACAACTCTTTGAGTGTCATAATTATTGCTGATTCTCGGGGGTAAAATACTTATTAACCCCAGTAAATTAAAAATAAATAAATTTTAAAAAATCGTACAATGTGAGTTCCGGATTTTTTTTTTATAGATTATGTCTCTATGGGTGGAAATGCATCTTTGACTGAAATTTCAGACCTCTACCTATTTTCTAAGTGGGTGAACTTGCAAAATCAAAAGGGGTCCAAATACTTCTGCTCTTCACTGTATATTCCTTTAATTTCTCTTTTTTTAGACACCACACACACAAACACTGAGCTCCCTGACAACTTACAATATTGGCAAGTTTCACAGGGTATGTGGACATCAATTTGAATGGACAAGAGTTTTAATGAGAAATCTGGGTGGAACATTGGATATTATTGATACTTTTGGATTGAATTGAATTGAATTAATGTAATTGCCTTAACTGCCATCTGGCATTTATTTACATTTCCAGCCTTCTGGTCTTGAAGAAGTTCTCTGGCCAGCACACCAGCTTGCTTATGGTAAAAATATGAATAAGCAGCTCTTTAGTCAAGGTTTACACACATAGTCTCCCCCACAACTTGCACCTGCATTGTAAATCCAGCCTGAGAGCATATGTGTCTCGTCATCAGTTTCCTTCCATAGACACCGTCTGGGAAGTTTGCTGGAAAGTGCTGAAACAAACCTGCGTACGCACCGTGTAATCGTATTTATAAGCTGTCCCAAATCCTCAAGTACATTTTGGATATGAATGCAATAATGGCTACAAAATGGAGCCTCTTATATCAGCCGTGTGCACAGATCACAGGGAGCTGTATATCAGAGGTATGCATGCCGGTGGCAAAGCTGAATTAAAGGGTGGCCCTCAGTCAACAGCTGAATGCCGAATATTTATGCAGACATAATGAAGAGGCACCATTTAACTCCAGTGAGAATTACCCACGTGTGTGCATGCATGTGCGTGCTACCGTCTGTGTACACGACATGAAGCAGCAGTTACTTATACCCTTGCCTAAGGTGTACATTAAACACACACCATTAGCAGGCTAACCACATTCTTAACATGAACCAGCTACCCAACCACTGACAACTGAATTCTTTTTCTACTCTAATCCCCCTCTGCGTCTTTCTCTTGTGCTTGTCCTTGCTTGGCTTCTTCTTCCTCTTCTTATTCGTCTCTCCTTCACACACATTGAGAAAACTTTATTCATCCCCTCGGGGCAATTAAGAGAGCAGAGAGCAGCTCAGTTGCAGTTATTGACAAACGTCTACAACACAAATTAATATAAATAAATGCATGGAATGTGTAGCTCTAGCGGTCAGTACTAGTGGTCAGAGTCATATGTCAACACCTAGACTGATAGTTCCGATGAGATTGTATTACCATATGCCGCTGTTGTTGGCTACTAGCCACTGGGAAAAATATTATAATTTTTGACACAACAAACACTCAAAACGAATATTAGAATCTAATATAAGTAATTTGTGTCAAGGTTCGCGGGTAGGCCGGTGGTGTGTGGACCCAAGTGCAGGGAAAGGGACGGTGAGGCAGAAAAGGCGGTGCAATAATGTTTTAATTAATGCCAACAAAAAAACAAAGTACCAACAAAACAACAGGGGAACTCAAAAAACCTTTAACAAACAAAAGTCAGGCTCAAGGCCGAGTTATGCTTCCGCGTCAGACCTGCACCGTCACAAGGAAGACCCGATTTACGACCCTCCGCTGTAGCCTCTCTGGCTCCTTCCTTTTTTTCTGACTTCGCGTCGCGTCAACGCGTGTTACGTGGTGGAAATGGACTATGATTGGTCCGCTCAGACTGTTGTTTCCGGTTCAGCGCGAAATCACCGGCATTGTCAAACATTATTTTTCTCCACGCAAAAATGGACCAAGCTGACGACAGTATCAATGAAGAGCAAGTACGACAACTTCTACAATGGGACCGAAAGGGACCAAAGCACACGGTCCCAGTTGAAGCCTGGGACCGTTTTGGCAACAAACACTCTAAGTGGGTGTGGCGTGTCAGAAAAGATGCGCATGCTGAAAAGCACCTCATACCCACTGTGAAGTATGGGAGTGGGTCAGTGATGCTGTGGGGCTGTTTCGCTTCCAAAGGCCCTGGGAACCTTGTTCGGGTGCATGGCATCATGAATGCTTTGAAATACCAGGACATTTTAAATTAAAATCTGTTGCCCTCTGCCCGAAAGCTGAAGATGGGTCGCCACTGGGTCCTTCAGCAAGACAATGACCCTAAAAATATGGCCAAATCTACACAGAAATGGTTCACCAGACACAAAATCAAGCTCCTCCCATGGCCATCTCAGTCCCCAGACCTTGTTTTGTTGGCAAATGGGGGTTGTACAAAGTATTAACACCAGGGGTGCTAATAATTGTGACAAACATTATTTGATGTCAAATAATTATTTCTTTATGTGGGATTTTTTCCCCACTGAATAAATGCACTGTATTGAAGGTTGGATTTTTCTCTTTTTTTCCATTAAGGTCCCATATTATTTGACGAAAAAAAAAAAAAAATTAGACGCTAAAAAAACTCATCTTAACCAGGGGTGCCAATAATTATGGAGGGCACTGTATGACGTATTTTAGGTTAATGCACTTCATCATTTATTGTGTACATATGTTTGCTGTGAGTATGTGACTTATTTACGTGTCACACTTCAAGTATATGAAGAATAAAGCACAGGTTTGGTGTCAAAAGAGTTGTTGTGATGTTTAATTTTCAACAGCAGACAGTTCACACACGATACATCATCACTGATTGAGAGTGCCTCGGTGCTTTTATGATGACGTTAACATCAAGGCTTCCAACGTAGTTTGGGAAGCTCCATAGACGCCATAAATCTGGTATGGCATCCCACTGGCTGGTTGTAGGACATGGCAAACAAATCGGGCCGGAGGGCTTTGCAGACCTCGGCCAAAACGCTGGACGCAGTGCTCGATGCCAGTTTGAAGCCAGCCAACACAGCTAGCTGGTTTCCACCCAAGGCTAGAACTCTATGTGGCATCAAAAGTTGGACAGATCGCCTCGAAACCATCTTTTACGTCGCCTGCCCCTCAACATTTGTTTGATCAACATTTATTCAATGTTGATGAGCTGAAGATCCACATTCAAGCGTTACATCTTTGTATTGTTTATTTATTTTTTTCTCTCCGTTAAACTAAGCTAGAGGAAGTCGACAAGCATGCCCAAAAACTGTACAAACATAACGCCACACGACTCTAGTGGCTTGGCGGTGAATTCCAGAGCAACGCGTCACCTGGCTGGAGAACCATCGAATGTCGAATGACGCTGTAGTCGCTGCAACGCGGGAGCATAACTCAGGCTTAAGAAATCAACTTACTTTTGAAGCAGGACAAGGAACACGAGGAACTGGGGAAAAACGCTGACATGAACGTTTACAGGCACAATGTCGCGACACGACTCAACAAAAATGGGGAGCCTATATAGACACAGATGGGGTAACGAGTCAATAAGGAACAGGTGGTTGACACAGGGGGATGCTGGTTGGAGGATACTCTTGGAGCAGTGACACCAGGTGAAATCAATGGGCAATCATGGGAATAAGTCACACTAGGATGGAAAAAACACAAAACAAATTTGAGGCAAGACAATAGCTAGTTTTGCAGCCTGACACATTTAATAGCCGTTTAACACCTAGAAAATTATATTTAATATAGTAGAGTGGCACGAACTATTGCTTGAACCATTTTTTGCTTGTGAAACAAGCAAAAATTTTCGTTTTAAACTCTCACTGCTAGAGGGTGGAAGCAAACTTTGAAACATCCTACTAGCCGCTCCTTCTGATTGGGAGGCGAGGTGAGGAATGCAATGAAGTGACTGAAATTGGGCATCATCATCATCATCACAGCTCTTGCATTGGGGCTGGTTTCCCGTCCCATTGCGTAGAGCTGACAGGTGAGCTAGGCTCCTCCAGTACTGGCTGTCTTGTGCAAGCAAATTTGCATCCTTCAAGGTAACTCTGTGTTGCTGGAGTTCGTCCGTGATGGTGTCAAGCCATCGAGTGCAAGGCTTTCCTCGTGGTCGTCTTCAACCTGCAGCCTTTGATGTGGCGAGGGGGCTTGCGCTTTCCAGTGACCCCGGAGAGTGATACCGTCTGGAGCTTTCTCCTTGTAGGGTGACTCTTGGCGGGACGGTCTCCAGGTAGGTTCCAGACAAACAAGACCCCAGCGTGTCGGTAAGCTGTGAGGTGGCAGCCCCACCAACTGACTATCCTGCGGAGGGCTAACAACCCACCCAGGAGAACCCCCCTTTTGTTACAAAACTGAAATTAGTCACAGAAATAAAATAATTTAAAAAAACACTATTTAACACACTATTTTGGGAAACTATTGGGACAATATTTAGATATTTATAGTGAAAAGGTCAATGATAAAATGATGAATCAACTAAAAAGTTGTATATAGAAAGTAAAACCAAATAGGGATGTTTGGAAGTTTTCCCAAAAGTCTGTGCCAGTGATGGTCGACAGAAAAAAAAAAGCAAGACAAAATGAACCTTTTGTCATCTTGTGCCTCAGAAGACAAACAATACCGCTTCCGGGGGGATTTTGGGTTAAGCAATTGAGTCTTCGCTTTACACAGCTCCATCTAGCTCAGTGTAAAACACAAGAAAAAAGTAAGAGGGAAAGGAGAAATTCAACCTTCAGTCTCAAATCGAAACAGCCAGAATGCCACTTTGCTTTTGTTCCCATGAGAACCTCTTGGAAGGTAAACTGCATTGAAGTGCACCAGCACTGGGAATGACTGGCAATACTCTGGCATTGTTTTCATTTTCCCCGCTTTATGGATTTTGACTGCATACTCAGTAAACAGTGAAATTGCAAGTGAGATTATTTTTGAAAACAGGACTTTGCTATGAGGACGAAAATTGTGTTTCTTTTGATCCTTTTAAGTCTTTGATCAAAGGTAAACCACTG
Organism: Corythoichthys intestinalis; assembly: GCF_030265065.1. Classification (NCBI taxonomy): domain Eukaryota; kingdom Metazoa; phylum Chordata; class Actinopteri; order Syngnathiformes; family Syngnathidae; genus Corythoichthys; species Corythoichthys intestinalis. The sequence continues at coordinate 35,261,250 of NC_080404.1, forward strand.
TCAATGAAAAACTTTAAGAAAATATGTACGTTTTCAAATAGTGAAATAAATAGTACAGATGAACTACCTAAGGAAAATTTGTATGTTTGACATTCATTTTTAGTTTTATTAACATTGCATGCATACAATAGTCTTTCAATTAGGACTGTCAAATGATTAAAATTTTTAATTGAGTTAATTACAGCTTAAAAATTAATTAATCGTAATTAATCGCAATTAATCGCAATTCAAACCATCTATAAAATATGCCATATTTTTCTGTAAATTATTGTTGGAATGGAAAGATAAGACACAAGATGGATATATACATTCCATTACCATTACTGTACATAAGGACTGTATTTGTTTATTATAACAAAAAATCAACAAGATGGCATTAACATTATTAACATTCTGTTAAAGCGATCCATGGACAGAAAGACTTTTAGTTCTTAAAAGATAAATGCTAGTACAAGTTATAGAAATTTTTGTATTAAAACCCCTCTTAATGTTTTCGTTTTAATACAATTTGTAACATTTTCCAGTCAAAAAATAAACTAGTAGCCTGCCATTGTTGATGTCAATAATTACTTACACAATGCTCATGGGTGCTGAAGCCTAAAAAATCAGTCGCACCCAAGCGCCAGCAGAGGGCGGCAAAACTCCACAAAACACAATTTACATGTTGGCATTTCACTGTACTGTTATTTAAATCTTTCTGAGCGGGGCAAGTGCGTTAATTGTGTCAAATATTTTAACGTGATTAATTAGAAAAAATTAATTACCGCCCGTTAACGCGATAATTTTGACAGCCCTACATTCAATCTTTGGCTGCAGGTGTTGCATATTTTAAGAATGGATAACTTAAGTGATTATCACGTCGACTAACTGAGTAATTGGATAGCAACAATTTTTAGAAACATTTTATTAAACTTTTCCTCCTTGTGCTTGGAAAAAAAATATCTGTTGTAATTTTTTAAAGAATATAATTTAATGACAAAAATTAGTTTGTTTCAGTTAAAAAGCCAAAAACAACCAAATTTCAACAATGACATATGAGCACTCTTTTATCTGCATTTTTTATTTTTTATTTTTATCTAATTGTATTTTTAGAGTAACATATTTCATTTCCACCATTGTTGTATGTTTGATGTGAAGAGACAACTTTATGTCTAACATTAATTAGACATATTGACATATGACAGATTGGTTTCTTCCAAAAATTGTGTTTATTAAGATGATTATCAGTGTTTTCTGTTATAAGTTACTTTGCTACTTGAAATAACAGACTTGGAACAAATTTTGAAAAATCTGGATAATGTTGGCTCTTCTCTCGATTTATCCACGCTTTGTTCTCTAAATGTGAAAAAAAGACCTGGCCTGCTCTGTAATGTCATTACAGTACTGTGGCCTTTTTTTTCCCAGAGAGACAACAAACAGCACAACATGAGTGTTCATTTGTCTTGTGTGGATCATTACTCCACCATGTTTCCATCTAAATTGTCACATGGAGTACTCCGCTCCGACATATTGGAAGAAAGTTGAGGTAGTGAGAATGCATTTGGCATATTGGCTACATTACTGGAAAGTTAAGGATCATTACGCTGCTGTTTTAAAATGCAACAGCATGTAATATGCCATTTTATGCTAAACAAACTCACCGGGGATTTTATATACAGTATACTGTATAGTGTGTCTTTGTGAACCATAATTGATGTTGTGGTAGCACCTGTGAAATGGGTAATGTTTTATTTGTTTGATTGTTATTTACCTTTGAAAGAAAATTCTTTCTTTCTCTTTCATTGCATGTTTCTTTCAATTACATTAATTAACTTTTTGGTAAATACAGTATGTGTGTGTGTATATATATATATATATATATATATATATATATATATATATATATATATATATATATATATATATACACACACACAGTTGTGGTCAAAAGTTTACATACACTTGTGAAGAACATAATGTCATGGCTCTCTTGAGTTTCCAGTTATTTCTACAACTCAGATTTTTCTCCGATAGAGTGATTGGAACAGATACTTCTTTGTCACAAAAAACATTCATGAAGTTTGGTTCTTTTATGACTTTATTATGGGTTAACAGAAAAAGTCATCAAATCTGCTGGGTCAAAAATATACATACATGGATCTGAAAAAGCGAATCATTGACTTGAACAAGTCAGGAAAGTCACTTGGAGCCATTTCAAAGCAGCTGCAGGTCCCAAGGGTAACAGTGCAAACAATTGTTTGTAAGTATAAAGTGCATGGCACTGTTTTGTCATTGCCACGATCAGGAAGAAAATGCAAGCTATCACCTGCTGCTGAGAGAAAATTAGTCAGGAGGGTGAAGATTCAACCGAGAATCACCAAAAAGCAGATCTGCCAAGAATTAGAAGCTGCTGGAACACAGGTGTCAGTGTCCACAGTCAAGCGTGTTTTGCATCTCCATGGACTGAGAGGCTGCCATGCAAGAAGGAAGCCGTTGCTCCAAAAGCGGCACCTTAAGGCTCGACTGAAGTTTGCTGCTGATCACATGGACAAAGATAAGACCTTCTGGAGGAAAGTTCTGTGGCCAGACGAAACAAAAATCGAGCTGTTTGGCCACAATGGCCAGCAATATGTTTGGAGGAGAAAAGGTGAGGCCTTTAACCCCAAGTACACCATGCCTACCGTCAAGCACGGTGGTGGTAGTATTATGCTGTGGGGCTGTTTTGCTACCAATGGAACTGGTGCTTTACAAAGAGTAAATGGGATAATGAAGAAGGAGGATTACCTTCAAATTCTTCAAGATAACCTAACGTCATCAGCCCGGAGATTGGGTCTTGGGCGCAGTTGGGTGTTCCAACAGGACAATGACCCCAAACACACATCAAAAGTGGTAATGGAATGGCTAAAGCAGGCTAGAATTAAGGTTTTCGAATGGCCTTCCCAAAGTCCTGACTTAAACCCCATTGAGAACTTGTGGACAATGCTGAAGAAACAAGTCCATGTCAGAAAGCCATCAAATTTAACTGAACTGCACCAATTCTGTCAAGAGGAGTGGTCAAAGATTCAACCAGAAGCTTGCCAGAAGCTTGTGGATGGCTACCAAAAGCGCCTAATTGAAGTGAAAATGGCCAAGGGACATGTTACCAAATATTAGAGCTGCTGTCTGTATATTTTTGACCCAGCAGATTTGATCACTTTTTTCTGTTCACCCATAATAAAATCATAAAAGAACCAAACTTCATGAATGTTTTTTGTGACATAGAAGTATCTGTTCCAATCACTCTACCAGAGAAAAATCAGAGTTGTAGAAATAACTGGAAACTCAAGACAGCCATGACATTACTCCCAATTTGGCCAAATTTCAAAATTGTCCGATGTGCACGTGTGATACATCATTGGAAAGCTTAAAATCTAAATTTTCTGGGGGAAGAAAACTTTTTGAACAGGAGGGCATTTTAAAAAACATAAACAGCAAAACCCTTACTGGAAGTGAGAGCATGAGAGAGCATATTTAAAGACGCCATGATTTTAACGAGAATATATTATAGCGTACTTACAGTACCTTGTTTCCATCCAAAAACTCCATGTAGCATGTATCACCGGGTGTCAAGTCACAGCTATGAATGGGCACAGCAGGATTTTTGGGGGATTTTATGGGTGAAACATGGTAATAAAATAAGGGTCATGATGCAGAAATCGAAGACATCAAAGAGTGGTCAAGATTTTCTTTTTCATATATTTACCCTTTTAAGCATTTTTTTTTCAATGTTTCTTTGTTTGGATCGATTATTTATCATCCAACATATTAAGGAAAATGCAACAGTAACAAAAAAAAAAAAAAAATACAATCAAGCAATAGTTATGAGTTTTTTACAGACGGCATTTTTTTCATTGTGACATAATTTGTTTAAAAGTTGAAAATATGCGAGTGAATAATTTTTCAGAGCTTTTTTTTTTCTCAAATGAAATATTAGACATCAACTAATGATTCTTTAAAAATCTAGAAATGACACGTGTCATTTTTAGCTAAGTCTTTAAACAGCTACGTCTGTAAACTGGGGTTTCCAGGGTAAAAGGGACACATTAGAAATAGTTCGGGGGCTTAATGCACCATGAATCTGCAATGGCAGCATATAGACATATTGTTCTATAAAACACAACAGTTCTTTTGGCTTAAAATACAGCAGTTTATTTTAAAGAGGAGCACAAAAGCGGAAACTGCTTTTTCAGTCTTCTCTGTGTTTTCCGCCATATATATAAAAAAATGTCATGTATGAATTTGAAGATGGTTCAAAAGTTCTCAGTGGTCTGGTTGAAAAATTGACTTTAGATTTTTCCATTTTTTCATATTGGCTTGGGTGAAGATGATTGGAAAACCATGTTTCTACATTGTCAGTGTTTTAGTTGGAGAAAGTTCAAAACTGTCACTAGTATGTGCAAAATGTATATATATACAAAGTATATACTGTATATATATATTTATTGATTTGTATTTCCTCCAGGTTAGTGGAAATTTTTTGCTGAAACCCACTCAAACTTACGTTTGTGTGATAATCAGTGTCGAGCTCATAGATTTAAGTGTGCGCTGACGGCAATGTGTCAAAAGTCATCGGTGAAATGTATTTGTTGCACACTGCAGAATCTTTTGCAGAGTTATTCCGACTGGCGGCCTGTCTCCTCTCCAACCGAGTCAATCAATCTGCTTCTGTCTTTCCCCTTACGAGCGTGAGGAGAATGTCAAAAGTGGCAATAAAAGGGTAAAAAATAGTCACTGCTTCGCCCTAATTCTCTGCAATAAGGGTTCATCTCTTCATTGTAATGCCAGTGTTTAACACTCACCAAGAGTTACAAAAGTTGGAAAGATTGATGCATTTTACTCCTGTTTTATCACAAGATAAGCTTTGTTCACAAAATTCTAACAATTGAAAGTTAAATACAGTAGTTAACAATGTTATTTGTGTACACGGTGGCTTCATAAGCAAGACAAAAATAAAACTATTAACTGATGGAAACAGAGACACTTGAGGCCCGGAGACGTGTGTTATTTATATTTTTCGAAGAAAAGTTTCGACTTGGCCCCAGGGTGGCTCTTGGGTGTTGCTGATTGAAGTGTCATATCTGGAGAAGAGAACAAAAAGAAAATATTTGAATTCAAAGTGTCTACCCTCAGCCTTTTTCCGGATAAAATGATCCCCTTGCTGTATTCGACGGCCCTGCGTTGGGAAGTAAGTAGAACATGCACGAGATGCTCCACAGTCTAAACTCTAAAGCAGTGCTTAGTTTTCGTGCTGCCCTCACTCTCCTCCCGGATAAAAGTGGTTAACCACAACAGACCTTCATTCTCCAGTCACTACGCAAGTGCCCCAATTTCTGATTGCAGAAATTTCTTCTTGGATTAGGAAAAGACCCTCATTATCACCTTTATTGCAACACTATTTATTTCTACCCTTAATCTCCTTAAAGATAACTAATGACTCCTTAAAGTGCCTACAATCATATTTTGAGACGATTCGACTATATACAACAATTTGGCAAAGCGCAGATGACGAGAAATTAATGTTTGAATCCGAAGTTTAGCCACGCCCACCATTATAGGGCTCTAGCGTCCCCACCAGGAGGATGACGTCGGCAGGATTATGGTTTCATCTGATTTAGAATTCAGCCCATTGAGGGGGAATGATTCAGAACGAGAAAAATGCAACAAAGAGAGCCGCAAAATGTCATTGTGTCAGTCTCTCCACTCCAATATTTTTACAGGATATTCTTTTCATCGAAGTATTTTTCCCCAATTGCTAAATAAATGGTATGGTCATGACAAACAACAGTCTTGTGTTAAATTAAATATGAAATATTAAAAATGCATTTATTCAGTATGACCTGGCAAAATTACTCCATAATGGTCAGAACTGTCACTTCATGGACATGTTTGCTGGGAAAGCAGCTGGAGAATTTCCGCCGGATAAACTGGCCGACGTCGAAGGAGCGCGTAGCTGCCATATGGTCAACATGAATATGGCATAAATTAATGCTTAACTACACAGCGAAGACGTAAACAGTGAGAGAGGGGCGTGCAGTTGTTGTGCAGCTAACTTGGTAGGATGTGTCTGAGGAGAACTTTTCTATATGTCCGTACATGATCAAACGTGAGTAAATATTCCTTTATTTAAAGAAAGTTTGTAGTGTTTACTTTGTAATCGCTGTATTTGTGGCCATTTTTAACGTAAAGTTTCAATTTCTGATTGGGTGGAAATTCTGACCGAACACCTGGCACACGAAAAGGGCAATAAGCCGAGTATAGCGGTGGGGAGATGTGCGACAAGCTGCCGGTTGTCGGCTGAGTAGCATTCTCGGTGGACAAAGAGCATTGTCAGCCACAATATGCAAGCCACCTCTGTATTAAAACGTCTGCCATGATTCTAGTATTTGACATAATACAAAACATGATGTTTACTCATTTCTTCGAAAAACCAATGGTCCCACGGTTGTCGGACTTGTTTTGGCCAATGCTGGGGTTAACTGGAACTTTCTGAAACCCAAAAAGGCTCGCACGCCTCTCCCTGGTACCGCTTCAAAAGCCTTCAGCCGTTTGGCTGGTGTGACGCGAAAAATAAACAAATTAATCCGCGAAATCCGCTGATTTTAAGTACACCTTATTGTACAACAGATATGCTAAGCCAAGTTGAGAATTAAATACATGAGCAACTTAAAAGGTACATACGAAATGATCTCAGAGTATAGCATAGCAATTGCTTATTTTCTTAGTTCTTTGTAAGTATCCATGCAATGAATCCCCAATTTATAGTTACCAGTATAAGATGAAAATTCCCTTTTGCTAATTTACTACCCGTTTAAAGAATGTTACGTAATTATGAGCTAAGATTAGCCAGTAAATGCATAGGAATGTTCCACAATACACAAAATAATAATCACTTAGCTCTTTTCTATTTGATTATAGTGGCATCTGATTGATATATTTTCTTTTAAACATCTTAATGTAGCCTCTGATTGGTCTATTACTTGCACATATTATTGGGTACTATGTCTAAAAATGCTAAATAATATATGTGTATAATGTCTGAGTATTTTAATCAATATGGACTTTCCTATGTATTCTCAAGGTTAAATATTTATATAAGTATATATATGTGTGTATAAATAAGATTATTTAATCACTCTTTGGAAGAAGACTGAAGTAGCTGACAGCCTTGGATGTTGCTGCAAATACACATTTGGGGAATGCAACTTTGAAAACATCAAGCATGAACGAGTTAAGCGTTAATATAAACATTTTGTGTGCTCTTTTCCTGCAGAAAATGATCCCACCAGCCCACACCATAGAGAAAGCGTTTTTTCCTCACAACTCATGGTGTTTGCTGATCCAATGTTTTAGCAAACTGCTGTCATAAGCCATTTATTAAAAGTTTACTCATCGGCCGCCCTTGGAGAGCATCTGAGAGAAAGAGCAAGAGACGGGCCGGGCGTTGTCGGCCGGCTGTTTTTTACTGAGAAAACACTTCACAAGTTGACCTTTAGTGCGGAATCATTAGCTGTTACACTCCAGCCGTTTTCTTTACAGTGCTTCTTCGATGTTGCCTCCCCTCCCACACACAAAAACACACGCACACACAACTTTCATTTTGGCTCAGCGTGCTGCCGTTCTCCTTCATTTGATTCTCTTTCCATTGCACTTCAAGCCCAGGTGTGCTCAAGGGCCAAAGTGGATTTTATTAAACGGGAAATGGCATCTAGGTTTCATATTGAATTTAAGAAAACAATAATGTAGATTTAAAATATATAAAATAAATATTTTAACAGTGAAATAATATCTAACGCTTATCACATGCCTTTTTAAATGTCCAAACCAGAACTCTAAACTCTAGCCAAAAGAATGTCAACAACAAAGTCAACTTTGCATCAAAAGTGTCCTCATAATTTACTAATGATAATGAACTCATTGGTTGCCATTGAAGGCGCTAAGCGTCCAATACATTTGGACTGGGATGAGCGAATTAATGCTCATTTGCCTTTCCCAGTCCAAATCGATTGAGTGTCTAGCGCCATAATTTTATTCAAACCTGAGTAGTCACAACCAGTCTTCACAGTTTAAATATATTGGGGTGTCTCGTTGGCAGGCAATGAGTTAATGACATCTGTCATAAGCATTCATTTACATTCATGACAGGTGTCAGTGTTATGACACTGTCATAAGATGCATTCAAATAAAGTGTAACCGAACATTATGTAACAAGATAAAAAAAAAAAAAAAAAAAAAACTTGGTATTTAAAGGGAACGAATTGAAAGACTAAGATAAATGTTATTATGAGTTAAAATAATTTAAAATTAGTTTAACTCGTAGGTCGCCATTGTTGTTGACGTCGCAGAGCGGTGACGTCACTGGGTTATGCTGCTGGGCTTCCAGAGTATGATTCTAGTGACATAAACATGTCATCTGTTCAGCCCTTTCATTTTAAACCCGAGAGTAACATTAATGAGCGTGACAGCACTGTCGATATTTCACAAAACGAGCAGCAAAAGCAAAATGAACAGGAAAGACGGGATGAGACAAGACCAGTGTAGGACAAAATCGGCGTTCTGCCAAAATGTGCTACACCAGCGAAACATCTACAAGAGGCGAATTTGACACCCAAAGTACAAACATGCGCTTTCACCTTGTTTTGTTTCGATGTATACAGACAGAACATACTTAAAATGCCTTAAGAAAATACTTAAACGTAGTAATATCAAATAAGCGTTGTTTAAATACACTACGTCACTAATGTGGTCAACAGATCAACAATCTACTTTAAAGCTACCACAAGAAAACACAATGCTTAAAAGTATGAGAGGGAAACACATGCAAATAGTATTTTTAGGCAATGAAAAGGTAATAAAAGACTAAATTAAAAATAGTCAGTCCTCGCTGCTTTTAACCGATGTGCGCATGTGTTGGACGTCTCGTTGCATAGAAGGAATTGCAGAAGACCGGTAGTGTTCGTTTAGTGACATCACCCCGAGTGTTCATTGCACACATAAAACATGGCGCCCTCCGTAGGTCAAAACATATACTAAATATTATTGAAATTAATATAATATTATTTTTAAATAAATGGCAATATTTTATGTGTTGCTAATAATATGTTTTAGTAAAAAAGAAGAATTGTGGCTTAAAAGAGCCTACAAGTCTTTTAGTCTTAGGTTCTCTTTAATATTTTATGTAATATGGTTGAGTTTTTTAATAATAATACAATATTTACTTTATTTTACTATTATTATTCATCTTATGTACCACTTACCCTCTCAAGGGTTGCAGGAGTGCTGTTGCCTATCCCAGCTAACTATGGGCAGGAGGCATGGTACATTCTAAATTGGTTGCCAGCCAATCACAGAGCACTAAGAAAAAAAAAAAACATTCACACACACACACTCATACATTCGAACAATTTGGCATGCATGTCTTTTGGATGTCGTCGGAAACCAGAGAACATGGTAAAAATCCGCACAGGCATGGGGACAACATGCAAACTTTACACAGAAAGTCCGGAGCCCGGGATTGAACCCCTCAATCTCATTATTGTGAGGCGCACGTGCTAAGAATTTAACCACTGTCATTATCATTGAATAATCTTTATTTATTTTATTTAATAATAGACAAGTATTTGTTTGTCGCCCCCATTCCATTATTCAGAACTTATGTACTCCAATCAGAAATTTTTTTTTTGTAATAGTATAGCATTTATATTTTATGATATGATAAATCAAATACATATCATCTCATTCATAAAGATATGTATAGCCTTTTACAAAAACATGAGAGGTCCTCAAAGTACTTTAAAACAAAGCAAAATATAGTACATGATAAATATATGGTAGGAAAGTAATACACAAAAAAATTGAGGAAAAAAAAAAACAAGGCGTAGAGCTAAAAGTCAATACGGCAAATAAAACAATAAAATCCGAACACATTAAAACATGGGGGTTTTAATGTGCCCAATTGAAAAAAAAAAAAAAACAGGCAACTAATAGTCAGAAGAAAAAATAGGAGAAAATAATGTATATATTTAAAAGTAGGAGTGGGAACCTCAAGGCACCTCACGATACGATACGATTCGCGATACAAGGCTAACGATAACGATTATCTCACGATATCACGATACAGAAAATATCGATATATTGGTCAGAAATTTGATACATGATATTCTACGATACAACTGTTGAAACGGAAAAAAAAACATATATTTCAAAATAGAAAAAAAATACTGTTTAAGTCATTTATTAAACAGTGACACCTTTTCAGGGCAAAATTGCTGTAAAATATAAATCTACTGATAATTGTGTACCTGCACGTATAGAGGAAACAAACCACAACTACTGATATTTCTTGGCGAAATCATGATGAATGGCACCCTTAATTTCTTAAGTTTTAAAAAAAATTTAACAGTGCTGTAAGTGTCAGTCAGCAGTTGAGCTTGGAGTGGGGCAATGATCAAATTGGTGGCTCTTTTCTTTGTATATGACCTTTGTTGTCAAAAGCATTGGTTTGAGCACTTCCACCATCTGCTTCAGGATTTGTGATGTCAGACTCAGTTACATTCTTCCTCACCTTAAAAACAACAAAATAAATAAAAAATATTAGCTACTCAATAGCTTTTGAGTTGAAATTCTGATTTGTTTTGTGTGTTGGAAGTATGGAGTGAATTTTAAAAAAATATGAATTGAATGAATAGAAATTAAAAATGCAATAATGACCTGTTTTTAATATGTAGGACACATTAATTATCATGCACGTCACCTTATATATCTTGGAAGCTATTCAAACCGTTTTTATAGCTTATTGTATCAAAATGGCAGTCATAACAGTTTGTGTAGTAAACTAGATGGAAAGTGGTTCTCAAATATGTAATCAAAATAATACATTTAAATGAAAAAATCAATTACTAGTACATTGCAAAACTTTCTTACCTCAAGTGATGCTCCATAGAAATCCGGTCACCAATTAGTCACCAGCTGCCAGTGAACCTTATTTTATTAGACAATTCTTGCATACAGCAAAGTCCTTGTTCACCTTACTTCCTTTATTGTTGGTGTAAAATCCAAAGTGTGTCCACCAGTGTGATTTTCAGCAATATTTTTCTCACTTTTTCCTCCACCGTTCTCACGAAGCTTTTTTATTTTTTTCAACCCACTTGGGACCGCTCTTCTTCTCTAGGCGACTTGTGCGCACTTTACCTTCACCACCACTGTTGAGCGCCCCTAGTGGACCGCCAAGGAATTGCTCAACAAACATTGAGCAGTTTACAGCTTCCATACTCCATTGTATGGCCAATATGTCAAACAAAAGTATCGATGCTTGGCGGGAGCATATCGATAACCGATCGGGTTGCAAAATATCGCGATATATCGCTGTATCGAGATATTGTCACACTCTTATTTAAAAGCTATATAATTTGATTATTAAATCCTATTGTAATAGCTATTTTACTTTTTTTTAAATTTCTTAATTGATAATATGTGAATTATTTTATGGAGTAAAAAAATACATTTCTAATAATTTATATGTTATATTCTATTAATGAAAGAAATACATTAGCTTGTGTTCTATAACGGATTAAAATTACAAAATCTGTACATAGAATAATAAATCAGTTTTGGTGAGCATTTTTGTAATTATTCATAACATCAGTATTTTGTCTTATATGTAAAATTGAAAAATACATTATAATTATTAAAATAAATAAAAATAATATTCAAAATACAATATAATTGTTTTAACGTTCTCAGTCATTTTTAAATAACGCAATTAGTTTATGAATAGATGATTTTATTTTTATTAATGAGTTATTCTAATTAAAAGGATTGTCATTTTTAATTTGTTAATTACTGTATGTACTGTATATATATTTTTATCATAAGTAATCATGCAATTTATTTAAAGATGTAGCATTTATTACTAATATTGTGTATTGCTGATGTTTAGATTTTTATCTTTTCTTAAATTGAATTACCTGAGAATATAATAAATAAAATCTAGGGGAAAGTGGTTAAATTAATACAATACATGCTGAAAAACTGGAAAAAATAGAAATATACCTGGGTTATGCCCACCACAACACTACAGAAAGATGAAGCTGTTGTTCTGTTCGAGTCAGATGGTGTGAGCTTTTAAAGGCACATGTGAGTAATTAGGACCTCATATCATTCATCAAATGAAAAGTGATGGTCTGATGCATGTCAAATGTTTGTTAATTGGCCTCCTGATAACTCATCTCAAACATTTCATGCTTTTTAACACATCTGGCTGACAACAACGAAGTCTGCACAGGGTTTCAAGCTTGGGTTTGGGTTTTTAAGTCAGGTTTAAATAGAAGATGAGTTTTCAAACAACAATTACACTTTTCAAGTCAGGTTTTCAAACAGGGTCTAGGGACTAAATGTGGGTTTTAAAGACAGGGTTATGGTTTTGGTAGCATCCGTTGATTACATGAAGTTGCGGACTTCCCATTCTTTATGCTCGAGATGTCATAAAAACTCCATGTGGCCAACGTGAGCGAGTGCACGACGTGAGCCACGGCACAACAACAAAACGACATCCATTTATATCACAGCATGCAGCAGTCACGCTGAATGTGCCATACAAACCTCCTCCTTCCTTTTAGGGTGGCCTGTTGGGAAATATGTGACAAAAATGCATTCATCACATCTGGGAAATAATTTAGGACACAGTCGCCAGCGCTTAAAAGCTGTCGTGATGCACAGATACACAAACATTTAGAGCACACTCTCACACACATCCACAATGTATCTGCTCCCTGGGTGCTTGGAGGGCGGGGTTAGTAATGCACCCACACACACATTTAGTTATGAAAAATCCCCATTTATTCATTATGTGACGCCACTGAGAGATGATTCTTTTATGCCTGCTGATTAAAAATGAAAATAGAATAGAGTGTTTGTTTTCTTTTCATTAGACTGTGTTCACACTTTTGGTGTTTCCCCGAAAGAGTTTTGATTAATTTAAGAGGAGTCACAAAGTCAAACAAAGTGAACATTAAGTACATGCAACTTGTACATGCAGGGGAAGTACAAGTTCAAATTAGTGTTTAAAGAGAGAATTTGGGTACCAAATCAGGGATAGAGTATTGAATATCAAGTTAAGGTTTCGGGTTCCTATCAAAGTCCAAATGAAAATTTGGTTGTTTCATTTGGTTGTTTGAATACAAACACTGGATTGGAATGAGAGGTATCTACAAAATGTTGCATAAACACAAGACTGAGATTACGAACAACAACCTAATAACTACGTAGTTTATATTTTTTATTTTGTCCTCAATGCAAAACAGTGTTGTTTTTGCCATCCTTTTTAATTTTCGTCTTAGTCTTTTGGACAAAAATAATAAATAATATTTGTCATATTTTTATCATTTTAAAAAATGTGTTCGTCTTCGTCTAGATTTGGTCAACGAAAACATAAGTTTTAGTCCAAAAATAAATGCATAAATATATGTTTCCAACAGTTTTGGTAATTGTCAACATGGGTAAACTTCAACCATGAGAGACAGAATGTGGAAAAAAACAGAAAATAGCATTATTTTAAAATAATTTATTTGCAAATCATGGTGGAAAATAAGTACTGTATTTGGTCAATACCAAAAGTTCATCTCAATACTTTACTATTATGTCCCTTTGTTGGCAATAACGGAGGACAAACGTTTTCTATAACTCTTCACAAGCTTTTCACACACTGTTGCTGGTATTTTGGCCCATTCCTCCATGCAGAGCTCCTCTAGAGCAGTGATGTTTTGGGGCTGTCGTTGGGCAACACGGACTTTCGACTCCCTCCACAGATTTTCTATGGGGTTGAGATTTGGACACGGGCTAGGCCACTCCAGGACCTTGAAATGCTTCTTATGAAGCCACTTCTCTGTTGCCCTGGCTGTGTGTTTGTGATCATTGTCATGCTGAAAGACCCAGTCACGTCTCATCCTCAATGCCCTTGCTGATGGAAGGAGATTTTCACTCAAAATCTCTTGATACATGGCCCAATTCATTCTTTCCTTTACAGAGATCAGTCGTCCTGGTCCCTTTGCAGAAAAACAGCCCCAAAGCATGATGTTTCCACCCCCATGCTTCACAGTGGGTATGGTGTTCTTCGGATGCAATTCAGTATTCCTACTCCTCCAAACACGAGAACCTGTGTTTCTACCAAAAAGGTCTATTTTGGTTTAATCTGACCATAACACATTCTCCCAGTCGTCTTCTGGATCATTTAAATGCTCTCAAGCGAACCGCAGACGGACCTGGACGTGTACTTTCTTCAGCAGGGGGACACGTCTGGCAGTGCAGGATTTGAGTCCCTGGCGGCGCATTGTGTTACTGATAGTAGCCTTTGTTACTGCGGTCCCAGCTCTCTGTAGGTTATTCACTAGGTCCCCCCGTGTGGTTCTGGGATTTTTGCTCACCGTTCTTGTTATCATTTTGACGCCACGGGGTGAGATCTTGCACGGAGCCCGAGATCAAGGGAGATTTTCAGTGGTCTTGTATGTCTTCCATTGGCTAATAATTGCTCCCACAGTTGATTTCTTTACACCAAGCGTTTTACCTATTGCAGATTATGTCTTCCCAGCCTGGTGCAGGTCTACAATTTTGTCTCTGGTGTTCTTCGACAACTCTTTGGTCTTGGCAATAGTGGAGTTTGGAGTGTGACTGACTGAGATAGTGGACAGGTGTCTTTCATACGGATAATGAGTTAAAACAGGTGCCATTAATACAGGTAACGAGTGGAGCCTCGTTAGACCTCGTTAGAAGAAGTTAGACCTCTTTGACAGCCAGAAATCTTGCTTGTTTGTAGATGACCAAATACTTATTTTCCACTCAAATTTGGAAATAAATTCTTTAAAAATCAAACAATTTGATTTTCTGTTGTTTTTTTTTACCACATTCTCTCTCTCATGGTTGAGGTTTACCCATGTTGACAATTACAGGTCTCTCTAATCTTTTCAAGTAGGAGAACTTGCACAATCGGTGGTTGACTAAATACTTATTTGCCCCACTGTATATGCTTCCCCTAGCTTAGATCACGGAAGAGTATGATATCTCCTATCACACCTATGCAGATGACACAGAACTCTACATTTCTCTGTTCCCACATGATTATAGTCCCTCGGTCTGCCTGAGTAAATGCATTCATCAAATCAATGAATGAAAGTGCCAGAATTTTCTCCAGCTAAATTTGGAGAAGACAGAAGTGATCGTTTTTGGGCAAAAAAGAAAAGGTCAAAGATAATCTCACACCTTAGCACAATGTCACTTACAGCTACAAATCAATACAGAAATCTTGGCGTAATTATTGACTCAGACTCCTAAAATTTGATAGCCATCTAATGTCCGTCACTAAATCTACTTATTACAACCTAAAAATATAGCCACAATTAAGGGGCTTCTGATTCAACAAGACATGGAAAAACTTATGCATGCATTCATTTTCAGTAGATTGGACTATTGCAACGGTATAATTACAGGTCTTCATAAAAAATCAGTCGGGAGGCTGCAGCTATTACAGAATGCTGTTGCCAGAGTCCTTACAAATACAAGGCAACTGGACCACATAACACCGGTTTTTAAATCGTTACACTTGCTTCCAATGAGTCAAAGGATAGACTATAAAATACTAGTACTCGTCTACAAAACACTTAATGGCCTTGGACCAAAATACATGCTTGATTTGTTGGATCCCTATGAAACATCTAGACCCCTAAGGTCGTTTGGAACCGGTTACCTGTATGTTCCAAGAACAACAACCAAGCAGGGTGAGGCAGCATTTAGTCATTATGCTCCTCGACTCTGGTACAAATTACCTGAAGGTCTGAAGTGCGCTAAAACTGTTAGCTCCTTTAAATCCGGGCTAAAAACGCTTTTGTTTATTACAGCATATCCATAACTGCCTATATATTTCAAACTTCAAGCCATTTGCTTTTTATTCCTTATCTGATGCTGTATTTCTATTTTTGATTTCAATTTAATGTGATTTTCATGTTTGGATTATTTCCTGTTTGGATTGCCATTTTTATGACCTTCATAAAAACTTTGAATTGACTTGTGTTGAATTGTGCTGTACAAATAAATTTGCCTTGCCTTGTCACATAATTGCAGAGTCTAAAAGGACATTGCCATCTTTGCAATAATGCACACTCAGCAGGGAAATGATGAATTAAATTTCAGTTCATTAAACCCACCTGGACGCCACGAACTGTATGTGCAAATAAATAAATAAATAAATACATAAATAAATAAATAATGTCCAAAAGTTTAAAGTGTATATGACACCAGAAAGCATGTTTATTTCATATTACAAGCATTATTTTATGCTCCTAAATGAAATGGACCACTTGGATGTGTGTGGAAGTGTTCAATATATTTATTCAACTTTTTGAATCCCGCGCCATGAAAATGAGTGACTTCCATCCAGAGTCTCGGATTGAGGAAGAAGGTGGATGTGACGTCAGTGGATGAGATCATCTTCACTATGCAGCCTTACTATCGTATGCAGAAGGACTGCAGATTCATCTGATTTTGCTGATTAATTCGTTTATTTTCCACTTCACACCAGCCAAATGTGCTGCAGGCTTTTGTTGCTACACCAAGGAGAGTGGTGTGAGCCTTTTTGGGCTTCCAAAAGATCCTGTTGCTCTCGAAGAATTCGGCTTGTCCACCAAGAATGTGCCAATTTTGGCGTTCATTACCCTGCTGCGTCTCCGGCAACGAGCAGGGTAACAACAAGCCGTTACATTCCGCAGAAACCTGCTCGCCGCTGGTGGCTGGCCGATCGTTGAAGGCAATCACTCCCGCCGCCGTGTGTGACATCTCCATCTCCAAGGCTGCAGCAGGGAAATTACAAGAGCCATATTAGTCCGCTGAAACTCCGGTGGCATAAAATACTGTTCGGGAGGTGCTAGAAGTCGGCAGTTCTGACCATTATGCAGTAATTTAGCTGAATACTCATACTCAATTCATACTGAATTAATGCATTTTTAATATTTCATATTCCATTTAGCACAAGACTGCTATTTATCAAGACAATACAATTTATATAGCAGTATGGGAATCAATACTAAAAAATATCCTGCAATAATATTGGAGTAGGGGGATAAAACTAATGAGGACATTTTGTGTTGCCCATGCAGTCTGCTCAAGTCATCAGCCTCGTATTTGTTGTCTCTGTCGCCCTTTTCTCGTTCCCTCTCATTTTGGATCTTCCTCCTCCTCAAAATATGACTCTAACATATATGGCTGTGTGTCACATACTTCCTCTGGAACGACAGTATCGTTCGAAAAATCCACACTTGAACCGAAATCGCTGGAAAACGCTTCCTCCTCCATTGTCCTCAATGCTAAATACTTTGCCTAGTGATGTCATCACCAAGATGGAGGAGGGGCCAAACGGCAGCTTTAAAGATGCATTTCTCATTATCTGCGCTTTGCCATTTATTTTATATTGTTGAATCATCTCAATATATGATTTTAATTCCAATAATAATGCTATTTAAGATATCATTTGCCATGTCATATACACTTTAAAATGACGCTCACCACGCTAAATGCTAATGCAAACACTCTTCTAACGCTACAAGTTACATTTAGTGTGTGATGATCCCTCAGCACCAGAGGTTGCGCTAGACTTTTTCGTTGTCTGTAATTTTGACTGACAGGGTCATAAAATTCCGGTCATAATCTATTTTTACCCGTCACTTAAAATTTTAAAAAGATAATAATGACATATTCACTAGTATTTAGTTTTCATTCATTTTTAATTAATATTCTGTCCGAACAAGCTTAACAGAGAATCCACACCGTGCCATCACACATCAAGCAGATGAATATGTAACTTTTTCTCCGCAGTGACAAAAACAGCTGACTGTGGCCCCAGTAGGTAGGCTACGAGCCGACCTAAGCATAGCTTTAGCTTTTTTATCGACGCGACTGACAATGACATTCTCCTGTTTCAACAAGCTATCCTTTACCATCAGCCCTGTCTTTCTTATATATCCTCTGGTTGTCCTACGTCTCTTACCGTTCTTGGGGGAAATTTAGTTGGCTTTGTGTAGCGATCGCAAATGCTACTCAGTGACAGCCAACAAACACTTGTAATTTTTTCATTGATAACACATCTTAATCCTATAATTTATTTACACTTCCCCCTTACTAAAGTTGTTTTTTTTATATATATAACAGAAACGGTAACAGTGGCAGTCAAATACCATTGTAATTCTTTTCAGGTCATTCATTGTCAGACAGAAGCAGTACGGCACAACGTTAAGTTAAAAAAATAAGTTAAAAATATAAAAATGGCTTACCTCTTTGTCCTCTGAAAGACCATGCCAACCCAACATAATGTTTACTGCATATGAAACGTGAATGGATTCGCCGAGCTGGTGTTAAAGTCCGTGCAAGTTGATTCGGTCTTCACATTTTTCCCTCCCTAGTTTTTGGTTCCGGAAACATACGAAGAAAACATCCTTCATGTGTCGTAATGTCTAGAGTCATTTCTACAAGTTCCAAAAAAGCAATGCGTGATCGGCATGTTCGTTTTTGAAAGATTACCGGAGAAAAGTAGCACTTTTTACATTGGGTCTATGCGAGGGTGGGTCTATAATGTCCCACTTCGGCTTTACTTCCGCTTTACGATGCGACGTCACGGTCTAAAAATAGCCTGCGTGTGGTACGCCATTGTGTGCCCGCTTGTGCATAATCAAATGTCTCAAGTGGGATTGCTGCAGAGGCTGTCCTTCATCCTCCACTGCATCAGTCCCTCTTTTTTCACCTCTTTTATCAACACATCGTCGTTTTGGGGCTTTTTGAAGAAACTTCGGACACTCAGTTGCCTTGACATTTTTCCGAGTAAGGCCAACGATGTCATGCATCAAGAGAGACAATAGCTAATTAATATGCTCACTCGCCACCCTGTGGTCTGGGGTGTGAACTGCAACCTGGCAACCTGTTTAAAAAACCGGTCAACGACGGAAAATATTCGGTTAACGCGACCCCTGCTCAGCACAGAAATTTTAAAGAATTAGCAACATGGCATATTCTCTCTAACCAAGATAAGAAAACAAATCTTACTATGTGTTTTCAAAACAAGCAAGTCTAGAGCCTGGAAAAGACTCCGGTGAGTGTTGGTAAGGCGGGGGAGCATGTCACATGACTGGCACGACCAAACACTGCTACGATGCAGAGTAAATACACGTACAATAAGAAAATAACGGAAACTATGGAGCATTTTCATCTCGTTCTCACATCGTCAGATGAACTGGCATTAGTTTAGTCTTCCAAGACATGTTTTTAGCTCGTCATCGTCACATCAGTGTCATGAAAAAATAATTTCGGCGATAAAATAATGCAAAACAAGGGCCTAACAGTTTAATGCGACGTACAGCAGACTTCAATGTCAATCCGTTCCTTCTTAAACCCTTTTATTTTTAAACACCGATGGGCCAAACATGATCCTGTGGCCGAAACACTTTCAAGCCACACTGGCAGACGAATGCTGATAAAGACAAATGACTCGGCTTGGTACAGAAAGGGTGGTCGGAGACACAGAGGAAGAAGAACTGTTAGCACCTCTAAGGTTTCTCCCTCTTTGAAATATAAGAGTGAACACATACACACTGAGGTGGCCTGATTAAAGTTGGCCAACTGAGTGTGATTTTGCCGAGCCTCCAAACTTTAGGTCAGGGCCGTTCCTGACCAATTTGGTGCCCTCGGCAACATATTTATTGGCGCCCTCCCCCCCTATTTTCACCACATATATTTAAACACTCACACTGAAAAAGCACGTTATCTCTTTGTAATTTATTATATAAAAAAATACAACGAAGAAGTGCAGAAATTAAAAGAAAATGCTGTAAAAACTATTCAAAAGCACCAATGCAAACACTTCAAAAACAAATGCATTAAATAAATTACAATTGTTATTAGAATATGATTAACACCCATCCACACAAACCTATAAAAAGACACAAAGAACACTTTAAAATGCAACTTTTTTTTTTCACCTTGACTTATAACCTTACCTTGTCTTCACTGATGCGAAAGCATCTATTGCACTTTCATATGACAGTTGTTTTGGAAGGTGCACTTCTTTCCTGGACTTGAAAGTGGAATGTTACATTATATTAGTCAAATAGCTGTTGATTGTAAAACCAGCATGACATAACCATAATAGTGCCTAAAATTTTTCAAGCTTACTGTACCTGTCTATTGGATCCCCCCACTATCTTTGATGGGTGTAGTTAAAAGAAAATAAATTCTTGAAGCACGGCAACTACACAGGACTATCCAATAATAATGAATTAAATACTATATGATAGCAAAAAAAAATTAATAAATTGAATATGTTTTTACATGAATGTGATCGCCATTTTGATGAATTAATGACACATTTAATAACAAATGTTTGCATTTAAATCCGTGGCACTTTTAGTCCGCAATACCACAGAACTTTGAAATTATTAATTCCATATTTAATGATGTATTTATTTAATTAACCTTGGCACTTTTAGGCAAGGCAAATTTATTTGAAAATCACAATTTAACACAGGGTAAAAGTGGTTCACATCACATGAAAATAAGCAACACAATTTTAGTCTCCCATACACTTTGTCCAAATTTCTCTAAAATGGGAGGGGGATTAAATTTAACTGAAACTAATCCACAGCTGGATGAATACTGAAAATATTTCTAAAAACACAGCCTGGCTAATGATACAGTATCATTTTGCTTTAGCACAAAGTCATATAAGCTCTATGTGAATAACCGCTAGTTGCAGTTGCGCTAAGTCTACGTGCTTATCCTGTTGAAAAAAATCATCACAACAAACCTCTGTTTTTCTTCACGTCTTTGCTGTCTTCTTTCTTTTTCTTCTGACCCGAAGGGCTTTTGTCTTTTCATGAAGCTGACTTGTCACCGTAACGTTGCTCAATTGCGGAGGCTAAAAATAGCACCTTCAGGTAGCTCGCTGGTCTGCTGGGTGGTGAGACTAGGGTCCGTGGTGAATTTATCGCATCACAGGAAAAAGTGAAACGGGCAGAGGGCACACTAGAAAAATAATTTCATTATTATTTAAAGACTTATTATGAACGTTTTTGTTGTTCTTTTGTTTTATTGTTTTGTATAATTTTTTGAATACTGCTTTCATCAAATATTTTATGAATATTTTTCTTGACGCCTTTTTGGACGCTGGTGCGCCCTTAGGCAGTCGCTTAAATTGCCTTATGGACGGCACGGGTCTGCTTTAGGTCTGCATATGTTGAAAGTAGGACAAGGAACCTTTTTTTTTGTAAATTTTCAGAATGGAATCATCGCAAAGATGTTGGTTGAATTCAAGGTTAGACAATCCAAGGATTGTTTGGCTTTAAGTTCCACAATAAAGTAACAACTTCCTTAGATTGTATTTACTGATGTTGCTGTCATGCAAGTCTGCTGTTTGTTTTATTGCTGCTAGTGAATACTCACATTCGTTTCTTCCCAGTAGTGAAGTCCGTTGTTTGTTTCTAACTGCTGATGATGACTGTAATTTCTTTCAGATTTTTTTTTTTCAGGGCTCTTGGAACTTGTGTTTGTCACTTTTTATTTGGTATTTGTGTATGCCTGGTTTAAAGGCTGCCGCTTATTTGTTTCTGACTGTTAGAAAAGATCGGTACTGCATTTAAAGAAATGTTTCCTTTATTTTATTGATTGCAGCGATGGTTAAAGTTCTGTCCAAATGGTTTCATTCCAAATACTCAACTTGCTGTTTGTAAAAACAGGAGTGTACGAGGGAAATAAACACTTTTTTTTCCTGCAAACTTGCACATTTTTTTGGCTCCACGTGTCCTCCTTGCAGTTCATTGGGAAAGTAAATGATATTTACAAGAATATAAAGACTGCTGGCAGGCAACTTCAAGCCACAGCAGATTGGTGACAATGTTATTTAACACCGCATCGATAAATGATCAATGAAACGTCGTCTTAGGAGGCGCCAAGTGCCGACCAGAGTGAAAGTGACTTTTTTTTTTTTTTGGAGGAATGCTGAGGGATTGAAGAGGGGAATATAACGCCGATCACCAGCTGTGTGGACTCTGTTTATTTAGGAGGATGGTGAAAATTATGACTGGAAGCCAGACAGAAGGGAGGGTGGCTTTTTTGAGGTGCTGTCGGGGCTTGTGGGATGTGAGGGACTGTATGGATTAGGGGGAAAGTGATCCAGGATATATGGAATGGCAAAGAAAGGAAGGCGCAAAAAAAAAAAAAAAAAAAAAAAGAACAGGAAAGGGAAAGGGAAAAATCGTAGGCCTGACTGAGATCCGTGAAAGATGTTCTTTGTTTGGTGCGCTTTCAACGAAAAGCTAAAAATATCACTTAACACCGTTGGGAAATGCGAGCGCTTCAACACATGTGCGATTCTGTGTATGTGTTTTTTCATTCCATTTATGTGTATCGCGTTTCGTAACGGTTAAAGATTTGGGATTAACCTCGGAGGTCAGCCATGCGTACACCAAACACAAACACGCGCACACATGGCTCATTTTCCAACTTTAACAGTTTATTTGAAGTGTGTCTAAATGGGAAGGATTAATGTATTAGTGTAATGTTTCAGCAGAACTTTTCTCGATGCCAGAGTTGACCGCAATGCAATTGCAATAAAATTAATACTTATGTATTGAAAGGTTTTGGCAATTATTTGTGTTTGACTTATCACAGTTGGATGCTATTCCGTATGTTAGACTGATTGCCGTATTATTCGGACTATAAGTTGCAGTTTTTTTTTTTCATAGTTTGGCTGGGGGTGCGACTTATACTCAGGAGCGACTTATGTGTGAAATTATTAACACGTTATGATATACTGTAATTTCACATGTTATTTTGGTGTTTTGGAGTGACACTGATGGTTTGGTAAACTTATTAGCATGTTCTTTATGCTATAGTTATCTGAATAACTCTTAATAGCTATGGCCACGTTTGCGTTCTGCCTTTGGCAATGTGTGTTCAATTGTATTATTTACTTTTTTATATTGAAATGCATGCTTTTAGTTTGTGGCGCTTTCACGTCCACGTGGGGGCGCACTCACACTTGTTTACATGAAGAAGAGCGCTCACAAGGCAGAAGAAGACGGACAGCTACGCAGCTCTGACTGAGTGGGTGAGTTAGCGAGAGAGAAACACGACTGTGAACCCACGTTCATTGTTCATGCTTGTAAAATATCTACAGAGGCAACACCTGTGTGTATAATCTTTTCTGTTGTTGTTGTGTGTTTTCCACCCGCGATCGGACAGTTAGAGCCAGTTGTGTGGTTGTTTGAACAATGTGCTAATGCTTGAGAACGCATGCTAACCGTTTGTGTCATTGCTGTAATAGCACCTAATTATCATTTATTTACGTTGATGCGAACCTGTTTGGTATCGAGGACAAAATTGATTCAGCAAATTATACGGACGTCCAGCATCGTCATTTGGGAGTTTAGCTCGCTGTATAGCCAGGACCGAGCCTGGTGAGGACAGTATATTTGCATTTCATTGTTCATGCATCATGTAGCATCATATTGTACACTTATTCAGCATGTTGTTCTCTTTTTTATTTTTATATTAAATCGCCTTTCAAGAAGACATACAGTATCTGTTCTATGTGAAGCATGGATTTTATCAAGTAAATTTCCCCCAAAAATGCGACTTATACTCCGGTATGACTTATATATGGTTTTTTTCTCTTCGTTGGGCATTTTATGGCTGGTGCGACTTATACTCAGGTGTGACTTGTAGTCCGAAAAATATGGTACATGTTTTATACTTACTGTAGACAACCTTTAAAGGAACATTACGTTATTATACTAGTATATACTGTAGTCATACCTCGACTTCCAAGAAACCAGATTATCTCATTCTCAAAAATATATTTTTGTTAATATTTGTAAACATGGAATGAAAATTTTACTCTAGAAAAATATGTCGGCGTTTGTTCAAAATTGATTTCTTAATTTAACCTTTTCCTCCACCTCCTACATTTCTGTGTAAACTCAATGGCCTATTTCTCTATCATGATAGTTTATGCAACTAAGGATTATTCATCATTTATTAGAATTTGTTAATCTCATTTGAAATAAAACAACACTATTCAGCCCAGAATACCATCCCTGACTCAGCATTGACAAAATTGATTGGATATGCACTTCACGCAAGCACTGCAAAGAATTTACCTTGAGACTTAAAAAAAACAAACAAAAAATACATTTATGCATTACAGTTTAGTTTCTGTTTAGAAACAGAAAAAAGAAAGTTAAATAAAGCCATTAAGTAGATTCGACATTGAATAGGAAACCTGAGAACTGGAAAGTCATCTTGTGAGCAGTCTGACATCTCGTACAAGAACAGTTCATGATTCCAACATATATCAAGGATCTATTTTGCACACATATGTTTTATACATTCACACATAAGCAGTCTTATCTAATATTAGAAAATGTGCATCAGGAATTGAGCCCTTGTCGACAACATGTCCAGGGCGCTCTGACATTCTGGCAGAAGAGCGAGAAAAAGAGGTGAAACTAATAAATTGTGGCGGAGGAAGTCAAGCTAAAGAGCACCGGGCCGGGTGAACAGATAAAAGGTTCCGGTGAAATATGAGCAGAAGAGCAAGAGATAATGGCTTGATACGCTTGTTTAGCTTTCAGAAACACAAGACTTGGCTCCGTGGGAGATCTCGCATGGTGGAGCACGGAGCACTTAATAATAGGTGTCTGCGTTCTCACAGTGAGCCTTCACTGAACATATCTTAAACTACCGCCAGAGTTTGTGGATTAAATGGAATGATGCATTTGAAACAAATCAAAACAAAATAGAACAAAGAAACTGAACCAAAACCACAGGTTTGTACACAAAGGCCAATTTAAAAATCTTCCATTGGGCTACGTTAAGTTGGACTGAACCAATTTTGTCTCTTAAAGTGGTAGTTCAGAATTTTTTACATTAGGCTTAATCTTAGTGGGGGTTTAATTAGTTGGTGGAGTTGATTTCAACAAATTCCGTGCAATGTGCAAATTATTTTTTAGTTTCAGGGCTCCGGAGTGGCTAAGCTAGCGCGAGTCAGGGGCACCTTCCTAGCATGCCAATAAAAACCATACAGAGCTACGAACATATCCAACATAGTCAAATAAATTCAAACCACAGATCATTGTTCCAAAACACCCATGCGGCCAAAACAATGTCACACCAAACTGCCATAATTAATTTAATTCAGCAGGACTATAATAGAGAGAAGTCCTCCGGCCACTCGTGCTCACGCTGCATTTGAGAAAGGTGGGAAGTCGGACTTATCCCACTTGGAATGTACCAGTTGAGACTTCAAAGCGTTCCAGGTGAATATAAACAGCAAAGATGGCTGATTGTGACAAGTTGTTTTTTTATTTTGGGCATCAAAGACATTCGCCCTCTAGCAAACCTGCCTTCTCGTAGGCGATCAAATAGTGGAGGCGTTCCAAGGAAATTTTTCCATGTCAGAGGTTGGAAACCCACCTTCTTCGAATGCAGCATCAGTCTGCTGAGGTAACTGACAGCTGGCAACATGGCGAAATGTGCATCTAGAAGCTATGGAAACAGACAGAAGAAATTGGCAATGGAAAGTTTCCACAAATTCCCTATGAAGAACAAGGAACAATATGAATTGGTTACTCGCGGCTGGCTATGACATACAAAAAATCAGCGGTGAAAAAAACTGATGTGATATCACCCTGCCCTGCTCCTCTGCAGAGCTTCTGGATTACAAATATTGCTGTTCATACTAAAATTATTGACTCAATGGTAAATTTTAATAACTTTATCCTGAAAACATAGCCAACACTATTGATTGCATGGGTCTTCGATGATTTACATGTGTGCATATGTTTATTTTTTTATAGACACGATAAGATGCCCCTATTGACTCGTGCTAGCCTAGCCCAGCCCTGAAACTAACAAATAACTAACAAACTACAAGGAATTTGTTGAAATCAACTCCACGGACTAATTAAACCCTCGCTAAGTCAGGTATTAGGATGCATCTTTTTAAGAATAGATAAATAAATAAATAAATGACACTTTTAGATAATGATCAACAGGATGTTTTGGTGGTTGGTAGATGGCTTGGTTTCTTTCATTGAAGCAACTCTTGGATTGGTGTTTTGGAAGAGAACTATGAATTGATAAAAACCTATACCCTGACACTTTCAGTGGGGCAAATAAGTATTTAGTAAACCACTAATTGTGCAACTTCTCCCACTTGAAAATATTAGAGAGGCCTGTAATTGTCAACATGGGTAAACCTCAACCATGAGAGACAGAATGTGAAAAAACAAACAAACTGAAAATCACATTGTTTGATTTTTAAAGAATTTATTTGCAAATCATGGTGGAAAATAAGTATTTAATCAACACCAAAAGTTTTTCTCAACACTTTGTTATGTATCCTTTGTTTGCAATAACGGAGGCCAAACGATTTCTGTAACTCTTCACAAGCTTTTCACACACTGTTGCTGGTTATTTGGCCCATTCCTCCATGCATATCCCCTCTAGAGCAGTGATGTTTTGGGGCTGTCGTTGGACAACGCTGACTTTCAACTCTCTCCACAGATTTTCTATGGGGTTGAGATCTTGAAACTGGCTAGGCCACTCCAGGACCTTGAAATGCTTCTTACGAAGCCACTCCTTTGTTGCCCTGGCTGTGTGTTTGGGATCATTGTCATGCTGAAAGACCCAGCCACGTCTCATCTTCAATGCCCTTGCTGATGGAAGGAGATTTTCACTCAAAATCTCTCGATATATTGCCCCATTCATTCTTTCTTTTACAGAGATCAGTCGTCCTGGTCCCTTTGCAGAAAAACAGCCCCAAAGCATGATGTTCCCACCCCCATGCTTCACATTGGGTATGGTGTTCTTCAGATGCAATTCATTATTTTTTTCTCCTCCAAACACGAGAACCTGTGTTTCTACCAACAAGTTCTATTTTGGTTTCATCTGACCATAACACATTCTCCCAGTCCTCTTCTGGATCATCCAAATGCTCTCTAGCGAACCACAGACGGGCCTGGACGTGTACTTTCTTCAGCAGGGGGACATGTCTGGCAGTGCAGGATTTGAGTACCTGTCGGCACATTGTATTACTGATAGTAGCCTTTTTTTATGGTGGTCCCAGCTCTCTGTAGGTCATTCACTAGGTCCCCCCGTGTGGTTCTGGGATTTTTGCTCACCGTTCTTGTTATCATTTTGACGCCACGGGGTGAGATCTTGCATGGAGCCCCAGATCGAGGGAGATTATCAGTGGCCTTGTATGTCTTCCATTTTCTAATAATTGCTGCCACAGTTGATTTATTTACACCAAGTGTTTTACCTATTGCAGATTCAGTCTTCCCAGCCTGGTGCAGGTCTACAATTTTGTCTCTGGTGTTTTTCGACAGCTCTTTGGTCTTGGCCTTAGTGGAGTTTGGAGTGTGACTGACTGAGCTTGTGGACATGTGTCTTTTATACCGATAATGAGTTAAAACAGGTGCCATTAATACAGGTAACGAGTGGAGCCTCGTTAGACCTCATTAGAAGAAGTTAGACCTCTTTGACAGCCAGAAATCTTGCTTGTTTGTAGGTGACCAAATACTTATTTTCAACTCTAATTTGGAAATAAATTCTTTAAAAATCAAACAATGTGTTTTTTTGTTTTTTTTCAACATTCTGTCTCTCATGGTTGAGGTTTACCCATGTTGACAATTACAGGCCTCTCTAATCTTTTCAAGTAGGAGAACTTGCACAATTGGTGGTTGACTAAATACTTATTTGCCCCACTGTATAAAGCTTGCTTATGTTGCAATGACACGAGTAACCCATGCAGAATTTTGAGAGGCCACTGATCCATCCCTTCAAATAATATTTGAATAGGTAAGACACATTGTATATGGATTCGACCTCCTTTACCCAGAATCTGGACAATTGTAGAGCTGAACCTTTGAAAACTATGATATAATAGTGTTATATAGTAATAGTTTGACTTTAACCCTTTAAGGTCTGGGCCTATTTTGTCTGATTTTGCATGCCTTTGAAGTTGCCTTTATATTTCAAAGAAAGAATTGTTTACGATGGCCTGGTTTGGTCCCTTTTTTTGTGACACCTTGAACTTCATGTCCAAATTGTTGTTTCCTTCACTGATCAATTATAAATCATCATTTTGGGCCCAAAAAGACCAAAAATTCCAAAATCGTTTTGTCAAAATTTTTAATATTGATGTCCAATTGACAACCAAACATGCGTAACGAACCATTTTGAAACTTTGTAATATTTATTCAACATGTTAGGATGAACATTCAACCAAAAAAATTTAGAATAAATAGTCTTATAGTTGACAATTCAACATAAACAACAGGTATAGCCATAGGCGTTTTTTGCCTTTATACATGCTCCATTAAAAACAGGTTATATACAGCAGACCTAACAGTGAAGAACAGTGAAAAAATATATACCATCTAACACAAAAAGTGTTTAGAGGCCATCTCTTTATGAGTTTAGGTATTGCGGCCCATCGCCTGATGAAAACTATGTACACACAATCAAGCTTCTTGAACACACATTTATATACACGAATTGAAGACTGATTGTGGGAATATATATAACATTGGAAAAAAAAGTATTTTCAAAAATATTTACAATAAACAAGTTAAATTTTTTTCAGTCATGCCACTCCGAAAAGCAGTTTCGTCCTGGAATTAGACACGGCTACATCACACAGCTCACACTTCCATGGGGTGTCGGTCCTCTTTCCACCCTTCCATTTTCATTTCACTTCACTTTCATTGTCACTATAAATGTACATGAAAATAAGTCAGTATTTATGAAAATAATAAAGTATAAAATAAAAATATATACAGCAATAAATAATAATGGAAATATATATGTATGACAATAGAAAGAATACCATAGCTGAATATGTGCTACATCCCTAATCTTCATATAGAAAGAAGAACACCACAAATTATAAATTCCTGCCTGGGATACCCACAGTGCACGTACGACTTTGATCTGATATGCACATTTTATTATTATATACACAAACACACACTTACTGGACTGTCTCAGGAAATTAGAATACACAATATTCAAATTTTCTGAGACAGTCCTGTATATTGTTCTATGTAAAGGACGTCAGCCAAGGTCGGCCCCCCACATTTTTACCACGCCAAATCTGGTCCCCTTTGCAAAAAGTTTGGACACCCCTGCTTTAAATGGTGGATTAATGTACAGGACTGTCTCAGAAAATTAGAATATTGTGTATTCTAATTTTCTGAGACAGTCCAGTATATTGCATCAAAATTAACTTTGTCTTGCAATATCAAAAGAAACTTTCAAAAGAAACGTTTTCAGCATGAAAAAAAAGAGTGAGTTGGTTTACCTCTGCTCGTCGATGGCGTCACCCACGTGTTCAAATCCGTCACTATCTTCACTCGAGGACTCTTCCGAAGAAGACGATGATGACGAATTTGGACCATCCTCTTCCTCAAGTTGATCAGAAGCACAATTGCTTGCGCTAAATTTAGTTTTCCGTTCATTGTCAAAGTCACACAAAGTCGCTTCTCGATCCAGGAGTATGCAACTGGCCGTCGCTCGCCACCTTGCTGCTTCAGAACACTCCTCCCTCTAGTTCGGTTGAACCTCGCACCGCAGTTATATTTATAAAAAAAAAAAAAGAAAAACGCATTTTGTGCTTCCACTGTGACTTCGAAAGGGTTCGTTTGATTTGTGTTTTTTTCATGGAGCTTCCGTTTTGAAAAAGGACTAGAAATGACGGAAATATAGACATAAACAAATGATCCATGCAGCGTTTTAATGTTTTTTTGAGAGGACAATAAAACTATAAAACTTAAATGACAATATCTCACGTTCTAGTTGGTCGATTGACTTCAAATAATAACGAGAGTAAACCGCAACTTCCGCACTTTAAAACGAGACCAACCAACGGCATGTGGGTGACGTAATTAAAACGTGAGGGCGCTTCAAAGACGACGTGCGCTGAGGACGCGCCGGCGCGTCCTTCGACTCTCAAGGGTTAATCATGTTGTCAGACCCAGATTTCGAGTTTCCCATCGCAATACCTTCTGCACACAATGATGCAGAATGATCAAAAATATGTTCTTGTGGGTTTTGAGGGGTATACAGATTGTTTTGTTTGGAATATCTGTTTTGCTCGGATACCAAATAATGCCTTCTATCACAGTGGGAAGCAAACCAAGTGGGATTTGGAGGTTGACGGGGGTCCACAGATTGCTTTCTCAGGGTCAATAAATGTTTAAAATTACTTTTAAGGAGAAAGCCACAGGGTTGTTAGTGCAGGTTTTATAATCATTTTCTAGCTTTCCACCAGTAAAACACAAGTCATCTGTTGATACATGAACTTCAGAGATTGTCGGTTCATGGGTAGTTCTGTTTGAAATGATTTACCAGTATAATGAAATAATAACTTTTGAACTAAAGGTCATGCTGGGATGAAACCAAGTCCTATCACTCTGTTTTCTCTTGTTCAAAACCAGAAAGTAAACAAACCAGGGTTCTGTCAGCATTCTTACACCCAGAGGACACATGAGGATTTAGCCTCCCTAATGTGAGGACAGGGGAGCTCGGTTGAAACGTGATTTACGTCAGAGTCTTTCCTCGCCAACATCATGCTGTACACAGACTAAATTCTTTGTAAAAGTCAACCATTAATCAAAGCTGTGACAAGAATACTGCTAAGCTCATTCAAGCTACATTTTTGCAAGCTTCCTGTCCCTGTTAGTAGCTTCAAAGCCATATACTCCCTAGTAATGAAACCGTAGAGGGGTCTTTTCATATTCCATAAGCCCTGAACTGAGGAAGAATGGGATTATGTTTGCCATCTTCAGAGAGCGGTGGAACAAGGCACTGTGAGGAAATTGTTTTATGATGGCATGAATGGTCAGAGTCAGACAAATGACATAAGTTAGGAAGGGAAACGAAGGGACGTCAGAGAAGAAAATGGATGGGGAATGGAGAAACGTGGTGACCTAAATAAAAGAACTACTCATTCAAAGTGAATCAGTTCCACCAGCCGATGATCTTCCGTCCTCCTCGTTGCCGCAGTGTGTCTCCAGTCTCATTCTGCTTCATTTCCCTATTGTGATTTTCCCTTTCTAGCACACTGAAAAACACAAACAATCCTAAATGTCACTTTCCCTCTGCCATACTCTGGAGGTTTCGCTCACTCTGTTTGGAAACAATGAATGGACTCATTGGGGGTGTGAGACAAGATTTTAGCTGCAGGAGCAATTGCAAGGATGCCGGATGATGGCCATCTCCTTTGGGAAACAGTCTGAGGAAAACAGGGCGAATGAAAGCTCAACAAACTGTGTGAACGTCAATATGAGATTCGTAAGCAACATTCAAAATATTTTAAACATTTATCATCTTTGTCATTTATGATATCAAATACTTTATGCATCGTGGATCAGAATAAACTATATATTATAATTCAGTGCTATAATGAGTAGCCCGGAATACTCCCTTAAGTGAACTAATACCCCAGAGAATTACCCTGGTAATACACACCAGGCACGTCTACGGCACGACAACCAGGGGTGAAAGTGGCTAGAATTTCTTACCGGAACTCCCCGACGTAAAGGTCACCACGGAGCCAGAAATTTTATGTATTTACAGTGCACACACAAAAGTACACATGGTCCCAGGCTTCAGCTGGGACCGTGTGCTTATGTCAGATGAGACCTGTCACGTGGTGCGTGGGCAGGCAGGTTGTGTGGACCCAATTGCAGGGAAAACAAAGATGCAAGGCAGGTGGCAGAGAACGCAAAAAGGCTTTAATGATAACTAACAAAAGGCACAAAGTACAAAACAAAGGCTGTGGTGGTCAAAAAACTCTTAACAAACAAAAGTCAGGTTAACTAATAAACTTACTTTCGAAGGAGGACGAGGAACATGGGGAACTGTGGAAAAATGCTGACATGAACGTGGCGATTGACCTTGACAATACATAGACGTTGACATTGACAATGACGCAACAAGGGGTGACAAGAAACTGGGTCATTATATACACACGCAGACAAGGGGTAACGAGACGAGGAACAGCTGGGTAACACAGGTGGATGCAGATTGCAGGATACGCTGGGAGAACACACACAGGTGAAATCAATGGGTAATCACAGAGACAAGTCACACTAGGAAAAACCCAACACAAAACCTAACAGTACCCCCCCCTCAAGGGATGGATCCCAGACGTCCCCTGGAAAGACAAAGTCCCAAACATGGCGGGCAGAAAGGGGCCGGAGGAGGGAGCAACAACAGCCCATCAAAGCCTGTCAGGCGGGCGTCCTGGCCGCCAGACATGGTCCAACCGCACGGGTCGATCAGGAGGGCGCCCGGGGCGCCAGACGTTGGGCGACCGCACGGGCTGGTCAGGCGGGCGTCCCAGACGAGGCAGTGCTCGTTCGTCCATGCCGCCAAGCCGTGGCAGGAAACGGGGAGCAGCATCGTCGGGGCGTGGGTCAGGAACTTCGGAGTCTGCCGGCGGGACAGCAGCGGTGTCGTCTTCCGGCGGGACAGCAGCGGTGTCGTCTTCCGGCGGGACAGCAGCGGTCTCGTCTTCCGGCGGGACAGCAGCGGTATCGTCTGCCGGCGGGACAGCAGTGGTGTCGTCGGAATCGGCGTCTGCTGGCGGGACAGCAGCGGTGTCGTCTGCTGGCGGGACAGCAGCGGTGTCGTCTGCTGGCGGGACAGCAGCGGTGTCGTCTGCTGGCGGGACAGCAGCGTGGTCGTCTGCTGGCGGGACAGCAGCTTGGTCGTCTGCTGGCGGGACATGTCGTCTGCTGGCGGGACAGCAGCGTGGTCGTCTGCTGGCGGGACAGCAGCTTGGTCGTCTGCTGGCGGGACAACAGCGTGGTCGTCTGCTGGCGGGACAGCAGCTTGGTCGTCTGCTGGCGGGACAGCAGCTTGGTCGTCTGCTGGCGGGACAGCAGCTTGGTCGCAGGAATCTGCTGGCGGGACAGCAGCGGGGTCGCAGGAGTCTGCTGGCGGGACAGCAGCGGGGTCGCAGGAGTCTGCTGGTGCAGTTGGCCCGGGCACTTGACTGCGGGGAGTCGGCCCGGGCACAGGACCGCGTGGAGTCGGCGCGGGCACTTGACTGCGTGGAGTCGGCGCGGGCACTTGACTGCGGGGAGCCGGCGCGGGAGGCACTTGACTGCGGGGAGCCGGCGCGGGAGGCACTTGACTGCGGGGAGCCGGCGCGGGAGGCACTTGACTGCGGGGAGCCGGCGCGGGAGGCACTTGACTGCGGGGAGTCGGCGCGGGCACTTGACTGCGGGGAGTTGGCGCGGGAACTGGAACGGAGGCCAGACGGCGAGGGGCCGGGACTAGGCGACGAGGCGCCGGGACGGGCACCTCGGGCAGCTTGGACGTCGGCGCGAGAGGTACTTGACTGCGTGGAGCCGGCGCGGGAGGCACTTGACTGCGTGGAGCCGGCGCGGGAGGCACTTGACTGCGTGGAGCCGGCGCGGGAACTTGACTGCGTGGAGCCGGCGCGGGAACTTGACTGCGAGGAGCCGGCACAGTAGCCTCGGGAAGCCGAGCCGTCAAGACGAGCCCACGACGTCGGCGTGGACGAGCACGCCGGGGCTTTTTGAAACTGTTCATGGACAGATAGGGTGGCATGGAATGAGGGAGGCCTGAAAAAATCCGAGAGGGTGAAAAAAAAAAGGGCATGAACTCAAAATCTGGGTCGGGATCACTGTCGGAAAGAAGGTTAATTAAGTCAGGGCCTTCTTCACATTCAGAGAAATCCGAATCCAAAAACAGGTGAGGAGCAAGGCTGGGGGGTCGGAAGTTTCCCGCTGGGTCCATATTTGGTTGCGTCATTCTGTCACGTGGTGCGTGGGCAGGCAGGTTGTGTGGACCCAATTGGAGGGAAAACAAAGATGCAAGGCAGATGGCAGAGAACTCAAAAAGGCTTTAATGATAACTAACAAAAGGCACAAAGTACAAAACAAAGGCTGTGGTGGTCAAAAAACTCTTAACAAACAAAAGTCAGGTTAACTAATAAACTTACTTTCGAAGCAGGACGAGGAACATGAGGAACTGTGGAAAAATGCTGACATGAACGTGGCGATTGACCTTGACAATACATAGACGTTGACATTGACAATGACGCAACAAGGGGTGACAAGAAACTGGGTCATTATATACACACGCAGACAAGGGGTAACGAGACGAGGAACAGCTGGGTAACACAGGTGGATGCAGATTGCAGGATACGCTGGGAGAACACACACAGGTGAAATCAATGGGTAATCACAGAGACAAGTCACACTAGGAAAAACCCAACACAAAACCTAACAGAGACCAAGATTAAGCTTTTTGGCAACAAACACTCTAAGTGGGTCTGGCGTGCCACGAAAGATGCGCATGCTGAAAAGCACCTCATACCCACTGTGAAATATGGGGGTGGGTCAGTGATGCTGTAGGGCTGTTTCACTTCCAAAGGCCCTGGGAACCTTGTTAGGGTGCATGGCATCATGAATGCTTTGAAATACCAGGACATTTTGAATCAAAATCTGTTGCCCTCTGCCCGAAAGCTGAAGATGGGTCGTCACTGGGTCTTTCAGCAAGACAATGACCCGAAACATATGGCCAAATCTACACAGAAATGGTTCACCAGACACAAAATCAAGCTTCTCCCATGGCCATCTCAGTCCCCAAACCTTGTTTTGTTGGTAAAAGGGGGTTGTACAAAGTATTAACACCAGGGGTGCTAATAATTGTGACACACATTATTTGATGTCAAATAATTTTTTCTTTATGTGGGATTTTTTCCCCACTGAATGAATGCACTTGTATTGAAGGTTGGCTTTTTCTCTTTTTTCCATTAAGGTCCCATATTATTTGAATTAAAAAAAAATATTAGAAGCTAAAAAACACATCATTTTCAGGGATGCCAACAACTATGGAGGGCACTGTATTTTTTTTTCTTTCTTTTTTTGGGGGGTGGTGTGGGGGTTCAAACCTCTTAAACTACTGAAATGGAAAGAAAACTGTTTTAGCACAGTTATTTCTATAACACATACAAAAACTGATTTTCATTCAAAGTTGTATTTTTTCAATGATTTGCAAAATAAAAGTTAACAAAAATGGCAATAACCCTGACCTTCACCTCCTAATATTTATTTTCCCTCTCACAGTAAATTCCAAATCTAAATTTTAACTACTAAAGCACATAGGATGTATATTAAAAGTGAATATTAAAACTGAAATTAATGTAAGCATTTACTTTTTTTAATAACAAAGATATAAGTAACATACATTCAGAAAAATGAGTACAAATGACTTATATTATGCAGAAGGAAATGGAATATATTTTGAAGATCGCGCAAACATAGATTTTTTTTTAAATCATAAGGAAATGAATAAGTAGCCTAATATAAATGAACAAATATAAGTCCAAAGTGCACATTGACAGCTAAGATGTTCTGAACCTCCCTATCAGAGCAAAAAAAAACTAAATATGATAAGTAAGCCTCCTCAACTCTTTCGTTTCTCTTAAAGATCTGATCCATTTTATGTTGCATTGCCCTTTTTTTGGTCGCATCAATTCAACCTTTTTTTTTTTTTTTGCTGTCGCAGAAAACGTGCACATTTGAACCATTGACTGACAGCTGGGGGTTTGCATAATCACAGACTGTATGTTGCTCACACAACATTTTGGATGTCATGATCTACCCACACTAGCGTTGCAATCAACTGGTAGATTGCTATCGACGTAATGAGCACCCCTGCCTTAGAGTAACCTTGATGTCACTCAGAACACAATAAACTGATAGCAATGTGGTGTAACCACATAACCACAACCCTGAAGTAAAGCAGAATATTCAGTGTATCACAAAAGTGAGTACACCTCTCGCATTTCTGCAGATATTTAAGTATATCTTTTCATGGGACAACACTGACAAAATGACACTTTCACACAATAAACAATAGTCTGTGTGCAGCTTATATAATAGAGTTAATTTATTTTCCCCTCAAAATATAGCCATTAATATCTAAACCCCTGGCCACAAAAGTGAGTACACACCATAGAAACTACGTACATCCTTAAATGTTCAAATTGAGTATTGTTTGTCATTTTCCCTCCAAAATGTCATGTGAGTCGTTACAGGAGTGCTGTCAGGATTGCTGCAGAGATTGAAGAGGTGGGGGCCCACAAACAGTTTGCTGAAGACATGTCAACAAAGCACATGGATTACTGGAACCATTTCCTATAGTCTGATGAGACAGGCGGGCTTTCTTGTGTACCATCTTCAGAAGAGGCTTCCCCCTGCCATGCACACCAATTTGATGTAGACTGTGGCGTATGGTCAGAGCACTAACAGGCTGACCCCCCCACCTCTTCAATCTCTGCAACAATGCTGACAGCACTCCTGTAATGGGTAACATGACATTTTGGATGGAAAATGACAAGCAGTACTCAATTTGGACATTTAGGGATGTACGTAGTTCCTATGGGGTGTACTCACTTTTGTTACCAGGGGTTTAGATATTAATGGCTATATTTTCAGTTATTTTGAGGAGAAAATAAATTAACTCTATTATATAAGCTGCACACGGACTGTTTCATTGTGTCAAAGTGTCATTTTGTCAGTGTTATCCCATGAAAAGATATATTTAAATATCTGCAGAAATGCGAGGGGTGTATTCACTTTTGTGATACACTGTAGTTGTACAATTGAGTAGCATATTACAAACCATTACACTAACTATAAACTAGCCAGAAACACAATCCAAAGTTTAACAATATCATTGGATATGCCCTAACCCAAAAGTAAACCGGAATTCACTCCAACCCAGAAATTTAATGGGGAGCTAGCTGTCCAGAATCAGAATATACCCTGAACTGGAGCAATACAGAGGGATAACCCAGAATAACCCCTACAAAATAAAGCAGGAAAAAACCCTTGGATGTAAACTAAACTTGCAAAATTTATTTTGACCAAGCCAAAGTAGCCTTGGGTATACTGTACCTTCATCTCACATGACCATTGTTTCTGTTTTTGCATTTTATATGGCTATGAATAAATTTTACTTTCGGCTGAATAGCCCAGAATATATCCCAAATACTATAAACTTTTAGCACTGTTCACATCCATTTAGTAAACGAACAAACAAACAAACAAACAAACTAAAAAACTATGTCCTCTCAAATCTACAGTATGTACATTTTGACAATATCCATGATTGATCTGGTGGATTACCTGCAGATTATATCTTTAACCCACACTGATTAGCAAGTCTCTGCGTCGAGGCAGGAAATCAAAGGCAAAATGTCAAAGATTTACAGAGGGCGAGGCCTAGTGCTTGAGACTCGTGCTGTATGGGGTGTGAATTTAAATGCCTCCACATCATCAAATCCAGACGGGAGCTCTGAGACACTCAAAGGGCTTTTTGAAGCCTCTTTCAAGGCTCCATCAGGGCGTCAATCATTGTGGTGAAATCAGTGACATGAGCCAAGGATGGTGCAATCTCTTCATTTTGTTTGACTTTGGTGCTTTTAACACTGCTCAAACAAATGCCATGTTTCATTGGCTCCATCTGACAAGTGAAGGCTGACACTTTGTGAGCATCAGGTTTGGTATGTTTCGTTGGACGAAGTTATTTCATTTACCATGTTGATAATGTTTTTGTAAACTTCTTGTTGTTGTCGTCAGTTTAAAATTAGCTGCTACCTGTTTAAATTGAGTTTAAAATAGAATGACAATTTTCATTGTAGAGCCATGTGAAAATGTATTGGAAAAGTCTTGGAAGGTTTGGTTATCAGAAAAAAATCACCACGTTCGTTCTTCACTGCAGACTTGAAGACAAAAAAATGCCAACAGCGTTTTTTTTGTTTGTTTTGTTTTGTTTTTTTAACTGAAAGGAAATATTGTTTGCATGATACACTTCGTACCAGAAATATGCTGTTGTAGCTATGAATGAGGAACAAAACGTTATGGAAACCACGTAGCTCGCAATGCCATCAACACAATACAGTGGGGCAAATAAGTATTTAGTCAACCACCAATTGTGCAAGTTCTCCCACTTGAAAAGATTAGAGAGGCCTGTAATTGTCAACATGGGTAAACCTAAACCATGAGAGACAGAATAAGGAAAAAAAACAGAAAATCACATTGTTTCATTTTTAAAGAATTTATTTCCTAATTAGAGTGGAAAACAAGTATTTGGTCACCTATAAACAAGCAAGATTTCTGGCTGTCAAAGAGGTCTAACTTCTTCTAACGAAGTCTAACAAGGCTCCACTCGTTACCTGTATTAATGGCTCCTGTTTTAACTCATTATCGGTATAAAAGACACCTCCATAACCTCATCAGTCACACTCCAAACTCCACTATGGCCAAGACCAAAGAGCTGTCGAAGGACACCTGAGACAAAATTGTAAACCTGCACCAGGCTGCGAAGACTGAATCTGCAATAGGTAAAACGCTTGGTGTAAAGAAATCAACTGTGGGAGCAATTATTAGAAAATGGAAGACATACAAGACCACTGATAATCTCCCTCGATCTGGGGCTCCATGCAAGATCTCACCCCGTGGCGTCAAAATGATAACAAGAACGGTGAGCAACAATCCCAGAACCACACGAGAGCTGAGAGCTGGGACCACAGTAACAAAGGCTACTATCGGTATCACAATACACCGCCAGGGACTCAAATCCTGCACTGCCAGATGTGTCCCCCTGCTGAAGCCAGTACACGTCCAGGCTTGTCTGCGGTTCGCCAGAGAGCATTTGGATGATCCAGAAGAGGACTGGGAGAATGTGTTATGGTCAGATGAAACCAAAATAGAACTTTTTGGTAGAAACACAGGTTCTCGTGTTTGGAAGAGAAAGAATACTGAATTGCATCCGAAGAACACCATACCCACTGTGAAGCATGGGGTGAAAACATCATGCTTTAGGGCTGTTTTTCTGCAAAGGGACCAGGACGACTGATCTATGAAAAGGAAAGAATGAATGGGGCCATGTATCGAGAGATTTTGAGTGAAAATCTCCTTCCATCAGCAAGGGCATTGAAGATGAGACTTGGCTGGGTCTTTCAGCATGGCAATGATCCCAAACACACAGCCAGGGCAACAAAGGAGTGGCTTCGTAAGAAGCATTTCAAGGTCCTGGAGTGGCCTAGCCAGTGTCCAGATCTCAACCCTAAAGAAAATCTTTGGAGGGACATGAAAGTCCGTGTTGCCCAACGACAGCCCCAAAACATCACTGCTGTAGAGGAGATCTGCATTTAGGAATGGGCCTAAAATACCAGCAACAGTGTGTGAAAAGCTTGTGAAGAGTTACAGAAAACGTTTGGCTTCCGTTATTGCAAACAAAGGATACATAACAAAGTGTTGAGAAAAACTTTTGGTATTGACTAAATACTTATTTTCCACCATGATTTGCAAATAAATTCTTTAAAAATCAAACAGTGAGATTTTCTGTTTTTTTTCCCACATTCTGTCTCTCATGGTTGAGGTTTACACATTTTGACAATTACAGGCCTCTCTAATATTTTCAAGTGGGAGAACTTGCACAATTAGTGGTTGACTAAATACTTATTTGCCCCACTGTATGTTGGTGATCAAGAATCCTTTTAAAATCAAAGTGTATGAAGTAAGTATTTAGGCCCTAGCATTTTTAAAATGCATACTGCAAAAATGGCTTAGTCGCGGTCCACACATATAGACAACTAGGCTGTTTAGTTTCTTCTATTGTTCAGCATCTCTAGGCAAATGTAAATCTGGGTGGGTTTAAATTATTTGCAGAAAATATCTATATTTGCGGCAGGACTCGCACCCTACCCCCGAGAACTGCAGGGGACACTGTTGTCAGTATTGACGGAGTAAGGAGAAGTATAGAAAAAGTCAATGGCCGTAAAATGGACTTATGGGGGTATCATAGGACAGGTCGATATGTCAAGATGTAGACCGTTAACGCTGAAAATGTCATTTTTCAACAAATCTGATATTGCGACTTGAGAGGCATCAGACACCTCCATTAGATGCACCATTTTGTGTGTGTGATCCATCAGGTCGTCCACTGTCCAGACCAACAGATAGAAAATCAATGAGAGTTGCTTCTATATTTACCAAAGCATGTCATGCACAGTGAGAACACATCTACTGTATGTCAGAGAAGCTTCGAAGGACTGCATCGCTTCCCCAGAAACCCATCAGCTGACTCTCATTAGACAAATGAGACGCATGATTAAACTGCAATAGCAAAACAAAAGGTAATGTCGGCATTACCGATAATGAGGCAGTGAATTGCAATTGGCCGCAGGGCGTGTGCTATTATTTTAATATGATTGTGTTGGCCACTCTGACATACAGTAACAGCCTCATAAATGTGCTGAGTCGATACTCACGATAGACAGGCTTTTGTGTCTGCTCCTTAACTCTTTTACTCCCAGCCATTTTCACTGGTGCAACCCCCTTTGCTCCTGGCCGTTTTACTGGATTTTGACTGATTTTGCAAGGCCCACAGAAAATTCTGTTGAATTGCTATATAAACATGGAACCCACCAAAAGCAAGATTAGACTCTCTTCTTTCATGAGGGAAAAAAAAAACCTCATATCTTTTTCCATTCTTTAGAAATCAGCATTAGAAAATAGCTTAGTTTAAGCAATTTTCCAATTTCTGATGAAAAAACAGAGAAATTGAGCTTTTTGTAAAAGCACACATTCAAACATAACGTTGACTTTAACAACTATTTCTTGCTTTTGTGACATCCCAAACATCTGAATAACGTTTTCAGTCTACAAAATAACATAAACAACAAGACAAATAGAGCTTTTGTTTGCAAAGTAACAATTTATTTACACAAAACTAAACTATTGAACTGAGAGATGACGCTGTTGTGGCGGCGACAGCCGGGGTAAACTTTTCCCTCATCGCTGTAATATATTGATAGGATGATCTATGTCAGGGTTCACTAAATCCGGACCTCGATGCTACTTTTCCTGTCGTGTTTTCCAAGTCTCTCTCCCCTAACACACCTGAATCAAATGATTATGTCATCAGCAACCTCTCCAGAAGCCTGATAATGATCCTGATTATTTTGATTCAGGTGTGTTGGAGGAGGGAGAAATGGAAAACACGACAGGAAAAGTGGCACCAAGGTCCGGATTTAGTGAACCCTTATCTCTGTCATCCTAGATCAATTGGTTCGCCATGGGAAGCACATCCTTCTTTGACATGTCATGTCTGGGTCTGCGGGGAATATACAGTATGTAGAGTGGGGCAAATAAGTATTTAGTCAAACACTAATTGTGCAAATTCTCCCACTTGAAAATATTAGAGATGTAATAGTTAACATGGGTAAACTTCAACCATGAGAGACAGAATGTGGAAAAAAACCCAGAAAATAACATTGTTATTAAAGTTCATCTCAATACATTTTTATGTACTGTACCCTTTGTTGGCAATAACGGAGGCCAAACGTTTTCTGTAACTCTTCACAAGCTTTTCACACACTGTTGCTGGTATTTTGGCCCATTCCTCCATGCAGATCTCCTCTAGAGCAGTGATGTTTTGGTGCTGTCGTTGGGCAACACGGACTTTCAACTCCCTCCACAGATTTTCTATGGGGTTGAGATCTGGAGACTGGCTAAGCAACTCTAGGACCTTAAAATGCTTCTTACGAAGCCACTCCTTTGTTGCCCTGGCTGTGTGTTTGAGAGCATTGTCATGCTGAAAGACCCAGCCACGTCTCATCTTCAATGCCCTTGCTGATGGAAGGAGATTTTCACTCAAAATCTCTCGATACGTGGCCCCATTCATTCTTTCATTTACACACAGATCAGTCGTCCTGGTCCCTTTGCAGAAAAACAGCCCCAAAGCATGGTGTTTCCACCCTCATGCTTCATTGTGGGTATGGTCCAATTCAGTATTCTTTTTCCCTCAAACACGAGAACCTGTGTTTCTACCAAAAAGTTCTATTTTGGTTTCATCTGACCATAACACATTCTCTCAGTCCTCTTCTGGATTATCCAAATGCTCTCTAGCGAACCGCAGACGGACCTGGATGTGTACTTTCTTCAGCAGGGGGACATGTCTGGCAGTGTAGGATTTGAGTCCCTGGCGGCGCATTGTGTTACTGATACTAGCCTTTTTCACTGTGGTCCCAGCTCTCTGTAGGTCATTCTCTAGGTCCCCCCGTGTGGTTCTGAGATTTTTGCTCCCTGTTCTTATAATTTTGACTCCACGGGGTGAGGAGGGAGTTGAAAGTCCGTGTTGCCCAATGACAGCCCCAAAACATCACTGCTCTAGAGGAGATCTGCATGAAGGAATGGGCCAAAATACCAGCAACAGTGTGTGAAAAGCTTGTGAAGAGTTACAGAAAACGTTTGGCTTCCGTTATCGCCAAAAAAGGGTACCTAACAAAGTATTGAGATGAACTATTGATATTGACCAAATACTTATTTTCCACCATGATTTGCAAATAAATTCTTTAAAAATCAAACAATGTGATCTCTCATGGTTGAGGTTTTACCATGTTGACAATTACAGGCCTCTGTAATATTTTCAAGTGGGAGAACTTGCACAATTAGTGGTTGACTAAATACTTATTTGCCCCACTGTATATGTTTGATGTGTGTGGCGCAGTGCAAAGTAGTGAGATTAAAGACGTGTGCTACACGGTGTTCCCCCACAACGGCCGGATCATTCTAATATTTATAAGTGTAACAAATACACAACAATCGCCGCCTGTCTCATCAAAATTGGATTTTTTTGAGTCTTTCTTTTGTGGTGACCACTGCCTCGTGGCGGAGTTCGCCTGGTGAACTTGTGTAGGGCATGTTATGTTTCTGGGGGGGGGGGTTGGTTTGGCCGTCGGCGTTTCCGGCTGAGTCGCGGGACACTGGATGGTAGCGGGGGACACGAGTGGCCGAGCACGGCGCGGGCTCTGCTCGGCGAGCAGCACGGACTCAAACGGCATCGTCCGCTGCACTGGTGGTCCCAGTCGTCCTGCTCGGACTTCCCTCATCTGGCGTCCTGGTCGTCCATTCGGTCGTCTTCCGCCGGTGCCCCGGCCATGTGGCCTGGCCATTCGTTCCGTTGAATCGGGTTGCGGGTCTTACAAAATGCGCAACTCCCCTCTAGTGGCCAGTTTTATTGCTTTAAAATGGATTTTCAGCATTGTGCTTGGGAGCTAAGTTGCATCACAACCTAGAGATGTCTCTTGTGAAAAAAAACGTAAAAGACATTTAAAAACGTCCTTGGGACACTGAAACAATTAAAAATAGAAGGTATTTATACGTTTTTGGGAGCAAATTAGTTAACTATGAAAGACAATGATACAATTCAATTGAAGCCATACTGGTTTGAATTACAATGCAAAAACACTGTATGGGTATACCTTGATTTTGGAGGACATTAACGTGAGAGTTCTCGAGTAGTTGAAGTTGTTGCTTTGTGTTGCAAGCCACTGAAGTTCAGATAAAACCGCTGTTGTGAAGTAAGTTAAGTTTACATAAGATGTGAGTTAAGCACTAATCAGCCCAACTGCGTGATTGCGCAATTTTCACTATTTCCCTAGCTGCCTCTGTTAGTATTCCCTCGCACCACTCTTGTAATGTTACATTGGTTCCCCCTCATCAGCTGGCGCAGGTGACATCAGCTTGCGACACCCGCAGCGATTCATTTACAAAAAAGCCTTTAAGCAGCCCATTAAGCACATCCCCAGTTTAACCTCACTTTCAATTTCCACCCACCTCACACACACAAATACACGCGAACAGACATACCTAATGAGAGATTCAGACTCCTGCTGTTCATCCAGTTAATGAAATCCCCAGTTTTTTCAAGCAGCGCTTTTTATTCTTACTTGAATATTAAAGAAAGAAAAACACAAAATGCTGAGTCGTGATTAATTAGCAAGCCTCATAATCAATAACGATGATCTTTTCCTTTTTTATCCTCTCAATGACATGTATTGCAACTCCAATCCAGATTTAGACTGTGTACTGCTGCATGTGAAAAACAGAATTAAATACAATAAAATGTTAGTATTGATGGTGTAGTTATTGTGTAGTTTTGCTGGTGTTTGTGTGGCTAGGGTTGTCTATTGTGCTGGTTGCAAGATTGTAGGCTGTATTGGGACCATGGAAAAAGTGCTTAGAAAATGGATTTCTCCCCACTCAAATGGATCTACATGAACTCTGCTTCATAACATATATATATACGTTTCTAATTAGTACTCCAAAAAAAGTTCTACTCATGGTTTCCAGTCATTTTTTAGTAATTAGCGTTTTTGTGTCATTGTCCGTGTGTGAAGCTGTTTTAGGTCATATGCACCAATAACCCAATTTCACTCAACAATTTCACTCAACTAATACAGCCTATACGTGGCTGTTGATGTGATGCCAGTAATG
The DNA here is from genome assembly GCF_030265065.1 of Corythoichthys intestinalis. Lineage (NCBI taxonomy): Eukaryota > Metazoa > Chordata > Actinopteri > Syngnathiformes > Syngnathidae > Corythoichthys > Corythoichthys intestinalis. The sequence goes on from NC_080404.1 coordinate 35,305,685, forward strand.
TGGGTGGTTTTGTTTGAGGTGTTGACATTTGTGGTGATTTCGATTATTTAGTGCCGTTGTTTATGGTGATGTTATATTGTAAACCCCATTTTTAGGCAGATAAAAAATTCTGACCTTGTCATCATTTTATCGATAAATTCTAACTAAAAAGTTGCATACTTGGATGAAATGCATATTAGATGATACAGTATGCATTTGTGTAATGACTACCCTACTACACACTCTAATTTCTCCATAGGTGCATGTGATTGTGGGTGTGCATGGTTGTGCCTTGTGATTGGCTGGCAACCAGTTCAGAATGTACCCCACCTCCTACTCATACTTATCTGGGATAGGCTTCAGCAGCCCTGTGACCTTTGTGAGATTAAACGTTACAGAAGACAAATGACTGAATATTCTAGGCATGTATACGCCTTGATCCTTGGAGCCAGATTTTTTAAATTTTTACAGGCTGAAGGCCGGTCAAGGCACCACTCAAATAGTTGTTGTTGTTCTTCTTGTGCGATGTAACGCCAAAGTCTTACTCCTTCGTTATGTGAGCTGATCATCTTGACACTTGTTTTGTTTTAGAGATGATTAAACATTACGTCTCCTCCGTTATTTGTGGATGGATAAGAAGGAGCCATCTTTGAAATTTATTTATTTTAAGGGAATCTATGCATCCATCCACTACCTACTGCTTAATCTGGGGTTGGGTCAGCAGCTTTAGCAGGGAAGGCCAGACTTCCTTCTCCCCAGCCACTTCAACCAGCTCCTGCAGCAGGATCCCAAGGCATTGCCAGGCCAGTCGTGAGCCATAGTCATGTCCTGTGTCATCCCCGGGGTCTCCTGCTGGTGAGACATGCCTGGAACAGCTCTCCAGGGAGACGTCCAGGAGGCATCCAAACCAGATGCCCGAGCCACCTCAACTGGCTCATCTCAACATGGAGGAGTAGTGGCTTGATACCGAGTCCCTCCCGGATGACCGAGCTTCTCACCCGGTCTCTACGGGAGAGCCCGGACAGCCTGCGGAAGAAACTCATTTTGGCCGCTTGCATCCGGGATCTTGTTCTTTCGGTCATGACCCTCAGGTCATGACCGAAAGGGTGAGGGTAGGAACATAGAACGACTGGTAAATTGAGAGCTTCGCCTTTTGGCTCAGCTCCATCTTCACCACTACGGACCGGTGCAGATCACTGCAGACGTTACAGCGATCCATCTGTCGATCTCCTGCTCCTTTCTACCCACACTCGTGAACAAGACCCCAAGATAATTGAACTCCTCCACTTAGGGGAGGATCTCATCCCCGACCCGGAAAGGGAACGGCAACTTTTTCCGACAGAGGACCATGTTGTCAGATTTGGAGGAGCTGATGTTCATCGCAACCGCTTCACACTCAGCTGCGAGCCGTTCTAGTGGGAGTTGGAGGTCACAGCTTGATGAAACCAACAGCACCACATAATCTGCAAAAAGCAGAGATGCAACGCTAAAGCCACCAAACCGGACCCCTTCAACGCTTCAGCTGCGCCTAGAAATTCTGTCCATAAAAATTATGAACACAAGCGGTGACAAAGGGCAGCCTTGGCAGAGTCCAACCCTCACTGGGAACGAATTCGAACTTACTGCCTGGCAATGTGGACCAAACTCTGACACCGGTCGTGCAGGGACAGAACAGCAAAGGGGCTCAGCACCCCCCAAAGGACTCCCCGAGGGACACGGTCAAACGCCTTCTCCAATTCCACAAAATACACGTAGAGTGGTGTCTACGGATTCAGGATCATTATCAGGCCCCTGCAGAGCGTGTTGATGAGCACATTTGATTCAGGTGTGTCAAAGCAAGGAGACATGGTAACCAAGCTGGATAGGGGCTCTCAAAGACAGGACTTGGGCAACCCTGACTTAAATTACTCAACCGTTATTTGTGAACAGATCAGAATGAGGTTTGGTAGGCATATTCCTGGTATGTACATGCATTGATCCTCGAAGCTCTTTTTCTTACTTTTTGTCTCAGGGCAATTTAATTAAATGAATTTTTCGTGGACTTATTCTTGCCTGTAGGTTTCAAGTAGCCATGAGAGGGAGCCCGGTGGTTGTTGTTCATTTTTCACTTACCGTATTGGCCCGAATATAAGACGGCCCTGATTATAACACGACACCTCTTTTTCAAGACTCAAGTTTGAAAAAAAATGTTTTGAACACCAAATTTTTATACAGAAAATAATTACAGTACATCTGAAACAAATGATTATAACAATATATTTGAGAGAAAAAGCATGTTATTTTGCCTCATTCAAATCTTAATATCTGAACATTTAAATATGTAAACTAAAGTGCAATCACATTCGTAAATAGATGGCTTCTGGTTTTTGCAATGTAAATAAACCAATCTATTGTGATCAAACAACAAAATTGCAATAACTGCATTAACCATCAAAGTGAAGTCTAACTGTAACTGCAGTCTTGAAACAAATCTGAATAAGAAAAAACATTGCAATAAAATAATGCAAACCGGTTAAACTTGAGAGTAGCTGAGGTCTGTCATGACAGAACAGCGCTTCAATGATATCTGGCGGCATCTAGTGTCGTGAAGGGGTATAATGTCTAGACCGCGAATGTAAGACGACCCCCACTTTTTCAGTGTTATTTCAATGCAAAAAACGCTGTTTTATATTTGGGCCAATACAGTAGTTGCTTTATAAATATGCACACAATAGTTGCCTAATGACGGGGTACCTATAGATATTTTCTAAAGAAAGCTAAAACCTCCCTTTTGCTATTTAATGTTGACATTTGAGATTTTGCTAATAATTTGGATTGACCAAGAGCACTATAGGCAAGGCAAGGCAAGGCAAGGCAAATTTATTTATATAGCACAATTCAACACAAGGGAATTCAAAGTGCCTTACATCACATGAAGATCATAAAAATCACATTTAAATCAATACAACGTAAAAACCAAGACAAAAGATCGCATTTAATCACAAATAGAATAAAAATAAATAAATAAAAATAATACAAAAATATAAAAAAAACTACTACTACTAATAATAATTGAAATCAGCAATGGAGATAAGCACAAGAGGAATAGAAAGCAGGTAGATTGAAATATATAGCCAGTTATGGATATGCAGTGCTAAACAAAAGCGTTTTTAGCCCTGATTTAAAAGAGCTAACAGTTTGAGCATACTTCAGACGTTCAGGTAACTTGTTCCAGAGGTGAGGAGCATAATAACTAAATGCTGCCTCACCCTGCTTGGTTCTTGTTCTTGGAATATGCAGAAGACCCGTTCCAGACGACCTTAGGGGTCTAGATGTCTCATAGGAATCTAACAAGTCAAGCATGTATTTTGGTCCAAGGCCATTAAGTGTTTTGTAGACGAGCAGTAGTATTTTATAGTCTATCCTTTGACTCACTGGAAGCCAGTGTAGCGATTTCAAAACCGGTGTAATGTGGTCCAGCTTCCTTGTATTTGTGAGGACTCTGGCTGCAGCATTCTGTACTAGCTGCAGCTTCCTGACTGATTTTTTTATCAAGACCCGTAAATATGCTGAAAATGAATGCATGCATAAGTTTTTCCATGTCTTGTTGAGTCAGAACCCCCTTAATTCTGGTTATATTTTTTAGGTGGTAATAAGCGGATTTAGTGACGGACTTTAGATGGCTATCAAATTTTAGGTCTGAGTCAATAATTACGCCAAGGTTTCTGACTTGATTTGTAGCTGTAAGTGACATTGTGCTAAGTTGCCTGCTTATCTTTGACCTTACCTTTTTTGGCCCAAAAATGATCACCTCTGTCTTCTCCACATTTAACTGGAGAAAATTCTGGCACATCCATTCATTGATTTGATGAATGCATTTACTCAGGGAGACTAAGGGACTATAATCATGTGGGGACACAGAAATGTACAGTTGTGTGTCATCTGCATAGGTGTGATAGGAGATGTCATACTGTTCCATTATCTGAGCTAACGGAAGCATATAGATGTTGTATAAGAGTATATAGTTGAACAAAATTGCAACAACAACAATTTGCTTAATAATTGAGAATGCGGTGTATGTTAACTGTAGGTAATTGCTGTTGATAAACAAACCATATACAGTACATAGTAAACTACCGGTATTCATTTAACAATATTTGGACTGTAGTTTGCTGTTGTGGTCAACCTTAAAATTGAGGATATACTGTACTGTTGTAATTGTACAAATTCCCATCAATAAATGTTTTCTAATTATGTTAAATGCTCACAAATGCTTGCATACACATCAAACCAAGTGGCCTCAGCAGTGACGTATGTTTCCCTGCAATGTATTCTACTATTTTAAGTTAAGCCTGTTTGGGTATATTGCATTTTAAAGCGGCGGCGCGGCATCCAATCAGCCGCATCGTCCGCATAATGCTATCATTCATCACTTTCTTGGGCGCTGTCCCCAAAAGACTTATGTGATTAAAGCTCCACTTAAGAGACCTCACCGAATCTGTGCACTCTTAACAATAAATCGACCCATGTCTAACCTCCCGCCGCTCTAAAGAGTCATCGGAGGAGAAGTCGGCTGCTGGTAACTTTCAGCCCACACATCTTTGGGGCCTCTTTGACTCACTTCAACTTGTTTTAGTTCAACTTCTCTTTTTTTTTTCCCATTTCCTCCGACCTTTGCTGAGCCGCTGGTGAATTGACGATTTTTGTAGAAGCGTGTAGTTTTTCCTCCGCGGGCATGAGGAATGTAAAGATGTCAGGTTTGTCTGTTGCGCTTAGTACTGCATCTCTTAGATGTTAGACTTTCTCCATCAGGAGAAAGGCATTTCAGGCATTTGGACCTCCATTGTCATCTTCAGTATTAACCTTATGATAGATGGGTTTAGTTGTTTTATGTACAGTACATACATAGTGGAGACATTGTGTTTGCGTTCTCTGCCCAGACATGGATAAAAATGTCAACTTTCATTCATCTGAATGAGCACAGAAGACTACGGCCATTCTGCTAAAATCATCACGGAGTACTTCAGATGCTATCTATGACCGAGCCCCCTAAAATGAATTGCAGCTATGTAGGGTACATTATACATGAAAAGTTGTTTAAGTGCCTTAAGTCCAGGCTAGGATTTCAATAAAGTTTCTAAGTTTTTAAATTGGGCTCTAAAGCCAAGGTTAAATTAAATTAGCATCAAAGTTTTTTCCTTTCTTTTCAGGTTTTGGTGACAATGTTGAGGATGTTGTTTCCCCATAGGGTTTGCTATCAAATTAGGGTTTGAAGACTGGTTAAGAATGTCAACAAAAGGTTTTCAAACCTGAATTAATTTTCTAAATTAGTGTTAGGGTCTAAAATTGGGTTTTTTATGAGTTTGTCTGGGTTTCAAATTGGAATTTGGTTTAGGGATTCAAATTAGTGTTTGAGGCCAACATTTTAGTTTTAAATTTGAGCTTTTTTCAACAAATGTTTCAGTTTCAAATTAGTTTTTAGGCACTGCACTGAGTGAGGGTTTTACGTTGCTGCTATCATATAAATTTTATTATTAAGGTTGGGCCTTTTCACTGTGGTTTCAAACCTGTCAATGTTAAACAATCAAATCTGTGTTTTAAATCAAGTGTTAAAATGTATAGTTTTTTAACCCTTTAAGCGTCAAAGCTGCAAAATTGCCACAAAAACATCGGGGTTAAGACAATAATTAAACTTTCATCAAAAGTTGAAAAATCAGGTTTTGCCTGGATTAAGGTTTCAAATGAGCATTTCAAGCAATATTCAGTTTTAAACATACTAGTCCTTCTAAAAAAATTAGCATATTGTGATAAAGTTCATTATTTTCTGTAATGTACTGATAAACATGAGACTTTCATATAATTTCATATAATCATTACACACAACTGAAATAGTTCAAGCCTTTCATTGTTTTAATATTGATGATTTTGGTAAAAAAAAAAAAAAAGAAAAAAAAGAAAAACCAAAAATCCCTATCTCAAAAAAGTAGCATATCATGAAAAGGTACTCTAAAGAAACTACTTACCTAATCATCTGAATCAACAAATTAACTCAAAACCCCTGCGAAAGATTCCTGAGGCTTTTAAAAACTCCCAGCCTGGTTCATTACTCAAAACCGCAATCATGGGCAAGACTGATGGCTTGACTTGACTGCTGACCAGAAGGCCATCATTGACATCGTGAAGCAAGAGCCTAAGACACAGAAAGAAATTTCGGAGCGAATAGGCTGTTCCCAGAGTGCTGTATCAAGGCACCTCAGTGGGTCAGAGGAAAGGAAAAAGTGTGGCAGAAAACGCTGCACAATCAGAATAGGGGACCGCACGCTGAGAAAGATTGTGGAGAAGGGCCGATTCCAGACCTTGGGGGACCTGCAGAAACAGTGGACTGAGTCTGAAGTAGAAACATGCAGAGCCACCGTCCACAGGCGTGTGCTGGAAATGGCAGAAGCGCCTGACCTGGGCTACAGAGAAGCAGGACTGGACTGTTGCTCAGTGGTCCAAAGTACTTTTTTCAGATGAAAGCAAATTTTGCATGTCATTCAGAAGTGAAGGTGCCAGAGTTTGGAGGAAGACTGGGGAGAAGGAAATGCCAAAATGCCTGAAGTCCAGTGTCAAGTACCCACAGTCAGTGATGGTCTGGGGTGCCATATCAACTTCTGGTGTTGGTCTACTGTGTTTTATCAAGGGCAGGGTCAATGCAGCTAGTTATCAGGAGATTTTGGAGCACTTCATGCTTCCATCTGCTGAAAAGCTTTATGGAGATGAAGATTTCATTTTTCAGCATGACCTGGCACTTGCTCACAGTGCCAAAACCACTGGTAAATGGTTTACTGACCATGACATTACTGTGCTCAATTGGCCTGCCAACTCTCCTGACCTTAACCCCATAGAGAATCTGTGGGATATTGTGAAGATTAAGTTGAGAGACACCAGACCCAACACTGTGGATGAGCTTAAGGTCGCTTTTAAAGCATCCTGGGCCTCCATAACACCTAAGCAGTGCCACAGGCTGATTGCTTCCATGTCACGCCGCATTGAAGTAGTCATTTCTGCAAAAGGATTCCCCACAAAGAATTGAGTGCATAGTTGATATAATTAATTAAAGGTTGAATTTGTTTGTATTCAAAAACTTTTTTGTGTTGGTCGGATGAATTATGCAATTTTTTTTAGATAGGGATTTTATGGTTTTTCTTGACTTCTTTGTCAAAATCATCAATATTAAAACAATAAAAGGCTTGAACCACTTCAGTTGTGTGTCATGAATCTAAAATATATGAAAGTCTAATGTTTATCAGTACATTAAAGAAAATAATGTACTTTATCACAATATGCTAATTTTTTGTGAAGGACTAGTATTTCATAGTTCAAATTAGATTACAGATTCGGATTAGATTACAAAAAGTCCTTCAGCCTCCTATGGTGAGGACACAGCAGTTTCAGACAGGTACTGTATAAACTCCACTTCACAACCCACCTGGCTGAGTTCACATCTCTGCTAGTTAAAAGCTTTTCGACGGCACGTGAGCTGGATCCTGTTTCACTTTAAAGAGCCTGCGGGAAGCGGAGGCCGTTTGCCCTCGGCGGGAAAACATGGCACGTTTATTCCGGGAATGCGGTTCGACGATGAGGTGATGACGGGCAAAGGTGATGGATGAGGCCAGGAAAACAGAAAAGCTTCTGTGCTGAATAAGTTGATCAACTTATGTGTGTTTGCTGCATGCACTCATGCAGTTGTCTGACCTTCTGGGTCTAACTGTTTTGTGAATTACCTGCAGGAAGTTAAGAACAGCCTGTTGATAACATAACAGCCAATCCTTGGAGTAGACAGGAAAATATAGAATAAGATGTGAGGGGAATGGATTCACATTGTTTTAAGAGCTTTTACTTCATGACCAATAGACTACAATAATTGTAGTTTTCCTAAACATCTAAAACGTGGTTGGGTTTCAAACACTGGGTATGGTTCAAAACAGTTTAATCCTGTCACATTCTGCTGCTGGTTGGATTGTGTTTTGTTGCAGAGCCCGTTGTGGGGGCGTTCCAGACACCTGCATCCAATGCCGGCTCATCAACACTGAATTTAAACACAGGTGATCCAAGAGAAGGGTGCCGAGATATTGCTGATCGTCATTTGACACCTCGTACTCTAGTCTTGTTGCATTTCAGTGGTGTTACCAGGATGCCAGGTGTAGGTGGGCATTAGTCTTACCTGGGGGTGGGCGGGGCAAAAAAAAAAAAAATGCTCAAGTAGGTCCAAATCCAGCGTAGGGCTACTGCACCTTAAAACATGTTTTGTGTTTTTTCCTTCAAATAACTGTTGTTGTGATCTGGTCGAAACAAATAAAAGTTGATTTGATTTTATTTGACTTAGAATACATCCATAACTGAACAGTATGGACATGTAGGTGACAATGTTTTTTTTAGGTAACCTATTGTTCCTCAGTTTTATTATTTATTATTATTCTTTGTTCCGCAGCCCCTTTGAGCTCAATTTGACCCCCTTAGAATGCTTCAAAATGCACCAAAATCGGCAGGCAGGTCAAGACAGGTGCAATCTTTGATATCGTGTGAAGACAAATTCCAAATACACTAGAGAATGCTTATAACTCACCAAACTCAACAACCAGGTGAACACTGGTGAAAACTTTGATGAAATGTAACAAAAAAAAAACTAAACAAAAAAAAAATCAAAATATACGTAAATGTGTGTAGCGCCCTCGAGGAACAAAACCAACATTTCATTTCATTTTTTTTTCTAAAGGTGAAAGAGGAGGAAACAACGCAAAGGTTAAAACTTAGAGCACATCAGTACTATATGAATGGGATACCACACGCAGTGCCCGGACTGCCATGAGTACTACATCCAGTTTTCTTTGGGTGGGCAGAGCGTGTCCGTGGGTAGGCACTGCAACCCCCCGGCAACACCCCTGTTGCATTTACTTTTTTTGCCCCTGCCTTGGGTTTTTGTTCATCTGCTGATCTCGTTTGAAATCCTCTACCTTGTGCACGTATTTGTGTGTTTTATTTTGTCTTTTTGGCTCTCTGCCTATCGCCTATCCTATTTGTTTACCATCAAGTTAGTATTATTGAGCCCCATCAACCTGCTGTCACCGACCCATTTGTTATTTCCACTTTTCCGTGATGATGTATTTTTTGTTCGTATTTAATAAACCCTCGGTTGTTGTCTGCTTCGAGGTCCAACCTTGTTTCGGCGGACCCTAACACATCCTGAGGAATTATATTTGGATTGTGAGAATGATGAAACTTTTAAGTTCTGTTCAGGATTTTACATTAATGTTACAGTAGGGTTATGGTTTCAAATTTGCGTTATAATGCAATAGTTGGATCTAAAAATTACAGTTTCCAGGGTTAGGGCTAAAAAAAAGAATATTTAAACTTTAACATTTAACAACATTAGCAAATAACATTAGCTGCCATTGAACAGGTAATTGCTGACAACTCTCCCAATTCAAATTGATTGGAAGTCTCGCGCTGTCAATGACATCCAATCAGATTAAAAAAAAGTGAAACAATTGCTTTGCATTGAACATCACCTTACTTTACTCTTCGGAGTACCAATTCTGTTTTTTGTTGTTGTGTGTCTCGCTTGTTTTTGTGTCCTGGTTTGGTACCTCTTGTCTTATGAACATATTGTTGCATGATTAATGCACGGGCCTTGAGTTTTTTTTATATATATATATAAACATTCAAGATGGCTTCTCCAGAAAAGATCCATTTCATTTAGTCCTGGGAGGCCATCGTCATTCCAAAGCCTCAGTGGACTCTTTCTTAATCTGGCGCGTGATGAATGAGCAGAGCGAGAGAGAGAACACTTTGGGAGCACCAACAACAAACTAAACAGATTAGTCAGACTTATGAGTAAATAGCAGCGGCTGGAAAAAAAATTATATATATATATTTAGACTGAGAGAGTGAGAATGCTTTTTAATGGAGGTTCCAGGAAGCAAACTGAAGTAATGCGACACAACTGTTTTCTCTTCCCGTCAGTCGCTGATGAGAAATAAATGAATGAGATTAAGCTCTGGGAGCTGCCGGATGACCATTGTGTGTGTGTATGTGTGCGTGTGTAAACAGACACTGTGATATACTGATACACACAGCACTCACTCAACATGAGCTGCTTTCAAAGTGGCTCCATACCGACACTTGTATACTACACTTTCCAAGTGCCTGATTACGACTGAGCACTGGTATCTGATTTGCGTCCCGTTTTTGTTTTTTTTCCCTCTTTGTATAATCAATTAACAAATAATCTTTTTATCATTGAAAACATCTAGCGTTGTGATGTGATTTAATGGGAAGTATTTCCATTTCAGTGAACTATATTGGACCACGTTGCACATGAATGAGTAATGACCCCAGGTCTCAAAGTTTTCCTTATTAAAGAAAACAAACAAAAATATTCCAAACATTTGTAGGGTTTGTTTGAGAGGCTGGAACAATTTGAAAACATTTCCATTCATGTCAACAGGGAAATATATGAATGTTTTTAGTTATTGACATAGTTTGAACAAATTAGACTCGTATCTAAAGGAAAAATGCACTATATTTTATTTTCTCTCCATCATTACCACAGCTAGCACTAAAACTATTATGGGAAGCATAAAACTGAAGTGCGTAACGACTCCATTAAAGGCTCACAACTTCCTGATAAGGTTGTAGCGTCATATGATAACAATAAAAATAATAATATGCGCAACTATCAACGAATTATCACCCGGAACTAAGCGCTACAGTTTCGATAAGGAAGCGGCTTCTCTTCTAATAGTAATTATTGCACTAATGATGTTCTAAAAGGAGTGAGTTAATGATATAGTTGAGAGAAAAAATGGGCACAAAATTCACTGAGGCTGTAAAAAGTAGTGGTAGATGGAGAAAGTGAACAGTTGACCCTGTGTGTGAGCATTTCTCTTCATTAGCAGCTGTGTTTTGTCACAGGCAGACAAAGACCATATAGCGCCACCATTTTCCCCACGGAGGAACGCTGACGCCAACATAAAAGGCCAGAAATTCTCGTCAAAAGCATCAGCGAGCTCCCCATGGCTGACGAGACTTTACTCTGCCGCGCTTCTATGCAAATGTGGAAAAAGTTTGCCGTCTTTGAGCGCATACTCTTTACCTCCCATGGACGCCATCTCGTACACACAAAACAAACTTTGTTCGTTTAGGGGAAGATGTGTTTGCGGCATAGTTTAGCCTTTCATCCACACATAGAAACACAATAAAAACAATGCACATTTGCTTCTGGCAAGTTTCACATTTATTCATAATTTCTAATGCAAGGGAACTTGCATGAAGTTCTAGGGCTGGGCAGTCTAGCATGAAATATTTTTTTATATCGTCCGATTTCAATAATTTTAAACTTGATTCTTACTATATGTTGTATTTAAAAAAAAACTGGAAAGTATTTGAACATTTTAATAACATCCATCCATCCATCCATCCATCCATCCATCCATCCATCCATCCATCCATCCATCCATCCATCCATCCATCCATCCATCCATCCATCCATCCATCCATCCATCCATCCATCCATTTTCTCTCGCTTTTCTGAGGTTGGGTCACGGGGGCAGCAGCTTCTGTATGTGTTAGGTGTTCTGTTCTCCCTGTATTTTTCAAACACTGCGAGAATAGTCTGGGACCCAGCCCATTAATGGCCTCTTGAGCACGGACAAAATCAACCTTCCAATCAGATTTGTTTATTTGCGTGACGTGTTCTTAACGAGCAATGTCACTCTTCCGTGTCGGAAGTCGTCTCCACAACATCACAGATGGCGAACAGGAGAGCCGAGAATATGTTCCAATCCACGCCAAAAACACAACGACACAAGTCCATGACAACAGTCTGTCTCGCGCTAGCCATGTTGAATACTCCGCTCTCCTCCTATGTTTACTTCCGCGCGCAAGTCCCTCGTCCTGCCCTCGTCGCTTTACCAAAGTCACGTCCGCCCGTCGCTGATTGGTCCACTCCGCTGTCTGTTTGCTGTGGCTTGCTCCGCCCTGGAAATTGTATCTGTTGAATGGTTACCAGACTCAATAGCTGGAACAGCGGTGAGTCTGGTGTACGAGACTACAGATTTCCCTCTCCTCAGCTTCTTCGTCCAGCTCTTCTTGGGGGATCCCAAGGCATACCCAGGCCAGTCAGGAGACAGTCTCCTCAGCCTGTTCCTTGTCGGCATCGCGGCCTCCTCCCAGTGGGACGTGCCTGGAAAGTCCTCACCAGGGAGGCGCCCTGGAGGCATCCTAATCAGATGCCCGGGCAAGGTCATCTGGCCCTACTCCGAGCCCCTTCCAGATGACCGAGCTTCGCACCTTTTCTCTAAGGGAGAGTCTGGGAATCCTACGGAGGAAACTGATTTCGGCCGCTTGTATCCAGGATCTTGTTCTTTCAGTCATGACCCACAGCTAGTGACCATTGGTGAAGGTAGGAAAGCAGATCAACCGGTAAATAGAGAGCTTTGCATTTGGGCTCAGCTCCTTCTTCACCACGACGGATTGATGCACAGTCCGCATCACTGCAGACACGGAACTGATCTGCCTGTCGATCTCCTGTTCCATTTTTCCGTCACTCATGAACATGACCCCGAAATACCGGGATTCCTCCACTTGGGGAAGGACCATCTGAGGACTGAGGACCATCGTCTCTGATTTGGAGGTGCTGATTCTCATCTTGACTGCTTCACACTGGGCTGCGAACTGTTGTAGTGGGACCTGAAGGTCACAGCATGATGAATCCAAAAATACAACATCACCTGCAAAAAGCAGAGATGCAATACTGAGGCCACAAAACCGGACACCCTCAGCGCCTCATCTGCGCCTAGATATTTTGTCCATAACGGTTATGAACAGAACTGCAGACATAAAGCAGCCTTGGCAGAGTCCAACCCTCACTGGAAAACGGGTCCGACTTACAACCGGCTACACAGACACTGGTCATACAGGGACCAGACCACCCATATCAGGGTTTCAGATACCCCATACCCCTGGTGCACCCCTCACAGAACCTCCTGGGGGACACGGTTGAACGCATTCTCCAAGTCCACAAAACAAAGACTGGTTGGGGGAATTGCCATGACCCCCTAGAACCCTGCTGAGAGTATAGAGTTTATCCAATGTTCCGCGGCCCAGACAAAAAACACACTGCTCCTCCTGAATCTGAGATTCGTCTTCCCGATAGACCCTCCTCTCCAGTACCCCAGAGTAGACCTTCCCAGGGAGGCTGAGGAGTGTGATCCCCCTATTATTGAAACACAATCCTCTGGTCCCCTTTTTGAAATAAAAGGGACCACCACCCGGTTTGCTAATCCAGAGGCACTGTCCCCAATGTCCATGCAATGTTGCTGAGGCGTGTCAACCAAGACAACCCCATAACATCCAAAGTGTTTAAAAACGCCGGGCAGATCTCATCCAATCCCGGGACCTTGCTTCAATAACATATAAAATAAACATGAAACAACATAAAGTGTGGACTCTAATAGGTGGTTGTCAAGCAAAGTTGCATAACCTTCTAATGATGAGGTTATTTTCAGATAATTCCAAATCACGTCTGTTTAAATGAGGGCTCATGTGGTTGCTTGATTTGTCATTTTGTTTATTTTTGTTCATGAAGCAGAACAAGAGCAAGGAACGGTCAACTCTAATTTGATGTCGTCAGTTGTAACGCTTATTCCCGCCACATTTGAGTGATGAAACACACTGATGATGGACACAAGAAAGCCCGCAAACAGTTTGCTGAAGACATGTCAACAAAGCACACAGATTACTGGAACAATGTCCTATGGTCTGATGAGAAGGGCGGGCTTTGTTGTGTGCCGTCTTCAGAAGAGGCTTTCTCCTGGGGTGACAGCCATGCACACCAATTTGATGTAGAGTGCAGCGTATGGTCTGAGCACTAACAGGCTGAGCCCCCACCTCTTCTTCAATCTCTGCAGCAATGCTGACAGCACTCCTCTCACGAGTCACATGACATTTTGGAGGAATAATGACAAGCAGTACTCAATTTGGACATTTAGGGATGTATGTTTCTTCAAAGGTGTGTACTCACTTTTGTTGCCTGGGGTTTAGATATTTATGGCTATAATTTTAGTTATTTTAGGGGAAAATAAATTAACCCTATTATATAAGCTACACACAGACTACTTTTCATTGTGTCGAAGTGTCATTTTGTCAGTGTTGTCCCATGAAAAGATATACTTAAATATCTGCAGAAATGCGAGGGGTGTACTCACTTTTGTGATAAACTGTATATTGTCATTGTTGACTGCACACAGTGAATATCGAACAACAGTGGTATTGTGACTTTTGAGCCTATGTTGATGCATGACTTTAATTCATTATTGTAAGTCATTACTGACTCTGGAGAATCAACTTGCATGTTCAAGTTACAAACCTCACAGCAACAAAGCTGTTCTTTAAATTTTTACAATACTCATTCTTGCCAATAACTGAATATTCAGTGGACTTTTTTTCTGTTTTATTTTCTGTGATTCAGTTTATTTCTTGCATCCTTGCTGTCCTGTAACTTAATTACAATCAACAATATTGCTTGTGATGGAACACTTTTGATTCGCACCTCGATTGTATAAAACATTTCAGATGTGTTCCTGACCCAGACATCACCTCTCTTTTCCAACACATGAACACGCACATACACACCTCCGCGGCTTCATTTCCATGCAGTTTTGTTTGTCACAGGCAGTCAATCTTGTTGTTGATCAGAGATTTAATCCTCGCCGGCGTGCTAGCTCATTAGCATTTCGCTTTGTGCCTGCCGTCAAAACAAATATTTATCTATGGATTGTTTTGCTTCCCCTTGTTTGACGACGCATCATCAGTATAGCGTTGTTTGTGCGTCTGATTGTGTTTGTGTGTGTGTAATTATAGTTTGAGTCCACTGGGATGGTGTAGAGTAGATTTTCAGGGATCAGGCGATTGGTGCGCGCGTTCTTTGTGTCTTGTTTGCTTCTGTTGTTTTCACTGCAATCATTTTTCATGTTTTATTAAACTAGAGAGTTAAGGAAAAGCTTAAGTAAAATGTGCAAGTAGCTCAGTGTGTGTTAGACTAGATTAATTAGAAAATTAAAGAATGGATTGGTTGACACTGCATTAAGTTGACCATTAGCAGTTCTTATTCAAACCCAAATTGATCAAGCAACTACTCACATGAATCTATCATTTAACAACCAAATCAGGGGTCTTCAAAATATTCCACATAGGGCTGCAGTGGGTACACAATTTTATTTCAACCAAACAAAATGACATTTCATTTCAATTCAATTCAATTTTATTTGTATAGCCCTATATCACAACAAGGTTGTCTCAGAGGGTTTTACGGAGTCAATTTGATATACAGTCAGATATAGTAGATGAATGAGATGAGTTCATGTCCTGGACATCCCCCATCCTTGGACCCTCCATGGTGGTAGCTCTCCAAAAAAAGAGCAAAAAAACATTACTTATTTCCCCTTTCCACATGTGTGTGCAAAAATTTTTGTTATTCACAACATTAAAAGGGCTGTGAGACACGACTCACAGGAAGCATGAAAAATGTTTCCCACTGACAGCATTCACTTTGCAAGTTGATCTGATCTTTTCTTTACAGAAATGCTTTATAAAGAAGTGGTAAAATCACACGGGGTTGACTTAAAAAATGCCCAATGAATTTGTTTTGCCTTGTAAATAAAGACGCTCAGTTCAGAGTGTTATGACCTTGAGATTCCCTGGGTGCTTGTACCATTTCAAGTGGAGTTGTTTGCATTATTGCACACTCACTGTTCTGAAGGGACTGAAAAGGCGAAAAGGTCTGAAAATCTGAAACGTGAATTATCTGAAAAGTGAATGATCTTACTTCAATGCCATTGACAGGGATAGACGTCCAATCCATGTACCCGTAATTTTCGGACTACGAGGCACACCTGACTACAAGCCATCACTCATTTGTTCATAGATAAGCCGCACTGGACTATAAATCGCAGCTGTCCTTACACCAAAATATATTAACCGGTGATACTTTATTTGGCAGCAGCGTCATGAAACTGTCATAAGACCATCATAATTATGACATGACATCGTTATGTGCATTAAGTTTTGAATGGATGTAAAAGATCCGAGGTATAGTTAGTGACAAAATTTGCCAGATTACATTTAAAGAGTATTACATACCTGAGGAAATGCTAATATTCCATCATTTATCCATAAACACGTGCCTTTTGGACTCATATCATGCCACTTCGTGTAATTACACACATCGCAACACCAAGAAAATGATAGAAATTTGGATCGATTGTCAAGCTAAAACGACCGGCGCCCGAGATCCCGGCAATCTAGCATATTGTGTGCGTGACGTCACAACTAGAAAACACCCGGCTCAGTGCTTAGTACTGAATGGCGGCGATGATGGCGGACAATTTTGTTTCTAGTTGCAGCAACAAATCCGAGGTAACGAACGTTCTTCTAATTGTGACGAGAAGAGTTATGAACCTTTCTTTGGTATTTTGGGTTATCAATTCGAGCCCAAACGAAAGCCAATGCAGCCTAATGAAACGATCATTGAGGGGAGCAATCACACTGATGAAACACCGGCAACAGATCGTGTGGGAAACACTGAATGTTTTGTTTTGCATTTCTTTTTGTGAAGTAGATACACCGTGACCGAAAAATAAAGTAATGTATAGAATAATTATCATTTATTGTGCTATCATAGGTTTTCGCTCTGCCAACAGACACAAATATGAATGGGATTAGAGGATTTGTTGTATTTATTTTACGAGCGATAATTTAGACACGTGTCCAGTTCTATATCCAATCCGTGATATGTTTTTTATTATAAAAGAGTACTCACTCTGGCTATTTCGAGCTTGGCTGCTCCCCTCCTTTGCTTAGCCTGGCGTGGTGGGGTGGTCTCATCAGTGCCAATCATCGTCCTCTTTCTTGATATCTGGGGACATTTAGGTGGCTGCGTGTGTATGGAGGGCACCGCCTCTGCTTTCAGCAGCAATTTCTTAGCAAAACCTGATTTCATTTGTCCATAGTTCGAATAGCTTTCAGGTGTAAAATGCGCACCACACAAAACCGTGCCGGAGGCTGGGTCTGCAAAATTAGCCCTCTTAGCACGACAAACTTTACTCATTGTCTGCATAGTCCAGCTCTTTTTCTCGCGTTCGGGAACTCATGGGTACTACATTGCGACAAATGGCTATTTGTACACCACATAGCATGACAGGTTTGAACCATTTTAGCGATTTTTTGATAAAACACGAACGCAACTCTCTCGTCGATAAACAATGATGGCACCTGCCTCGACCTTTTGTTTCCTGGCCGTGACGTCAAAGCCCCATTCGACTGTTTCCGGAATACTTTCGGAAATGTTCGTAATTTTCGATCTATTTTTGATAATTGCTCATGAATGTGATTTCTTTTTTTGCTAACTTTATTAATATTTGTTATCTCGCCACATAACAGTTCAATTGATATCTCACAGCCCCTTAGTATTATAATTCTCTTTAAATGTACAGACTGTGACCTCTTTAATATTAGTTGGAAGCTGATTCCATAAGACAGGAGCTTGGTAACCAAAGGCTCTAGCTCCTACTGTACTTTTAGAGACCCTGGGAACTACCAGTAGACCTGCATTCTGAGAACAAAATGTTCTGTTGTGGCGGTATGGAACCAGAGCATCTGTTCACATGACATCTTTTCACCAATCTGGTGTCTTCCAATTGTAATCATTTGATTGCAGCCAGTTGCTGCTGCTTTTCGCATGAAACTTCATTGGTTGATCTGTCTGTGCTGGATCAGTTGGAACAAAAACCAGGACCCACAGTGGCCCTTGAGTACCGCTTTAGAGACCCTTGCACTAAATAAACAAATTGTAGTTGGAACATCACTCTGTGTGAGATCCCAAAATCACACACACCCATTAAAAAAGGTTATCAAAAATTAAACACATTTTAAGATCCATTGTGGTACTGATGAGTGTGTATTTTTTGGGGGGAGCACTTTTAATATAATTTCAGAGTTCCATTATTCTTTTACATTTTCATGATGGCAGAGTGATTCCAAAAAAGAGACTCAAAAGCACTAAAAAGTTAAATTGACCTATAAGCAGTAAGTTATATTTTATTGGTTTTCCTATTTGCTTGTGTTTCTACCCTCACATTGTGCTATCAGAATTTTTTATTATTTTTTTATCACATTATCTGGTTACTATGCCATTAAATTCTGTCTGTCATCATGAAGGGAAAAAGTATTTTTGCTAACATGCTAATCAATAATCGTAGACAAGGCTCCTTCTATTGTTTTACTACCTAATAAAGAAATTACAACCATAGTGTAACCATCAAAAATATGAGTGCATGAGAAATAATGTTTGTGTGGGCAGACAAAAGAGCCCTGTATGCAAAACATGAGTGCCTAAGTCAAAGAACAGGCCAGAATGCTTACAGTTGACAAACCACGTTACACCCTCGCCGTATGATAATGGATGGACATAACATTCTAAGATGACATTTTCTGCCCAGTCAGCCCACTCTCGGCTGACACTGACAGAAGATAAGCAGCGTCACCCTGACGACAGTGACCTTGAACTCTTATGCCCAATCCAAGACTGATGCCACCCTGTACTACGACACGACAGCCCCTCCGATACGTCTTCCCGCCTCCTGGCACCTTCAAAAAGACTGAACAATTCCGTCAGGTGTCATCCCTTCTCTGGATACCCAGGGTCATACTGATAGAATGGGACCCTGGGGCCAGTTTTTTTCCCTGCTTACCTGCTTTGTTATTTTTGACTGTTCTCGACTTGGCTAAGAGGTCAACCGCCAACAATTACCACCAATTTGAAAATATTCTGTTCTCATATTTCTTCATCTTTTAATCAAGCTTTCATCGACCAAGAATCGCCACTCATCCGCTGATCATTGACTCTCCATTCTTCCACAAGTATACCACCGTTCTATCGCATACTGCTGGTCATCGTCCACTTTTCTTCCATCAAAATCATCCTTGCTTACTTCTTCATTGTCACCATACCAACATTTTGCCATCCTCTACGGTGGCCGAGACGTGTCAGGCGAAATTCAACGTCCAAACACTTTCCAAATAGAAAAAAAGCACGAACCCAAATTGTAAACGCTTTACAAAAGCAAAAAGCACGAATGCAAACTGCCACAGCACAACAGCAAATAGCTCGTAGCACAACAGCAAACGGCTCACAGCACAGCAGCAAAATCATGCAACACAACAGCAAGAGGATGACCCGGAATTTAAAAAAAGGACACTTTATACACTTTATATGTGCTTAGTGACCATCTATACGGACCTCCACGAAGTTGCCCACCACCCCATCAGACGCAAATTTATATAAAAATGATGTAAATCGTTTGTGCTGCAACGGTTTTGTTGTTACAGTATTATGCTTTTATAGAGATATTAATTTCGAGTGGTGACGTCACTCATAGCTTTTCCTCAGTTTAGCTCCCGCGGCTAATGAGGCGTACCAACTCTCTCAATAACAGAGGGGTGTCCTAATAACTAGCACGATCATAACACAAATTCGGATCCATTTTGCAGTAAATTGGGGGCTTACAGGGACGTCATCACTCGAAATCAATATCTCAAGCCCCCCACAGTTGTTCAACATCATAACAATATCCCAATTGTGAAGCAAGATGAATGGAGTATCATGGTATGAGTTTGCTTGCTGCCTCAGAGCCTGGACACAAGTGATCATTAATGGAAAAAATACATTTATTGTGAAATGAAATTGTGAAGTTTATCCCATTATTCTTTTAGGATACATTGGATGAAGATTTGAGCATGTTTAATGACTGACTTATGTAGAAATGTCAGAGAGTTCAAAGATTTCTCCTCCCTTTTAGAAGAATCCCTAGAGCTAAGAATTGTTAAATTTGTATTTGTGTAAATAATCTGAAGCACTGCACCAAAGAATCCTCTCATTATATCGCTGTCACTTCGTCATCCTCCCATCGTTACTATCCTTCAACAACCTCTTATTTTACTCTACTCCTCTGGTTGCGCTTTAGCTCTATCATGCTTGAAAGAAGAATATCACACTAAGAAAAACAAGTTTCACTCTTTCAAATTACCTGCATAAGAAATTACACACATCACTCTCTCACCCCTTCCCCCATGTCAGTCTCTCGCGTCCCCGCTCTTCTATGCTCCTCGCTTAACACATTTAGCCGCAGTTGACAACAACAATGATCAGAAGTCTCCTTGAGAAGGCCTGGTAAGAAGGTGAGCTGTCCCCTTCACTAAAACCACTCATTACTCAACTCACTCCCTGGATGAATGGCCACCGAGAGCCTGCCTCTTGAGCGTGCACAGACCCCGTGGTATGTGTCTTTTAGTGAATGTGTGCATGCGCTAGTGTGTGTGTGTGTGTGTTGACAAAAAAGAGAGAGAGTAGCATCCCTCTAAAAGTGGAAGAGGGAGCAAACTGGATGGAAAATGAAATGAACCTGAAGCGACGGCCTGCTGAATGTGTTTCGAAACAGCGATCGTATTGATTCCACTGCAGGGAAAAAGTTCAGGTCCTGCAGACATTTTGCATCTGTGTTCTTTCTGCAAAGAGCATGAATTGAGATATAGCATTTGAACAATATTTGTTGACCCTCAAAGGCTGCCGTACTTGGAACCCAGTAGACCTTTTCCTACAGCAACTCGACACTTGCTTCAAACTGGAAGGCTGAATTGTGTATTATTTGGGCTAACACATCCACATCCAAACGTCTTTGCATCCTGCTAGCTGTCACCAGGATGAATAACGGTGGTATCAAAATGACACCGAGCTGCTCGATAAGGACATAGAGCAAGAGTAACGATCAGTCTGCATAATAACTGCTGCGCCTTCATAAGCACGTTGCAATGAAAGAGTGGGAAGACAAAAGAGCCTAGTGGGAGGCCAAACGATTGGAGACAGACATTTTGGGAAAAATAGCCTATTCACACAAAAAGAAGTAGAATGCAGCTTTTTGTGGGGAGGAAATATATTGTTTTAATGGCTAAATATAACCTTTTTAGGAAAACATAACATTTTAGAGCCTAATGTTGCCTTCCATTAGTTCTTCATGTCTTGTCTAATCAATGGATGTTCAACCCCACCTGTTTTTGTCAGATCCATTTCATGTGACAACCAATCAGCTCCTCTCATTCTTTCAGGTTGATGCTGTTGCTTTTGTGCTGTGTCTCTTTATGAAAATCTTTGGTCAAAAAAATAAAATTAGGGGAGGGCAATTTTATTTTTCAAATGATTTTTTACTTTGATTGAAAATACTTTTTTTTTTTTCCTTTTGATTGAATCAACTTTTTGGGGGATTTTTTGGGATTGAATGATTTAGACACATATGTCCTACCCATAATTGGCCCAAACACAAAAAGGATTGCTTCAATCAAAGAAAACTTTTTCAATGAAAAATTAAGTGTTCAAATGCAAATTTTTCAAATATTTTTTCACATTCAAAAACGTTTTATCTATGATTGAAATTTTTCTTTTTTTGATTGAAGTGATTTTTCTTTTTGAAAATTTATATTTTTTTGAAGCAACTTATTTTATGATTGAATCACAAAGACAAAAACGTCCTAGCAAAAATGGGGCCCAAACACATATCAACATTACTTCAATCAAAAAAGTTGCTTCAATGAAAAAAAAACTTGACTCCAATAAAAAAAAAAAGTCAATCAAGGAAAAATAGCTTTAAATAGTTTCAAATTTATTTTTGCATTTAAACACATTTTTTTTTTTTTTTTTGATTGAAGTGACTTTTTTTGATTGAAAATATATATTTTGATTGAAGCAACTTTTTTGTGGGTTGAATAATAAAGACACAAATCTACCTCCATAAGGCTCCGCCCAGGGGATACAATTTTTGACTGCGGTAACTAGAGGTGTGCAAAATTTCCGATTCTTAGATTATTCGCGATTCGGCCGTGGAAGATTCGAGAACGATTCACAAACATCCAAATTCCGATTATTGAAATATGCCAAGTAAAGCGGAAGTACAACACACTCAGCGCGCCGCGCGGTCAATGAGCAACGGAGCGAGAGTAGCTAAACATCATGCTTCTCATTACCCGGCCCCTCGGGTAATGCCAATGCTCAACTCACGGCTCTAGCTCAACTCATGCCACGAGATAAAAAAACACAACAACATACCTGAAGCTGCTACAAAAGTACGTCATCCACATAATGTTACGGTAGATATCATTTATATAAGACTAGATGCACTACGGTAGCGGTAGCGTTTGCAGCACATCTACAAAAAGCTAGATGCAGACGTGGTAAACGGCTGCCATCTTAAAGCAGTACACTTCTCTGCAAGGCTGTTGTAGCGAACCTTCCAAGCAAACCTAATTAACTTTTTATCTAAAATACTCCTAAATCGGTAAAATATTGACTTGAATCTATCGTTAAAATAGTTTTAAAACTTTCACATGTCGAAAGTTGACAAAAGGGAAATTATGGATTAACGGGAGCAATTTTAACAACTTTAACGGTTGATTCACAACATTAAATTAATTGAATGTAGTTTAAAGCTGCTGATACAGAATGGGGACTGGAGTTTTTTATTTACTGTTATTTTTGTATATTTGTTTACTGCTATATGTTAACTTGATACTGAAATAGTAGTTTGGTTTAGCCTGAGAGTATTTTTGAACAATTTTGTAACAAATGTACAAAATATTAAAAAAAAAAAAAAAAAAAGGGGGGGGGGGTGCATCAATAATCGTTTTAGAATCGAATCGGACCATCTGAATCGTAATCGTAATCGAATCGTTAGGTGCCCAAAGATTCCCAGCTCTAGTGGTAACTACATTGGCACCACACCGGCTGGCTTACCCTATTCAATGGATGACATTCTTGGCGAAAAGTATTGCCGAAGCAGCCTGATTTAGAATTCCCTTCAAGAATGATGGGAAACAAAATACGCTCATTGTCAACCTATTATTATAAATGTTCTTGTAAGTTAATTTTATTGCTGACACTGCGTTTCGGGGTCATCAACATGTTGTGCCCCCCCTGGCCCAAAAGTCAAACTCCGCCTATGGTCCTACACTTGTTGCTGCAAACCCAAAATTCTGGCACAGGTCTAAAGTGTGTTTTATTGCTATAATTACACAAAATATGGCTTTAATTATCAAGCAAAACTGTTTAATTAATTTAATAGTAACAGATGGCTCGCTTGAGCTAAAGAAAAAAATCATACTTGCATGTTCAGTGTTGCCCTTTTGCTGACAAATATTATGTTTTAATAACTTAATATTGCCTGATAGTTAATATAATATTTTCTTAACCTATGTTTACAGATACACTTTTGACTGAATCTTCTTCCCTTTCCTTCCAAGCAAAACACTTATGGGTGACTGACTACTGTATTTTTAAAGGCCAAATGTCAAATTTCTGCTGACAAAGCATTGCAATGGAAGACTTAAAGAGTGTTGAGCAATCATTGTTGAAATGAAAGATCTCATTTGTCAGCTTGTTATCACAGAGACATTACGTTCACTTTGCTCATCTCCGCTGTTGAAATGGCTCCCATTGTGTGTGGTAATGACGAAATAACTTTTATCTGTCTTCATCTCATGCATTATTCATCAGTGTGAGCGACTACCGTTGGGCTGCATCAAGATTGTATGGCAAGTGTTATTTTGCATGTGCCTCGAGCTACATTCAAATTTCCCATGACAAGCATTCATATCTCGAATCCTCCAATTGAAATTAATAGAAATACCACCAAAACAGTTTCATGTTAGGGCCTTTGCCCCTCCCTCCTGAGACCTGACCCACCTTTGGCAGGTGGCCATGTTTTTATCTGATTACAGGTTGGGACGTCTGGCGGGTGGAGCAGCCACAGGTTTGGAAAAGCCATCTTTAAATACCAGTGGACGCCACCACCTCGTTGCCCAATCAACTCATCTGGTTCTTCCATCAGTTTCATCTCGCGTTCTTGGATACTTCGATTTGATTACCGGTTTATGACTTATTTTTTTCTCTTGCCCTAGGACCTGTTTTACGCGCACTGATCATCGGATCCTACGCCTGCCTCCTTTTGAGCCTCATCATCTCCCGCCGGGTCAACTATTCTGAGCCGAACGATCGACAACCGCCCTCTGCCTTGGCTCTCGCACCATTCATATCCCTTCTTGTGTTCACCAATAATTTATTACCGTATTTTTCGGAGTATAAGTAGCACCAGCCATAAAATGCCCAACGAAGAGGAAAAAACATATATAAGTTTCACTGGAGTATAAGTCGCATTTTTGGGGGAAATTTACTCGATAAAATCCAACTCATAGAACAGATATGTCATCTTGAAAGGCAATTTAAAATAAAAATACAATAAAGAACAACATGCTGAATAAGTGTACAGTATAATAATGTTACATGATGCATGAACAACGAAATGCGAATATACTGTCCTCACTAGGACGCTATGGCTCGGTCCTGGCTATAAAGCGAGCTAAACTCCCAAATGACGATGTTGGACGTTCGTATAATTTGTTGACTTTATTCTGGTCGTCGTTATGACACCATCATTTGAAGAGTGAAACTAAAAATAGAAATAATACAAATCAATTTCGTCCTCGATACCAAACAGGTTCACATCAACGTAAATAAATGATAATTTGCCGCTATTACAGCAATGACACAAACGGTTAGCATGCGTTCGCTAGCATTAGCACATCGTTCAAACAATCTCACAACTGACTCTAAGTGTCCGATCGCGGGTGGAAAACACACAACAACAATAGAAATATACAGTAGATATTTTACAAGCATAGACAATGAACGTAGGTTCGCAGCCGTGTTTCTCTCTCTCGCCCACTCGCTCAGACGCTGCGTAGCTGTCAGTCTTCTTCTGGCGTGTGAGCGCTCTTCTTCACGTAAACAAGTGCGAGTGCGTCCCCACATGGGCGTGAAAGCGCCACAAACTAAAGGCATGCATCTCAATATAAAAAAGTCAATAATACAATTGAACACACATTGCCAAAGGCAGAACGCGAGCGTGGCCAAAGCTATTAAAAGTTATTCAGATAACTATAGCATAAATACCATGCTATCGACTTTACCAAACCATCAGTGTCACTCTAAAACACCAAAATAAAATGTGAAATGATATAATAATGAGTTAATAATTACACACATAGGTCCCTCCTGAGTATAAGTCGCACCCCCAGCCAAACTATGAAAAAAACTGCGACTTATAGTCCGAAAAATACTGTACTCATCACGACCTGGCTTGTCTGCTATGGGATCCCCTTCTGCTCGCGCACCCCAAACATTTCGAACCTGTTATGTTTGCATTGACTGATGTGATCTGCCAAACTGCTTTATCATGTCGCATGCGTAGTGTTGCATGTACTGTATAATTCAACTTGTAAAATATGTCGTACTTTGAAATATGCACATGTAATATGTCTAATGATGCTCAAATGAGCCAGTTTTAAGTATTTCGATGCCACATTGGCAAGTTAGCACACTCACTTGTCATCTGCATAATTCTGTCTTTAATTGTGTGCTATGAAAAAAGTCACTTTAATTTGACTTGATCTCATGAATTATTCAGTATGTGTGTGGGGGTGTGTGCGTGTGTGCCCGCTCACGCGCATCTGTAATGGGCTCAATAAGGAGCTTCATGATGAAGGACTTGAGCACAGGTTAGTCGATACTTTGAGTCGCAGAGGAAGATGAAGATTTACTCCCTGATTTAATGAAACGTGTCAGCGGATTAGCGGAAAGGGAATGCTCTTCGTCCCGTTGTGTGCTTTTTTTTTTTTTTCTTTTTTTTTAACGGACGTGTGGTGATTTGAGAAAAGTGCCTGCCAAGTGACGCGATGACACATGAAATCAATGTCGCTGGCGACGTTTGCATAATGCGTCGCGGAGCTCCGCCAGATCGATACCTCGATGAAATATTACGACTTGGGCGAGAGAGTGAAAAAGGGCGATACTTTCTGTCAGGTAGTTTATAAGCTTTTTATTTTCATTTATAGCACTTTGATGCATGTTGGCAGAAAATGTAGTGTTGGCCTAGAGTCAGCAAAAGCTTTGAATCATTGATTGATGTCTAATATTTCATTAAAAAAACAAAAAACAACTTAAAGAAAATTAGTTACTCGCAGATTTTAAACTTTTAAACAAATTACATCACAATAAAAACAATGGTGTCTGTAAAAAAGTCATGGATATGTACCTCATAACTATCGCTTAATCGTATTTTCTTGTTACTATCGCATTTTCTCTGATATGTTAGATCAGGGGTTTTCAACCCAGTCCTCAAGGCACACTGTGGGTCCTGGTTTTTGTTCCAGCCGATCCAGCAGAGACAGTTGAACCAATGAGGCTTCTGCTAAAACAAGCCACACCTGACTGCAATCAACTGATTGCACTTGTAAAACACCAGATTGGGGAAAAAGTGTTGTCATCTTGTTTGGTAAGAATGAAATCCTGCACCCACAGTGTGCCTTAGTGGAATAGGTTGGGGACCCCTGTGTTAGATGATAAATAATCGATCCAAAACAGAAAAATTGAAAAAAAAAAAATGTTTAAAAGGATAAATATATGAAAAAGAAAATCTTGACCTCTCCTTGATGTCTATATATAAATGTGTGTATATATATATATATATATATATATATACACATATATATATATATATACACACACACAGTATATAGTCACTATTTTGCACTGTTGGTCTACTGCAGACATGTCCAAAGTCCGGCCCGGGGGCCAAATGCGGCCCGTGGTCAAATTTCATCCTGCCCCCAGGCGCTGTCATAACCTCAATAACGTCTGGCCCGCTCATAAACTTAATAAATTGGTCAGCACTACTGCTACCAGCATATGAAATAGCTTACACACTAAATGCTGCTCCTCATTTACCCACTAAAAGGCAGCAGCACTCTAAGCAACATTACCCCGTGTGACCCTTTACTTCCAATTTTCTAAAATGGCGACAATCAATAAAAAAAAGTTGACTGCGAAGGCCGACGCTTCAAGGATAGGTGGAAATTGAACTATTTCTTCACTAAAATACGCAACAACTGTGTCTGCCTCATTTGCAAAGAGACAGTCCCTGTTTTCAAAGAGTTCGATGTTCGATGATATTACCAAAAAAAACACGCTGACATGTACAAGATTACAGGGAAGATACGCAGCCAGAAATTGAAGCAACTTGAAGCTAGTTTAATTTCACACCTCAGTATTTTTCAAGAGCCCGAGAGTCGAAAGAGAATGCCACAAAGGCTAGTTACGAAATTGTTGAAATTATGAATAAAAAAAAAAAATAATAAAGCAAATGTGACACACAGAATGGCTTGCTACAATTTGTTTAAATATATTGTTCTACGTAAAGGACGTCAGCCTAGGTCGGCCCCCACCATTTTTACCACACCAAATCTTGCCCCTTTGCAAAAAGTTTGGACACCCCTGGTCTACTGCATATAACTTTTATCAAATATAAAGCAATTCTTTTATCTATTTTTTTTCTGTTGAATGTTTATCCTAACAAGTTGAATAGATATTATCAAAACGTTTCGTTGAGCATGTGTGGTTTTCAATGGGACATCAATATTAAAAATTTTGACCCAAAATTTTTTTTTTTCTCTTTTTGGGTCCAAAACTTTAATTATTATTGGTCAGTGAAGAAAACCACAGTTTGGACATGAAGGTTATGGTGTCTTGAAAAAAGGGACCCAATCTGGCCATTGTGAACAATTTTTTCTTTGAAATATAAAGGCAGCATCAAAGGCATGCAAATTCGGACAAAATAGGCTCAGATGTTAAAGGGTTAAAACCGAGTATCCTGCCCTAATACGTCGGGAAAAAAAAAAAAAAACATCCACACCAGCACGTTTGTCGAAATAAAGCCTTCCACAGCCAACCGCATTCATTCATTTTAAGTACATTCATAACAATGGGCAAAAAATAATTTCCCATAATACCCCCATCCTTTGCATGTGTTCGTCAATATGAAGTACTGCAAGAGTGTGTAAATAAATCGAAGCAAAAAAACACCTGTCTAATATTCTCCAAATGTAAACATTGGTCTCATATGTGACTTAAGTTTGTCGCAGTCAATGACGATTCCATTGTTAAATCTTCATTATCAGTGTCCACAAACGCAGAATACGCACATCTTCACTCTCGGCGCAGTTTTCAAGAACCCTTGTTTAAATGTGCGCGTGCGTGTGGATGACTGGCCAAACCGTAGAAAAAGTTCTTCTTTTTGCTAAATACCCTGCAACGTGTAGACGTGACCTCAGTCTCTTTTGCTACCTGTTACAGTGCTTTGGGACGTGTTGCAGCCATAACATTTTAAGTCAATGATTGTTGGCTGAAAACAATAAAGTTTATTAGTTAGCACATTAAAATAACAGACATTTGAATAATAAATATAATTAATTAATAATCTATTCAAATATTTTGCATAGCTCTCATTTAGCTCAACAAATACATTGGATGGCAATATTTAGTCACAATATACAAACTATCAGAGGTCTCGTACATTGTGAAACCAGCATTCAAATGACCGTGAAGTACAATGGAATGGATGGACCAAGTAAACAGAGAACTACGGTGTCAGTCGAGGGACAAAGCACACTCATTGGCTTGATTTCTAAGTAATTTAAAACTCGCCATTGACACTTTGTGGTGTATTTCAACCACTACCTTACGCAGTTAAAGACACTGTGGAAGAACAGCAGGGAGCCCATTTGACGTCACCGCTCGGCGACGTAAACAATGGCAAGCTACTAGTTTATTTTTTTATTGAAAATTGTACACATTTTATTAAAGCGAAAACATTAAAAGGAGTTTTAATATAAAATTACTATAACTTGTACTAAAATTTATCTTTTAAGAACTACAAGTCTTTCTATCTGTGGATCCTTTTAATAGAAAGAATGTTAATATTGTTAATGCCATCTTGTGGATTTATTGTTATGATAAACAAATACAGTACTTTTGTACACTACGTTGAATGTATATATCCGTCTTGTGTCTTATCTTTCCATTCCAACAATAATTTACAGAAAAATGTGGCATATTTTAGAGATGGTTTGAATTCCAATTAGTTACGATTAATTAATTTTTAAGCTGTGACTGACTCGATTAAAAATTTTAATCGTTTGTGTGGTGGACCAAACATACACGAGGACACAGGTGTTTCAACTTTGGTTAAAATTCAAATTAATAAAAGTCACAAAAGAAACAGTTTAACAAAATATCTTTGGCCCAACATAAAAGAGGCCAACATCACAAAAGGCTTCAACCAAACTGACCTCTAGACACACCTTTGTGGCCGTATAAATCAGGCCGGACTCTACTAACGACCACCTGAAGAAGGTATGACAAATTAACCGAGAATTGTCAACTTAATAAAACAACAGATGGAAAAAATACATTAACTTCAAACAATAATCAACTAATGAGCATTTAAACAAACAGAGAAAACGTTACCCCAAACAGTCATAATTAAATCAACTTAAATATCCCCCCTCCAGAATGGTAGGTGCCAGATTTTACGCAGCTGTGGTCGTTACCTCAAATTAGAAAATAAAATCCAGTAAACATTCGGACAAATATTAACTAAAGTGAGCACCCATTAGAAAATACATGAGTTAGGCATTGTAGCATGAAGCACTAAGGACCCTTACTGATGGGGGATGTTGCTTCGTTCGGGATACAAACCCCCCACCTCTGTACAAGTCAGTGTCATTCCCCACTGTTTTGTACAGCTGGCAGGCTAAGAAGGTGAAGAAATGACGACTGATTATTCTGTCTTGCATTAATATAACTTATAGGATATAATAACATAACATGATAGTGGTATCTCAGCCATATAGAATAACATATAGTAGTTAATTATGTACATCACAGTATGTACACGTAAACTATGTAATATGAATTATTCAGTAGGGGTTTGTTATAATGATGAATGAGCAGGACTTCTCAGTTGATATCAACATATAAATTAGATTTTTAGGGTGGTAAAGGAAGCTTTCAGTTTTTTTTTTTTTTTTTTTTTTTTTTTTACCCACTGCAAATAAATCCCTCAGCGCTGAATTATGTAGTTGTGGCAAAGTGCTGAGCATGTCAACTAGACAAACAGCAAATCTACAAAAATCCCCCCATGAGGAATGAAAAATACAAAAGAGACACAAAATATGAAAATAGAAGCAGTTGTAAAGTTTAACAAAGTAAGCAGAACATGATATGGACCAGAGTTACAGAAATTTTGTGGAATGTTGCATCTTTTAAGACACAAAAATGAGAAGCTCTGAGCAAAATGGCAGACTTTGTCTTTTCAGAGATAGTTTCTTGAAAGTTTGCTATTTGGTCTACTCAGTGGCGGAACAAATGTAAACAGGGCGAGGGTGAGATGAGCATAAACGATGGTCCCCCGAGTGGACCATCCAATGGACGCTGCAAGTGGACAATTACTTGTGGTCCCCTCCACACTTTCACTGGCCCCTCAAGACAATCGTCCGGTGTGTGTTTGGGGTGCGAGTGGAAATTTTTTTGGAGGGTTCCTTCAGACAACTGGTGTAGGTACACAATCCGCACAAACTGCTCGGGGGCCTGCGCTTGGCAGTGGAGTTCCGTTAGTCTTGCTATATTAGTCAAAATGTTCTCCCAGAGCCGTGCTCTCCTGTAAAATGCTTGTTTAAAAGTGTTCTTGAGAGTTGTAGTAATGTGTACACGTAAAAGTGCCTGTTTAAAAATGCATTCGTAAAGCAGTTCATGATATCACACACTGGGATGATTCTTAACAATAAAAGGTAAAAGGTAAATAAAAGCGCAAACTTGTGCACAAACATCTGTCGCTCGCATGTTAGAGGACATTAAATATCAGGGCCCATCATTGTCCATCTCTTACTGTAAATTAGTTTAAAAAAAAAAACTGTTTTATTCCCTTGCTTTTAACTCTGTGTCAGACTCAACCCTTTTAATGTCTTATGGTTTGTTATTTTATTTATATATTTATTTATTTTTTGCTTACTTGCGTTTTAACATCAGTACTGATGTCATATGTCTCTTTTCGAGCAACCCGAGCATTGTTGTGACCTCCCCGACCATTACAAACATTTTTTTTTTTTTGAAGAGTAGAAAAGTACAAAAAAACAGTTCACGTTATATAAAGGTACAGTGGTACCTCGAAATACGATCTCTTCGTACACGATCTTTTCGACATCCGACGTAAAATTTGACTCGCCGTTTGTTTCTACATCCGACGACATGCTCGAAATACGACAACATAACAGCACCGCGGACACACGCGCGGCAAATTTTCTTGTGAGAGAATTAAACACAGGTTTCAAAAAGGTTTATACAGATTGTCAAACAAGGAAAAAGGTGACACCATTGAAATGAAGATGCAAATTATAGAAAAATATGAGCGTGGGGTGCGCATCCGTGAACTGGCTCAACAATACATCTCCACGGTCCTCATCCGACCACCGTTCGCCAGTTAAGATGACAATTATTATTGTGCTAACATCATCAAGAAATCGCCAGCTTCGTCAGGTTTTTATCATTTATGTCAGAACTTATCCAACACAAAACGCTTCCTGACTGCCAAAGTTGACGGTGTTCTCAAGATCAGCCGCTCCGCTCCCTCTGTCACGTCAGCCAGGTGGTGCGTTCAGGTACAGAATAAAACGTCTGCCACATTAGAACCTGATTCGTTACACTATTACAGGAATTATTATTATTATTATATTATTATTACGATTTTTTAAAATTTATTTGTTTTGCTATGTGTTATTGCCATTTTTAATAGTACCAGCAGTATTTAGTGTAGGTTTTTGGGCTGTGGAATGAATTAATGGGATAGTAATACATTCTTATGGGAAAATCCTGCTCGACATACAACCATTTCGACTTACAAAGCAAGGTCCTGTACCACTGTACATAATTTACAGTCTTTACCTATTCATATTGAGACAGACAGAAAAAATATATATACATGTTACATGTTAAATATTTCTGCATGAGCTTCAGTTGTAGACATTTTTTGATGTGAAACATTAATCAACTTGCAGAAAAAAATAATTTGAAGTTTGGATTTGCATTTTGAAATTTAGATTTGCGGATATGAAATTTTCC
This sequence comes from Corythoichthys intestinalis, assembly GCF_030265065.1. Classification (NCBI taxonomy): domain Eukaryota; kingdom Metazoa; phylum Chordata; class Actinopteri; order Syngnathiformes; family Syngnathidae; genus Corythoichthys; species Corythoichthys intestinalis. The sequence goes on from NC_080404.1 coordinate 35,337,795, forward strand.
CAACAATATATAAAGATTCAAGAGTGTAAATATTTTGTTATCTTTGGATTCAAATACAGTAATAATTGTTTTCCCATTTAATACAAACTTTTGTTTGGTTTTACACATAATATACTGTATTTCTCAAGTTCCATCAAGAATTTAGCAGTTATGGTGCAATCATAAAACAAATGAGTTTGTTTTAAACAGATTGTGCAACCCGAGCGGATTGTGTACCTACACCGGCCAAGCAGCTGGCAGATATATTTTAAAACTTAAACACCATATTACAGCTCTGTGCATCATTCTACCTTTCTGTTTGACCCTCACCCAACCACGCCGACTTTACGCTCTCAAACCGGGCCCCCTTAGAGGCCCGGGTGCAGTCGCACCCCCAAGTTCAGCCCCTGGGTCTACTTATGCTAGACTTTTCCCAGATTTTATTCCCCTAATCCTTAGGAGAATGAATTCCCTTAGGACGTACGGGAAACAGCATGGGGAAACGTAATATGTGACGATTTGTCCATCTGTTAAAGACTCATGGAAATGGCTGAGATCACCCTACAATGCCCACTTCAAACTAAAATGGCTGATTTATTGTAGTTAAAAAATCAGCTGCATCTACGATTGGTCATTCCATACCTTAACCGTAAAGATTATTTGACCATCTCTTTTATTTTGAAATTTTGTTTTGCATAGTTTTTTTTTTTTTTTTTTTTTTGAGTCAGCAAAAAGTTTGAAAAGGAAGCCACAAGATAACTTGGCCGCAAGGCATGTATTGCGTTGAATAATTCACCATCATTAGAAATGGTTGTTCTTATATGGTGATAAGGTAGGTAATCATGTAGAGTGGAATGCTAACGAAATGCAGCATAAAGACTTGTAAATGTCCCAAACATCAAGCAGCTGAGATAAACCATGGCACAAACTGTAATATTTGAAGCATGCAGAGCACATCGACACCCAAACCTGATTGGATAATGTTGCATTTCAAGTGTGGAACTTTCTAGCTCTGCTGCAGCATTCAACCACCCCTGCCTTCTTGGACTTGTTTTAAATTCCGCAAGCAGGTGAAATATGTCTTTGAAATGTGATTGAAGAAGCTTTAAAAGTCTTCCCCCTAAATATGACCCACGTTATAAGGCTTGCTTCTTTGCTTTGCTTCACTTCGCCTCCCCCGCATGCAGAGTAGAGCCAGCGAGGCAGCAGTGGAGCATGTTAACGTGTTTTTATGGACTCCTGCTGTGGTGGTTACGTTTCTTCTAGTGATGAGTCGGACTCAAACGATCCAGTTCTTTGAGTCAGCTCTTTAACCGACATACGGTATACTGCATACAGTATTGGTCAACTATGTTTTTTAACTCATTCACTCCCAGCCATTTTCACCGGAGCAAGGCCCTTCGCTCCCAGCCGTTTTACTGGATTTTGACTAATTTTGCAAGGCCCATAGAAAGGTCTGTTGCTATATAAACATGAAACCCACCAAAAGAAAGATTAGACTATCTTCTTTCAGGAGGAAAAAAAAGTAAGTTAATATCGTTTTCCATTCTTTAAAAATCAGCATTATAAAATGGCTTAGTTTGAGCAATTTTCCAATTTCTGATGAAAAAACAGAGAAATTGAGCTTTTTGTGAAAGCATACATTTCAAACATAACTTTGACTTTAACACAGCTATTTTTTGTTTGGTTACATCCCAAACATCTGAATAATGTTTTCCTTTTACAAAATAACATAAACAACAAGACAAATAGAGGTTTTGATTGCAAAGTAACAATTTATATACACATAACTAACTGAGAGATGATGCTGTTGCCGCTGCGACAGCCGGGTAAACTTATCCCTCATCGCTGCCTGTCTCATAAAGATGGATTTTTGGGAGTCTCTGCGGGGTCTGCTCGGCGAGCAGCACGGACTCAACAGCATCTTCCGCTGCACTGGTGGTCCCGATCGTTCTGCTCGGTCGTCCAGCGCTGGCATCCCGGGCGTCCTCTCGTTTGTTCTGCTCGGTCGTCCACCACCTGGCATCCTTCCGCTGGCGCTCCGACCATGCGGCCCGGCCGTTCGTTGCTGTTGAATCGGGTTGCAGGTCTTACCAAATAGGCTACTGTCCTTCAGTGGCCAGTTGTATTGCTTTAAAATGGATTTTCAGCTTTGTGCTTTGGAGCTCAGTTGAATTAGAACTAAGAGATGTCTCTTATGCAAAAAAGACATAAAATGTCTTCGGGACACTGAAACAATTAAAAATAGAACGTATTTATATCATTTGGGGAGCAAATGAGTTAACAAGATATGCGTAAGAGGGTCTTGCTTGACTTTATGCACGACTGTCATGACAAACAGATACTTGAAGAATAAATTAGCACAAATTTCAAGTAGCAGCGAAAGATTAAGCGGTTAATCTCGGGTTGTCACACCAGTTAATAAAGCGAGTAGTGCAAAAATATTTGAAACCACCTCCACATTTATACAGAGTAAAGTAAACATATGCAAGAAATGGAGTACATGTAGTCCCCGGGTTACGAACGAATTCCGTTCCTACGCTGCCGACATAACCCGGATTTCCGTGTAAATCGGAATTGACCATATAAATACCCCTAAAAAAAAACTAAATCTAAAAAATAATTATCCAAAAACATTTATTTCACGTCATTGTACTGTCGCCAAGATGTTGAAGCTAAGTCGTAGCTAGCTAGACAGCAAGCTAAGTTAGAATCTTTCCCCTCTCTCTCTCACTCGGCTGCGCAACTTCTTCGTGGGTACAAATTTGCTTTTCTTCGTGTGCGCAAATATGTTATTGTTTGTGTGCACATGCGCTCTTATTCGCATGCGGTAGCACTAACTGCCCTACGCTTCCTGCGCTAAAATAAAAGCATACATTACAAACAAAAGTCAACATAATCAACTACACATTTCGACAAAGCGCAGAACATTTATATTAATAGAATAAAGTAAAAAATAAGATAATTTTTTACATGCCTAAAAAAAAAAAAACAACTGGAGGAAAAATAGCGGACGAGACTCCGGCGTCATAAAGGCGAAATCATGTAAGTTGGGTACATCGTAATCGGTGAACTACCTGTACATACTCTATATGTGGTTGTACAGTGTATCACAATAGTAAGTACATCCTCGCATTTCTGCAGATATTTAGGTACTGTATATCTTTTCATGAGACAACACTGACAAAATGACACTTTCACTTTATGAAAAGTAGTCTGTGTGCAGCTTAATATAATAGAGTTAACTTATTTTCCCCTCAAAATAACTCAAAATTTAGCCATTAGTATCTATATCCCTGGCAAAAAAAGTGAGTACACCACAAGGGAACTACGTACATCCCTTAATGTCCAAATTGAGTACTGCTTGTCATTTTCCCTCCAAAGTGTCATGTGACTTGTTACAGGAGTGCTGTCAGCCCATACGCCGTACTCTACATCAAATTGGTGTGCATGGCTGTCACCCCAGGAGGAAGGCTCTTCTGAAGATGCTACACAAGAAAGCCTGCAAACAGTTTGCTGAACACATGTCAACAAAGCACATGGATTACTGGAACCATGTGCTATGGTCTGATTAGACGAAGATCAATATTTTTGGTTCCGATGGTCTCAAGCATGTGTGGCGGCGACCAGGTGAGGAGTACAAAGATAAGTGTGTCATGCCTACACTCAAGCACGGTGGTGGGAAACCCCCCCCCCGACCTCTTCAATCTCTGCAGCAATGCTGACAGCCCTCCTGTAACGGGTCACATGACATTTTGGAGGGAAAATGACAAGCAGTACTCAATTTGAACATTTAGGGATGTACGTAGTTCCCATGAAGTGTACTCACTTTTATTGCCAGGGCTTTAGATATTAATGGCTATATTTTGAGTTATTTTGAGGGGAAAATAAATTAACTCTATTATATAAGCTGCACACATACTACTTTTCATTGTGTCAAAGTGTCATTTTGTCAATTGCCACGTTTACATGGAGCCAAATATTCCAATTACAATCGGAATATTTGTTCAAACCGAATAAATGTGTTCCATATAAACACCTCATTCGGAATGAACAGGCCCAAACCGAATGGAATTTCATTCCGATTCACAGGGGTGGAATATTCCTTTTCCCAAACCGATTAGAAGTAAAATTATATCATGTAAACAGGGAAGCGGAATGGTGTCTGGTTGCGTTCTTTCTGCACATGCTCCGTGACGTAAGTAACGTCACTTGCAACATGGCTTCCAAGCACAGCGCACCTAATTGGAGTCCGGCGGAAAGATTGTATTTAATTCAAACTTTAAAAGAATTGAATATAATTGCTCGCTTAGACGGGCGTAAAGCGAGGAACAGTGAACTATTTAAAAAAGTTCACGAGAGGTTACACGAAGCCGGAATAGACCGGAGCGTTGACCAGATTAGAAACCGGTGGAAAACTGGCTACTACAAGGCAAAAGAGCAAAACAGCAGAAGCGGATACGACCCCATAAACACAACAAGTGGGTTAAAGTTAAAACAGCAGCACTCCGACGATCGATCTCCATGTTTTGCAACGTGACGCTTTGTTTTGATTAATCTGCGCATGTCAGACGGCAGTTGTCAAACGTCCTTTCGGAATAAAGGCAGTCACATGTAAACGCTGGATCGGAATAGATGAAGTGACATATAGACAGCTGATCTGAAATTTCCATTTGGAATGATTTGAATCGGTATGAATAAAAGTCAGCATGTAAACGTGGCTAGTGTTGTCCCATGAAATGATATACTGTACTTAAATATCTGCAGAAATGCGAGGGGTGTACTCACTTTTGTGACACACTGTAGATGGTAGACATTGTGTTTCGCAATTATGAAAAAATATATATATTATTATTATTGACATATGACATGTCAAGACACAATCGTGGGGTGTTTCATTGTTGATAATAGCCTTCTAGTGCGAGTAGGGTGAGAAGCTCGGTCATCCGGGAGGGACTCGGCTGAGCCACTATTCCATCACGTTGAGAGGAGCCAGCTGAGGTGGCTCGGGCATGTGGTTCACATGCCTCATGAGCCACTTTCGCACTGTAAGAACTATCCGCAGTTCCTAGAAGCTTATGGGGGACAATGCCGTCATTTTGCGTGTTCGCACATGTATGAACTGGGGCCCAGGAACTCCAGTTCCAAGTACCATTTTAGTGCGTACTCTGATGTAGGGACTTTCAGTGCCGCCATAGGAACTCGATTACCCCTTCCATACTCGCGCGTCTCAAGGAGCGCCATATTTGTGCTCTTCCAGTTCCGTCGTTACACGCTGGATTTGCTTGCTGATGGAAACTATTCCCTCCAAACATGCAAGAATGTCCGCTGGGGCCTTGACAGTCTCCATTTCGTTGGTTAACGTTCGCGGTTTAATTTTGCCAGAGGTGGGTGTGGTGAGTAAATAATGCGTCACTGGTGCAGACTACAAAGTCACAGCAGTTTATATCAGGCACAGTACCCATGTGTAAACCCGAATGCCTGGCGAAGGATAGTTCCTATAATTACTGGGATGCCTACAGTTAAAAGAACTAAGTACTCAAGTTCCCACAGTCCAAAAGTGGCTATGGACACCTCCTTGGAGGGGTGTTTCGGGCATGTCTCACCAGCAGGAGGCCCCGGGGACGACCCAGGACACACTGGAGAGACTATGTCTCATGGCTGCCCTGGGAACGCCTTGGGATCCCGTCGGAGGAGGTGGTTGAAGTGGCTGGGGAGGGAAGTCTGGGCTTCCCTGTTAAAGCTGCTGCCCCCGCGACCCAGCCCCGGAGCAAGCGGAAGATGATGGATGTATGATGGACAGTGCAAGGTCAAGGTTTGTGGTCCTTCTACCACATATTTTTTATGTCCTCTATTCTACATTCATTCATCCACCAAACCGCTTATCACTAGGAGGGACGCAGGGGTGCTGGAGCCTATCCTGACTAATTATTTATTGGCAGCAGCCTAGGTACACCCTGAACTGGTTGCCAGCTAATTTCAGGCCAAAGACAGACAAAGGATCTTTCACACTCAAAATCACACCTATTTATATGGAGAATTTGGAGTGTCCAATCAGCCGTGCATGTATGTTTACGGTATATAGGAGGAAAACAGAGTAGTGAGAGGTACAGTATCTGTGGCACAGTTGGCACCTCAGGTTTACGTAGTACCAATGGGTCAGTGGTTCAAATCCCATCAGTGGCCGCGATGCACTGTCGAAGTGCCTTGGCAAGGAATTGAACCCTGAATCGTTTTAGTCAGAAAGCAATGTCTTTTTTGAAACCAACCCATGTCATTACTCCTGCTGAAAAGATGGACAGAGTAAGAAGCAAACTTTTCTTTATATATATTTTTTTAAGCAAATCTTTGCTCTATATATTGTCATACAACACAATTAACATAAAACGGATGGCAACATGATCAACTCTGCTTTGAAAGAGGAAAATAGTTGAAACACAGAACAACTGAGCCACTTGGGCAGTAGGAATAATTTTAGGGAGCCGAGCCAAAAGAATTAGCTCTCCTAAAAAAGAGCAAAAACTGTTACTTATTTCCACTTTCCACATGTGTGTGCAATTTTTTTTTTATTCACAACATTAAAAGGGCAGTGAGACACGACTCACAGGAAGCATGAAAAATGTTTCCCACTGACAGCATTCACTTTGCAAGTTGATCTGATCTTTTCTTTACAGAAATGCTTTAAAAAGAGGTGGTAAAATCACACGGGGTTGACTTAAAAAATGCCCAATGACTTTTTTCTGCCTTGTAAATAAAGACGCTCAGTTCAGAGTGTTATGACCTTGAGATTCCCTGAGTGCTTGTACCATTTCAAGTAGAGTTGTTTGCATTATTGCGCACTCACTGTTCTGAAGGGACTAAAAATGAAAAAAGGTCTGAAAATCTGAAAAGTAAATGATCTTACTTCAATGCCATTGACAGGGATAGACGTCCAATCCATGTACCCATAATTTTCGGACTACGAGGCACACCTGACTATAAGCCATCACTCACTAAATTTAACACAAAAGACAGTATTTGTTCATAGATAAACCGCACTGGACTATAAGCCGCAGCTGTCCTTACACAAAAAGATACTAACCGGTAATACTTTATTTGGCATGAAACTGTCGTAAGACCATCATAATTATGACATGACACCATTATGTGCATTAACCTTTGAATGGATGTAAAAGTTCCGAGGTGGATATAAATATAGGTAGTGACAAAATTTGCCAGATTACACTTAACGACATATGTCATAACAATTCTTTAATGCACATGACGGTGTCATGTCATAATTATGAAAATCTTATGACGCCACTGTCAAACAAAGTGTTACCTATTCACCAAAATAAATCAATAAATAAGCCGCACTAGCCTATAAACTGCAGGATTCAAAATGAGGTGAAACTATGGTAGATAAATTTATATAGGGTTACTTCCTGTACATTTTGGGTCATTTTCTTTTAATATTGAGTCACTTCTTGTTGCTTTGGGACTATTTACGGGCTAGTAGGTTCGGGTACTGAAATACAGTATCAGTTTGGTAGCCAATCCGAAGCAACTGGTGGTAACAACATTTTGATGCCTGCGTTTTGATTTTGTTAATCCAGCTCACTGAGTCAGTCACGCTGTCATGCCGTAAAATCAACAACAATCCAAAATGTAGTTAATGACTCAAAACTAACAGAGAGTGACCTAAAATGTATAGAAAGTACCTGGGAATTCCCAAATCATCAGAAAGTGACCAAAAATGTATAGGAAGTAACCCGGGAATTCCACCAAATCATCAGAAAGTCACCCAAAATTAACAGAAAGTGACCCGAAAGCAGTGTTTTTAATAACGGCGTTAGAGTATATCAGCGTTAATAACGGCGTTATTTTTTTCAGTAGTAAGTATTCAATTAATTACATCTTTGCAACGCTGTTGCCATTACTGAGGATGTAGGCGTGCGTTACTATGTGTTACTACTTTAGTTGAATGACCCGAGAAATGTCAGAGAGGCACGGAGAGAGAAGAGCGGGAGTGGGGAGAGGAAAGGGAGTTGTGACGCCTTTGCAAACGCGATAATAGGTGGCTCCAGAGGGGCTCCAATAATACCTGACGGCAGCCGACAGCCTACAAACTGCGGTAGATATCATATGTATATAGAACTAGATGCAAAATGACAGACTCGGCAGTGTTAGCACATGTATAGAGAAGTAGATGCATAATGATAGACTCGCTGGCGTTAGTAAACAGCCGCCATCTTAAAGCAGTATACTTCTCAGTAAGGCTCTTCATAACGAACCTAAGAAACGTTTTATCCAAAATACTCCAAAATCGGCAAAATCTTGACTTGAATCTATCTTTAAACGATTAAACAGTTTTAAAACCTTCACATGTTGAAAGCAGACAGAAGGGAACTACTGCAATAGCGGAAGCAATTTTAACAACTTTAACGGTTGATTCACAACATTAGATGACTTCCAAACATAGCAAAGTTTAATATGTAGTTATCGCAATATCCGCAATACCCGTTTCTAGTTAAGTTTAGAGTAAAGAATTGGGCAAGGGCCAATTGTCCCAAAAACCCTTTGAACTTCACAAAGTGTGACCTATGTTTTTTTTTTTTTTTTTTTTTTTTTTTTTTTTTTTTTTGAATGAAAAAAAAAAAAAAACAACAACAACAACAGGAAAACTAACACTAGTTACTTTACCAAGTAACTAATTACTCTTACATTCGGGTAACTGAGTTACTATCTCAATTACTTTTTGGGAGAAGTAATTCGTTACTGTAATTGATTGCTTTTACAAAGTAAGATTAACAACACTGCCCCTAAACCAACAGGAAGTGACCTGAAATCAACAGAAAGTACCCAGAAATTCCCAAAAATTAACTGGAAGTGACCAATGAACAGGAAGTGTCCAAGAAATGTCCTAAAATTAACAGGAAGCGAACTATAATTAACACGAAGTGACCTTTAATTTTTAACATTCTAAACAGGAAGTGACCAATGAACAATAAGTGACCCAGCAATACCCCAAATCAGCAGAAACTGGTCCACAATGTACAGGAAGTGACCATGAATGCCTCCAAATTATCCAAAGTGACCCAAAATCAACATAAATTGACCAGTGGGTGCCTTAAAACCAACAGAAATTGTGTTGAAGTCAACAGAAAATGACACAAAAAATGCCACTAGAAAATCCCAAAATACAACATACCATCCAAGACGTTTGTTTAATAACTGTATGACCTTGTGCACACATAGCAGCAGGTTTTGAAAACAAGTATATTGCACCCTTTTTCGAGAAAAAAAATCTACATACACACAACCCAGAGGTGGGCAGAGAAGCCAAATATTTATAACATTCCGTTACTTCTAAATAATATTACTTAAATAAAAGTAAAAGTAGCCATCCATAATAGTACTCAAGTACAAGCAAAAGGTATTCGTTGAAAAGAACTCGATTTTACCTCATTTGTCTGTAACGCATTGGATCAAAAAACAAAGTTATTAAAAAAAATACGTAATGAGTAAGACTGTAACTGCTTACAATGTCTGATTTTTTTAAATAATGGCATATTTTTTTCCTCAGCACAACTTCATGCATTTGAACTGTTATTGCCATATTAGTCCAAAAAGATCACACAAAAGTCATTTAAGTCATACCAAAACAACACTTGAAACATCAACCGTTCAAAGAGCATGAGCGTCCTTTAGTGGAGGAAAACATGGTTACCTCTGATTGGTAGAATGGAGTCATGTGGTTATTGTTGCAACGTCTCATTGGTGTGAGTCAGACAGCCATTGTCGGCATCTCTAGCAGAAATAAAGCCATTATGTGGAATATAGAGGAAAAAATGTATCGACTCTTGTGTGGCCCTGTGTAGCAAAGTAAAAGTAGTTTTTCTTCTTCACAAAAACTACTCTAAGAAGTACATTTTTCTCAAAAAGTTACTAAAGTAAATGTATCTGAGTACATGTAACGCTTTACTACCCACCTCTGACACCACCTCATTTGTAGGAAAAATATCACCCACACCTAACCACATAAGTGCGGTCTTTGCATATTGCACAATAGTGCCAGCCTTTTAGCTCACCGAGCTCATTATAAAACAGTTCATGTTGATGAGTGACACCCCGTAATGTAGTGGTTAGGCACATGCAGTTATGTGGTAAAGGTTAACATTTTTCTCTCGGGTTCGAGTCCTGCGTGCGCCTATTTTATTTTAAAACAAAATTCCAAATTTCATGCATCTGATCAGAAATAGCAAGTGAGCCATTGAGTTTCACATCTTTATTCAATGCTTCGATAAACAGTTGAACAATACAGTATGTAGCAGTGACAAATCTTCAAAGAGTGCTAATACAGCGTTTGTGACTTGAAAGGAGAACATGCCTCGGACGTGGAATGGCAAAGATTTTTAGATGCATCCTTCAGGTCATTGTTTTTCTGTGTTCCTTAATACAGAGCAGTATCTAGGCTTTTAACTCATTTGCTCCAGAAAACGTATAAATACGTACTATTTTTAATTGTTTCAGTGTCCCTAAAGACGAATTTATACGTCTTTTACATTTAAAAAATTTTTTTTTTTTTTTTACAAGAGACATATCTGGGTTCTGATTCAATTTAGCTCCAAAGCACAAAGCTGAAAATCCATTTTAAAGCAATAAAACTGGCCACAGGAGGGCAGTAGCGCATTTGGTAAGACCCGCAACCCGATTCAATGAACGGCCGAGCCGCATGGCCGGGGCGCCGGCGGAAGATGACCGAATGGAGAACAACCTAGAGGACGCCCGGGATGCCAGGCGCTGGACAACCGAGCAGAACAACCGGGACCACCAGTGCAGCGGACGATGCCGTTGAGTCCATGCTGCTCACCGAGCAGACCCCGCAGAGACTCAAAAAAATCCATCTTTATGAGACAGGCGGCGATGAAGGAAAAGTTTACCCGGCTGTCACGGCTACAACAGCATAATCTCTCAGTTAGTTATGTGTAAATAAATTGTTACTTTGCTATCAAAAGCTCTATTGTCTTGTTGTTTATGTTATTTTGTAAAACGAAAACATTATTCAGATGTTTGGGATGTAACTAGAGCAAAAAATAGCTGTGTTAAAGTCAAACTTATGTTTGAAATGTATGCTTTCACAAAAAGCTCAATTTCTCTGATATTTCATCAGAAAATGGAAAATTGCTCAAACTAAGCTATTTTCTAATGCTGATTTCTAAAGAATGGAAAAAGATATGAACTTACTTTTTTTCCTGCTGAAACAAGAGAGTCTAATCGTTCTCTAGGGGGGGTTCATGTTTATATAGCAATAGAACAGAATTTTCTGTGGGCCTTGCAAAATCCGTCAAAATCCAGTAAAACGACCAGGAGCGAAGGGGGTTGCACTGGTGAAAATGGCTGGGAGTGAATGAGTTAAAAACAAGCAAGAAAAAGCACCAGGACTAGAAGTACAGTCAAAACCTTTTTGAGTTCAAGTGTCAATTGTCTCTACGTAAACACAGATCGCATACAGAATATGGCATATGAACATATTTTATTACTGCTCGAGCTCTGATACGACTCATCTCAAGGGTGGTTACTCTTCCACACTAGAGGTGCCCACGGTGAGAGGCAAAGAGCAGGAGTGGGCATACTTTTGTCCTCGTTTGGGTCACTTCCTGTTGATATGGGGATTTTTTATTATATATATTTTTTAAATGATTCCCCACGTAATTTTGGTGGATCTGCACGGTTCGGGAAAAAACTGTATGCAACTTTTGTGCACCTTGGATTCCTGATTTTTTTTTTTTTTTTTAGGTGTACATTATGTGAACCGGATTTTTAAAAGATGCATGATTAGGTACTTTTTGAAATGTGAATTTTTAGATGTTTTCGCCATTGGAAATGAATGGGGCTTTTTCGGTAAAAAAATAAAACAAAAAACAAAAAAAATGATTTTGACACTACTGTAAATGTTATGGGCCAAATCAAAAGTTTTGTAATGTTTCTAAATTGGAACCATGAAAATTTGTCAATGCGCGTGGGCTCTGCGGTGTCCCAAAAAAGTGGACAGAAAAACGTGTGACAAGGACGCAACAAGTACACAAATGCACGCTTACCCAGTCACAATATATATATATATATATATATATATATATATATATATATATATATATATATATTTATTGAAGAGACCAAAGCATACTTAAAGTGACTTTAAAATAGAGATAATGATGTAACGAGGTGCACCAAGCCATCGAAGCGTGTGTTGAGTAATGAAGGGACGTTTCCGCGAAGTGTGTGCCGAGGCCCACTTCATTCAGGGGAGGTTCTGAAAACGATGACATCCGAAGCCTCGCTGCCCAGCTGCACCACGTGAGTGCTTTAGATTTTGCCGCACGGTTTGACAACAAGCTACAATATATGAACACCTCTGGCTACATTCAAACCATGGGTGTTTAAAGGATAGTTGCGATCAGGTGAGAGTTTGGAGGTAGTTTAGAGAGTGAAAGGTTTAGGAGTGACGAGAGGAGTAGTAGTATACAAGTAGTAGTTTATAGGATAGAGCCAGCAAGAAAGAGGACTCACCTTATGTGGAAAAACTTTTGTTTTTGAATAAAAATGAATAAACTGTGGTTTAGAGACAGTTGACTGGGATCATACACTGAATCAGTAGGGGGTACCGTGCTCACATTAAGCTTGGAGAAATGAACCCTTTCTAGAACCAACTGGCTCAAGTGGTTCAATGCTTCACGAGGCTTCATCACACCATCACTAGCAAGACGCAAAAGGACTGAGCAATCCCCTCTCAAGTCGAAATCACGAACCAAGCTGTTTCTCTTTTACGGGCTTTAATCGCAGAACTTGATTTGCCGTGAGAACTGAACAGCACAGATAAAAATATACATGAAGTCAGATCAGATAAATATATACATGAAGTCAGATCATTTTCACGCAACACAGATAAATATATATACATGAAGTCAAATTATAGTCACACTGAAACATAATACACCACATGACTACATAACTAGACTAACTAACAGAAACTAAGGCTACGTTCATACTACAGGTCTTAATGCACGAATCCGATTTTTTGTCATATCTGTTTTTTTGGCGTGCCCGTTCAGACTGCCTTTGTCCATTGAGACCATTCAAGTAGTACGCATGCGCACTAATTCGCAGTCCGACAAGCGATGAGCAAGACGACCCGCATGAGCAGAAGCATCAAAACAAATGACCACACATGCTGGCTGTCATCCGTCATTCCAGGGATATCATATTTTGCTTTTTAAAAAGAGGACACAAATAACAGACATAAATAATCCCAGTTTAGGCTTATATTCAAAGTATATGGATCGATAGCATGCAACACTGTCTGTGCATGTCACACACACATACGCGCAGTTTGCCCCTACTCTCGGCCGTGTAAGCAATGTTGAAATATTGCTTATATGGAGCAAACAGAAAACCAATCGTTCTCAGGCTTATCCTCAACCCATTTTTATTATTATTTTTATGACTGTTGTCAAGTCCGACCCTTCCTAAAAAGCCGTGTTCAAGGCAAGCTAGGCGCTAATAACGCACAGCTGCACCGCTACGGTGGCGTCTCTCTCGCTTTTTGATGACGTAATTGCTGCATGAATTCCGATTTAAGAGACTGGACAGTACCGACTGCCGTGACAGTCTGGAAAAATGTGGCCCATATCGGATTTGAACCACATACGAAAGTGGCCCAGATCGGATTTGAAATGGTCCATTTTTATGCGACTTGTCACGTTCAGACCGTCAAGTTAATGCCTCACTTGAGTCGGAAAAACACGAAAAAATCGGATTCGTGCATTAAGACCTGTAGTATGAACGCAGCCTAAGTCAAATAACGCAAAATGATGAATAACACAAACTAAATTACCTCATTGGCCGCTTTTACTCCAGAGGAAATTAGTTTAGCTTTAAGTCTTTGATGCACTATGCACTTTAGATGTTTCCTTGTTGATCTTAATCAGAGGTACCGACAAGTTGTCTGCACTCTAGTAGTGTTCATCGTCTAATAACCCAGTGTAACGTTTAATAGTGACGCCTGTCAACTCGCGGCAGTGAACTTTAGTTCCCATCCCATATCAAAGAAATTAATTGCTTAACATTACACGCCCAGATCAAAGAATCAATTATTTATTTCTTTATTCTGCCTTAATGGCAGCTACATATCGACTGAAACAAACAAAATAACAAAAAGGCATTGCCTCCAATTTGAATCAAGGCACAGCTAACATAAAAGGACATGGAAGGAATCAAGACAAAAGGATATCCGACAAGGGCAGATGCAGACTATTTATACACAGGGGAAGGGACACAGGTGGAAACAATCGGCATGATTAGGAATTAAGGGAAGGAAGTAAACCTGAAACAAGGGGGAAAGGTAACTACCAAAATAAAAGCAGACAAGCCCACATGAAAGGTTGGACAAAAAAATGATACCCAAAATAAGAACAATGGGACAATCCCCACGATAAGTACCATAAGTGAAACAGTGAAGTGTAAATGAAGGTCGTTTTGAAACATTTTGAGGCTACGCCACGTCCCAAAATGCACCTAGAACTGCTGCGGCAGCTCGGCACATACGCTACTTTACACCCTTTTGCATTCAAATGTGGACGGTCTTTTATCAGTTGGAGCACAGGAGGTGGGGGATGAGTAGTTATTACTCGGATGCCGCTATGGCCTGCAGCTCCTCGCCCAGAAGAACAGACTCATTTGCTTCAGATTTATTACATTTCAGATAGTGCCATCTTTATCTGGCCACCCATCCATCTGTCTTTACGAGTGCACACATGCGATGTAGTTGTGAGAGGACATTATCTAGGACTTTCATTTTGGACAACTTTATTACCACGGCTCTCCATTTACACTCCACTTTTCCCACCAAATCCAGAATGAGTAGGCTTGGGACAAAGAGATCGAAAAAAAAAGAAAAAAGAAAAAAGAAGTTACGGAGATGTTTTTCAGAGTGCAACTCCGTAGGGAGATTTTTTTTTTTCCAGCTGGAAGTATTCAAACATTGACTGGATTGTGTCTTTAAGGCCTGACAATAAGCATGCCGGCAGCATCCCACAACTTTAAATCACATTTTAACAAGATGGCTGAGGCTGTTTGTTTTGCTTGTTTGCTTGGGAAATGATGAGGGAAAAAAAATTGCAGATATTTCTATCACCACAAACCAGACTGTGTGTGTAATATTATCTTTGCATGTGTCTGTGTGATGTCTTCATTCCGCCAACATTGGTAATAAACAGCAAGTGACATTTCTAGAGCATCTTATTAGTCAGTGAGCGCAGATGAAAGCAACAAATTGCAAACAAGCTACTTAAAAAGGACGCCGGAGGCTCAGTTTGGATTACCTGTGAGCTTGATTTTATTAATAAAGAAGCTCATCAGCACCAAGTAGATAATTGCTGAAAATCGGCACATGAATGATGTTTAGCGACAGTTGTAGGAGCAATGGATCAACAGTCATGTATTTGTTTAATGTGAAAATGTGTCAATCTATTTAGCTGTCAATCATTCATTCAACTTTCTGTCCTTCATTTGTCCATCAATTGATCTGTCTGCCTACATCTAGCCATTAAGCCATTGCTCTATCCACTCGTCTATGCATCATACATCAATTTATCCACCCAGCTATCAATATGTTTAGCATCCATCTATTCATCTATCCATTTGGTAAGGCATCATACCACACATCAGTCTGTCTGTCCAGTTACCACCATCAATACATCCATATAAATAAATTAGGGCTGTCAAACGATTAAAATTTTTAATAGAGTTAATCACAGCTTAAAAATTAATTAATCGTAATTAATCGCAATTCAAACTCTAAAATATGCCATATTTTTCTGTAAATTATTGTTGGAATGGAAAGATAAAACACAAGACAGATATATACATTCAGGTACGTATACGTTATTTCTTTATTATAACAAAAAATCAACAAGATGGCATTAACATTATTAACATTCTTTTAAAGTAATCCATGGATAGAAAGACTTGTAGTGTTTAAAAGATAAATGTTAGTACAAGTTATAGGAACTTTATATTAAAACTCCTCTTAATGTTTTCGTTTCAATAAAATTTGTAAAATTTTCAATAAAAAAATAAACTAGTAGCTCGCCATTGTTGATCTCGCTGAGCAGTGACGTCACATGGGCTCCCTGCCGTTCTTCCACAGTGTCTTTAACTATGTAAGGTATGTGTTTGAAATACACCACAAGGTGTCAGTAATGAGTTTTAAATTATTTAGAAATCAAGCCAATGAGTGTGTTTTGTCCCTCGACCGACGCCGTCGTTCCCTGTTTACTTGTCCCTCCATTGTACATCATTTGAGTGCTGGCTTCACAATGTACGAGACCTCTGATCGTTTGTATATAGTGACTGAATATTGCCATCCAGTGTATTTGTCGAGCTAAACGACAGCTAAACGAAATGTTTGAATAGTTTGTCCAAAGTCTGAGCCTCATTAATACAGAATTGCTTTTCTTTTTGTGAATATTATTTTTATATATTTTTTATAAATATTATAGGATTATTATTTTTGCTCTGTATTTTGCCCTCAATGTGTGTGAGTACACAAATTGACAGATAGCGAATAACAGAAACTCCAAAGAGGAATCAGACGTTGAGGCAAAGTTGAATGGGCTTTACTGTAGTCATCAATTCTCTTGGCAGGAGCACGTTTTTGATTATTGTAAAACTGAAAATAATAAACACTGTGTCAATAACTTGCACAAGTCAAAAAATAACACAAAGTATACACACACATGTCCATTTGAGCAGTAGCACTAGCCAATTAGCTCACAAGCAACTACATTGCACCATGTATGTAAACAAAATGAAATGTATATCACCAACAATTACACAATATTCATGAATATATACAAAGAAAGAATGCAACTCACAAGCGATGCATGTATAAGACACAGTGTGATGAGACTGCGAGAACTGCCACTGAATACTGGATGCAGACGTTAGCTGGTCTGTATAGCACTGTATTGGTATGAATTCGCGTTGACATGTAATCACGTCAGCAGAGCGTGCTGAAATCCATAAAATCAGTCGCACCCAAGCGCAAGCAGAGGGCGACAAAACACCAAAAAACACAAGTAACAAGTGGACATGACACTGTGCTGTCATTGTAATCTGTTTGAGCGGGGCATGTGCGTTAAATGCGTCAAATATTTTAACGTGATTAATTTGAAAAAATAACTACCGCCCGTTAACGCGATAAATTTGACAGCCCTAAAATAAATATCATTTGTTATCCATGCATGTATCATTTAGTCTATCAATATTTCATCCACCATTCAGTGTGTCCATTTTATCATCCCTCAATTTTTGTCCATCCATCCTGTCTATCACGTATCATTTGGGTACTAAATCTGTTTGTTCATTCATCCATTTTGTCAATCATCAGTCCACATGCCTGTCTATTTGACTGGCTAGACAAACATTTTTCCATTGGTTCAGATTATACACCTTCTGACACTCATCCAACTGTCTATCTTCCATAATTCCCCTATCCATCCACTGATCTATTCATCTATCAGTCAGTCCATACACTCATCCATTCATCCACCCACTCACTTCCATCCATGCATCTGTCTTTGAATAGACCTGTATTGCACCGTTTTCCACACTCTGTTCAGTCCATCTGTCTTCTTCCACCAAGAGTTTGGATAAAAAGTCAGAGCTGTAAGGATGAAATACTTGAGTGTGTGTGTGCATGAGTGTGTGTGGACATTAAAGTGAGATTGATCCATCCTGCTCCAGCTGCTTTGGGGTCGAGCAGCGTTCCTCCTCCAAGAGGGCCAACAGGTTGGCGTTGTTTGTTAGACTTTGGCGAGCCTTCAGTCCTAACAGTTGACACCTCGAACTGCTGGCTGGCCGGCTGCTTGGCTGGCTGGTTGCTTGGCCTGCCTTCAAGTCACAGCTGCGAGCAGAGGCTGCCTCTCTCTCTGTTTATTACAAAGGCAGACACGAGGCTTGGCCGGACCTGATTGCCGCAAAGCCCCAAAACGCTCTCCCCCGTGTGCGCGATCCTGACGTTTTTGATTTGACGCTAACACACTGAGTGATGGATGCAGCGACCGGATGGTGTTGACATGAAAACATTAAATCCAGTAGAGTGAATTACAGCCCACATCCCAGAAGGGATGGATGCCGCTTCATAGATCACCGGAAACACCTCGGATGTTAAATGTCTCTTCAGATTGGCAGAATGACTTTGATATTTCCATTTTGTTTGCATTACTGTGAAGTTGCTTTGTTTGGACTTCGAACTTGTTTGTTGTTTTCCTTTTCAAATTAACTAAAATAATATTTTCTCTTAAAGTCTGTTTAAATCCAATTTATTTGCGCGTTTCTGCGTTAATCCTCTGAGATCAGCTTTGAAGACTAGTGGTTTTAAATTTGAAAATCAATCACAGATGTATGATAACAGAGCAGCACGTTTTAGAGTAGTCAGCGCATATACCATCCGTCCGTCCATCAATCCATCAACAGCCAGTAGGGATTGATGCCAAGATGTTCTTGTCTTTACCACTGATGGTTTGCACTGTACCCCCACAATCAGGATCTACCACTTTGCAGGTGCCAGTGCTCTGAGATGTTACCAGCTCTCCTCCAGGCTGCCGGCATGTGAAGTGAATGGTAAACACGTCGGCATGTGGGTAAACCAATAAGACCGTGTGTGTATGTGGTGTACTTGCATGCATGCGCGTTTTATTTCAAATAAGGTGTGAGCGATGCGCTCAGAATGTTAACTCATCTCTCAAAGGCAGCCATGCATTTTAATGTGTGAATCTGCACTTCATCTCATATTTACAGCACAAGCCGGTGCAGTTAACACATTTGCTGCTATTGACGACGATAGATGTCCGATACATTTGAACTGGGAATTCTGACGTGCTCTTGACGGTGATAGATGCCCGATTTGTTTGAACGGAATCATCACTGCCAACCCTCCCAGTCAAAATGTTTTGGCCACCTTTCATCAATGGTTGCCAATGAGTTAAGCAGCAGGACAGGAAGGACAACAATCTGGTTTATGTGGGCTGTGACATGCATGCCAGGTCAGGAGGTGGCAATGACCTTTAAAAACAGGTAACTTTTTATTACAACATACAGTTTGAGCCCTGTTAACCAAGAGATGCACAAAAAGCTTAAGAACTATATATGATCAGAAAGAAAAACAATATACCTTACTATATCTTAACTTGGTGGTGGTATAAATGAATGGGTTTGTCAGCAAATCATTTTCAACTTAGTTCAGTTCAGTTTTACTTTATTGTCATTGCGCCGTATACATACCTGTCAAGTTGTACGGTATCAGCGTAATTTGAACAAGTGAGCACTGATTTTTAAAAGTGGACAGCGTACGGTCAAAATCTGTATGTTTTTCGTGCATTACTGTTTTTTTTCCCTCCGGATTTTGTCACTGTTTCGGCAACAAGATAATGTGCGTTACGATGCGTTACGTTGGTTGAATGACGTGAGAAAAGTCAGAGACACTGAGAGAGAAGAGTGTTGTGACGCTGGATCAAACGCGATGCTATTTCCTTATTGTAGCCGACACCCTACGACTACGCCTAGATATCAAATGCTTATAGAACTACATGCGAATTAACAGACGGCGGCGTTAATAAACAGCCACCATTTTGAAGCAGTAGACTTCCCAGAAAGGCTCCGTTGTAGTGAACCTTCCTAGCGAACTTAAGTAATTTTTTTTATCTAAAATACTTGTAAATTGGCAAAATTTTGACTTGAATATATCTTTAAATGATGAAACAGTTTTAAAACTTAACATGTTGAAAGTAGACAGAAGGGAACTAATGCAAAAATGGTTGCAAATTTAACAACTTTAACAGTTGATTCACAATATTAAACGATTTCCAAACATAGCAAAGGTTACTATGTTTTTTTTTTTTCTTAAAATAAAATAAAATAAAATAAAAAACATGAAAGGTGTTGCATCGGTGAGTCAATTTTATCAATTGACCTTTTTAATTTATATTGGACACACGAACTACCTTCAAGTCAAACTGAATTGCGAGCTGAAGTGCAGCCATCAAAAGACATGATGCCAAAAGTGTTATATACAATTATAACAAAAGTCACTGTTAAATTTTAGTAATCATGGTGTAGCTGAAGATATTGATTGTTCTTTGATTGCACCAGGTTACATGTTACAATATTACCAATAAATTCATATTATTTTAAAAATTGAGTTTTATCTTTGTTACATACAGTATTGCACACTACACTCACCGGCCACTTTATTAGGTACACCATTCTAGTAACGGGTTGGACCCCCTTTTGCCTTCAGAACTGCCTCAATTCTTCGTGGCATTGATTCAACAAGGTGCTGGAAGCATTCCTCAGAGGGTTTGGTCCATATTGACATGATGGCATCACACAGTTGGTGCAGATTTGTCGGCTGCACATCCATGATGCGAATCTCCCGTTCCACCAAATCCCAAAGATGCTCTATTGGATTGAGATCTGGTGACTGTGGAAGCCATTTGAGTAACTCATTGTCATGTTCAAGAAACCAGTCTGAGATGATTCCAGCTTTATGACATGGCACATTATCCTGCTGAAAGTAGCCATCAGAAGTTGGGTACATTGTGGTCATAAAGGGATGGACATGGTCAGCAACAATACTCAGGTAGGCTGTGGCGGTCCAACGATGCTCAATTGGTACAAAGGGGCCCAAAGAGTGCCAAGAAAATATTCCCCACACCATTACACCACCACCACCAGCCTGAACCGTTGATACAAGGCAGGATGGATCCATGCTTTCATGTTGTTGACGCCAAATTCTGACCCTACCATCTGAATGTCGCAGCAGAAATCGAGACTCATCAGACCAGGCAACCTTTTTTCAATCTTCTATTGTCCAATTTCGATGCGCTTGTGCAAATTGTAGCCTCAGTTTCCTGTTCTTAGCTGAAAGGAGTGGCACCTGGCGTGGTCTTCTGCTGCTGTAGCCCATCTGCCTCAAAGTTCGACGTACTGTGGTTTCAGAGATGCTCTTCTTCCTACCTTGGTTGTAACGGGTGGTTATTTGAGTCACTGTTGCCTTTCTATCAGCTCGAACCAGTCTGGCCATTCTCCTCTGACCTCTGGCATCAACAAGGCATTTCCGCCCACAGAACTGCCGCTCACTGGATATTTTTTCTTTTCGGACCATTCTCTGTAAACCCTAGAGATGGTTGTGCGTGAAAATCCCAGTAGATCAGCAGTTTCTGAAATACTCAGACCAGCCCTTCTGGCACCAACAACCATGCCATGTTCAAAGTCACTCAAATCACCTTTCTTCCCCATACTGATGCTCGGTTTGAACTGCAGGAGATTGTCTTAAACCATGTCTACATACCTAAATGCACTGAGTTGCCGCCATGTGATTGGCTGATTAGAAATTAAGTGTTAACGAGCAGTTGGACAGGTGTAACTAATAAAGTGGCCGGTGAGTGTATATACAACGTTGTAAGATTAGTCAGCAATTTGTAAGGGCATAAGTCACTGTTTGTAAGATTGCCAACGGCCTCGGGTTGACAGGTATGCATATAGCGCAACAAAATTAGTCAGCCCCACCAACACATACACGGATACATAGTGCCTTCCACCTCACTCCATCCTGTAGTGGCATCCTGTCAACCCCCCCCCCCCCCCCCCCATCTTCCTCTTCCATTCTACCTGGTTGTCCTCTTTAGACCCCGGCTGCGGCCGGTGAAGTGGTGGGATATCGTTCTCTCTGGGTGGGGGTCCTCTACTACACTCAGCCTTCATGGGGGACTTGCTGTGGTCCCAGCCAGATGGGCGGTTGCAGCGGTGGCATTGGGTTCGGTCAGGGTAGGAGGGTATGTGTGTGTTTGGTTGCGCGCCTCTTCGACCTTTTCCCAAAGGCTGGTTGGCATCGACTCAGATGGGCTGGGGGATTGCCCTGGGTCCTGCGGGACTGTGGATGGAGTAGCACACCTTGTCCTCTCACCTTTCGGTTGGTGGGGGCGATCCTGTGCCTTCCCACGCAAGTTTCTTTTTCTGCAAGACTAACACGCATCAGAATAAGTACATGCATGACTAGGTGGAACCAGACACATTCAGGTAAACAAAATTGTTGGTGCCAGGATTAGAGATCACATAGCTGAAAAGTAGGACGTTGATTCATTCATTATCACAGGAGATTTGTCCTGGTACTGCTTTCCCTCATTACTAACACTGCTTGTGCACTTACTTTTCCTTGTCATCTTTCAATCTGACCTGCCCCCCCTCTTCTTGTCCAACAGTTTCTGGGTGTCTTTTCCCCTACATGATGTAGTCTGGTAATAAAAGACATATTGCATTAGCACCACTACTTACATTAGGTACCATGTGCATTTAATATGTATTTTTGTTGTTTTCTTGATTTCTCTCTATCCCCACTAAACACTTTTCTTTCGGTTGCTTTCTCTGAATGAACGAAACAACACAATATACTGTAAATAGCTGGTGACATGGATATGAAGCCTTCAGGAACTTAGAAACAACAGTAGCTACAAACTGACAGTTTTTACTAAGCCAAAAGAATATTGAATGCACGTTTCCTGGTTCCAGCTCCAGATCAGAATGAGTATTATTGGCTTTACGTACCTGGAGAATTTAGAAACAATTGAATTAAAAACATATGTTTTGCATATGAATACATTTTGATGCTTTTAAGACGTTATTTGTCTCGACATGTATTTTTCTTCCAACATCTTAAAGCCTTGTTTCCACCAAAGGGTGTTCTCTGTGCTTTGCTATGGTATGGTTATTATTAGTCTTGTGACTTTTGTCCTGCTGATGTGAGCATGTTTGGTCGATATTCATGGGAATCTCCGGTAAATCCTCCTCCAGTCAACTGGATTCACACTCGCTCAGTATGTCGTCTGTAGCGGATTAGATCAGCTTGTTCCCTTGACATCTGCATCTATTCCATATGTCTGCGTACCTGCATTGATTCAATCTAATCTTCACATACGAACACGGTGCTATGAGAAACGGGATGTGTCCGCATATGTGCGGAAGCATGGGGATCTCCTGCCGCGTTACCCACAGATAATGCTGCAACGTGGTAATAGACTTATTCCATCAAAGCAACGGGTTGCTTGGTATGAGACGTCAATCACAGGCGATTGGGCAGCGATGTAACTCAACAGGTTGTAGAGTATAATGATGTGCAGCTATATAATAAGATGCAGTGTGAGTTATATCCACATGCGGCAGCCTGCTGAGGATCCCTGCGAATTGGGACTGACCTCTGCGATGGACAGTAATTGACACCCCTGCTGAAAATGTTGTTTTTCTTGTTCAGGCCACAATTACACCACAAAATGTGGATCCTAAACACTGTAAGTTCATTTTAAAGACACGCGGTACTTTCAAGGTAATGTGTAGTCCCAGAAAAGAAAGGCATTGGTAAACTAGGCAACTTCTTACAAACAAGTGGCGTTCGCAGACAATTTGGGGGACAGGTGCTCAGTAGGGAAACAAAGGGCACTTTTTGCATCGTATGTAACTGCCAGTCCAGCTGCCTTGTTAGAACAATGTCAATTAATAAAAGAAAGGAAAAACATTGCAAATGTATTATGTAATTACATATCCCAAAGTATCAGTACTAGTACTAAAAATGCAACCACATTACTAAATATTGAGCTTTAATAATGTAAACAATGTGCGGCTCCTTTACGAGGCGCTCTGGATGTGTGGGCTGTGACATAGGGAGAAGCAAGCAAGAAGTCAGAGAGAACGGGCTGGGAGCGAGTGATAGCAGTCGCACTCCACAGCAGTCCGCGGTATGATTGCTTTCATTGTTCTCACATTAAAGTGAGTGAAGCTATTCCTGACTCTTCTCCTCTCTCAGCCGAGGTCATTACAGTATATAGTTTTATTTATTTTTCCTACCGACACAGGTTGTGTACTGGTAGCCATGTTACAAATATTCATTGATTCGTGGCGAGGGGCCAGCCTAGCTTTTTTAATTGGTGGGACTGGACATTCAGCTAATTTAGAGTTGCACAGAGACAAAAGCAACTTCGCAAGACAAATAGTTAAACAACTGAGGTTTAGGGAGGCACACACATTAACATTATGTGTTACCTCTGCGTAAGGGTTGTAGACGAGGAAAGGCGTGGATGGACGCTATTGTACTGTGTTGCTCCTGCTGCAAGTCACGTGCCTCCTTCGTGTCTGCACTGTGCGTTCACGTTGAGAAATGATGGGCAGTTGGGCACACAGTAAGGTGTGTGTTTACATGTTTGGAGGACAGATGGCGCTGTCACCGTTATTATAGCTGTGGCACTTGAGGGGCATTACATGCATTACTAATATAATAATGATCATGACTAAATAACCTTAACAAGGGCACTTACTCGGTTAAGAGGGCAAGCTGCCAGTGCTTGAGCACCACCTGACATCTGTGTGTGCATGTCAGTGTTACAACCATACATGGGTAAAGACATGTTGGGATAACAATTGGATAATATAATAGGCTTACTACTAGAGTATCATAGTTGCGCTGTAACAGTTGCTGCTTAAGTAGCAAATGTGTGAGTTATTACCACTTGGTATACTTAAGCCATTTCAGAATGTTCAGGTAACAAAAATTATGTCTACATGAAGGTAAACAGGCAGATAAAGAACAAGCGCTCGTAATAAACACCAGCCCTCTCTCGTAAAATCCGCTAGGCTGTCGTTTACGAGACTCGTCAGTCTACTTTGAAGGCCTCTTCCAGCCGTCAACGTCCACTACAGCTGGTCGCCTCTGCTAATCGTTGATAATGGAGAGCTGGAGGGGAAAGCGAAGCGAGACTCACTGGAGGGCTTTCACTGCTCAGAACAGTCTACATGATGTACAGTAGCACAAGACGCTAAAGTAAGCTAACAAGAACAGGATGTGGCGAACCTAATAGCGTTCCAATATATACTGGATGTAGTATAGTAGTATAGTTTTGGTGTTTAAAAAATGTCATGAAAGAATGGCTAATTACAAAAAATAAATAAGTAAATCAAAGTTCAGTGGTAAAATCTGTGGGTCAATCTGTTCCACAGCCCAGTTTATGACTTAATTTACTTGTATTATTCAATTTTCCCAAATGAAAGAAGTATGAAACTTTCCACAAATCAATGCCAGCAGCACTGTGTATTTTTTAAAAAGAAGAATATTGAAAAATGTAATTATATAGAATATGTTACAGTGTGTGCATGTAATTATTTTTGTTCAACTGTTGTTGGTTCAATCCTGCAGTGGCGCTTCTAGGATTTTTCTGAAACGGGCCAAGAAGGGGGCATATGTAAGCCTCAGAGGCCATGGGTTGCTGTCTTTTTTTGGTCAATGAAGGAGATTGTACCGTTTCTCATAGGCACCATCTAACTGTTTGCATTATTCTAACACACCCAATATAAAATAAATAGCACTTATACCATAGTTTAAGGAAAACAAGCAGAATAGGACATAAGAGATGAACAACGCCTTCATATCACGGAAGCCCAGCGGGTGCATCATACAACTGACTGAGCAAGATTGACGCACCAACTCTCACAGCCAGTTCTCTCAGGCAGTCCAGAACAAATGCTAGGACACTCTGTTCCAACACAAGGAACACCTTAGAACTCCCGATATCCAACTGATAACACGACTGACAAGACTCCAAGAGCCCCTTTGATGCAGAGGTGGCAAAATCCACAACTCTTGTTGCTCGGACAACATTAAGTCCCGAATCCTCCTGTCCAATCCACAAACAGATAATAATCCTAATAACGCTATTTTTCCTGCGCACAGCCCGCCCCGCAATAGCCTGAAAAAGACTCAATGTTTAACTAAGCATGGTCATTAATTTCGGGAACCTTTTGTTGACGTGTGATAGGGTGACTTTGCCTCCCCGCCTGAGTGTTTCTGTTTCCCCTTGCCCTTTTGATCGCTGTCGACCTGAATAAATTGTCAACTTGTTTTCGGTGAGCCTTCTTCATACCTTTAAAAATTTAGTCAGTACAAAGGGTTAAGACTAAGGTGAACGCGCAGAGTTTGGCCTTCTGTGCGGGTCCGGCTGGAGTAATTCCGTCGGTCTGGCTAGAAGGTCAGATTCCTTCAGTCAACAAGGCAAAACACAGATAATCCTGCATGCGAGGACCGTCAAGAAAAGATGTACCAGTAAAGTTTTTAATAATTCGTATTTAATCATACTGTGTGCAAGTAAGGATAAAACACATGGAACAATAATTTTAATCACTTGTTTGAAAAGCCATTTTAAACACAAAAAGCAGCATGAATATTTAACGTATTCTAGAAACAACATTATCTCATTTTCTCTCACTTCAGAAAGGAAGGATTTGCCCATTGCCATGCTTTGTGCTACAATGACAAACAAATTCATCCAAATCCAATGACTTTGCTTGTTGAGATTTTATGCTTAGCACTAGGCATGTGCCGGTTACCAGTTTCACGGTTTACCGTGGTGTGAAAACGTTGCGGTTTCAAAACCACTAAAATTTTCCGTCAGACCGTAGTACGGTATTCGTCATCTTTCTTGTGTCAAAAATGCAGTCAGAAGCAGCTTGGCGCAGCAGCGCTCACCCCCTCCCGTTTGTTGCTGTGTGTGAAAGTAACGCTATCGGCTAGCCAGCCAGCTAACCCAAAAAACAAATACTCCAAATATAAGGCGTACTGTTCTTCAATTTACTGAGCTCTCAAATCGTGGTAAGTTTAATATACAAAATGAATACATTTAAAATGTTGTACAATTAGATTTTTCCATGTGAGTAGCTTCAACAGATTAGCACCATGGAAAAAGTTCGCCAAAAACAAAACACACATTTTCCTTTCAAATTCAATATAAAAACTAACTAAAAGCTTACAAAGATAATTGTTAGCCTATGCTTACCTGGGAGAGCAACTTCATTGAGTGTGACACCCGCAGAGTGATAAAACAAGCTTGAGTCGCTTGAATGAAGGGGAAAAAGTGATAGCGTCAAAGATCGCTAATTGCGAAAGATGATCTTGCCCTAAGCACAAATCCACGTTTGCTGGATCAAGGAGAGGTCTCACTCCCAATGATTTTTTAAATTTTATTTTATTTTTTAGATGAAACCTTTCCACAACAATATTGACATTTTAACTAACTTATACATTTTTAAGTAACTTATGAATTCTTTATGTTCTTTTTAACACAAAGGCATGACATCATGTAGACTAGAGTTGACACAGTGGCTGAAAATGGCGAAACTTCACTTAAGTTTTTCCACCCTCAAAAAAAAAAAGTCATGCAGTATAAATTTCTAAAAAATTTTATTCAGAAGTGTTTTTACTTTTTTATAGAAATTATTTTGTTCTTGCTCTAATCTTGAGCAACTTGAGCTGTGGCTGTGAGTATAGTCTATAAGTTATATTTAGTCTAATTTTATTTAAAATATTTTTTATTGATTATTTATTTTAACAATATATTCATGTTCCAATTTGCAACTATGGTCAGAAAAAAAAAATCCTGTTCAATGGAAAAAAGTTTTTTTTTTTTTTAACACATACATCTCAAAATTTTTTGGAGCTATAATTGCAATACCGTGATACCGTGAAACCGCGGTATTTTTGCTCACGGTTATCGTACCGTCAAAATATCATACCGGCACATGCCTGCTTAGCACATCCAAGTGACCCAGAAGTGCTTCACCCATCGTTGTCCTCAAGCGGTTCTTAATAAGTGCTAGGACTGAAAAACTTCTTTTACAAGATGCATCACGTAATATAATTATCAATATTTCCTGACTAATTTTTTATCAAGACCTGTAAATATGCCGTTGCAAAAGTCCACTCTGCTGAAAATGAATGCATGCATAAGTTTTTCCCGGTTTTGTTGAGTCAGAAGCCTCTTAATTCTGGCTATATTTTTTAGGTGGTAATAAGCAGATTTAGTGACGGACATCAAATTTTAGGTCTGAGTCAATAATTACGCCAAGGTCTCTGACTTGATTTGTAGCTATAAGAAACATTGTGCTAAGGTGCCTGCTTATCTTTGACCTTTCCTTTTTTGGCCCAAAAACGATCACTTTTGTCTTCTCCACATTTAACTGGAGAAAATTCTGGCACATCCATTCATTGATTTGATGAATGCATTTACTCAGGGAGACTAAGGGACTATAATCATGTGGGACACAGAAATGTAGAGTTGTGTGTCATTTGCATAGGTGTGATAGGAGATGTCATACTGTTCCATAATCTGAGCTAGGGGAAGCATATAGATGTTAAATATGAGTGGTCCAAGAATTGACCCATGAGGGACTCCATACGTGAATTTGGTTCATTCTGACTGATGGTTTCCGATTGACACAATATTTACTGTACATATACATATTTAGCATAATACTGTATGTGTCTTCTTGTAGGTAGTTTTGAGAAAACTGTGACTCAAACATTTTCCTTTTTGTGAATTATTATTATTTTTTTTTGTTCTTGTCATTTTGCTGATCATCCCCTAAAAATCTCAGAAGCGGTATGACTTAGTTGTCTTCTCTTCTCCCTGGGAAAAAAATGAAATCCAAGGTACCACTGTACTTCTACTACTCCTATTTCTACTGCGATTGCCACCACGACTGCATATACGCAATTGGAATTTAACTCAGTCTCTCCCAGCCATTTTTACCAGAGCAAGGCCCTTCGCTCCTGGCTGTTTTTCTGGATTTTGACTGGTTTTGCAAGGCCCACAGAAAATTCTGTTCTATTGCTATATAAACATGGAACCCACCAAAAGAAAGATTAGACTCTCTTCTTTCAGCAGAAAAAAAGTAAGTTCATATTTTTTTCCGTTCTTTAGAAATCAGCATTAGAAAATAGCTTAGTTTGAGCAATTTTCCAATTTCTGATGAAAAAACGGAGAAAATTAGCTTTTTGTAAACGCATACATTTTAAATAGAGCTTTTGATGGCAAAGTAACAATGTATTCACACATCACAACTGAGAGATTAGGGTTTGTCGCCGAGATGACGCCGTTGTCGCCACGTCAGCGGTGTAAACTTTTCCCTCATCGTTGTCTGTCTCACAAAGATGGATTATTTTTGCGTTTCTGCGGGGTCTGCTCGGCGAGCTGCTGCACTGGGGGTCTCACTCGTTTTGCTCGGTCATCCAGCGCCTGGCCTCCCAGGTGTCCTCTCGGTTGTTTTGTTTGGTCGGACCTGCCCGACCGTTCACTGCTGTTGAATCGGGTTGCCTGGTCTTACAAAATGCGCTACTGCCCTCCAGTGGCCAGTTTTATTTCTTTAAAATGGGTTTGGAGCATTGTTCTTTGTTTCTCAGATAGAGCGGAAGCTATATTTTCTTCTCACAAGAAAAAAAAAAAAAAAAAAAAAAGACGTATAAATATGATTTTGGGACAGTGAAGCATTTAAAAATAGAACGTATTTATACGTTTCTGGGAGCAAATGAGTTAACCACAATAATTATGACCGCCACCAACAACACACTTTGTTTCATATATTTATTAATTCATCTTCAGTAGAGTTTATCCTCATGAGGGTAGGATATCTAGGCTGAGTTAAATCACATATCAAATTTGATCCTCGAGCAAAAATGTGGGCAGATTTCTTACTCAATTCAAGGGTTATACAATGTATCATTTTTCCATTTTACCTATCATACCCTAAAAATATCCCAGAATCCCAAAGAACCACTGCCTTATGCTATTCTCACTGGGAAAATGACACAAAATAAAACAATAAAACCACACCAAAATAGCACTCCACAATCCCCCCCATAAAAGTAATAAACTGCCCTCGTGGCGTTTGAGTAACCGCTCCCCACCCTTGTGCCAGAATAAAATATTGTATGATTCACCCCAACATTAATACCACGGTAATAGTGGTATCTTGACCTACAAGTTATGTTTCCCGTGACCAAACTCATAACTGAATTGATTGTATATTTTCAATGCCAGTGTTTTTTAAGAAATTGGCTCATTCATGCAATCATTTATCTTTAGTGAGAGTCATGTTACTTTAAACATATTGGACACGGGGTGGCCAGGATGTGCTCCATCATTTGTAAAGCGATAGTGAAACTGAATCTTGTTGTTTCTAAACTAAAAAAGAAAACAGAGTTGGAGTCCGCTCGGGGCCGTGCACTACGTAAACTATCAACATTCTCGTCATACCAGTGAGGTCTCCTAAAGGCCACGTTGAGCCCTAAAACAAACATGACCCCAGCACAGAGTCACGACCCTCACGGGTGCCACTGTGGCTGCTTTGTTCGATAAGCAACTTTAAGGCCAAAATGATAAAAAGCTCAAAATATTAGAAACAGCCCTCAGTGAGGCTCTTAAACATGATGTAGCTGTATCCGTTCTTCCGTCTGTTCTTTCACCCGCCTGTCTGACCATCTGCAGCGCGCACGGCTACATTTTCCGCCGCATTTTTAGTATTTTCAGCTTCTCACTTGCGAGACAGCCAGCTCCACATTCCAATTTCGGCATGACTTCTTAAATGCTTCTTTTACAACATCTCTGTTGAGATTAAATTGTCACCATTGACAGCTGTCACTCACACTCCAGCAGATGGGTTTCTATGGCAATTGGCGACGACACTCATTGGGTACCAATGCACATATTTCATATGACTTACATGCGTACAGTGCTGTTGGCCAAAGAAGACGGAAGACACAGGAACATTGAGGTCAGATTGCCCATGATTCCTCATAGTTTTGCTTTTCATGTTGTCAGCCCGTTCTTTGGTCTTCTTTCTTTTCTCCATGCTCAATGTGGTACACACAAGGACACAGGATAGAGGTTGAGTCAACTTTAATCCATTTTAACTGGCTGCAAGTGTGATTTAGTTACTGCCAATACCTGTTATGTGGCACAGGTAAGTAACAGGTGCTGTTAATTACAAAAATTAGAGAAGCATCACATCATTTTTCAAAGAGTGCCAATACTTTTGTCCGGCCAATTTTTGGAGTTTTGTGTAAAATGATCATGATTTATATATTTTTTTCCATCCAAGATATTACTACCAAAGCATTTGTAACTGCAATCATTTTCTGGGAGGAATTGAGCATTATCTGACAGAATTGCAGAGGTGCCAATACTTTTGGCCAGCACTGTATATGATACAGTAAAATTGTGCAGTGCTACAAATAATCACATTAGGAGATTATAAAATAATAAGTGCCATATCAATACGGAGAATTATCATCAGACAGGAGTGAGTGAGTGAGTGAGTGAGTGAGTGAGTGAGTGAGTGAGTGAGTGAGTGAGTGAGTGAGTGAGTGAGTGAGTGAGTGAGTGAGTGAGTGAGTGAGTCAGTGAGTCAGTGAGTCGGTGAGTGGGTGAGTGAGTGAGTCAGTGAGTCAGTGACTGAGTCAGTGAGTGAGTGAGTGAGTTGGTCCCCTGGCAGATAGCAGGTTAGTTACTTCAGTGTGCAAGCAACAGTAAATGATTGGTTGTTAGGCTAGTAGTCAGCTGGTCAGTAAGATTAAGTTGGTGAGTTACCTGGCCCATCATTTTATTCATTGGTTCATTTGTTATTATCTGCTTTGTCAGTGAGTTGTGGAGAAGAAAAAAGTTGACACGAACTTTTGATTCCGGCCTTCAAAGCAGAATAGTTTGATTGCGGGAATTGCTCCGCAACCATATGAATGGAACGCTCTCGCTCCAATGATTTCAGTACTCACACACGTCACTTTGGGCATGCACAGTCACTGCTACTAAGCACTCAAAACAGCAAACATGGCGGAACGTCGGCTTTAATATATTGTTTTTATAATATGTTCAGTTTAAATATACAGGGTAGTCAACCACCAATTGTGCAAGTTCTCCTACTTGAAAAGATTAGAGAGGCCTGTAATTGTCAACATGGGTAAACCTCAACCATGAGAGACAGAATGTGGAAAAAAAACAAAAAATCACATTATTTGATTTTTAAAGAATTTATTTCCAAATTAGAGTGGAAAATAAGTATTTCGTCACCTACAAACAAGCAAGATTTCCGGCTGTCAAAGAGGTTTAACTTCTAACGACGGCTAATGAGGCTCCACTCGTTACTGTATTAATGGAACCTGTTTTAACTCATTATCGGTATAAAAGACACCTGTCCACAATCTCATTCCGTCACACTCCAAACTCCACTATGGCCAAGACCAAGGAGCTGTCGAAGGACACCAGAGACAAAATTGTAGACCTGCACCAGGCTGGGAGGACTGAATCTGCAATAGGTAAAACGCTTTGTGTAAAGAAATCAAATATGGGAGCAATTATTATAAAATGGAAGACATACAAGACCACTGATAATCTCCCTCGATCTGGGGCTTCATGCAAGATCTCACCCCGTGGCGTCAAAATAACAAAAGCGGTGAGCAAAAATCCCAGAACCACACGGGGGGACCTAGTGAATGACCTACAGAGAGCTGGGACCACAGTAACAAAGGCTACTATCAGTAACACAATGCGCCGCCAGGGACTCAAATCCTGCACTGCCAGACGTTTCCCCCTGCTGAAGCCAGTACATGTCCAGGCCCGTCTGCGGTTCACTAGAGATCATTTGGATGATCCAGAAGATGACTGGGAGAATGTGTTATGATCAGATCAAACCAAAATAGAACTTTTTGGTAGAAACACAGGTTCTCGTGTTTGGAGGAGAAAGAATACTAGATTGCATCCGAATAACACCATACCCACTGTGAAGCATGGGGGTGGAAACATCATGATTTAGGGCTGTTTTTCTGCAAAGGGACTAGGACGACTGATTTGTGTAAAGGAAAGAATGAATGGGGCCATGTATCGAGAGATTTTGAGTGAAAATCTTCCGTCGGCAAGGGCATTGAAGATGAGACATGGCTGGGTCTTTCAGCATGACAATGATCCCAAACACACAGCCAGGGCAACAAAGGAGTGGCTTCATAAGAAGCATTGGAGGTCCTGGAGTGGCCTAGCCAGTCTCCAGATCTCAACCCTATAGAAAATCTGTGGAGGGAGTTAAATGTCCGTGTTGCCCAATGACAGCCCCAAAACATCACTGCTATAGAGGACATCTTCATGGAGGAATGGGCCAAAATACCAGCAACATTGTGTGAAAAGCTTGTGAAGAGTTACAGAAAACGTTTGGCCTCCGTTATTGCCAACAAAGGGTACACAACAAAGTATTGAGATGAACTTTTGGTATAGACCAAATACTTATTTTCCACCATGATCTGCAAAAAAATAAATTCTTTAAAAATCAAACAATGTGATTTTCGTTTTTTTTTTCCCCACATTCTGTCTCTCATGGTTGAGGTTTACCCATGTTGACAATTACAGGCCTCTGTAATATTTTCAAGTGGGAGAACTTCCACAATTAGTGGTTGACTAAATACTTATTTGCCCCACTGTACAGTGGTACCTCGAGTGGTTGACTAAATACTTATTTGCCCCACTGTACAGTGGTACCTCGACATGCGATCGCTTCGACACACAATCTTTTCGACATCCAACATAAAATTTGACTCGCCGTCTGTTTCTATATCCGACGGAATGCTGGAAATACAACAACTTATGACAGCGTCGCAATTTCATTGTTTTCCCGCAAGACGCACACACGGCAAATTTTGTTATGAGAGAAATCGACATGGGTTCCAAGAATGTTAAAGCAGGTGGTGAAAAAAGAAAAATGGCAAGGCTTACCAATGGAAAAATATGAGCGTGGGGTGCTTGTCCGTGAACTGCTTGACAATGCTTCTCCGACCTCCGTTTGCCTTTCTTTATAAGTAAAGGTGACAACCATCGCTAAAGAGATCGCCAGCTTCGTCAGGTTTTCAATCATTTATTTCAGAACTTATGTAAAAAAAAAAAAAAAAAAACACGCCAACAGCCCCCAACAATAGGACGTTTAAAGTGAAAGGAGCACTATCTCAACTGCACTCGCTCACTCTGCCGATAGCCCCGCGGTGCGTTCAGGTACACCGCACAAAATACGACTGCCACATTAGAACCTGATTTGTTAAATTTTTATATTATTATATTATTATTCCAATTTTTATTCATAATGCATTTGTTTTGCTCTTTGTAATTGCTAGTTGCAATAGTAACAGCTGTATTTATTAAGGATTCAGTGCAGGTTTTCGGCCTGTGGAACAAATTAATGGAATTATAAATAAATATATATATATATATATACTGGACTGTCTCAGGAAATTAGAATACACAATATTCTAATTTTTTGAGACAGTCCTGTGTATATATACAGGACTGTCTCAGGAAATTAGAAAACACAATATTCTAATTTCCTGACTGTCTGTTTCGCCACATTTCAGGCTTCAAACATAAAGATATAAAATTTTATTTTTTTGTCAAGAATCAACAACAAGTGGGACACAATCGTGAAGTGGAACAAAATTTATTGGATAATTTAAACTTTTTTAACAAATAAAAAACTGAAAAGTGGGGCGTGCAATATTATTCGGCCCCCTTACGTTAATACTTTGTAGCGCCACCTTTTGCTCCAATTACAGCTGCAAGTCGCTTGGGGTATGTTTCTATCAGTTTTGCACATCGAGAGACTGACATTCTTGCCCATTCTTCCTTGCAAAACAGCTCGAGCTCAGTGAGGTTGGATGGAGAGTGTTTGTGAACAGCAGTCTTCAGCTCTTTCCACAGATTCTCGATTGGATTCAGGTCTGGACTTTGACTTGGCCATTCTAACACCTGGATACGTTTATTTTTGAACCATTCCATTGTAGATTTGGCTTTATATTTTGGATCATTGTCCTATTGGAAGATAAATCTCCGTCCCAGTCTCAGGTCTTGTGCAGATACCAACAGGTTTTCTTCCAGAATGTTCCTGTATCTGGCTGCATCCATCTTCCCGTCAATTTTAACCATCTTCCCTGTCCCTGCTCAAGAAAAGCAGGCCCAAACCATGATGCTGCCACCACCATGTTTGACAGTGGGGATGGTGTGTTCAGGGTGATGAGCTGTGTTGCTTTTACACCAAACATATCGTTTTGCATTGTGGCCAAAAACTTCAATTTTGGTTTCATCTGACCAGAGCACCTTCTTCCACATGTTTGGTGTGTCTCCCAGGTGGCTTGTGGCAAACTTTAAATGAGACTTTTTATGGATATCTTTGAGAAATGGCTTTCTTCTTGCCACTCTTCCATAAAGGCCAGATTTGTGCAGTGTACGACTGATTGTTGTCCTATGGACAGACTCTCCCACCGCAGCTGTAGATCTCTGCAGTTCATCCAGAGTGATCATGGGCCTCTTGGCTGCATCTCTGATCAGTTTTCTCCTTGTTTGAGAAGAAAGTTTGGAAGGACGGCCGGGTCTTGGTAGATTTGCAGTGGTCTGATGCGCCTTCCATTTCAATATGATGGCTTGCACAGTGCTCCTTGAGATGTTTAAAGCTTGGGAAATCTTTTTGTATCCAAATCCGGCTTTAAACTTCTCCACAACAGTATCTCGGACCTGCCTGGGGTGTTCCTTGGTTTTCATAATGCTCTCTGCACTTTAAACAGAACCCTGAGACTATCACAGAGCAGGTGCATTTATACGGAGACTTGATTACACACAGGTGGATTCTATTTATCATCATCGGTCATTTAGGACAACATTGGATCATTCAGAGATCCTCACTGAACTTCTGGAGTGAGTTTGCTGCACTGAAAGTAAAGGGGCCGAATAATATTGCACGCCCCACTTTTCAGTTTTTTATTTGTTAAAATTATCTAATAAATGTTGTTCCACTTCACGATTGTGTCCCACTTGTTGTTGATTCTTGACAAAAAAATTAAATTTTATATCTTTATGTTTGAAGCCTGAAATGTGGCGAAAGGTTGCAAGATTCAAGGGGGCCGAATACTTTTGCAAGGCACTGTATAATATATTTAATATATTTAATATATAGTTCTTGTGTCTTCCGGGCTGAGGAGGTTGTTGTCAAGGCATCAATGGCTGTCGCCTTGTAAAACTGCACTACCCTCTAGGGCCTGAAATGAATACTACATCATTTTCAGGCGAAATTTCGACATCCGTAATTGCCACATCGTTCCAATGGAGACGGAACCAAGAAAGAAGCATGTAAATGCAAACATGAAATGTGTCTTATTCTTGGAGCATCACCATGTAAACGGCCCCTAAATCGGTCGGTTAGTCAGTCATTGTGTTGTGTTGGTTGGTTAGCTGGTAAATCAATTGTCAGTAAGTGAAGATATTCTACTAGTCAAGTACAATAGTTATCAGTCAGTTTGAATAGGGGTAATCGGCAAGTTAAACATTAAGTCCCTTTTTTGGTCAATTGGGTCACTAGTTGGTTTCATGGCAGGTTACTCAGCTGGTTGTCCTGCCAGTTAACGATAGTACTGTAGAAATGTGAAATTTCACTTAATTTAATATACCAAACACTGCGTGGCCCTCCCGAGTAATTTTTTTTATGCGAGTTCATTTTGTATATCATCATTCTTTTACAGCTTTCTTTGCCCCCCCATAAGAGAGGCTGCGATGGGATTCTGGATCAAACTCAAGACTCATTTGGCCTCAGCAAGAACGAGCTCTCTTATCTTGAAAACAGCCATTTAGTGTTAATTAATCCTTTGGAGTGAAACCTCCCCCGACAACAAATTCTCTTTGGTTGTTAGGCTTTCATGCTGTAAGTGCTAGTTCTCATGGTTGTAGTATAAAACAAACAAACAAAAAGAAAAAAAAAAACAGAAGCCCAAACCTGATTGTCTCTGGCGCTCGTGTCGTGCCAGCTGCTTTCTAAACCATTGTGCCGTCACGCTTTAAAGGCAACACGGACTCGGGGAATTGCGGGAAACTTTTCATGTTGCTTATTGGCCTCCAACAACACAATTAAGCTTTCCTGGCGGCTCTTGTTTCTTTGATGTCTCAAATGTTGCACATTTGTGCCCTGGACCGACTGGACCGACACCACTGACTTGTCCTCTTTGTCATGAGCTGCCAGATGAATACCGCAAAACATTTACACACACATATGCACAAACACACATTTGCAAACATCAGTGCTTTTCCACAAAATTTTAGGGATGTTTTGGGTTATGAGAGATGTGTTTGATGATTGCAAGGGGAAAACCGTAGTTTGCTGCATCAGAGACATTACAGAATCAGTAGCAATATTTCAGAGAGTTGGGGTTTGAAACAAGATTAAGATTTCAAGCATGGGATTAGATATCCTGTCATGCTTGCAAGCCTGATTGAAATTTCAAACAAGGGTATTCATTCTGAGTTTAAGTTGCAAACACAGGTTACGAAATTAGGTTTTCAAGCAAGGCTCAGGTTTTCAACTTTTTGCAATGCCAGCATTTCAAGACAGCTATAAAGGCAGACTTGTGGTCCATTTTGTTGTTCTGAATCTCCAACTTGCTTCTAGCTCTTCTCACGGCCTGTCAGGCTAACATGAGGCGACAATCTTCTGATGCTGGAGCGTTCCCAGGCCGTACCAGCAGTCCCAAAGCTTTTCACCTCAAACTGCATTTATCCAGACGCAACACCAGCAAACATTCGTCGACAAGTCAAGTATGTATTTCCGTCAAGAAAGAATACCAAAAACTATTAATCAAATTTATAATGGAGCTTTAACATAGACTAAATACTACATTAAATATTAACGCCTAAATTTCGAGATAGGGTTAGGGTAATTCTTGCCACGGTAATGGGTTCAAAGTAGATTTTCCTCTTTTTTCTCTTTTTTTTTTTTTTTTTTTTTTTTTTTTTTAATAAATCCTCCTCAGCCACTTAGACACGAAGAATAAGAGTCTGAGTGTCCTTATAGTCTAAACAGTTTTAATGTATCGCATTGGAGTTTAATATACTCCCATTGTGGTTGTTCATTATGTTTTAATAGGAGAATGCAGCAAACAGGAATGGGCTTCGGGGAGACAGAAAGGAAGAAAGCAGACAGAAGTGGAGAAGAACAAACAACAACAACAAATACATTATTTAAAGTTATCGTTATCTAATTATATTTATTCATCTGTGGACATCATGTGTGAGGACAGATAACCTGGGGCCTGAAAGTAGAATTTCAACACATAAAACTAACGATATTCTGGTTGACTATCCAGCAAAATTGTAACATTAGATGAAATAAAATGTATAAATTGTTTTTGTTTTACGGAATTTTTCCCAAGAGTTAAATGACACACAGAATAGTATATACAGTTGTGTAATGACAATAAAGGCATTCTATTCTATTCTATTCTATTCTATTTTACACTACTGTATCATGACAGTGTTTTATGTAATGCCCTCTCATAAAAATTCTGTGACTGGGAAAGATCAGATCAGATTTTCAGATTAAATACAGGTGGAAACGCTATCAGGCTAAAGTAAAAGTGGTATCACTTTTATTAGGCAACCTGGCGAATCCCACTGTTACTCGCTTTTTATTTTCAAATTAAAAGTGAGAAGGTGACTTTCACTGTGACTTTGTCCCAGTGATTTGCACCGACACGC
Organism: Corythoichthys intestinalis; assembly: GCF_030265065.1. Classification (NCBI taxonomy): domain Eukaryota; kingdom Metazoa; phylum Chordata; class Actinopteri; order Syngnathiformes; family Syngnathidae; genus Corythoichthys; species Corythoichthys intestinalis. The sequence goes on from NC_080404.1 coordinate 35,376,227, forward strand.
TGGTTATGAATTTAATTTGAAAAGCCCGGGACTTGTCCTCTCCGAAACTGAATATCATCTTGTTGACAAACACCAGGTAAAGCAATACCACCTTAACAACATAACATTGACATTGAGAAAATAATTATTGGAGTCTAGTGGATGATGAAATTTAATCAGGTTACCAAGTGATGTAAAATACATTTTCTGTAGATATTCAGTAACATGCCATAACTGTTGAAAACACAAAGCACCACCTGCAGGACTGGAGTGGAACATTTTAAATGTGCCACCCCCACCCCCGTGGCTGCGAGCAGAATAACATTGTGATTCTAAAGAAAAATTTTGAAAAAGTGCTTATCGTTAGTAAGCCCCCACCCCACCCACCGCTCCCCAAACACCATTCTTGCCTGCTGCTATTCCCTTTCAGAGATTTGCTTGTCTAACTTTGTCACTACATGAAAATTACCAGGTCATCTTTGTATTACCATTCATTCTAATGTGTATTGGTGTAGTTCACATAGTAGAACATTCTAAGGGGCAAAACACATAGGAGGCGATGTCGCTCGCCTTCAATACATTTTCTGTCGAACAAGAGCGATGAGACGAAAACCGCCAACCCTATTGCGGCGAAGCGACACGCGACTTTTGTGCACGTAAAATTTTGCGCTCGTACACGCGGACCTGCGACGTGAAAAAGAAAATAGGAAATGACTCTTATTTCAGTCGCTGTCACCTGCCACTACAGCCAGTCAGCAATGGATTTATTGATTGACAAATTACTTTGCAAGGACATTGGGCAACCTGGAAATTGACATCCACACGCCACACTTTTTCAACAAAAATGGGGAAAAAAAACCATAAAAAACACATAAAAAATTTTTCTCTCGTATTTCTTGTACATTTGCTGTTCTTTACAAGTTTCAATGACTGTATAACATTGCTTGACATAAAAAAATGAAACAAGAAAAAAAAAACTGTCAACAGGGAGGATCGTGTCATTTTAGCAGTGTACGTGCAATTAGCACATACTTTATGACACCTTTCTGCATGATTTTCGGGACATAGATAAAAAAGCAGTAGTATGGGAAGTTGTTGGTGTTGGTGGGGTTCGCGTTCGGCTGGATGTGATCGGGTGCGCTCGGGTGGGGGGTCCCGGTGCTAGGATTGGCGATGGGGCGGCGTAGGATCGGTCGCCAACAGGCTTACACTCACAAGGAATTCACACGATTACTGGGTTCTAGATCACAGAGCTCGTTTGTGTACACTCTACCCCTTTCAATCACTTAGCTTATAGACACCACCCACCCCCGTCCCCTTCTTTCCCTCGTCAACAGGCTGCCCACATGGTGTCAGCCAGAAATACATCTAGCTGACTATAGCACCAACATATTAATAGTTAGTGTAGGTGTTCAATCTATCACTTGTTGTTGCTTATGTTTATTTTCTTTCTTCTCTTGTGTTTCTTTTCTTCTGTTCCCCCATAACCCCTTTCTGTTTGCTGCTTTGTTATAATAAACGAGGTATGTTGAATGATCACAATGGGAGTGTCATACTCTCAATGTGAAACATTTAAACTGTTCAGAACAACTGGACACTTAGGCTTCCATTCTCCGTGTCAAACAGCTGAACAGGACAGGTTTGGAAGGAAAAAAAAAATGAAATGCCCCCCAAATACATAGCCAATCAGAGATGAGCAATGACACACAGCCAGAGGGTAATACGTGTTGCTGTCGCTTGCCGCTACAGTCACATCGCGCCCCGTGTGTTGGCTTTCAGTTCAACGGCAATGACTTTCACATTTCGCTATCGTTCATCGCTTCCTAACACTACTTCAAAAGACAGAATATTTGCATTTCGCCTCATAACCATTATTCACTGTTCTGTGCAAATGTCACTGGTATAGGACACGAACTGATACTTGCCGAAAGCAAGGCTATTGTCATTGTATGAGCATTTGTTATCAGTCTGGTCACAGAAAACAAGACTTACCCAACATACAGTGTTATGCCTCTGATCCAACTCCCACACTACCTCCAAAACTTTAAACTTTCCAGTTAGCCCTCGCCTACCACCGTCCTTTTTTCTTTGCTGGCCACTCACACAGATGGAAGATCAAACGGAAAATCTAGACAGGTAGTGAAAAGGAAACTTGTTTTCCATCTCAGGATGGAGGTACAAACGCAAACATAGAGTTCTGTCTTTGGTTGATTCGTCAAACAAGAAAAGGTGAGTTGACAGGCTCTCTGGGCATTCCACTGGGAATAGTGTTCGGGGGAGTTCAGGTACCCAGTGCAAATTCTGATGTGTTTCAGCCCAGGCTATGACGAGTGGACTGGGAAAGATCGAAGTGAGTGTTTCTGACGTGCCCGACACTCCCCAAGGACAAATTTACTTTCTGCACAACAGCAACAAGGCGGCGTCTGTCTGCTTGCTTGCTTCTTGCTTTCTTCCTTTTTTTCCATCCGCCGCTCAGTCTTTTTTCCCGCCATCCAAAGGTCAGCCAAATGTCGGACCAACCAGGCTGGGATGGTATCATGCTCGAAGTTTTGTTAGCCGCAAAGCAACCTGGCTGCAATTAGTCACTCTAATTGACCTGTGAAAGGTCCGCGACCCAGTTGGGGTTGCCGATCCATACTTTTTTAGAGGTGCTGACATGCAGGATGTGCATGCAAAGTGTTAAATATAGTGCCTCGCCCTGGGAGCTGCTCCAGCGAAAACATTCCTTAGGAAGCAAAGTCTCATTTTGACAAAGTCTGCTCCGAGAGCCAAAGTGGGTCATGGGAAGATGCTGTCCAGTTGTTTCTGAGAAGTTGGCATCTGGATTTATATGTTTTAGGATCGAGGCGTTGGCACACCATTGGGAAATGTACCTACTCTCAGAGATTGGTAAATGCATTATCTGTTTGAATTGACGAAGAGACAAGATTTTACAAGCCTTAAACCACACTTTTTCAAGAAATAGTCAATGCAAAGTTTTGTGACCACAAAAATAGTATGGCCAGTGAGCTCTTCTTACAAACATCCAGCATTAACCTTTATTTATGCCTCGAATAATACCACAATTTCAACAACCCCCCAATCGGTGCCATGTTGATGGGATGGATAAGTTTTGAAAAAGACAGCTCTACTCTACTCAGTTTTCATTTATTCACTAAGACGCCAAGATGCACATTCATACAGCTGCTGGGGCTTTGCACACTCATGATTAAATGAAGCCACATGAGTATGTTAGACAGTTTTGTTGTTGTAAAACTTATCAAGGAGTTTGAACCAGTGGGTTCGCCTGTGTGAGCTCATTGAAGTGGGCAAATTGAGACGGATAACAAGAGTGTTATATTACCAGCTTTAGTGAGAAAATACAGTCTATCACAAAAGTATAGTATAGTATTTTTTCAATGATTTGCAGTACAGAAAATCAGTTTCTCATGTATGCCTTGTGACAGTAATGCAGTTGCCTAATGCATTTGTAAAACCCGTTTTTGTTTATGTGTTTGTGTGTGTATGTATTATAGGTATAACTATGGCAAATCAGTAAGAGGTTTTAGCCCCCCCACTCAAAAAACAAAAAAATTCTGGCTCTGTGGCGGCCTTCATGTCAGGGAGTTCTAGCCACTTTCATCCCTGAGTATAATGCTGAATGGTGATATGGTAATATATATTATATATAATGGTGATTAATAGATTTTAGCTTTAGATCCTACTACACCAAGGGAATGCAGCAAGGATGTATCCAGGTTATCTCAGTCTAGATCAGGGGTGGGCAAACTATTCCACAAAGGGCCGTAGTGGGTGCAGGTTTTTGTTCCAACCCTTCAAGAGGAAACCTTTTCACCTATCTGGTGTCTTGCATGTGCAATCAGTTGATCGCAGTCAGGTACTTCTTGTTTCAGCAGAAACCTCATTGATTAAACTGTCTGTGCTGGATCAGTTGGAACAAAGATCAGGACCGACATCGGCCCTGAAGGATCAGTTTGAGCACCCCTGATGTGGATCCAAGTGAGGAGGCCTGCCATAAAAATCCAGACAGATGGTCCAATGACCAGTCCGTCACAAAGACCAGTGGAAAACAAGGTCCACAAAAACAAAACAAAAACCTAACTTGTCAACAGACAGGCTCAGAGAAATTATGAGTTTCAGTAACTGCAGGAATGTAAATCTGTAGCTCAATCATGAGGTATTCATCTTTTTTTTCATACTAAAATCACATTGCACATTAAAAAATTGAAATGCTACACTAAACATTTTAAAAACAGTACATAAACACACATCTCCATTAGCCATTGGAAGCTTAATGGGGAATTTGTAATTTCTTTGGGCATGTTATTCAATTCCCAGAACCCCAATGGGAAAACAAATTCTCTCTTTTTCTTGCCTGGTTCCTCTATTTCGTTTTGATGGTAGCCTGATTTGCGGTCTAGAACAGAGAACCACTCTGACCTAGCTAGGGCAAAAAAGGACTATTTTGTATGATGTCAGCATTGACTAAATCTTTGAGATATTTTTTCACAGCATGCACATCTTTAGGATGTTTGGGACGGGCTTTATGATTAAAAGGTGTCTCATCACTGAGCTTTATGTAGTGTTTCATCTTGTCTGTGTGACCCAAATCCAGGTTGGAATGGGAAAAGACATCCTCTTTCTATATTGGCAAAGATGTTAGTAAATGCGTATGTAAATGGTAATGACTATGTTGTAAACATGCCAGTGAGCCATGAAAAAACAAAGCTTTCATCACAGTAATATACAAATGTTCACAGAAACTGGCTAATAATGGAGCATACAGTATCAATATAAATCTGCACTATTTTAACTTTTGAATACCATATTTTTCGAACTATACGTCGCACGTGAGTATAGACCCTACCCACCGACGTCACAAAACCACATGCTCTCTGTATGGTTCCGCCCACTTGTCCGTCATTTTGTCTCTGTATTAGCATTGGTTTCAATTGATCGAGGAATTTAAAATGCATTTCATGGAAGACCCGGTGCTTTCTGATGCCGTAAACTCACTGGATGTGTTGCATAAAAGGCGTTATGTGGAAAAGCTTCGTTCTATACAGTCGCCAGATCCATATTTGATGCCCAAATCGATGTTTTTCGACCCACTGTCTTCGCCCTGTCTGCCTGACATCTGCTACGCTGATATTTACAATTATCTTGTCCACACAAAATCAGCCTATTCTCACGAAAATTTGAAAAACTTCAAGAGCTTGGAGGCTTATAAATACTTCGTTGCTGGTTGGGTGAAACAGGTCCTCGTCCACGAAAATTCGGCAGGAATCTATCTTGTGCTTGGAAAGGTGAGTTACGAAATTTTCAATTCAAAATCTTTTGTTATTGCTAACATCCACTGTCAAGTCTAATGTATTTCATGTCGTTTGTCAATGGAGTTAAGGCTTTTAATGTTTATATGGTTTAGCGATAGCACTCTCACTACATACATACGTGTATGTTGTCGGCGATTAGCTTAGCAATGATCTTAATTGTGGTTATTTGTCAGCCCAAAACCCTCTAAGTATATCTTAAATGCATCTTACCGGATATAAAATGACTACTACATAGTCTGTGGTGATTTTTTTGGTGCCCAGTTTTCACGTCGAATTGCAGCCGTCCATTTGGCTCTCCTCTTTGGATCCCTCGGAATACGGTAAAACTTCAAGTCTCTCCTTCCATCTTCTCTGTTAGTGCAACCAACAGCCACACACGCCTTCACCATTTTGATTATTAATGTTAAGGAGCAGAAAAACACGCCATAAATAGGAGGAATGTACGTAGCCGTAACAGGTTAACACTATGTTTTGACGGACAATTGGCCGGTACCATTCAGGAGAGCGGAGTTGTGACGTCACGTGGGTAGGGTCTATAAGTCACAACAGCCCAAAAATGTGCAATGAAAAGGAAAAAAAACACATATAGGTCACACCGGAGTATAAGTCGCATTTTCTGGGGAAAATTTATTTGATAGTATCCAGCACCAAGAACAGACATGTCATCTTGAAAGGCAATTTAAAATACAATAGAGAACAACAGGCTGAATAGGTGTACGGTATGCTAACATTACATGACGCTAGAAGTTAGATCAGGCCTAAAAAATCCAGACCGGCCCGTGGGTATTAGAGCCCGATCAATTCACTTGATTTGCTTGCCTGAGCCCGAAACCCCCCGAAATTTAATGTTTTATTTGTGGGGACTCAGGAGAAGGAGGAAATGCGGGGATGCGATGCAAGGTTGCGTTTTGTGTGATCAAGTTTGTGACGATGCCGGTGCGTATATGCAGAATTATAATAAATTAAAGCTGTCTTTTGTAACGAATTCTCCTAGTTAAACAAGACAATAACATGGATATTCAATAAACATTTATATCTTTATATTTGTGTGTCTGTTCTAACAGGCGGATAGTGCATTTGACACTTATTTTAATCTCCTCGAGTTGTCAGAAAAGAAAAGTTTTCTTAATGTTTAAATAGTTTACATATTTTTATGAAAATTAGAAATGCATTTACTCAACGAAATAACACTGGAATCGTTTCTTGTATGAGACCAAAGCGCCACATTTGTTTACATTCAGCGAAGCCGACACAGGTTTCCGTATAGCATCTTCAACAATCAATTTGAATCCTTTCAATATCCCACTTCTACCGCAGTTGTTTGCTCTTCAATTCCCCTGTCTTTAGTTTGTTTTTCACGCCTATAGCTGCTCCATATCCAAAAGGAAATACCAGGATGCTCGCGGAAGGCGCCAGGGCGCGGGAGGGGAAGATTGAAAAGAGCCACTGCGTTCCCGTGCGCAGGCATGCACAGCGCTTTCTCTGTTTTATCCAAATTATTTATTTTATTAAACATCCATACATTGTTTTAGCATAAATATTAGAGTATATATTAGAGTATATATTCATTTTTAAAAAAGTTAACGAGAGAGAAGTTGGCCCAACCTGACCATAAATAATCACACATAAGTCGCCCCAGAGTATAAGGCGCACCCTCCGCCAAACTATGATAAAAACTGCGACTTACAGTCCCAAAAATACGGTAGGTGTTTTATTTATTTATTTTTTTATTGTATATACACATTAGCTTTGTTTTACGCATTACTGAATCCATTGTGGTATTAATTATGTAAGAGAGTCAGCTAAAACACTTATGAATAAGCATTGCTTAATATATACGTCACGTGATCAAATTATATAAAATAAAATTTTAAAAAGGTATTTTTTATTGTATATGCACATTAGCTTTGTGTTTTTACAAAAACTGAACAAATAGTTGTATTTATCATGTACAAGAGTCAATTAAAACACTTATGAAAAAGCATTGCTTAATATATATGCAACGTGATTGCACAAATTGTCTTGACTGTACTTGTATTGACTTTTGTTCCTATGAGGTTGCCGTACACAGCTAAATCTGTGGAGTTGTGTTGGTAAATGTAGTCCATGCGGGGTATTGATTAAAACTTTATAAACAATTTACAGTCTTGCTACTGTAATGCAACTTCATTTGTGAAATATACGATGAATGCAATGGCCTCTCGCGTTGCGTTGTTGGTAAAAAGTTTGCTAACATCAGGGAGAGGATGGCAATCAACATTAGTTTTGGCATTCGGTGTTTCAGCTGTTCCTGGTGTGGATTTCCTAATGTAATTGTGAAGAACACAAGATGCTTTGTACCGCTGAAAGCGGCTTTCATCCAGGCGCAATTCGTTGAAGAGCCGGTGGTATTCACGAGCTGGCAGTTCTGTTGAATTTTGCTGTGAACCCACATCCTGCGCCGGCATTGCCCTTTCCTTCGGTGAACTTTTATCAGTAAATATAGAGCAGCAAGTCTCACAATCATCGACATCTTCTCTATGCCATTTTCACCGATGCGTCTTAATGGTTTCACCGAATACACAACAAGGGCTGAACCGGAAGTAGTTCAGTCTCGCGGGTTGACTTCTCGAGACTTCGGTGTGAATGCTTTTGGCGACGGCAACGCGCGTGTCACGCGTTGTCACGCGTTGTTTCGCTGCCGGTGTGAATGCAGCTTAGGATGCGCAATGGGAGTGGATCCCAGAGCAGACAATGCTAGAGTGACTGATACATTTTTTTTATTGTTGCCGTATCCAAGGGTAAATAGGCAGGCAGGGTGTTGACAAGGCTTGGGAAGATAATCAGGCTTGAGGTTCCAATGTGGGGCGAGCAGAGACAGGTCCTGGGACGAGAGCAAAAAAAAAAATCATGAGCCGAGAAACACAGAGAAAAGTATCAAATGAATGCGAGAAGCAACTGACGGTGGAAACAGACAAGTTGATCTGGCGACGACGTGAGGTGTCCACTGGCTTATAAAGGTGGCTGATGGTGATCGCCTGCACCTCTGGCCACTCCACCCATCTGACCTGTGAATTAGATAAATCATGCACACCTGCCGGAGGTGGCCCAGCTCTCAGAAGGGAGGGGCAGAGGCCCTAACAGAGTTGATTTTTTTGGTGTAAATTATTTTTAGTTGAGGTGTTGACTTGGGTGTTGTTTCAACACTAGCAGTGTTAACACCGCTCTTAACATGGTGTCAATTAAGCGAGTTGAACACAGACACCCCTGGCAGAGTTAAATGTTTTAGCAGAGTTTCTCAGCCACACCCATTTTAAGTGCATGTGTCAGAAAACAAAGCAGGCGCAAAGACTTATGGGTGAAATGACAACACAACTATAAGTAGTATTGTCTGTAAATAGGTGGAGTGTGTTCGGTTGAAAACACACATAATAGTGAGCCTGACCTCTGTGGTTACTTAAGGGGTGCAAAGTCCCTCTGTTACCTCTCGCAAGTGCAACAATAGGGTACAATTGCCAGTTCGGCCCATGTTCTGCACTAGGGTCCCCCACTCATCCAGAAAATTAACAACATCACAATGAATATTTAGAATTAACACTCCTATTGTAAGAAAACAAAAGGTGGTTACACATTTTGCTTGTAAAAGCTTTGAACAAAAATTGCTCAACTTGTTCAAGTAGTTTATTAAGTCTTACTTCATTTAGGTATTTTTCATTTAACGACATAACTTAATAGTTACCGGTACTTACAGCAGTTGTGTGTAACCACTTGAAATAAGGTTCTTGCATAAATACCATGTTTCATTTTTTTTTTTAGCGTAAAGTAAATATTCACACAGCTGTAAGTGCAGTGACCAACTTCTATTAGTATTCGCCACAGTGTATCAGTACCTTAAGCACAGTGAAAATGGGGCAATGTGAAAGACTGTTTTTGTCCCAGCACGGTAAAGTTAAGTTACTTTAACATAATAGTAACCTAATGAAGTCAACAAAGTAACTAAACAGTAATTTATATCCACCTTTTGCTTAATCAATGTCATGTGTTGGACAACCTCAACTCAGGACGGTCATAAAAACACAGCCACAGATGGAATGTGTCTTGAGGAATATTCCAAGCAACTTGGAATCAATTGTATTACTTTCACATAGCATCCAAATTTGTAGAAGTTGAGTTTTTTGTTTTTTTTTTGTGCTGAAAACCTAAGTGATGAAGCACTTTGTAGGAATGTCTGAAAGTTAAAATGGAACACATGTCTTTATTCTACCTTTTTCTGCTGTTTGTGCATGTGTGTAGCACATATGGAGCTCATTACGTGGCGGACAGAGCCTCTTTGAGAATCCTATAGTGGCTCATCTGTCTCTTGCTGTCATCTCACTTTACTGTTTGATGATTTGCTGATTACTAGTTGCGGAGAAGAGTGTCTAATTATGTTGTAATGTTACATAGATTGAAAAAAAAAAAAGAGAGAGAGAGAGAAGACGTCATTTTATTTTCTTTCTCTTTTTCCTGGCCATATTCCTTTGTCTTGTGAGGCTGGGATTTCTTTACCCATCCCTCAATTTTCTACGCCTTTCTCTTCCATTTTCCGTCTCTCTGTGGAGACGTCAGACCGCGATGCAGAGTGTATTTAAAAATGCATTTAAAAAGCGAGGCCCACAAAAAGCTTCAATTTCAGTCTTTTATCCACGCACGGCTGCCAAAGTGTCCACAGGAAGTCTGGGGGAAGTAAAATAAGTGCAGTGGAAGCTGCAAAAGTCAAATGTAATTTGTGTGCCGTGACACTGGTTGACTTCCAAGTTGTTTTCATTTGAAAATTTCCCATAGGAAATACTGTGGAGTGAATCCATTCCATATCACTAAACCCCATGTTATACAGTGGGGCAAATAAGTATTTAGTCAACCACTAGTTGTGCAAGTTCTCCCACTTAAAAGTATGAGAGAGGCCTGTAATTGTCGACATGTGTAAACCTCAACCACGAGAGACAGAATGTGGAGAAAAAAAACCAGAAAATCACATTGTTTGATTTTTAAAGAATTTATTTGCAAATCATCGTGGAAAATAAGTATTTGGTAATACCAAAAGTTCATCTCAATACTTTGTTATGTACCCTCTCTGGGGATGGTGTGGCTCAGTGGTGGAGTAGTTGTCCCCCAACCCAGAGGTTGTGGGTTTGATTCTCCACCCTGATGAACTCACCTAAGTATCCTTGAGCAAGATACTGAACTCTGCATTGCTCCTGGTGCTGTGTCACCAGTAGGTAGATGGCAATGTAGTCTAAAGCGCTTTGAGTACCTTGAGAGGTAGAAAAGCGCTATACAAGTATAACACCATTTACCTTTGTTGGCAATAACGGAGGCCAAACGTTTTCTGTAACTCTTCACAAGCTTTTCACACGCTGTTGCTGGTATTTTGGCCCATTTTTCCATGCAGATCTCCTCTAGAGCAGTGATGTTTTGGGGCTGTTGTTGGGCAACACGGACTTTCACCTCCCTCCTAACCCCGTGGCATCAAAATGATAACAAGAACGGTGAGCAAAAATCACAGAACCACACGTGGGGACTTAGTGAATGATCTACAGAGAGCTGGGACCACAGTAACAAAGGCTACTACCAGTAACACAATGCGCCGCCAGGGACTCAAATCCTGCACTGCCAGACGTGTCCCCCTGCTGAAGAAAGTACACGTCCAGGCCCGTCTGCAGTTCGCTAGAGAGCATTTGGATGATCCAGAAGAGGACTGGGAGAATGTATTATGGTCAGATGAAACCAAAATAGAACTTTTTGGTAGAAACACAGGTTCTCCTGTTTGGAGGAGAAAGAATACTGAAGAACACCATACCCACTGTGAAGCATGGCGGTGGAAACATCATTCTTTGGGGCTGTTTTTCTGCAAAGGGACAGGGACGACTGATCTGTGTAAAGGAAAGAATGAATGGGCCCATGAACCCTTCCATAGCAAGGGCATTGAAGATGAGACGTGGCTGGGTCTTTCAGCGTGACAATAATCCCAAACATACAGCCAGCGCAACAAAGGTGTGGCTTCGTAAGAAGCATTTCAAGGTCCTGGAGTGGCCTACCCAGTCTCCAGATCTCAACCCCATAAAAAATCTGTGGATGAAGTTGAAAGTCCATGTTGCCCAACGACAGCCCCAAAACGTCACTGCTCTAGAGGAGATCTGCATGGAGGAATGGGCCAAAATACCATCAACAATGTGTGAAAAGCTTGTGAAGAGTTACAGAAAACGTTTGGCCTCTGTTATTGCCAACAAAGGGTACATAACAAAGTATTGAGATGAACTTTTGGTATTAACCAAATACTTATTTTCCTCCATGATTTGCAAATAAATTCTTTAAAAATCAAAAATTGTGATTTTCTGGGTTTTTTTCCACATTCTGTCTCTCATGGTTGAGGTTTATCTATGTTGACAATTACAGGCCTCTCTAATATTTTCAAGTGGGAGAACTTGCACAATTAGTGGTTGACTAAATACTTATTTGCCCCACTGTATATACCATACAAGTGTCAAGAAACTTTGTTTTTTAAAATGAAACAACATTGTCTGGAGTGTTAGGAACTCGACAAATGTACCCTAGGTTATGTTTCAAAAAGTCCCAACGTGATGTCACACGTTATGAACTCTTGAGTTTTGTGTGGTTTCCTACGAAATGAGCTAAATTCTTGTACTTCCTTTTTTACTGTGTGGCCCAGATGTGTACAATAATGAGATATGTACGTGTGGTCCTTTTTTGTGGAGTCCCTCCACATTTGAGCAGTGCTGAATGTAGCCTGGTGTTTTGCTTGTGCCTACATAGCAATCAAACGTGCATTTATCCTTTCAAGCAGCGTCAGTGGGCAAGTGTTAAAAGTACTTAAGTGTTGGGTTTGGACCTATGTACCCTCTGTAGAGAACACCCACACATCCGCTCAGGAAAGTACATGCGTATATACTAGTATATAACACAAAATAATGCTATCATTGGGACTGACTGGCAGTAGTCGGTTGGTATTAAAAGTATGGCAATTTTTTTTTAACATTATTAGAAGACCCGGGGAAATTTAATTTTGCAGTAATTTTCCAGTATATTTTGGTTTATTTCATTTAAATATAATGACCGTACGCTGTAGAACAATAGAAGTGAAAAGGTGCTTCTTCTGTGTGCATTTGAGTAAGTCATTGTGCAGCTAAAGGATTTCAATGGTATCTGACATAATGCAGGTGCACATCTTTAGATTAGGATTGTACCCGTGTCTCCACCCTCTCGTTTCCTCACCCTCTTGATACCATTTGGGAAGGTGACTAGTCGCTGTCTCGCCATCTGTTTGCGGAAAGGTCGGGACAAACAGAGCGGGAGTCAGCACTCGGGAGGACGATGTTGAGTGAAAAGTCAATGCTAGTGAGGAAACAGGCGAGGAAAAAGAGTAAAAGGTCCACGGAGTAACATTTGGGCATCTGCAGTCTGGTCGCAAAAGACTTGAGGGGGCTACACCTTCACAATAAATCAACAATTACAACAATATAAATAATAACGATAACTTGGATGCTTAAAATGAATAGACAGATGTGATGTACGAACAAAATCTAACACAAGTATTCTTTGTTGACTGACCGTGTTTTGTGTGTGTGTGCGAATGCAAGAGAAATGTTATTTTCAATCAGAAGCCCCAGCAAGGGGTGGTCCATCATTCAGAGGTACCACCTGATGCGTAAAGGATACTGTAGGGGTGTGTGGGTGTGCGTGGGTCCGAGTGAGCAGGTGTGCATTGTGTTATAGAATTATCAGCAGGGGGTGAGGAACAGCTTTGGGATGGATGCAGACTACAATATTTATGAATACACACGCAACCCCCCCCCCCCCCCCCCCCCCCCCCGACAGATATACATACAGTATAGGCTATACACTAGCAAACACCATATTCAGTATAGACAGACACATGACCACACAGTATATACAGTCCCACAGATACTGTATATACTGCACATCCACATTATACTGTACACTCACATACACGACACGCAATGGAAGCTACAGTTAGTAAACATTGATACATACAGTTTATAATATACACTATATGCACTATATATTTGTACTGTATACAGTATATAGCCTACAAACCTATCGCCAAATAGTGGCTACCATTTAAACCTGGAGTAGCTATTTTTAATGTTAATCTAGTCATTTTTCACCCATGTCCTTTGCCTATGTACATTTACAGTATTTCACGTCCCTTTGCCCTGTCGTCGGCGACCATTCGGGAGGCCGTTGGGGATAAACGAGCTATATACGCCATTCCACACTAAGCTTGCAGGAATGCCACAGTTTAGGCAACAAGCCGTGAAATTACTACTTTATCACTGGCCAGAATGTAATTGTTCTCGTGTCGGGATGCTGTGTGCCAAAAAGGGCGTGTGTGTGTAAGTTTGTGTGGTAAAATCGAATTGAAAGTAATCTGAATGGAAAGAAACGGCAGCTGCAGCTTTTCTTGGGGGATTGTTCGGGTGTCAGTGTCTCCTTGCTGCCTTCCTATCTTAATCTGGAGGTTTTAGCACTGCTTAGGGAAGTATTCTTTGTTTGTGTGCTCGTGTGCACACATCCACACACGTGTGCGTGTCTTTTTCACAGCCACTGAAATGTACACAACAGAGCCGGCGACAGCTGAACTGTGAGCCCCAAGACACCTCGTAAACTCTTTACGGAATTCACACCAGATGTGACCTTCCACCCGTGCACACGTGCACGTACGTACATCTGGATCACGCGCATACCTGCTGACAAAGATAATGTCATAATTTGGGTTCTCTTTTAAAGAAGAGGCAAATATTTTTTTGCTTTTTTTTTTTGTTTGTTTAAATGCTAGTAGTAGTCAGTCACATTTCTGCCTGTTGCTTTCCATTGTTCTGACCATAGGTGAATAAAGTACGGCCTGCCATTCATTTACTATCAAGGATATTGTGACATTTTATGTGTGAATTGCACTGTATATATATTGTTAATAAAATGCATTTATTTAGACAAATGGTATAAAGACGTGAAATACTGTAAGTGAATAAATACGAATGTATGAATAGATTAAAATAAATACGCAAGTATTGTCTATGCCTATTGTCTATTGCCTATGTGTGGTTATTCACAGTCCTTAAATCATAATAGCGCCACATTAGCCTGTTTATAGCATTTTAAATATGAGTTAGCATTAAGCTCACTGACTTCCTTCTTTTGTTATTTCTATTTGATGTTTACTATAAAAACAAATTTCTTTTTTTTTCTATGACCAAACAGACTTCATACAATATCATATTGACATGACATGTGGCGCAGGGCCGATTCGTAGGGGGCATATTCTCAAAAACTTCAAAATCAAACAGTTTCAGTTACCAATTTTTTTACAAAAATATATGGAATGTGCTGCTAGTTTAATCACTGTGGTCGCCCACTTAGTACAACAAAGAGCTTTCTGCGTTGAAAATATTTGTGAATAAATGCTTAAATCCCTGAATTCTTTGTAGATATTGTGACATCAGGCGGGGACAGGTAGTGGAGGGCCGTTACATTCCTTTTGCAGAGCTGAAGAATCAAGTCAAAATGGCCGCCAGCCCAAAGACTACACTTCCCAGCATGCCGCACAACGCATCCAGGTGTGGCTGCTTAAGCCACCTAATTGCAGCTGGCCTGGAGGACAAGATAAAAGACGACCAGAAGAAGCGAAGGGGAGGGCGGAAGGAGACTGACAGAGAGATTTGGAAGAAAATATTTTGAGAACAGACCTAAGTTGCCATTTTAAGACATTTGAGAATTTTGATGAGAACAGACCTAAGTTGCCATTTTTGAGACATTTTAGTTGATTGTTTACTGTGTTACTGTTTGTGCCACATTTCGGCCTTTTTCTTTTGGGGAAAACCCGCTGTTTTTCTGATTAAAGAACTGTTTGGTTGGACACGTTGGCGTCTCAAGCTCCTTCCTGGCCAGGCCTACCTCGTGTGCGGTCACAGATGGTGGAGAATGAGGGTATGTGGGCCTAGGACCAGACTACAGAGACGGACGCCATAGACGAGTTATCCCAGCTTTTCTCCCAGCTTCACACCAGCCAACAGCCCCGCGGAATGGAGCGGTTAATGCAGATGCTCTTGGAGGCCCAGAAGGCACAACAAGAAACCCAGGTGGCCTTGCTTCAACAGCAAATGAGGGCCAACCAGCTTAAAGAGCAAGAGCTTCACCAATTGGCCCGAGCTAAACCCAAGGCAAGTGAATTCATTCCCAAAATGTCAGTGTCTGATGATGTGGAGGCCTACCTCCATGCTTTTGAATCCACTGCTGTTCAAGAGCGATGGCCGAAACCCCAGTGGGGTAGCCTATTAGCCCCTTTTCTCTCGGGGGAGGCACTGAACGCCTATCGAGATTTAGAGCCAGAAAGTGCACAAGATTATGACCAGCTAAAGGCCGAAATATTGAGCCGCCATGGCCTTACAAGGTTTGGCATGGCCCAGCGGTTTCATAGCTGGACCTTTCAAAATGGGCTCAACCCCCGCTCCCAGATGCACGAGTTGATTAGAATAACCAAGAAGTGGTTGGAGCCTGACAAAAAGACCCCAGCAGAAATGGTAGAGACTCTGGTGATTGACCGCTACTTACGAGCCCTGCCGTTCGACGCCAAGAAGGCAATTAGTCAGCAGAAATTCACAACGACCATAGAGCTAACTGAGGCGGTTGAACAATTTCACGCTGCTGCGGACATGCTTCGACAGCCCCGTAGTAAGCCTGCTGCCTCAACTCCCCAGCGAACCAGCAGCTCCAATCGTGATCGGGCCCCTCCAATAGACCCGGGACGAGGACTGCCTACACTAGAGCCGTCAAAAAGCGCCCTGGCTCCTGAGGCTCGTCGGTGTTACCGCTGCGGAGAGGTAGGACATATCTCGTGGCAGTGTGGAAAGTCTGACGTGCCCATGCCTACCGCAGAGTCTTCTGGCAGCACCCCCTCCCAGTTTGCAGCCCTCCTGGGGGAAAGTGAAAGCCCACGGCCTATGTGTCCAGTCACTGTCAACTGCCGGGATGTGGAAGCCCTGTTGGATTCAGGAAGCACGAGGACCCTGGTTCAGGAGTGGGTCCTGGAGGCCCCCAACCTGGAGCGAGGAGAGAAAGTACCAGTTGTCTGCGTCCATGGGGACACCCACGAATATCCGACCACCGAGGTGAGGCTCACTACTACCAAGGGCACGTTCAATGTGCGAGTGGGGGTTGTCAAGGCCCTTCCCGTGCCTGTCCTTATTGGCCGGGACTGCCCGGCCTTTCCTAAGTTGTGGCGGGAAGCCCACAAGAGGCTCGAGCGAAGACATCGCAAGGAGATCACCCCGGCTTTTGTCGCAGCAGACCGGGGCTCAAGATACAGGCCAGAAGACTCAACCGCCTCAAGTCCACCGTCTGCCTCCAGTGACGAGGAACGAGCGATCCCAGAGGCCGAATCGTCCTTAAAGGGTCAGTATGGCACTGCTCAATTACAAGAACCCACGTTCTGCAATGTTTTAAAAAACCTTCAGGTAATAGAGGGAACGTTGGTAGGGGACCGAACCACTCCTGCCTTTCCCCACTTTGCGGTAAAAAATGGGCTTTTATACCAAGTGGTGAAAGTTAAAGACAAAATTGTTGAACAATTGCTCGTACCTCGCATGCACCGCCCCACTGTTCTGCAGTTAGCTCATACTCACGTAATGGGGGCTCATCTAGGGGTGGAGAAAACCAAAGAACGAGTATTGCAAAGGTTCTTTTGGCCAGGTGTTCACAAGGACATAGAAAATTATTGCCGCAGTTGCCCAGAGTGCCAGTTAAAAGCCCCCAAGCAAGGGTACCGGAATCCCCTGGTGCCGTTGCCTATCATAGAAACACCATTTGAAAGGGTGGGAATGGACATTGTAGGGCCTCTCCCTAAGAGCGCGCGAGGCCACCAGTACATCCTTGTAATTATAGACTATGCTACCCGGTATCCAGAGGCCATCCCATTACGAAAGGCCAACGCTAAGCACATTGCTCATGAACTTTTCCTCTTCAGCAGCAGGGTAGGTCTTCCTAAAGAAATTCTAACGGACCAGGGCACCCCATTTATGGCTCGGGTCACCCGAGAGATGTGTACGCTGTTAAGAGTGAAACAGTTGAGGACCTCTGTCTACCACCCTCAAACGGACGGGTTGGTGGAACGGTTCAACAAGACTCTGAAGGCGATGCTACGGAAGGCCATTGACAAGGACGGCCGGAACTGGGACCAGCTACTTCCCTATCTCCTGTTTGCGGTAAGAGAAGTACCTCAATCGTCGACAGGCTTTTCACCCTTCGATCTACTTTATTCCCACAAGCCCAGGGGTCTGCTGGATATCGCCAAGGAGACCTGGGAGGAGCAACCCTGCCCCCACCGAACCATGGTGGAACATGTAGGGGCCATGAGGGAAAGGATGTCAGCCGTTATGCCCATAGTGAAAGAACACATGGAAAAAGCCCAAAGAGACCAGAGGGGTACGTACAATCGGACAGCTCAACCCCGGGAATTCCAGCCCGGGGATCGAGTACTAGTGCTGGTCCCCACGGTAGAATGCAAGTTCTTGGCAACCTGGCAGGGACCCTTTGAAATAATTGAAAAAGTGGGGGAAGTAAATTACAAGGTGAGACAACCGGGCAAGCGGAAAGGTGAGCAAATTTACCATGTCAATCTGCTGAAAAAATGGCATGAGAGAGAGGTTTTGTTCACCTGTCTTCCCCCCAGAGGCCTAGACACCCCCTCTCGGGACCAAGTGCAATTTGGGCCTGAACTTGATCCCAACCAACTCCAGCAGGCAAAAGAGCTCGTAGATGGCAACCAGGACGTATTCTCGGCAAGGCCAGGCTGCACTCACCTCATCGAACACGAAATCCGCACCCGGCCTGGGCAGAAGGTGAACCAGAAACCTTACCGAATACCGGAGGCTCGCAAGAAAATTGTTGAGGACGAAGTACAGAAGATGCTGGAAATGAAGGTAATCGAGCCGTCTAAGAGCGCCTGGTCCAGCCCCATAGTGCTGATAGGAAAACCAGACAATACCATACGTTTCTGTAATGATTTCCGAAAAGTCAATGAAGTGTCAGAATTTGACGCATATCCTATGCCGCGAGTGGATGAGCTCATTGAAAATTTGGGAAACGCTCGCTTCATTACCACCCTTGATCTCACTAAAGGATATTGGCAAGTCCCCCTTTCAGCAGAATCCAAGGAGAAGACTGCCTTCGCTACCCCGGGAGGCCTTTGGCAGTACCGAATGATGCCGTTCGGCTTGTTCGGTGCTCCGGCCACTTTCCAGCGGCTGATGGATCAAGTCCTACGACCTCATCGAGAATATGCTGCAGCCTACCTCGATGATGTGGTAATCCAAAGCTCTGACTGGGAAAGTCATCTTCCACGGGTGCAGAAGGTCCTGGACTCCCTCCGGCAAGCAGGGCTGACTGCGAACCCAAAGAAATGTAAGGTGGCATGTAGTGAGACTAATTATTTGGGGTACACCATTGGGCGAGGGTTGGTAAAGCCTCAGGAGGCCAAGCTTGAGGCCATTCGGAGCTGGCCCAGACCGGTGACAAAGAAACAGGTTCGTTCGTTCCTGGGGTTGGCTAATTATTACCGACGATTTATCTCTAATTTCGCTATGATAGCTGCCCCGCTTACAGAGCTGACCACCAAGAGACACTCCCGGATGGTGAGCTGGAACACAAAAGCTGAAGCAGCATTTACTGACCTCAAGACAGCCCTGTGTAGCGCACCGGTTCTGACAGCCCCAGACTTCACCAGGGAATTCGTGGTGCAGGTGGATGCATCAGAGACCGGTCTAGGAGCAGTACTAGCCCAGGTCAGTGGGGATGAGGAACATCCCGTCCTATATTTGAGCCGGCAGCTGCTGCCAAGAGAAAAGAATTATGCCACGGTGGAGAAGGAGTGCCTGGCCATTAAATGGGCGTTGGAGACCCTCAAATACTACTTGTTGGGTCGGAGGTTCACACTGGTGACGGACCACTCCCCGCTGCAATGGATGGCGAAGAACAAAGAAACCAACAGCAGGGTAACGAGATGGTTCTTGAGCCTGCAGCCTTTCATATTTTCTGTTGTGCACAGGGCCGGAAGCAAACACGGAAACGCTGATGCCCTGTCCCGCCGAGATGCCTTTTGCGCTGCCATTGACCTGCCGAGGACGTCAGGCCCGGGGAGGGGGATGTGTGACATCAGGCGGGGACAGGTAGTGGAGGGCCGTTACATTCCTTTTGCAGAGCTGAAGAATCAAGTCAAAATGGCCGCCAGCCCAAAGACTACACTTCCCAGCATGCCGCACAACGCATCCAGGTGTGGCTGCTTAAGCCACCTAATTGCAGCTGGCCTGGAGGACAAGATAAAAGACGACCAGAAGAAGCGAAGGGGAGGGCGGAAGGAGACTGACAGAGAGATTTGGAAGAAAATATTTTGAGAACAGACCTAAGTTGCCATTTTAAGACATTTGAGAATTTTGATGAGAACAGACCTAAGTTGCCATTTTTGAGACATTTTAGTTGATTGTTTACTGTGTTACTGTTTGTGCCACATTTCGGCCTTTTTCTTTTGGGGAAAACCCGCTGTTTTTCTGATTAAAGAACTGTTTGGTTGGACACGTTGGCGTCTCAAGCTCCTTCCTGGCCAGGCCTACCTCGTGTGCGGTCACAATATGGACGTAAAACAGTCTCGATTCTTGGTTAAAAGTAAAAAAACAAAAAAAAACAAAACAAAAAATGGGCAGTTAGCAGTTATTTTACGCAAAATATGTCGAATTTGCTGCTCGTTTGGTCACTGTGGTCCAATGGCGCCACCAGTGGGTGGCCAGGGGTGGCCACGGCCACCCCTATAAATTGGTTGGCCACCCCACTGGCCACCCCGCTTGCCAGTATATCGTTAGACTGTTGAAGCATCAGTTATGCATTTCATCCCAAATGAATGCATTCATTTTGTTTTGTTAAATGTAGGGCTGTCAAATTTATCGCGTTAACGGGCGGTAATTATTTTTTTTAAATTAATAACGTGAAAATATTTATCGCAATTAACGCATTCGCAGTACGACTCATTCACGCATTGGTGCAAACAGCCTACAATGGCGTCATTTTACTTCTATACTGAGATAAGAGGCAGTGTCAAGTGAGTGGAGTAGATAAAAGCATTCATTGGGGCTGTGCTTTTAATTGGCAAAAGCTTTGTCATCTCTCCCACAGCAACTATAAATATTGTGGGAAGCGATGTGGGGAAGAATGACAGGAGTTGATCTTTTTCTTAACACCTTGTAGTGTACCCAATGCAGAGAAAATATAGCATTTGCAGCCACCACACACAGTCATGGTTGCACCACTTCCCATCATGCATTTGGGCAGAACAGTTAAGTAGCTACAGTATCATTTAATGAAAGCGCAACAAATACACTAGATGGCAATATTTAGTCACAATATACAAAGTCACATTTTTCCTTTAAGAATTACAAGTATTTCTATCCGTGGATCCCTTTCACAGAAAGACTGTTAATAATGTTAATGCCATCTTGTGGATTTATTGTTATAATAAACAAATACAGTACTTATGTACAGTATGTTGAATGTATATATCCGTCTTGTCTTATCTTTCCATTCCAACAATAATTTACAGAAAAATATGGCATATTTTAGAGATGGTTTGAATTGCAATTAATTACAATTAATTAATTTTTAAGCCGTGATTAACTCGATTAAAATTTTTAATCGTTTGACAGCCCTAGTTAAATGTACACCTTATGCCTAATATATACATAACACAATAAAACAGAATTGGAACTCAAAATGTTGACTGGAGAGTTACGTACTATGCATATCAAATCATTAGGAACATCAAATATTACACAATACACCAAAGTATATCAGTAGTCGTGTCCTAATGTCTTTCTGATAGTTCTCCCCTGACCTTTTTACTGCAATAATATAATGAAAACCTGAAATTATGGCTTTTAGTCTTGGCCACCCCAAGATTT
This sequence comes from Corythoichthys intestinalis, assembly GCF_030265065.1. Taxonomy (NCBI): domain Eukaryota; kingdom Metazoa; phylum Chordata; class Actinopteri; order Syngnathiformes; family Syngnathidae; genus Corythoichthys; species Corythoichthys intestinalis. The sequence goes on from NC_080404.1 coordinate 35,397,537, forward strand.
TAAGTGGCCCCATCTGGCCACCCCTATGAAAAATTTCTGGAGGCGCCACTGCTGTGGTCGCCCCCTTTGTAACACAAAGAGCTTTTTGCATTGAAAATTATTGTGGATAAATGCTTAAATCCCTGAATTCCTTATAGATATGGACGTAAAACAGTCTCAATTCTTGGTTAAAAGCAAAAAAAAAAAAAAAAAAAACAGGCACTTAGCAGTTTTTTTATGTAAATATGTTAAAGTAGGACGCCAATGCTGTAGCCCCTGTTTTCTCCCACTGATTTTTTTCACAATGTTTCAAACTGCATGCATGGTACGAAAAATTTAATAATTACCTTGAATCCTCGAACAAGTCACTCCTGAGACAATCCTTCCTGTTTGTATGCGGTATAGCTTTCATACTTTTTCAAAAATCCAGGCTTGGGCTCGCAGCGTGTTCTGTGTTCAACTGACTATTAACAAACAATGCGGACTACGGTAAGGCGCGATGCAAAGAATGACATCGTGTCAGGTCAATAGATTTTTGATGTCTAGGGGCCAAATTTGCCCAATTGAGTCCCAATGGGAAGAAGGTGTCCTAGACATACGGTGTCGCTGAATTGTGAAGCATTTTTAACTATATATTATAATCATTTTAAGGATCAACATTGAAAAAGTGGCCGTCGAAAATGAATACGTTTTCATACCTTGTATCTAGGTATATTGACAACATACATTACATAGAGTTTAGTTTATCCTATAGGCCTACTGTATCTCTGGTGGGATTACCATGGTGACAAATCATTCAGCGTTGTATTGGCTTAATGTACATCGTTATTTAGGTATGTCTGTGTTTCCCTGCACTGGGACGAGAGAGCATGGTCACGTTCAAGAACCCGGAGATGATCGACTATCCACAAACAAATCGGGAAACTTCATTGTTTGCCTCGTTTATTTATTTATTTATTTTTTACTTACAAGAATTGTTTCAATATGCACGGAAGTGTAAGAGAATTTTTCATAATTTGCCTCATTTTCGAATTTCTACAAATGTTGAACTTTAAGTGGTGAGCTGTTCATTTTAGTTTAACAAAAACCTTGTCAAAACATATGACAATGATTATACAGTCATGCAAGCATGACGTACACTTTGCGTCGTTATTCTTCAAATTGGCAAATTTTGGGGCCGTTTAACCGATGCCCAAGCGCCATCTTCTGATGGCTGCCTCACCCAGGGGTGTGGTTAAGCCTGATGTGAAGTAGGAGGGAAGCACATTCAACTGAACGGAACTAACCAATATGTTTTTAGCAGGATATTATCATTTAATATGCTTTCTGAAGATACCTTGTTAATTACAATGAGCAAACCTTACCTCGCACCATTGTAATGGCAAAATGGGTCACAAAGTCAGATCTGGAGACCAGGTGAATTTCAATTATACTAGCTGATCAAAACTAGCAAAACTTGTATCACTGGAATCATGCTTTCATGCAGATTCTAATGACAGTGAATACCTATTTTATGGCATTCTTCATATACGTATAGATTATATATAATTTTTTGGGGTAACTTATCTAAATCATGGTGCTGGTAATAAGGACGACTGACATGTATGGCACATTTTTGAAAATACAGTGTAAGAAAACACATTTAAGAACCGGAAAAAAAACAAAACAAAAATAAAAACATCATGACAACACCTTAATGGATGCTTAAATTGAAGTGAAAGTTCATTTTTCTATTCCCCAATTATTTGATAGCCCAGAAGATATAAACAGAGCTTTTAACACTGTCGTAAAAAAAAAAAAAAAAAACATCATGACAACACCTTAATGGATGCTTAAATTGAAGTGAAAGTTCATTTTTCTATTCCCCAATTATTTGATAGCCCAGAAGATATAAACAGTGCTTTTAACATTGTCGTAAAAAAAAAAAAAAAAAAAAAAAAAAAAAGTGAGCTGATCCTGATCTCACCGTGGTCCATACACTCCATTTAAGGGATGGTTAATGTTAGATTTTTATTAGCTTTTAGCAGACATAATTCCACTCCATCATAACAAGAGGCAAAAGGCTGTTCAGAACGGAGAACCCAACCATTAAGACTCTATGTAAACATTACTCGCAAAAGCTCGTAAGGCTCACCCAGGATTACTTGTGTCCGTTATTCATTTACCATTTTCCATAGACGCCGATAGATGTCAAATTTATTTAAACTGGAAGGGTTGATTGTGACTGATCATGTTTCAGTGCCACTAACAGTGATAGATGTCAAATTCATTTTAATTAGGAAGGTTTGGCGGTTAATGATTGCTTAAATCAGTGAAATTGTGCCAATTTTATATTTGGGTATTCATCTTCTGATTTGTGTTGAAGATTCTTTTCACTTCATCTTTCTTTTTCTCTCTTTTTCACTTTCTTTTTCTCTTTCGTTCTTTCTCAATGTGGAAATAATCTTCCTTGTGTTCCATTACCTACTGACTTCAATCTAGGATCTAAACACACATACAGTACTTACTGTACATACATACAATAACTTGAATGGCATGAGAGTTTAAACATATTTTTTACATAAGACAAGTCAACTAATTGGCAATTTGTGTAAAGCTATGATAGTTCAATTGTATGTTTTTAATGAATAAGGTTTCTTTGCTTTGGGCATATAGGATAAAATATTTGAAAGATGAGACTTTTATTATTTGTATTATCGTATTAAATTAGTTCTTTCTCACTTTCTAAAATTAGAAGCCATGATTTTTGTTTGAAAGTATTTTCTTTTTTCACTCGCTGACACAGAATTAAAAACCCAATCTCGTCATTTTACATCACTAAAGCAGAGTGTAACCTGCCGACATATTGTAAGGAGTAATAAAATTATGTAGCTTCTTAAGTACTGCCTACCACCTCAGAAGTCTATTGTGCTCATTACGGTCCAGAATAGAAGGGTCACTCATACTCTTCCATTTTAGTCACAATTATCTGGGAGGCAAATTGTATTTTCTGAGGCAAAACAAAACGAAACCCTGCCAAGCAATATACTGTACAGTAACAAAACCACACTTTTCTCTATAAAGACAGAATTTTTAATACTTTTATTAAGTTGTTAGTCAAGATCTGGAAACAGAGAATTCCTTGTCTTGAAAGTGTTGACAATTTAATGGATTCAATTGCTGATGTTTAATTCAGTTCAATTGTATATCACATATATTCAGTGCGGTTATCCCAAGACACTTTCTTACAGATCTTGCTCTTTAACAAGAACACAATCAAATGATGGCACTCTTAGAAAAAAAGACACAAAAAACCAATGTCCTCAGCAGGTGCGTCAAAGCAGAACACGAGCCATTTATCTTCAGCGTGTTTTCATTGCGTTTCAATTTGTGTTGTTTATTTGAACAAACACCCCACAGATCGCAGGTGTAATTGTTTTCTACTTTCGTAGCATCTGCAGAGGACACGTATCAGATTTTTGATCAAATCACAATTTACAACCTTTGCTATGAAAACAAACTCAACTTATGAAAGACAGTTAACTCATTGGCTTCCATTGACGGCCAATAAATTTTTACTGGGAGGGATGGCGGCCAACGAGTAAAGATGCTGCTCACTTCTTCTAATGCGGCTCTCATTACTTTAGTAACCCACAGAGCACACGGTGGTCTCCTTCTTCCAAGGTGACGCAGACAACAATATTTGTTGATTGGCCTACTAGTCACAAAATCACATTAGTTATCTTGTTGAGCTCACTTGGAGCTGGTCTGCACTGCTTGGTGCTTTCCTCGCACGTGTGTGTATGTCTGTATTAGTGTACCCACGCAAGCTGCTCACACTTTAATTGAATCAAGCACAAGCTGCCAGTGTGCAGAAAATAATCCAACAGAATCATTCCTTTCCGTCTTTTCAGCCATCAGTGCAGCAGAAGGACATGTGATTGTGTCACCATTTTTCCTTGAATTTGGCTAATTAAAACTAAAGTTGCACCGATACCGATACCAGTATCGGCAGGGGGCGCCGATCCGGCCCGAAGTGGTGGTATCGGTAACGACGAGTACCAACATTTAGGGCGCCGATACCATCTACTGGCATCACTTGAATGCAAATGTACTGTCCTCCCCACGTGAGCTAACCTCCCAAATCCCGATGCATGACATCTGTATATCTGTCTCGAAATTACCAATCGAAATTAATTCCTTCGTCTTCAATTTTAAGGATGTAAATTACAGCACATATCCGTGATGTTACGCTGCTCATTTAACATGGGATTCACGAACGATGAGCATGCGCAGCTAACGCTAGCTTCAATAGCGGTGATGGGATCAGAAAGGTTAAAACCGTGGGAGACTAAGCAAACTCATGGTTTCATGATGAACAATGAGTGGCAAATTAAGAGCGCCATACTTCAAACTCGTCCTGTTTATGAAAGTCGATAGTCATATGTGTTGAGCAGTAATGAGCAGAAGTGACTTCTGTGGCCAGAAAACACTCAAGCAGCGCAGCCCGCACACTAGATATCATCAAATAGCAACCTAGATGTCTTATGTTAGATCCACTGCTAACTCTTGCGTGCACACACTAGATATCATCAAATAGCAACCTAAATGTACTACATTAGATCCCATGCCATTAGCTGCGTGAGCCCAGAGCGACGCGTAGTCCATATCCTACATTGATGAATTAGAAACTGCCATGACTGAATGGAAGTTAAGTAGGCCAAATGTTACAGATGGACTTGGACCACAAATAGGATGTTTTGCTTCTATGGTAAATATAGCTGCTAAGAGAACTGCAGCAATCAACAGTGTGCCCCACTTTACAAACAGTAAAGATTGTTCTCAGCACTTATATACAAAATGTCTTCAGATCAGTAAGAAGTAAGCACATAAATATTATGCACTAAAATTCTTGTTTATATGAAAAAAAAAATAATAATAATAACAATAACAGTTGTGTTTTCTGTTTCAGAGCATTAAATGTATTGAATTGTATCGAAAATCGTACCGAACCATGACTTAACTGTATCATTGCATCTCTTATACGTATATATATATATATATATATATTTTTTTTTTTTGCTAACAGAGTGGTATCGGAATGGTATCGGTATCGGCCGATACTGCACAGCCAGGTATCTGTATCGGTATTGGGCCCAAAAAATGGTATCGGTGCAACACTAATTAAAACCCATATGATCTTCTTCTTGCACAGTTGTGGTCAATCTTTGAATGAAAATGGAGTTTGAACTCTCAACTTTGTTCCAGTTTTAATTTTGGCGTACTGTGACTTCAAATTTTACATCTCTACTCCGGATGAAGATCGTTGTTTTGGAAATTACTCTGGATGGAGATTGTTGTTTTGGATCCGAAATAACTGCACCACACACACTCCTCTACACATGCTCAGTGTGGGTGGTTACAAAGTATGTTTATCACCACATCAACGTGACATACTTCAACACTTTAATCTTTTTTTGTTGAGAGAGAAAGAGAGACGTCTGAATTTAGACGGAATGTGAAAATGCCTTTTGTTAACTCCTGCAGTTTTTTTTTCCAATCTCCTTTTTAATTCTCGCTTGCGGCCGTGACTGCTGCATCCTGGCACAGGGAGGAAACGCTCCAGGCACTCCCAATAAGTATGTGTGTGTGTAGTCCCTTTGTGTGTGCTTGTATTAATAGCCCAAGGCATCTTCTCAGCAGAGTTGTCAAGCTTTGTGAAGCCCCTCATTCAAAAGCCAATTTATAATAATTTGGTAAAAAGCTCTCAGTGACACTTTTGCTCAACATTTGTTGTTTGAATTTTTCATTTAAATGAACATAAAAGAGATATTTCAAAATCCCTTTTAGTAAACATGAATATCATCATTCATTCATTTTGTTGTACATGTTACTACACTTTTACTAGTTTACATAATTTCATGCAGAGATGTCAATTTGTAATTGCAATAATGAAACATTCTCTTTTTGATATAAGAAATGAAGTTGTTTAGGATTGAGGAAATTACACTTTTAGTGTGGATATTTAAAAGGATGAATTCTTGGAGTCATTTTTTAGACTTCTTTGGGGGAGGTCTCTACAACTCGCTAGCTCTGTTCTCCTTGTTGAAGACTACGTCAAACTGAGAATTATGTCCTGTTGCCAAGAGACTCATAGGAGAATATTTGGACAGTCATTATGTTTTTAATTGATTATCTTATCATTATACCGTATTGGCCCGAATATTAGACGGCCCTGATCATAAGACGACCCCCTCTTTCTCAAGACTGAAGTTTGAAAAAAGACTTTTTGAACACCAAATTAATTTTCGTCCAGAAAATAATTACAGTACATCTGAAACAAATGATTATAACAATATATTTGAGAGAAAAAACATGTTATTTTGCCTCATGCTGTCATGTCATGTCATTTCCTGTTTTATTTTGAAGGCTTCACCCTCCTCGTGTCTGCGTACTTGCCCTTCCTCTGGTCACCTAATCACCTATTGTTTCCACCTGTTCCCCATTACCGCCTGTGTATATATTGCCTTAGTTTCCCTGGTCCTGTGCAGAAGTGTCTTTCTACTCAAGTCACAGCAGCCTTTTGTCATAGCTTTCATAGTAACCCTGTATATTTATCCTCCATTTGGAGCGCTTTGTGTTAGTAAATTTTGATCATAGTAATCCTGACTTTGTCCTCTTTTTGGAGCATTTTATGTTGTTAACTGTCCTACCTTTTGGAGTGCTTTTTTGTTTCTAGTCATCCTGACTCATTCCTCCATTGGAGCGCTTTCTGTTTGTACTTTTCTCATCCCCGCATGTCAACGGAAGAACCTGTGTTTTCAAAATAAAAGTTTTTTGCCCGAAACTCTGCAACTGAGTCATCCTCGTCATCTCGGCCTGACACATGCAAATCTTATCAATGTCTGAACATTTAAATTTGTAAACTAAAGTGCAATCACATTCGTAAATGAATGGCTTTTGGTTTTTGAAATGTAAATAAACCAATCTATTGTGATAAAACAACAAAATTGCAATAACTGTATTAAACATCAAAGTGAAGTCTAACTGTAACTGTAGTCTTGAAACAAATCTGAATAAGGACAAACATTGCAATAAAATAATGCAAACTGGTTAAACTTGAGAGTAGCTGAGATCTGTCATGACAGAACATCGCTTCAATGATATCTGGCGCCATCTAGCGTCGTGAATGGGTATAATGTCTAGACCGCGAATATAAGACGACCCCCACTTTTTCAGTCTTATTTCAATGCAAAAAACACGGTCTTATATTCGGGCCAATACGGTATTACTGATTATCTAGTTAGTTGTTGATTCATTTGATATTTATTTGCCAAAAAGTCGATAAATCATAGCCCTAATATGCATAAGACAGATAAATGTAAATTGTTAAGAAGCACTTGGATAGCATGTTTATGCATGAAAAGTGTTGTATGAATAAAGTGTACAATCTCATCCCGCTTACTTTCATATTACTCAAACTTGTATGAAAAGTCATGGAAGCGTCACTACTCATTTTTCGGCTATTTAATCACACTCCTAACACGTTTCACACTGTCAATTCGCAAAGTCTCAAGTCAAATTCTCGGGTCATTCTGAAACTCACACGCTCGCTTCGCTACCCACAATCCCTTTCTCACCCTGTGCTTATTTCCGTTGCTGCGCTTTGCCCTCTTTCTTTTCTCGCAGACTTTCATTAACACACTAATTAATTCCACATGCTGACACCCTTATGGCCTGATGTCTCAGCCTCACACATGCACAAGTGAAGATGCATTAGGCTCGTCAGTAATTGTTCCCAACTGTTTGCCGTCAGGATTTCCAACTGCAAGTAAAGGCCTTCGTGCTAATTAATTTTTTTTTTTTTTTTTTTTTTTAAAAAGGAGTAAAAAAATCCTGGAGGTATTTTCTTCCTCCATTCTTCTTATTATATACATTATTATTATATTCATTCATTCGTTCATTCATGCAGGATTTTGCTTCAACAAAACAAGACGAGACCGTTGCAACAATCTGGTGTCTTACAAGTGTATTCAGTTCATTGCAGTCAGGTGCTACTTGCTTTAGCAGAAACCTCATTGGTTAAACTCTGTGCTTTTGACTGATTTTATTTATTTATTTTTTATTTGGGTGTTAAGACAAAATAATCCACACAAAAATTATTATTTAAAATAACAAAAACATCTGAAAAGCAGTGAAAAGAAGCATAGCTTATAAGGTCCCCACCCCTACACATTCAAAATACAATGAATTTTATACATAAGACGTACCTCCATATGATTCAAAACTGTACATGCATATCAATATAACAAAAATAATCAATAAGTAAATAAATACAAAAAGATAAATACAAACTTCAAAACCCTCATTGCACAGGTTCACAAATGTAACACTGAAATATTGACTGTTTAAACATTCTCTTGAATTCATAAATATTTTGACATTCTTTTAACTCTACATTCAGAGCATTCCATAGCCTTACTCCACAAACTGATATGCTGAAACCTCTCATTGTTGTTCTGTTCTTAATCCTTTTCAAATTAAATGTCCTTCTTAGATTATAATGCACGTCTTCTAAACTAAACAATTGTTGAATATTACCAGGCAATTTATTATTTTTTGCCTTGAACATAATTTGTACTGTTCGGTAATCAACCAAATCAGCGAATTTTAAAATCTTTAAATTAAAAAAAAGTGAATGAGTATGGTCCACATATCCTTTCTTATGAATAACACATATTGCTCTTTTTTGAAGAATGGTTAGAGATTGCAGTGAGGTTTTGTAAGTATCTCCCCAGACTTCCACACAGTAAGTTAAATAAGAAAGAACTAAAGAACAGTACAAAATATAGAGAGAATCAAAATCTAAAAACAATTTTGCTTCATTTATTACTGAAATACCCCTTCATATTTTTATTTTGTGCTTGATGGGAATGAACAAAAACCAGGACCCACAGCGGCCCTTGAGGACCGGTTTAGAGACCCCGGATTTATGGTCATAAAAATAATTCCCAGGCCAGCCGGGAGACATAGTCTCTCCAGCGTGTCCTGGGTTGTCCCTAGGGCCTCCCGCCGGTGGGACATGCCCAGAACACCTCTCCAGGGAGACACCAAATGCCCGAGCCACCTCAACTGGCTCCTCTCAACGCGAAGGATTAGCGGCTCGACACCGATTCCCTCCCAGATGACCGAGCTTCTCACCCATCTCGAATGAAGAGCGCTGACACCCAGATCTTGTCCTTTTGGCCACAGCCACAGGTGAGGGTAGAAACGTAGATCATTAAGGAAAATAGCACGCAATAATTTCACTTCATAAAATCTGGCCAGTAAGATAATTAAATACAATGTAAAAGAATGCAACACGTTGTGCATCAACAGCGGTACGTCATCAAACGACATACGATTCTTTCAACATCCGACGTAAAATTGGACTTGTCATTTGTCTTGACATATGACACCATGCTCGAAATATGACAATATACTACAGTGTTGCAATTTCATTGTTTTTCTGCAAGATGGCAGCATGGCGGATTTTCTTGTGAGAGAAAGAAACAAGGGTCTCAAGAAGGTTAGCGCAGGTGGTGGAAAAAAAGGAAAAAGGTGACTCTTACCATTGAAATGATAGAAAAATATGAGCGTGGTGTGCATGTAAGTCAGTACTTTTCTAATGGTGGGGCGCGCCCCCCAGGGTGGCGCAGAGCGATACCAGGGGTGGCGCATGTGACCTTGGGGAAAATGCTTTTTTTTTTTTTCCCGTACTTGAATACAGTGTACTTGCACATGCACTCAGTGGGTGGCAGTGTCGCTCGCATTTTCAGAGTGCGCGCAGTATTTTTGAACTAAGCAAGAGCACACAGAAGAGATATGAAGAGCTGTTGGCCGTTTTCGAAAGCTGTTTTCCAGCCGGACTCGCGCAGCGGCCCACTGTCTTCTCCGGTTCTCACGTGTCCACCTGAGATGTGCCATTTTCGGCTTGGGATCGTCACGACGACCGCCCTCAACTACGGTTCTCCCTCGGCTGCCGAGAGTGCGCTTTTTTCGGCCGTTTGCCTTTTCTCTTTGATTTTTAATACAGTGGGAGATGAGGAAAGACCACTGTTTACTATGTCTAAAAATGATTAAAGCGGACAGCCGGAAGCCAAATCAATTAAGACGCCACTTAAAGACATTAGACCTCAATCTCATTGATAAGCCGCTTGATTCTTTTTCAGCGAAAACGTGCCGAATATTGCCAACAATCGTGCCGCTTTGTCAGTGTTATATCAGTAAACCAGTGAGCACTGTTAGGATGCTCAGTGCAAAATAAGCCCACACCATTGCAAATGAGGTGATACCGTGAGCAGCGAAAATAAAAACTGCTTCTGTCCATAGACAATCTTTTTTTTTTCTTTTCAGTTTTGTTTTTTTCGGTCAAATTTTTTTGGCATATTGTCCTCATGAGTTAATGTTTCTAATCAGTTTGAGTTTGTTATTATTTAATGATTTTATTACAATTTATTTTTCAGTATGAAATGGTCAAAAGTGTACCTTAAGTGTATTTTTACAGTTTGGATGTGACTTTTTTTTTTTTTTTAATTCAGGCAAATTGATGCGCGTTAAGTCTTTTCTGTTACGAACAAAACAATGTTAAGAAAGTTATACTTTATTATAAGTTGGTCTATGTTACCTTTTTTCTTTAATAGAAAAAAAGGACACAATGTTAGGCAGAGGCGTACTTATAATAGTAATAGACAAATGATACTATTTACAGTGGCGGAAGAGAGTTTGGGGGGGGCGTGAAACATTTACGTCTTCCTTAGGTGGGCGTAACAGAAAATAATTGAGAAGCACTGATGTGAGTGAACTGGCTTGGCAATATGGCCGGAATACATTCACGATCTCGACGGTCCTCCGCCGACCTACATTCCCCAGCCTTAAAAAATTAAGGCGACAATTTTTATTGTTGTGACATCGGCAAGGAAGTCGCCAGATTTGTCAGGTTTTTAATAATTTATTTCAAAACTTGTACAACACAACATGACTACAGTCCGCCACGGCCGACTTCAACAACAGAACATGAAAAGAGAAAGTAAAAATTTCCCACTCTTCCACACCACTCTCAACCTCTCGTCAGTCACACTGTGCATTCAGGAACAACACGCAAAACACAACCACCACATTACGACTCATTACATGACTATCATTATATTATTATTCCAATTTGTATTTATTATTTATTTGTTTTACTATGTGTAATTCCTATTTGTTACTGTACCTGCAATACTTATGTGTAGGTTTTTGGGCTGTGGAACGAGTTATAATGTATTCTTGCGGGAAAATCCCGATCGACAAACGACCATTTCGACTTACAAACAAGGTCTTGGAGCGAATTAAAATCATATGTAAAGGTACCACTTTACTCTTTATAGTGGCTCAAACTACAACTTTAGTCATTTTGCGGATGATACAGAATAAATGGGTGTCCGTACGCATAAGCGTATTTTAAGAGGGGGCCAGGCCCCCCCTGGTGTTCGAAAAGTGTCATTGCATGTAACTGACTTTCCTATATAGACCCTACCCACGTGACGTCTCAACTCCGCTCTCCTGAATGGTACCGCCCACTTGTCTGTCAAAACATAGTGTTAACCTCTTACGGCTACGTACATTTCTCCTGTTTACGGCGTGTTTTTCTGCTCCTTAACATTAATAATCAAAATGGTGAAGGCGTGTGTGGCTGTTAGTTGCACTAACAGAGAAGATGGAAGGAGAGACTTGAAGTTTTACCGTATTCCGAGGGATCCAAAGAGGAGAGCGAAATGGACGGCTGCAATTCGACGTGAAATCTGGGCACCAAAAAATCACCACAGACTATGTAGTAGTCATTTTATATCCGGTAAGATGCATTTAAGATATACTTAGAGGGTTTTGGGCTGACAAATAACCACAATTAAGATCATTGCGAGGCTAATCGCCGACAACATACGACGTAGTACGACATAGTTTCAAATTCAAGATGTTTGTGACTTCCCTTTCTTCCACCATCGTTATTTTTTTAATAATATTTAGCTGGTACCAAGTGAAAGAAACTGGCCTCGTCTACGGGGCTGACAAATAACCACAATTAAGATCATTGCTAGGCTAATCGCCGACAACATACACGTATGTATGTAGTGAGAGTGCTATCGCTAAACCATATAAACATTAAAAGCCTTAACTCCATTGACAAACGACATGAAATACATTAGACTTGGCAGTGGATGTTAGCAATAACAAAAGACTTTGAATTGAAAATTTCGTAACTCACCTTTCCAAGCACAAGATAGATTCCTGCCGAATTTTCGTGGACGAGGACCTGTTTCACCCAACCAGCAGCGAAGTATTTATAAGCCTCCAAGCTCTTGAAGTTTTTCAAATTTTCGTGAGAATAGGCTGATTTTGTGTGGACAAGATAATTGTAAATATCAGCGTAGCAGATGTCAGGCAGACAGGGCGAAGACAGTGGGTCGAAAAACATCAAATATGGATCTGGCGACTGTATAGAACGAAGCTTTTCCACATAACGCCTTTTATGCAACACATCCAGTGAGTTTACGGCATCAGAAAGCACCGGGTCTTCCTTGAAATGCATTTTAAATTCCTCGATCAATTGAAAACAATGCTAATACAGAGACAAAATGACGGACAAGTGGGCGGAACCACACAGCGAGCACGTGGTTTTGTGACGTCGGTGGGTAGGGTATATATATAAAAGTTGTAAAGCAATAAAACTGCCACAAAAATGAATGAAAAAATATATTTTTATAATGTGTCAAAATTGTTTTTTGAACAGATCATGTGACTAGCACCTTAGATGGTCATTTGCTTTGCATTTAATTAAAAAAATAAATTAATAATAAATAAATAAAAAATATATATATATATATTAAGGGAGGGAAATTTTATTTGTCTCATTAATTTTTGCTTTGATCTAAAATATTATTTTGATTGAAGCAACTTTTTTTGGGATTGAATGATTTAGACACAAATGTCCTACCCATAATATGGCCTAAACACAAAAGGATTGCTTCAATCAACTAAAACTTTCTCAATGAAAAATTAGGTGTTCAAGTGCAAATTTTTCGATCTCAAATATTTTTACGCATTCAAAAACTTTTTCTATGATTGAAATTTTTCTTTTTTTGATTGAAGTGATTTTTCTTTTTGAGAATATATATTTTATGAAGCAACTTCTTTTTTAAGTGATTTTTCTGTTTGAAAATATATATTTTATGAAGCAACTTCTTTTTTGATTGAATAAAAAAGACAAAAATGTCCTAGCCAAAATGTGGCCCAAACACAAATCAACATTACTTCAAATCAAAAAAAAAAAAAAAAAAACTTCAACCCCCCCACAAAAAAAAATCAAAGAAAAATAGATTTCACATGCATTTTTTTTTTTTTAGTTTTTTGAATTTCAAGTTTAGTTTTGCATTCAAACACTTTTTTTTTTTTGACTGACACAACTTTTTTTATTGGTTGAAAATATATACAGTATTTTCATTGAAGCGATTTTTAAAAATTATTATTATTAAATAATAAAGACACAAATCTACCTCCATTTGGCTCTGCCCAGGGGATACAATTTTTGACTGGGGTAACTACATTGGCACGACAACGGCGGACGCACCATATTCAATGGCTGACGACCTTGGCGAAAAGTATTGCCATACAGCCTGATTTAGAATTCCCCTCTAGAATGATGGGGCGGAAAAAACGCTCATTGTCAACTTATTATTATAAATATTCTTGGAAGGTAATTTTATAGCTGACACTGCGTTTCGGGGTCATCAACATGTTGTGCCCCCCACTGACCCATAAGTCAGACTTTGCCTATGTCAGTACGACAATATTGTGGTTGTAAATATCTTGCTACATAGTTCAAGAGTTCATGAATTAAAAAAATGGAATCCTCAAGATTAAGATTTGACCGTGGCAGCTCATTTGAATGCATTAGGATACGTCTTCCTGTCACTTTCATTAATATTGATAATTGCACATGGGGTTGCTGAAAGGGTTCTAAATGATTTTAAAAGTCCCACATGATTTGAAAGCATTGAGTGGAAAATCATTTTGGTAAGTGTTCCAAAACTATAATCTACTTCAAGACTAATTCTACCATCAACTGCCCACTGCAATACAGTTAACTTCACATTTGCCTAGCTTTTAGTACTTTTACCAACCCTTGGCCGTTTTTATGGTCACAAATTCCTTGGATAGAGACGAAAAATGGCCAGTGACACATAATTTGAGAAGTTGAAGTAGTAAAAACTACGACGTGTCGGAAATGTGTTTTGAAGGCACCTGAAACGTGACCCAGGCCTTGTAACACAAATAGATTTTGAGGCTCTCATTACAGCAGCTGGACACAAAGAACGAGGCTCTTGGATTGCCAGCTGCATGGGACTTTATTTAACTGCAAGGTTGTGTGTGTGTCGGTGCGTGTGTGTATGTGTGTAAGGTCCTCAATTGCTTCCAGACGTTTCCCCAACCCGTTCTCCTTTCTTATGGCCTCAACGCAACCACACGACAGAATCACAGTTTTTTACTTGTTTTTTTTTTTTTTTTTTTTTTTTTTTTTTTTCTTGCCACTTTGACCCGCCCTCGTCTTCCTCTTTTGCTTTCTTGGTTACAGTTGGAATGGGAACAAACAAAATCAGTTGGGTAATTTTAGTGTTTTTGGTGAGGGGGTATTTGGAGGAGCCAGACTTGTCTGGGTTCAAAGCATTTTAAATAACGCTTTAATTCTGGTCCAATTTGCTTTGGGTTTTTTTCATCCTAAAATTTTTTTTAATCATCAAAACATGTTTGTTTTATTTGTGTGGCAAAAATAAAGTTCAGTCACCGTCACATACTATCATTAGGCGTATCTTCTTGTAATGCCTTTTATATGTATTTTTAATTTGCTAAATGTAAATTAAGATGTGAAGGAGTTAATAACTACTGCTAGTTTATTATGCTTGACAGTTTGATAAATTGATACATCATGGAAAATATTTATATTGTTATAAATTCATTTGCGTATTTTTTTATGCATTTTATTGCATCCCTTTACTACTTGATGCCTAAAATAACTAAAAAAAAAAAAAAAAAATCCTAATAAACTAACGAATATCTTATTATTTCGAAAAACTTATCCCTGCGACAGTTATGCTTAGAATAAACCCAAGTAATATTACGGTGTTAATCGCCATGAATTCCGTAAAGTACTTCAAATAATCAAATTAATTGTTTAATCTGTGTTTTGGAAGGTCTAATGGACTCCTAAATGTAATCTCTCAATTTGTTTTTTTTAGAAAACAATCAGATGACCCTTAAGTGCATCTTTGAAATGCATGAGAGTCCAGGTAAACAGTCACAGAGACACAACCCTCCACTCCTAGACACAGGGAAAAATAATTGAATAAAAAGCATCATTTCATTAGCGGTAGGCACCACAGGTGCACACAAAGTGCTACAAAGTGGCCACGTTGAAACACTTACAGCTAATTATCTTTACAACAAGCAGAACATAGAGTTCAGTGAACGGCAATGTTTGTTTGTGTGCCATTCCACCAGGCCGAAAATGGATTCTCCACGCTTCCGACTTCCAGATGTGGATGACTCACATACACACAAAGACACACATGCACGCACACCCCAACAGTTTGTGGCGTTCCCCGAGTGCAGTTTGAATTTATTGCATCCTGTACCAGCCTTTATTAACTCACTTTGTTTTTGTGACAAATGAAGAATGCGAAAGTGAAAACCATCTGGGACACAAATGGGAAAAATTTTTTTTAATTTGAAATGTAATATTTTTGTGACATTTGTATACATTATGACATTATTTGCGACACCGTACAGACCATAAACAACATACTTTACATGTAAAAAACATGAACACTACACATAAAAATTGGAATACAGAGTAAATACTGTAATTTATCATACAGAAAAAGGACAAAATTAACTGAGAATTTAAAATGTTTTGCTAAAAGTCAGTATAATAAATATGAAGGGATACATTAAAGCATGTTAATCATTAAAATGAAATAATGTAAAATGGGCTGCTATGTAATGAAAGAATCTATTTTGTTTTATTACTTATATGAAAATTAGTGCTGTCATTACAAATTTTAGTCACGATTATTTGCAAGGGACCATAGTTAACCCTTTAAGCGCCAAGTCACAAAATAGTGGTAAGATCATTACTGACTTTTAGCAAGCTAGAGCTGCAAATATGGTGTCTCATTCAGTTACTACTTTGAGCCAAAAGATTCCAAAGATGGGAGGAGTGGAATAATGTGCTTACCTTATATAATTTAAATTTAAGTCTAATAGGAAACGAGAGAGAGCGAGAGAGAGAGAGAGAGAAGAAACTGTCATATTTGTTTGAGTTCTCAGTTCTTTTTCCTATATTCAGCACCTGATTGAGCCAGATGGGCGTGGTAATGTGACACACCTGTGCTGCATTAGGAAAGCTTGATATTTAAGGAAGCCTGTCACGATCTGCAAGTATCGGACTATTACATGCCAACCTGCTTGCTTACCGCTGTGTGCATCATCTCGAGTTCTACTTGCCATTTACGGTTGTATTCTTTGTTATCACATTGTTGTGCTAGTATTTTTGTTGGACTTTGCTATCATTTAGTTTAGCCTTTTTCCGGCCCTTGTGCCTTCTCCTTAGTTTACTCGCTGACTAGGTTCGTGCCATTTTTATTTTTTATTTTGTCTCGCGTGTTCTGGCGTGCTCCCTTAGTTCTCGTTTTGTAATAAATACGACAAACTTCCACCTCTGTGTTGGATCCATGCTTAACTGCTTGCCGTATCATAACAGAAACAAGTTTTTACTTGCAAGGATGAATTAACCATCATTTTTTTTATCCTGAGAAGGTAAAATCGTGGCACGGTAGATGAGTGGTTAGCACATCAGCCCTCCAGTTTTGAGATGAAGGGTCCAAACCCGGACTCTTAACTTCCTGTGTGGAGTTTGTAAGTTCTCCCTGTGCCTGCGTAAGTTTTCTCCGGGTACTTCGATTTCCTCCCATATCCCTCCAAATTGCATGGCAGGCTTGTTGGACACTCTAAATTGTCCTTAGGTATGAGTGTGTACGTGAATGGTTGTCTGTCTCCCGTTGCCTTGCGATTCTCTGACAACCAATTCGGGTGTACCCCACCGACTACCCATAGTTTGCTGGAATAGGCTGCGTCACCTTCACGACCCTCAGGATATAAGCGGCACAGAAGATGAATGAATTAATTTGTAAAAATGCATCTCCCATCCTTTGAGCAAGGCAGCGATCTCACACCGCAACTCTGCCTTATCAAGGCTGCTCAGACACTCGTTACAGTTGGAAAAATACTGGCAGCAGAACTGAGCAGGAAACAAACGTCTCCCCTCTCAGATATGTACCAGTAATTAGTGTCGAACCATGCTCTGTGGATGTGGGCCTTCACTAAACCACCCCGCGTTCAAACACACACTGACCTATAAATACATATATATACTGTATATGTACTAGTATAAGGCGGAAAACACAGACAAGACTGAAAAAGCAGTTTCTGCTCTTGCACTCCTCTTTAAAAGAAACTGTTGTATTTTAAGCCAAAACAACTGTTGCATTTGATAAACAATATGTCTATATGCTGCCATAGCAGATTCATGGCACATGAAGCCCCCGAAATATTTTTAATTTGTCCGTTTTACCCTGGAAAGCCCTGTTTACAGACGTTGCGCAACCACTTTTGTTTCAACCCAGCCATAAAACAAACCTAATTAATTAGATTTATTATTCAAAATTACGGTTGTTCCGATCATGTTTTTTTTGCTCCCGATCCGATCCGAATCGTTTTAGTTTGAGTATCTGCCGATCCCGATATTTTCCGATCCGATTGCTTTTTATTGCTCCCGATTCAATTCCAATCATTCCTGATAATTTTTCCCAATCATATACATTTTGGCAATGCATTAAGAAAAGAATGAATAAAACTCGGTACATAACATACAGTACATAAGTACTGTATTTGTTTATTATGACAATAAATCCTCAAGATGGCATTTACATTATTAACATTCTTTCTGTGAGAGGGATCCACGGATAGAAAGACTTGTGACTTTGTATAATGTGACTAAATATTGCCATCTAGTGTATTTGTTGAGCTTTCAGTAAATGACACTGTAGCCATGCCCAAATGCATGATGGGAAGTGGAACCATGACTGTGCGTAGTACTACCAATTGATATATCTTTTCTGCGTTGGGAAATAACATAAGATGTTAAGAAAAAGATCTATTGCTACCTTGCTTACCCAAATTGCTTCCCATGATATTTCTAACCATAGGGAGAGGGATTGTAAGGCTTTAGCCAATTAAAAAAAAGGCTCCAAAGGTTGCCAAAATTCACTCTACTGATTTGACGCTGCCTTTTATCTCTCTATATAGGTCAAACGGCGCCATTACAGATTGAGCGCGACAATGCGTGAGTGGATCGTGCAGCGCATGCATTAATTGCGTTAAATATTTCAACGTGATACATTTTTTTAAAAATTAATTACCGCTGTTATCGGGATAAATTTGATAACCCTACCTTAAGCCTAAACTAAAGACTCTGGATGAGTGTAACATATTATGTCTGTAATGTTGAATACAATTAGAAAATGATTTAATTAAAAAAAATATATATATATATATATATATATATATTAAAAAAGGCATGGCTGATATTTTTTTGCCGATTCCGATACTTTGAAAATGACGTGATCGGACATCTCTATTCAAAATGTCTGTCATTTTTAGCTTAGAATCATTAATTGATGTCTAATATTTAGTTTAAAAAAACCATAACAAAACAAAACAAAAAACGACTTTAAAAAATTATTCACTCGCATATTTTAAACTTTTAAACAAATGACGTCATAATGAAAAAAATGACATCTGTAAAAAAGTCACGGATATCTACCTTATAAATATCGCTTAATTTTTTTTTGAAATCGATACTAACAAAATTGAAAATCGATACTAACAAAATTGAAAAAAAAAAAAAAACGTTTAAAAGGGTAAATATATGAAAAAGAAAATCACCACCACTCCTTCATGTCTGCGATTTCTGCATCGCGACCCTTGTTATATTACCATGTTTCACCCATAAAATCCCCAAAACATTCAGCTATGGCCATTCACAGCTGTGTCTTGACACTCAGTGATACATGCTACATGGAGTTTTTGGATCGAAACATGGTAAGTACGCAATAATATCTCGTTAAAGTCATGGCGTTTTTGCCCTCCTGCTCAAAATTTTTCTTCCACAAGAAAATTGAGATTTTAAGCTTTCCAATCATGTACCACACATGCATATGGGACAATTTTAAAATTTGGCCAAATTGAGGGTCCCACAGCGGAACTTCATTATCAGGGTTAGATGGAGGGACAGGCAGGATGGGTTGACGACTGACCGGGTGCTTATGGCCCGAACAAAAAGACAAAGGAAATTATCAACAAGCGAAAAACACAAAACTTCTGTTGTCAGGGATCATGGCCACGCCGTGGAATGCTTCTCTCCCTCCAGTTGTGGTTTTCTTTCACTTTTTGTTTATTGGGGAGAGCTCCTTGATTGTTGATGAGTGACCGTGGGTTGCATGATGAGTCAATTGGCTGCAGGTGTGGTCCCCTCTCTATAGTGTCGCTTCATATGGTGCTGATGATTCCTATACCTTTTGTGGTGTCCCAGGTGAGGTCGCTGTCCATGGTGCTGAGCCCTGTGGAACCGCTCAAGCATAGTATATATTTATATGTAGGCATATAGATATACTTTACTAAAGTATAACATTGCTTATCATGGGTTTATAACTATTTATGAAATATAATCACAAAAAAATGAAATGTGAAAAATTTGATAAAATGATTGAACTCACCAAAACGCGTCTCATTCATTCCACAACTTTATTCACAGTTTATGTCTGTGCATTGCAGGATACATGATTAAATGTTACAATACATCTCAAAGTGCCACATTTTGGGCTAAAAAGCCAAAATTACAGTGGGGCAAATAAGTATTTAGTCAACCACCAATTGTGCAAGTCCTCCTACTTGAAAAGATTAGAGAGGCCCATAATTGTAATTGGGTAAACCTCAACCATGAGAGACAGAATGTGGACAAAAAAACCCAGAACATCAAATTGTTTGATTTTTATAGAATTTATTTTCAAATTAGAGTGGAAAATAATATTTGGTCAACTACAAATAAGCAAGATATGTGTCTGTCAAAGAGGTCTAACTTCTTCTAACGAGGTCTAACGAGGCTTCACTCATTACCTGTATTAATGGCACCTGTTTTAACTCATTATCGGTATAAAAGACACCTGTCCACAAGCTCAGTCAGTCACACTCCAAACTCCATTGTGGCCAAGACCAAAGAGCTGTCGAAGGACACCAGACACAAAATTGTAGACCTGCACCAGGCTGGGAAGACTGAATCTACCATAGGTAAAACGCTTGGTGTAAAGAAATCAACTGTGGGAGCAATTATTAGAAAATGGAAGACATAGAAAACCACTGATAATCTCCCTCGATCTGGGGCCCCATGCAAGATCTTATACCGTGGCGTCAAAATGATAACAAGAACAGTGCGCAAAAATCCCAGAACCACACAGGGGCACCTAGTGAATGACCTACAGAGAGCTGGGACCACAGTAACAAAGGCTACTATCAGTAACACAATGCGCCGCCTGAGACTCAAATCCTGCACTGCCAGACGTGTCCCCCTGCTGAAGAAAGTACATGTCCAGGCCCGTCTGCGGTTCGCTAGAGAGCATTTGGATGATCCAGAAGAGGACTGGGAGTGTGTATTATGGTCAGATGCAACAAAATAGAACTTTTTTCAAAGACAAGTTCTCGTGTTTGGAGGAGAAAGAATACTGAATTGCACCATACCCACTGTCAAGCATGGGGGTGGAAACATCATGCTTTGGGGCTGTTTTTCTGCAAAGGGACCAGGACGACTGATCTGTGTAAAGGAAAGAATAAATAGGGCCATGTATTGAGAGATTTTGAGTGAAAATCTCCATCCACGAGACGTGGCTGGGTCTTTCAGCATGACAATGATCCCAAACACACAGCCAGGGCAACAAAGGAGTGGCTTCGTAAGAAGCATTTCAAAGTCCTGGAGTGGCCTAGCCAGTCTCCAGGTCTCAACCCCATAGAAAATCTGCGGAGGGAGTTGAAAGTCTGTGTTGCCCAACGACAGCCCCAAAACATTACTGCTCTAGAGGAGATCTGCATGGAGGAATGGGCCAAAATACCAGCAACAGTGTGTGAAAAGCTTGTGAAGAGTCACAGAAAACATTTGGCCTCCGTTATTGCCAACAAAGGGTACATAACAAAGTATTGAGATGAACTTTTGGTATTGACGAAATACGTATTTTCCAACATGATTTGCAAATAAATTCTTTAAAAATCAAACAATGTGATTTTCAGTTTTTTTTCCACATTCTGTCACTCATGGTTGAGTTTTACCCATGTTGACAATTACAGGCTTGTCTAATATTTTCAAGTGGGAGAACTTGCACAATTAGTGGTTGACTAAATACTTATTTGCCCCACTGTAACTATTTCCGTTACTTTAAAAAGAAGTCGAGTCAGTTGAATAAAGAAGAACAGACAGGTAGTTGTGTTATAGAACCTTGTAATATTTATTGCACCTAACCAGCAACAGATTTATCCTACACTTGAAGTGCAACAAAAATAAACAGATTTGAATTGCTTACCACAGATGTCGACAAAAGCATTGCCCCAAGACATGAATTACACTTTACATGCACATTCTTTCCTTTAATTGCGACCAACTTGCAATAGTGTTTATATCTCCACCTCGTAAAGGACAAATTTTCCTCTGAATGCTCTGCCAATATGTCCCTTTGCATCTGTTTTGCATGTGTGTGCTCTAGAGGAGATCTGCATGGAGGAATGGGCCAAAATACCTGTAACAGTGTGTGAAAAGCTTGTGAAGAGTTACAGAAAACGTTTGGCCTCCGTTATTGCCAACAAAGGGTACATAACAAAGTATTGAGATGAACTTATGGTATTGGCCAAATACTTATTTTCCAGCATTATTTGCAAATAAATTCTTTAAAAATCAAACAATGTGATTTTCTGTTTTTTTTTTCCCCCACATTCTGTCACTCATGGTTGAGGTTTACCCATGTTGTCAATTACAGGCCTCTCTAATAATTTCAAGTGGGAGAACTTGCACAATTAGAGGTTGACTCAATACTTATTTGCCCCACTGTAAGTTTCTCCAGAGAACGGGGATTTTACCCCAACCTCTGTGTGCTTTTGCCTGCATATACTGCGTCTCAGGCAGCCACGAGAACTGTGCAAAGCAAAAGGAGGTTCATAGCTGTATTTTCGTCCAAACATGCTCAAAACAAAAAAAATAATAATAACGGCCAAGCAGCCAGGCGGGTTCACATGTGACACACAGTCTCACCGTACCCAATTTTGGCCAGTACAACCCAAAATTAAGTTTTGCCAGACAACCAGGATTTCACTCCGATTCTGGGACAGCTCTGGCGGCCATGAGAGCACACAGTGTCTTGAGGTCCAAACTAAGTAGGGGTAGAAGGGCCATAATAAACGCATTTGAAAAAGTAATGGCGTTAAAGGGACTTTGTGTTAATGCAGAATGAATGAATGGATCATATGTCAGGTAGGGATGGCATGGAGGACCCAAACGCAGGGAAACAAAAGGTGGCAAGAACGCAAAGGTAGGCTGGTGGAAAACTCTAAAACACTTTAATGAAAAATAACAACAACAAAAAAACAAAGTTCAAACAAGAGTCCAGGGGATCCAAAACAGCAAAGCAAATAAAACTCAGGGTACTAACAAAGGTATCAAAACTTACTTCAAGAGAAACGAGAGCTTGGGCGGAGAAATAGACATTGGGATTGACATGGAATCGACACTCGAAAAACAAAGACAGAACAAGAACAGACAGCACATAGGGAACTTAAATACAGACAAGGGGTAACGAGACAATGAGGAACAAGGCAAGGAGCAGACCAGAACAGGTGAAATCAATGAATAATCACATGACAAGACACACTAGGGCACAAACACAACACAATGCATGACATAATAAGCTATACAGATAGTTGCATCATTAGAAAATGTAAATTCAAGTCTTGTTATATAAAACAACACAAAATTATAATAATGATAATTATTATGTGATTATATTGAAAAGATGAATATGAAGCAATACAAAATAAAAAAAATACAAGATGTCTCATTTAATTGTTTAACAAAAATTTATTCTGTACACAACACGGTAACATTATTGATGCTGATGACAATCGACATTAGTATCATTAATATTGTCGTTGTTATCATAAAAACCATTATAAATATTATTTATAACGAGACCCCAAATTGCAGAGTATCACTCTTGACTCCACAAACACACATACTTAGACCTTTTCCTCTGGTGCAGTTTAATTTTATTGGATGTTGCGCAGCTCTTTATTAGCTGACTGTTGCATGCGGGCGTGCACATTCGTGCGTGCGTGTATTAATCCAGTTCTTGACTCCCCTCAGTTGATCCCGCTCATCCATCGCTAAAAGCAACCATTAAGGCCCTCACCTCATTTGAATTGCTGATCAGATCAGGGAGAGGAGAGAGAAAAAAAGGTACAAAATGGGAAAAGATGCAATAGAAAGAGCAAATTCCTCTTTTATGTCATGTAAAGAAATTATTCTTATTTTATAGTAGATGGAGATGAGCTTGGTGTCTTGTTCTGCTAGTTCCATATTCAATGAGGAACTAGCTTGCACTTCTATTTTAATAGCAAGCCCACTAATGGTTTCTCTAGTTAGCACAGCTATCTCTTGTTTACTAGAAATGGAATGTATATTAAGTTAGCACTTGAACTAGCGTTAATTAGCTTTGATACTTTGTCAACACTCTTGTATCGTTAGCTCTGCCTCCTATTGCTACTTATCACTTGTACTAATAATATGATGTAGTCAAATTACGTGTGTCTGTACAAATTGTCAAGTTTGTCATTTCAAAGACATGAAACCTGTGACTGAGTGTGTGTCTGTGTATGCTTTGCCTTTAACAAGCTCAGAAAGGTTGATGTACGACGGGCCACTTCCCATCTGTTTGCAGCTTGATCATGTTGATGGATTGTTGCTGCAAGTGTGTAAGTGCGTGAGCATGTGTGTTAGAAATTCTCAGGAGTGGTCGTTCATGTCTTGAACTTTTGTTTTTTTTTTGCCAGCAATTCTTTTTGAGAAATTGAAATTTAGGCCGTGTCGGCATTTGTAACGATAGCGACGCAATCGTGTCCTCCACTTTTCACTGACAAGATGATGTTTTCATTCTTGCCTCGTCAGCGTTCTGTCGGCACGGCGACCCCTGCTCGTTTGTTTCCTGCAGACATCCGTGAAGGAACGAGGCAAGGGACTAAATGTTGACGTAGAGTGACAGGTCACTGCACTCCACTTATTAGCTCTTGAAAACCGAGGGGTCTAAAGAACGCTTGGACGTTTGGTCACCTAACATATGTCTTTTCAGCAAGAATCAATGTTTCTTGGTAGTTGCTAATTAATGAAACAGTGGTGACTAAAGACTAATGACACGAGGTAGCGCTAGTTAACTACACTCATCAAATACCAATAGTTAATCTGAAAGTTAGTTAGCTGTGGTCAGGGGTTAATTTGTGCCGGATCCTGTCGGAACAAGATCCGGCACTCCTTGATTTTGGCCTCTCTGTGTTCCGGGACTTATTTGGGCAGATCCGGCACCTCTCGTGTATAGAAAATAATAATGATATAAAAACTAGAGATGTCCCGATCGATCGGGATGATCGATTCGGTCCAATCACGTCATTTTCAAAGAATCGGAATCGGCAAAAAAATATCGGCCATGCCTTTATATATATATATATATATATATATATATATATATATATATATATATATATATATATTCTTTAATTAAATCGTTTTCTAATTGTATTTAACGTTACAGACATGATATGTTACATTCATCCAGAGTCTTTAGTTTAGGCTTAAGGTCGGGTTATCAAATTTATCCCGATAACGGCGGTAATTAATTTTTTTTTAAATGTATCACGTTAAAATATTTAACGCAATTAATGCATGCGCTGCACGACCCACTCACGCATTGTCGCGCTCAATCTGTAATGGCGCCGTTTTACCTATATAGAGAGATAAAAGGCAGTGAACAATGAGTACAGTGAATTTTGACAGCCTTTGGAGCCCTTTTTTAATTGGCTAAAGCCTTACAATGCCTCTCCCTACGATTAGAAATATCATGGGAAGCAATGTGGGGAAGCAAGGTAGCAATTGATGTTTTTCTTAACACCTTATGTTATTTCCCAACGCATAGAAGATATATCAATTGGTAGCACTACGCACAGTCATAGTTCCACTTCCCATCATGCATTTGGGCATGGCTACAGTATCATTTACTGAAAGCTCAACAAATACACTAGATGGCAATATTTAGTCACAATATACAAAGTCACAAGTCTTTCTATCCGTGGATCCCTCTCACAGAAAGAATGTTAATAATGTAAATGCCATCTTGAGGATTTATTGTCATAATAAACAAATAAGTACTTATGTACTGTGTGTTGAATGTATATATTCGTCCGAGTTTTATTCATTTTTTTTCTTAATGCATTGCCAAAAAGTATATGATCGGGAAAAATTATCGGGATTGATTGGAATTGAATCGGGAGCAAAAAAAGCAATCGGATCGGGAAATATCGGAATCGGCAGATACTCAAACTAAAACGATCGGGATTGGATCGCGAGCAAAAAAACATGATAGGAACAACCCAAATAAAAAAGTTTTTTTTAAAATGTATTGTAATAGCCCCGACTAGGGGGAAAGAAGGAGAGGAGTTGTTGATGGCTTTCTCCACTTTATTGTGGCAACAATAAGAAAACAATAAACAAAATAACAGCGGACTGCCGCCACATTCAACCCCAAAATTTTGCTTCTTGCCCGTCTCCCCCTCGCTTCCTACTACCTCATTGCTCTCCAGTCCCAGCGTCTCTTAAAGGGACTGTGCATAGTTTCGGACATTACAGTATAAAATGAAATAACTAAATGCATAAATTCATTTAAAGGACAAATTGCATGTTGTTCCTAAAAATTTAACGTCATGTGAAAGAGTCGATTTTGTTGATGCACTCAAAAGCTGGACCAAAAAAAAAAAAAAACTTTGGAAATTAGCGGCATCTGGGGACTTTTTTCGAAAACAAGAAAGATGGTTTAAAACGAGTCAGAAAAGCAACAACCAGCGATGAAGGCAGCAGCAGTGATCATGCTAACGGGTGGGACCGGCTACAGCAGGAGGCTAGCAATGCAGCAGCTAGCCAGGTTCACGGACAGCCAGCCAAGCTGAGGCAGGAGGCTGCTACCTTGGCAGCAGCTGGTCAGGTTCAGCGCCACCCGAAGTGGGGGCCAGCTACAGCGCCAGCAGTCGGCCAGGTGGACCACCAACAGATGGAGCAACAGGCCAGTACCTTTATGGGAAATTAGGGATTGGGCTGCAAAATCTGTAAGGCGGTGGGAACTTTGGGGCCAGAGAAGACGGGGGGATGAATCTCGCAAAAGAATGGTTTTGTGTTGTTTATTATAATCTCAGATTTTTTTAATGTTTTACAAGTTAGACTGTACGTTAATATAAGTCTCACCTGTGGTTATATGGGGAATTGCCTGTGCTGTGCAGAGTTTAGCCTAAATAATTGTAAATTGCTGTCATAACATTTATACAATGGATAATATCTGAAATTGAGGCTTATAAATCCCACAGCATGGCAAGTGGGCATTTGCGTGTTGTTTTCAGCACATTTTCTGCGTATGTTCCGGGACAGGTGCCCGTCTCGTCATCCCTGCGCTGTCATATGTACTTTGCGTTCCGGCTCCTTATGATTCACAAATTAAGGACTGGCTGTGTTAAAACATCAGATCAATCTCAGACAAGCTTGATCAGACGTAAGTACGATTTAAGAACACTTTGATCACACTGAATACCACTTCACTCAAATATAAACTGATTTAAGATTGCCTAAGATTTTTATTAGTCCTTTATGAAACATGGCTTTCACAAATCAATACAAGGTAAAAATGTATACTCGAATGTGCTTTAGAATAAACAACATACCTGGAAAGCATACGACACATCCCCTTTTGAATGACTTTAATGAGCTGTCAATCTTATTAAGGAAGTTAAAATAAATCCCCTGATTTCAGAAATGTATTCAATTTAAAGAATATGGATGATTTAAGAGTATTTCAGCACCACTTCCCCTATTAAATGTCCTATGGCTTGTTCCAAACCTTGCTCATTTCATACCTGTCAAAAAATCAATAGACAGCTTCGTTTTCTTCGTTGCACAAGCATGATGATGCGAGACGGCAGTTGTTATGGAAGGTCTCATACGTACTTGATGCTTATTTATTGTTGTGCGAGTTACTGCACAGTGCAGTTTTGAAATGAGGCCAGGATGACAATTTGAAGAAAAATGCCAAGGAAAGTCAGCGCCCCACAATATTACCAGATTGAAGGATTCCACTTCTTATTGGCGTGTAGCATAACAAATTTGATACTGATTTAAGAGCATAATGACCAGGTTTGGGTTTCTGTCGAAAGAAGTCGAATTTAAGAGCAATTTATGACTACATTGAGCATACTAGAAACTGATTTCATAACACATCCATAGAATCACTGCGAGAGAGGATTTAAGGAAATCAAACATAGGACTGATTTGTCGGTTGTGGCGCAGTCGGTTCCTCGAGTTGTCCTGAGACTGAATGGTCAGCAGTTTCCCGATTCCCGGCTACGACTGCCCACTGTCGAAATGCCCTTGGACCACTAAACCATAATTTGCCCCCAGTAGGTTTGCAGTGCCTTGCTTGGCAACATCATCATTTGTATGTTAATGGGTCAATGTGAGCTAATCTAAAGAGCTTTGAGTATGGTAAAAACGTGTAGATAATTGTGCTATATAAGTACTCTCCATTTATGGCTGCTTTGTTCAAATTTAAGAGCAATTTAATACCACTTATATCAAGTAACAGACAACTTGTAAAAACGCCTCTATCAAGTGTAAGGGGGAATTAAGACCACTATGATCTTGTACAAGACATCTAATTCTACATGCCGCCTATAAGACAGGAGTGGAATGCAGAGCTCACCTTGCTGGCAAAATAACAACTCCAAAACAATATTCCTGTAAGCTTTGCACCATAAGTCGGGCCAAACGAGTTATCGATCTGCAAAGGGGTTTACGGCCGATGAGCGGGTGTGCCTCCGCTCCTGGAAAAGTCCCTCAAAGTGGACACGAAACAGAAGAGCGGTCACGAAATACACGGACAACGAGACAGCAGTAAAATCATTTAGCTCAGTAATTACAAGTGAGCTGTAACTGGCCCTTTGCGGCCTTGGAGATGGATTCCACAAGTCAGTTTCTCCCCCGAGGGTCTGCGGGGTGATTGCGGTTCCTCTCTTGTCTGTTTACAGCACACTGAGATGTCTCGTAACTGTTCCTCCTTGTGATCCTTTCCACTCATTCTGGCATCAACACGAGTGGGGTAAACAAATACCGCTGAAGAAAGCGACGAAGTGCAGGGTTGCACAGGGGATGCTGAATCTTAATCAGCTTCATGCCGTTTGTGGCCCGTGGCAAAGATTTCCCCTTGATGTACAGAGTCGTTGCATGTGAATGTGACTATCGTGCGTCTTGAATGTGCAGTTCCTCTTATTTGTTAACATGTCGCGATGTACTGGGAAAATGTTGCATATTCTGATAGGCTACATTTCCATTTGGCAAGTGAATTTGTTAATTCTGCCGTGTAGTCATTGGTGAAACCTGTATGTAAAGCGACAGTAGATCTAGCTCTAGAAAGCAAGAAACAATGGATTATTGATAGTTGTTGGGTTTACTTTTATATCAGTTGTTCACCAAAAGCAAATGCTGTATAAAAATGAGATATGATGCCCTTTTATGTGTAGGTTGTGTAATTCTATTTCTTTTAAATGATTTTTTGAATAAACTCTAAACTCAAAATCTTCCATTTTAAGTTTTGCATACCGAAATGTTGGAAGGTGCTGTATATGAAAACCCATTATAAGCTTTGAAAAAACATCACCAATGTTGTCTGTTTTTTAGCTTTCACCGTCTTACAGATAACAACAGCGCTTTTAACCATAATCTGATTAATCAAAAATACCTTTATTAACCAAAGGCATGCATCAACATGCCGAGTTGCATTGCCATTCGTATATAGGGTTGCCAACCGTCCCTTGAAAATTATAACTGTCCCATATACAGAAACAAGATTACACGTCCCGTATTCACCTTTCAAGGGACACGCTTTGTCCCGTATTATCATCTTATCTGTAGAACGAACCGATACTGGTATGGTGCTTTACGAGACAACGCTACGATAATTTGTTTCTTTTACCTCTCTGTGTACTTTATTTTCACAGATTGTATTATATTGTTATGCTTTGTCAATTTCATTTAATCAGTATTTCCACATTATATTTGGAGTGATGATTTATGTAAATGTTATTGCTGATGGGACTTTGAATGCACCTAAGTTGTAAAAAGTTTACCTCAGAGTTTGCTTACACTTTTTAAAAAAGTATTTTAAAAAACAAAACAAAACAAAAAACAAAACAAAAAAAACACTCACACAAAGGCTGAGGACCTTCAGGCCTAAACTATACAGTTATAAATTCTGCAAGACAGATGTTAATTTTATTCCAATATTTTTTGTATTCAAAATACATTACATTGCTGATAATTTTTGTTTTTCCATGTACTTGTTTCACTCAAATATGTACCTATATAATTCAGGTTTAAGTAAAATATTATTAAAAAAATCACTTTTCACATACAAAATAATAACTCAAGAGTGACGGTTATCAGGCCAGCCGGCTCTACCAATTAAGTGTCGCTCTTTTATATTTTTTTCAGGGAGTTGGCAACCCTAGTCGTATACAGTGCCCTGTCACTCTGGGGGGCAGACACCCCAAGTCTCTCGAATGTTAAAAATAACTTACTTTAAAAAAAAGGTCATTGATTAACAAATGTCAAGTTCAAAAATAGACCCTTAGGTAGACATTTGTAAAATTACCTAAAAATAAGGAGAGAAGACACTCAGTTTTCTTGGCCAAGGAGAGCAAAGAGGGACTAGACAGAGAAATGCTAGATTATGCTATATAGTCACCAAAATTGATCTAAGGAAAAAAAAACTCCTTGCTCTTTTTATTAGGGGTTTGTCCTAACACAGAAGGGTGCCGCCCTAAAGTGAGGGGGAAAGCAAGCTGGAGACACCCATGTGATTTTGATTAGCTATGTGTGAGCATGTAGGTGGAACTAACTAAATACACGTGTGTAAGCAAGGGCACAGGTAAAGTGGTCAGAATGACCCAGACACTTCAGTTATGCAACGCTGCGGCCATGGAAGATGTCCTCGAATGGAAAATTGTCCTCGAAAGTCCAGACAAAAGTCTAGACGTAAGATGCTGAAGATGTCCTAGAAGGTCTAGTTACGCAATGTTGCGGCCATGAAGCAAGGCAGTTGTCATCCCGACCCTCTTTACTCTTTGTAACTCTTAAACATTAGACTACAAC
Source organism: Corythoichthys intestinalis (assembly GCF_030265065.1). NCBI lineage: Eukaryota > Metazoa > Chordata > Actinopteri > Syngnathiformes > Syngnathidae > Corythoichthys > Corythoichthys intestinalis. The sequence goes on from NC_080404.1 coordinate 35,428,171, forward strand.
GTAGCATAGCAAGCAATAATCATTTACTGGTTATATCAATAAGAAAAAATATGGCAATATGTATTATGTATGTAGTAGGTATGTACGAGCACAAGCAAATATATAATCTATCAAGCAAATATTCAATCAACCCTCGAAAATTAACTCAACAACAAAGAATATAAATAAAATCTACTTGAACTTGCCTTCTAAGCTTGAAGTACGCGAAGTCCCTTATATAAACTCCCGCAATAGGATCTGATATAAGCAAGCCCAGGGCTAATGGCTAGTATAGCTGCTTTGTTGTAGCAGACTGTGGGAATACATCAATTTTTAAATCTAAACAGGGTCAAAACACCCCAGGCTAGCCTAGCTTGTATTTTGTAATGGGATCAAGCATCGGACGGAACTCTCCTGTGCAACAAAGTCCTCTGAGGTTGAAAACAGCTAATCAGTGCTAGCATCACATCCTCTTGTTATAGCAAACAGTGAATGGCCATCATTTTAAAATTGTGCTTTTGCATATATCATCAGATACAGTTTTTGAGAAAGTCTGACAAAGCTTCTGGCAAGCTCTGTAGCAACTCAGAGCCACGTCATGACAGAATTTGGATGTCTATTATTTTAAGATATATCTAAATATCTATGGTTGGACTTATATGGGTCATCTGTAGTTGTAGTACTTCACTACCCCACTTTTACTTGAAATTAAGTAGTTTTCCTCAAATGGAGCGTATGGTGCTAACTAGCCAAGGATGTATTTGGGCATAGACTTCAAAACTCTATTGACCTGACACTTAGGCTACGTTCATACTACAGGTCTTAATGCACGAATCCGATTTTTTCGCGTTTTTCCGACTCGAGTCAGGCATTAACTTGACGGTCTGAACGTTACAAGTCGCATAGAACTGGACCATTTCAAATCCGATCTGGGTCACTTTCGTATGTGGTTCAAATCCGATCTGGGCCACATTTTTCCAGACTGTCGCGGCGGTCTGTACTGTCCACTCTCCCAAATCGGATTTCATGCAGCAATTACGTCATCAAATAGCGAGAGAGACGCTTACCATAGCGGTGCCGCTGTGCGTTATTAGCGCCTAGCTTGCAGTGAACATGGCTTTTGGGGAAGGGCTGAGCTTGACAACAGTCATAAAAAATAAAAATGGGTTGAGGATAAGCCTGAGAATGCTCAGTTTTCTCTCTGCTCCAAGTGAGCAATATTTCAACATCGCCTACACGGCCGAGGTCGGGGCAAACTGCCCGTATGTGTGTGTGACGTGCACGGACCGTGCGTGCATGCTATCGATCCATATAACCTTTGAATATAAGCCTAAACGGGGATTATTTATGTCTGTTATTTGTGTCCTCCTTTTGAAAAGCAAAATATGATATCCCTGGAATGACGGATGACGTGTGTCATTTGTTTTGATGCTTCTGCGCATGCGGGTCATCTTGCTCAGCGCGTGTCGGACCGCGAATTAGCGCGTGTCGGACCGCGAATTAGTGCGCATGCGTAATACTTGAACAGTCTCAATGGATAAAGGCAGTCTGAACTGGCACGCCAAAAAAACGGATATGACAAAAAATCGGATTCGTGCATTAAGACCTGTAGTATGAACATAGCCTTAGTCATTCTTTGGGTCACGCGCTACCATAGGGGGCCAAGCTTCATTTAGTAATAGTCAGTCGAAGACAGCACACGCTCATGTCCAAGCGGAGCCGGATTTAAGCTTGGATTTTTGAAGTAGTACGAAAGCTGTACCGCATACAAACAGGCAGGATTGTCTCAGGAGTGATTTGTTCGAGGTTTCAGGTAGTTATTATATTTTTCATACCATGCGTGCATTTTGAAACGTGAATGCAATGGGAAGCACTAGCTGGTACGGCCGCCAAATTAAATTTCTCACTAGAGTTATACTTCGATATTTTAACGTAACATGAATGGTAACTGCTGTTTTTCTACCTCGAACCAAGAATCTTGTCGGAAAACCCATTGTGTGTATGTGCTTTAGTTTAATTGTTGCGATGCTGGCCCTTTAAGAAGTGCGAAGCTCGCCAGAGCAACTCTCTACTCCCTTCACAGCAGGGTAGTTCATTCCCCAGTCTGCCTTCATGTTTACTTACCATCCGAAAGTTGTATGTAAAAGGGAGAAGTAAGTAAAGTATAGTGTTGAAGTGTGCCTTAACAATGTATAAGCACCTTTGATTGATGACAGTTCCTCAGCTAATAATCTATTGCATTCGCTAGCCGCTGTGAGCTTACCGCTAGCCACTCTGTGCTAATTGATAACGCTAATTTGACTAAATGGTGTTATACTTATATAGCGCTTTTCCACCTTTCAAGGCGCTCAAAGCGCTTTACACTATCTTGCCATCTACCTACTGGTGACACAGCACCAGGAGCAACGTGGGGTTCAGTATCTTGCTCAAGGACACTTAGACGAGTTCATCAGGGCAGAGGATCGAACCCACAACCTCTAGTTTGGGGGACAACTACTCTACCACTGAGCCACACCACCCACTACATTGATAAGGCTAAAAGTTTGTTATGTTTCCAATTCACTTCTTAATCTAGGTTGTTATTCTAATTTCTTGCTTAATGTGTTTGCTGATTATTGTCCATGATGAGCAATTATATGCATTCTGTGAGCGGTATATTTCATTCATATTTAATGTATTAATTTAGGTAGATATGTTCATACCAAGGGCGTAGGTTTGCATAGGGACAGTTGGGACATTACACTACCAACTTTTCAGAATGCTAAAATAGTCCCCACCAACTTTTAACCAACCTTATTTGCATTATACAATGAGTTCAGTTATATAGGGAATTTAGATTGACTTCCCATATGTTTTAAGGAAAGAATTGACCCTACCATTATTAAGTGAATTATTTGCATTATGTTTATGTTTGCTAATGAAAAGTTTTCGAAAACAAAGGTTTGAATCAAACTGTGTATCACCTGAACCACTGCACGTAAAAGTTATTATCAGTCGATACGGATTTATTGTGCATTGATCATTTAGCCTATCAATTAATTAGGTTCATATTCATGAGAAATGTGGCCCGTCCAATCTGTTTGGTCTTATTAATGTCCCATCCCCAGCAAAAAGTGTACATGCAGGTTATGCTGTTATATCGTCCCTACCAATGTTAAGACCAAACCTATACCCTTGGTTTATACAGCATATGCGCGTGTGTATTATATAACTGACATGTTGCATATGGTTATACTGTAGTGTAGAAAACCACACACACATCCTCATCATTCTCTGAAGTAAACCCAAAATAAATCCCGAACAGCCTCTTTGATCTCTGATCGGATTCACAAAATCATAGTGTCACCGGCTTTATTCCACGCACCCATAGAGAGATCCCAATCCGAATTAGCTCTGTTTTTCAATCTAGACTGTTTTAAAATCATGTCTATAAAAAAAAAAAAAAAAAAAAAAAAATCAGGGATTTACACATTTATTCACAAGATTTTCTAATTTAAAAAGCTTTTTGTTTCGCTACTTCGACATATTTACGTAAAATGAATTATAACCCTTTTAGGCCAGCCCAGCGCCTGCACTTGCTAAAGCTCACCAGGTTCTTCCCCGGGGACATGCAGGCCGGCTTGGACTGCGCCAAGTTAGAGGAGAAAGAGGATGAGGAGGAGATCTTGGCCGAGCTTGCCAGGGAGCTAGCCCGACCCGCCGACGAACGACGGCTACCTGGCCAGGAAGGTCTAAGCCAAGGAGATCGCCATGGAGGACGAACGACGGCTACCTGGCCAGGAAGGTCTAAGCCAAGGAGATTGCTGTGGAGCCCAAGAGGTGTAAACCACCCTCCGTGATGTTCGACGTCCTGTTCGAGCTAGTGGACACGGGAGAGCTGGAGACAGAAGAGCTGGGCTGTCCTCAAGCGACCATCTCTCCCCATGACCATAGTGACATTAGAATTCAAAAAATAATAAGTTGTGATTGTATATCGAATTTATAATTTATTTGAATATTGTTTGTAGTTTATTCTGCATGCTTTCCTCAAGTATTACGTTTCTGATGTAAAATTGAGTAATTTATAAGCTTTTGAAAATTTAAGTCAAATTTGCACTAAATAAAAAAAATAATAAGTTGCTATATTGGGCAATAATTCATATGATATGTTAGATATTGCTATTGATCCTGAAAATATAGGTGATTATCTCTGCTTTTGGTGATTTTTGTGCATCTAGTGTAAAATCTGAAAATTTTAAGCCATTTTAAATTTGGTTATAATTATATAAAAAATAATTAATCGGGATTTTATAAAGGAACGACTTTGAATTTTTTGATGCCGCTGCTTGTGGAGACTCATATACAGTGGAGAGAACAAGTATTTGATACACAGTCAATAGGAAAACGCATTGGCAGTGTATCAAATACTTGTTCTCCTCACTGTATGCCTAAGGTAGGTGCCTGTTTTAGTTTTACGTCGGTAGCAGCTTTGGTTTTGAAAATATTTGCATTTGAAAGTTTTTGAAAATAGGCCCCCTCCTGATCGGCCCTGCACCCCGTGTCATGTCAGTATATGATGAAGTATATGTTTTGGGTAATATCATACACGACGAGGTTGCACGGATACCAACGGGAAACGAAGAGTGTTGTCAAAGTGGAATACTTACCCTAGTGGTTAGACACTGTGAACGTATCCGTAGTAATGTCATCATGAAAAGTCTTAATGAATAAAATATGACGTGCGTGTGTAAAAAAAAAAAAAAAAAAATCAAATCAATAAATAAGTGGCTTCGTCATAAAAGTCACATGGTACAAATGGAGAGAAAAAAGTAGCTGCTTAAATCCGAGAAAAAAAAAAACGGTCCGGTGAATAGGCCTTTATGTAAAACCGTTCCACGGTGAAAAAATAAGTTGAAGACAGCTCTACTGCACTGAAAATACACTGTATTGGCTGTATTGCATCTCACCATCATTAGATTGTCAATAATATTATACTTTAAATTTTTCACTCCATGTTCAAATATTGGAGTAGAAATTGACAGAAACTGTGATACTGGCCATATACTCACACCTTTGTGTTGATTTCTCTCTTTGTTTCGTTTGAATTATATTTTAATGTATATTCTATTTGTTTTTACTTTGTGTTTACTATGTTACTTTGAGCAATCTATCTAAATATGTGTCAATAAACCAAAAATTTTGCTAAAACTGTATATTCACATATTTACATTTAAATCCAAGATTACACAATACACAAACATTTTCCTGGTTGTAAATAAGCATTTTTCAGTTCATTTGAACTGAGTGCCTACCCTCTCGGGCTAATTAGATTGGGCATTCATTGCTGTCAATGGCAGCTAGTTATATTAAGGGCATGAGTGCACATATTGATTCTGGTTATCCGGTGGAGACACAAATAAAGCCAACATGGGAACAAGAGATGAGAAACTGTGAAGGTAAAATAAGATTGAAATAAAAATAATATTATAATTCAAAACCATTGTTGACATATTGGGCAAAATCAATGCAACCCCTTAGAAGAAAATCAAAACTGCAGTTTTAGTTGGCAACAGACATTGTACGGTTAAACCTTCCTTTTAAAAACAGTGGTATTAATATTTCTAGGTTAACGATATTACTAAAATAGAGAAATCCCAGGAGTTTTAAATCAACTTATCTGCAGTGGGCCAAGAGTATAAAGGTCTCGGTGGTAATTGATACGGCGAGGGGGACTCATTGTTCTGAAAAGATTATAAAAGTCAGTGTGTGGATTCGTGTTTGTGTGTGTGGGGGTGGGGGGTGTAGGGGGTGTTCATTTGTGTGCCTACGGAAACATATCATCAAAACATCGCGCCGGCAAATTTGATCAGAGCAGATGTTGAATTAATTGCTTTTGTGGCTGATTGCATTAATGCTTCCGGTCTATTAGCAGGACGGACAACTAATTAACACCCTCAGTTCTATCACACACACATACAGCAACCTGCTAATGTCAATGTACAACAGTAAATCAATTAACATAAAAACTGAGCAAGAGTTCTCAAGATGGGGACCGGTGGGGGATTCTCAAGCTGCAGCTCAGGGGTCCGCAAATATGTTTGGAATGAATTAGGTGGTATCATTTTGAAAATATGCATAAATAAAACACATATTGTAAACCAATTACTCTTCCCTAGTTTTGCTTGGGCCTATGAGAAGCACTGGTATGTTAGGGATTTATTATCATATTGTTATGTCCAACATTAATAATTTCTTTCTATTTATTTATTTATTTGTTTTTTTGAATAACAAAATATGTACTTTTTTTTCCAAGAACAGATGTTCATTGATTTACAGAATTTTTCAGTTGACTCACAGATTTAATTTCTGTAAAGGCATCTCTTCCCATATGAGAGAAGTGAAGTTCTATCCGTAGAACTCGTTTGGACTTTATCCTAGATCACAAATTTATTCGTGAACAGAAAACTATATTTGTCAGGGCACGCAGGCGGTCGTACGGTGTGGATCTAAATGCAGGGAAAGGGAGGCGAGGCAGGAAAATGAACAATGTCGCAACAAAGGCTCGGTTCATACCTTACGATTTGATTTTTTTGTGTTTTTCCGACTCGAGTGAGGCATTAAAAGTAGCATAAAAGTGGACCATTATAATCTGATTCAGGTCACTGTCATATCTGGTTAAAATCCGACCCGGACCACATTTTTCCAGAATGTGGCTGCGGTCTGAATCGCCAAGTCCCCCCAAATCGGAATTCATACAGCAATTACGTCAGCAAAGAGCGAGAGACAGGGCGTTACGCTATCGATGGAGCATTAGCGTTAGTAGCTAGCTTAGACGTGGCTTTTAGGGAAGAGGCGTAGTTGACAACAGTCATAAAAAGATCAAATGGGGGCGTGGGGGGGGGTTAAGAATTCTTGGTTTTCTCTCTGTGCTCCAAATGAGCAATATTTCAAGATCGCAAACACGGCCAAGAGTCGGGATAAATTGTTCATATGTGTGTGTTTGATGCGTGCATGTTATCAATCCATATGAACTTTGAATATAAGACTAAACTGGGATTATTCATGTCTGTTATTTGTGTCCTCTTTTTGGAACTCAAAATATGATTACCCTTGAATGACGTTGAGCCAGCATGTGTAGTCATTTGTTTTGATGCTCCTGCAAATGTGGGTCAGTTTGCTCAGCGCATCTCGGACTGCAAATTAGTGAGCATGCGTAATACTTGAATGGGCTCAGTGGACAGAGGCAGTCTGAACCGGCACACCAAAAAAAAAAAACAGATATGGCAAAAAAATCGGAATAGTGCATTAAGACCTGCGGTATGAACCTAGCCAAAGATCAACAAAAATGGGGAGCTTATACACACAGACAAGGGGTAACGAGACAACGAGTAACAGGCGGATGACACGAGAGGAAGCAGGTTGGAGGATACACAAGGTGCAGGCGCAACAAGTGAAATCATTGGGCAATCAAAAGTCACACTCGTCGCATAATATTGGAAGTATCTGCATTACAGTTATAAATGTTTTTGGGTGGGATGGGGGGGGGCTTCCGGTAAGTTAAAATGTTTGAGAAGCTCTGGTCTGGAAGATGTTTTGTATGCAAACAGGACATGTGGCGACAGGCTCGTAGTGATTCCATTATCTGTACACCATGGTAACCAGTATGATGAGACACAACATGATTTAATGGTGTCAACCTTATGTGGTGACGCACATACCGGTATCATAAAGGCAATGACAAACATCAATCACACATCAGTCGGATGTGACACGCATTGAACTGCAATTTCACAGCAACAACATGAATAATGGATCTTTTTATTGATCTGCTGGTGTGTGATATGATGCAACAGTGCAATAAAAGTTGTCTCTAAAACCCAACTTGAGATGTCCTAGCATGTTCAAACATACAATTGGTTTACATTTTTTTTCAATCCATTGAAGTATAAAAAATGATTGTATATACTCTCAGAATTTAAAAAATAAATAAGTAAAAAATATGACACGTCTGTTAATATTTGTCATGATAGTGTGTTGCAGTCGACTAGAAGGTCTCAAAATCCTGTTAAAATTGAACCGAAATACTCACTGGGGCCTCGTGGGAAATAAATGTGTGAGGATCAAATACAAACTCTTGAAGAGTTGCAGACATTTATAAGTTTGTACGTTTCATACAAAACTCTGATAAATGTTTATTTATTTATTTTTTTTCTTTTCTTTTTTTCCCCATAGAAGCCACCTGCATCCAGTATAATTAGATCATTGACACTCAACCAGTCTGTTGTGGAACATTTAGTAAAAGATAATCCAGGGTGTTGCGGTGAATTATCCAATTATTTGGAGCAAAAATGATTCATTTAACTATTTCACATTTAATTTAAATATTCTATTTAACTATTTTTTTAACTATCAAATTTACTATTTACTATTTAGTTTTACTAAATTTACGGCGTGTGAGCCTTTTTGGGGTTTCAAAAGGTTCCCATTCACCGGTGGATATTGGCCAAAACAAGCCCTACTACTGTGTGACCATGGGACTGACAAGGAAGTGAGTAAACACCGTGTTTTGCATTATGTCAAATACTGGGATCATTTTAATATGTACTGTAGGTGGCTTGCATTTTGTGGCTGACATGTTCCTTGTCCCCTCGGCCCACGACCGGCGGCTTGTCGCACATCCCCCTGCCGGGAGAGCACTATGCTCCGCTTATTGCCCTCTTCATCTTCTGTCAAATTTTCCAACCGATCAGAAATTGCAACTTTGTGTTAAAAATAGCCGCGATTACAAAGCAAACACTACAAACTTTCTTTAAATAAAGGACTACTTACATTTGATCATGGGTGGGCATGTAAAAAGCTCTCCCCATATACGTACATATTGTCATGTTAGCCGCATAAAAACTGCAGCTGCCCTCCTATGAGTCTCTCGCTGTTTAAGACTTCGCCGTGTAGTAAAGCATTATTTTGCCATATTCGTGTTAACTATTTGGCAGCTACATGCTCCTCCGACGTTGGCCGGTTTGTCCGGAGGTCATTGTCCAGCTGCTTTCCTGCAAACGAGCCCTCTGCACTAAGAAGGGGAACAACGAGCTCTAACTTGTTCGCCGCCGGGCGGGTTGCCGATCGGCAAAGAAAATCGACAACCCAGTCGTCATGTGAAATGATCCGGACTAGTTATGTGTGATTTTCAGCTTCGAAGACTTTGAAACATCACTCGGTTTTGCCACGTCGTCCTGAATAAATGCATTTTTATTATTTCGTATACCATTTAGCACAAGACTGTTATTTGTCATGACCATGCAATTTATTTAGCTATTGGGGATAAAATACTAGGATAAAAAGAATATCCTGTAAAAATATTGGAGTAGAGAGACTGAAATAATGACATTCTGCGGCTCTGTTTGTCGCGTTTTCCTCATTCTGAATAATTCCCCCTCAATGGGCTGAATAGTAAAACCTATGAGCCCATTCTCCCACTGACATCATCCACCTTTTGGGGACGCTAGAGCCCTATAATGGTAGGCATGGCTAACCGGCATATTAAAAGACGAATTTCTCGTCATCTGCGGTTTGTTAAATTGTTGTATATAGTCGAATCGTCTCAAAATAGGATTCTAATTCACATAATAATGCTATTTAAGACTTTATTTCTCCTGTCATACGCACTTTAAGGTCCTGGTTGTTTCAGCAGAAACTTTGGTTAAACTGTTCGTGCTGGATTGGTTGGGGAAAAAAAACCTGGTCCCACAGCAGCCTTAGAGGACTGGTTTGGACACCTCTGATTAAAGCGCAATACAAGTTTTTCAAGTGAATCACAGCGGAAAGAATCTTGTTTAACAAAATAATAAAAAACTTATAAAAAAACTTCAATTTTTCTGTTGTGTAATGGCTGGTTTATACCTGACATTTATCATTCCGCGCGGAAACGAGACGCACGTAGTTAATCTGGCAAGCGTTTTTCAGAATCTATACTCTGTGCTGCTCCACGCAGGTCTGTGCCCCTGTGGTGAAACTGATATTCTCCCAGACTACAGGGGCAGCAAATGTGTGTTTACGGCATACGAGAAACTTCATACTATAATAGAAGTAGAAAATCCAATTTTCTGCAACATAGGGAATCTCGCTGCTCTCGTCAAGGAAGAAATTCTTTGTTGTTCGATGGCATTGCCATCCCAGTTGTCTTTATCAGCTGAATCATACAAATGTTTGTACTTGTGGACAACTGAAATTAGGAGTTTTTTTTTTTTTTTTTTTTTTTTTTAAACCTGTCCTGTTCAGCTAATTGACACGGAGAATGGAAGTCTAAGTGTCTGGTTGGTCTGAACAGTTTTAATGTTTCACATTGAGAGTATGACATACTCCCATTGTGATCATTCAACATATCTCATTTATTATGACAAAGCAGCGAACAAGAAGGGTTTATGGGGGGAACAGAAAAAAAAAGAAACAAAAGAAAAGAAAGAAAAGCAACAACAAGAAACACATTGAACGTCTACACTAACTAATAATATGTTGGTGCTATCGTCAGCTAGATGTATTTCCGGTTGACACCATGTGGGGGGGCCTGCTGACCAGGAAAAGCAGGGGACGGCGGTGGGGGACACTATAAGCGAAGTGATTGGGAGGGGTAAAGTGTACACAAATCAGCACTGTGATCTAGAACCCAGTAATCGTGTGAATCCCTTGTGACTGTAAGCCCATTGGCGACTGACTCTACGCCGCCCCTCCGCCAATCCTGGCACCAGGACCCTCCACCCAAACGCGCCCAATCACTACCAGCCGCACGTGAGCCCAACCAAGCACGCGACAGCCAAGTAGACGAGCGCCAACCCAGGGCCACGGCCCCCACCCAGCCAGCCGCGGTGGGGGGGGGGGGGCAGCGCAGCCCATCCCTCCTCCCGCAGCCCAGCAAAGGAGCCATCGTCACCCCCCCGGGATACAGGGTGGTCCCCCTGGGCCACCCGCGCTCCCATCAACCGGCCTACAGTGATGGGAAGAGGGGACGCACCACCAGCCCCACAGACCAAGAGGACGGAGGTGCGACCCCCCCAACCCACCCCCGTACCAGGAGGGGTGCACTGAATGACACCAGGGAGCATCTCCCCGGTACAAGGAGACGCGGCTCCGGGTGGGCCGACCTGGGAGGGAACTGTGGCCGCCGCATACATTTATGTATACATTTTTATTATTGTTGTGGCATTCTTTCGCATGTGAGTGAGAATCCTTATTCTATGTTCATCATTCTAGCAACTAGCAATGACTGGCAATTACGAGTTCTTTCACCAAGTTTTTTCCACAGGAGTTGATGAATCCTCACTCGCCTCTGCAAATAGCAGCTTGTACACAATTCCGTCTTCGCGCGGTTATGTCCGCATTGTTAAAAAATTTCAGCAGGTACATAGTGCGGAAATCTGACGCATTTGTGCGCCACATGGAAAGGCGTGGTCGCTGAGATGACGTCTAGCCAAAATTTTCCAGGCAATTACGATGGCAATGTTGTTTACATGTGAGTCGGAAAACAATTTAAAAGAAAAGAACAACGTTCTGTATGTACTCCTACTCATGTTACTCTAAGTTGGTATATTGTATGATGTCATAGTTTGGTCTTTTGCAGTCAGTGGCTGACAGTGAGTTACGTGTAGTTGCTGTTCATGGACAAAAACACTAAAAAGCTGAAAAATTGACTGCACGAGTAGGTAGCAAACATATGCACAAACACCCATATATACACTCTCTCAAAGGCATTCTCAGGCACACACTCACTCATTCACACAACCCTATGACAAGCCAATCCAGTGTAACCTCTACATGTCCTTCAGCCACTTCTCTTCGGCTGGGATGAGAGCCAGAGAGTGAGCAAGTGAGGAAAGGAAAGGAGGACGGGAGAAGGGAAGGATGCTTTTTCTCCTCTTTTTTCCATCCTTTCTCCTCCTCTGTCCCTCCTCTTCTAGCTAAGCTCGGTGTCACCAGTACACACACGCAGTGATTTATAGCGCATACACACATGCACGCACTTAAGAACACAGTGGAAGAGGTCTCCTGTTGCACTGGAGTAGCTGGTGAAGCATCATGGAAATGTTCTATTTTTCTTCAGCGAAAAAGTACTTAGACTACTCAATGGAAACCGTGCCTTACTTAAGCCTTTTTGCCACTATGCTATCTTTTGGTATAAATAAGCAAAACAACAGGAAATTGTCTTCATAGCACACAAAACACTAATAGACAGTACAATGAAATGCAGTCATGGTACAATTAATCTTTTTCCATTTACCGTATTGGCCCGAATATAAGACAGTGTTTTTTGCATTGAATTAAGACTGAAAAAGAGGGGGGTCGTCTTATATTCGCCGTCAAGACATTATACCCATTCACGAAGCTAGATGGCGCCAGATATCATTGAAGCGACGTTCTGTCATGACAGATCTCAGCTACTCTCCCCATTCACGACGCTGGATGGCGCCAGATATCATTGAAGCGATGTTCTGTCATGACAAATCTCAGCTAAATTCAAGTTTAACCAGTTAGCAGTTTTTTATGGCAATGTTTTTCCTTATTCAGATTTGTTTCAAGACTACAGTTACAGTTAGACTTCACTTTGATGGTTAATGCAGTTATTGCAATTTTGTTGTTTTATCACAATAGATTGGTTTATTTACATTTTAAAAACCAGAAGCCATTCATTTACGAATGTGATTGCACTTTAGTATACATATTTAAATGTTCAGATATAAAGATTTGAATGAGGCAAAATAACAAGCTTTTTCTCTCAAATATATTGTTATAATCATTTGTTTCGGATGTACTGTAATTATTTTCTGTATAAAAATTAATTTGGTGTTCAAAAAGCCTTTTTTCAAACTTGAGTCTTGAAAAAGAGGGGTCGTCTTATAATCAGGGCTGTCTTATATTCGGGCCAATGCGGTACTTCCTTTAAACATCATTCAACTGTGCAGTTGCTTATTTGTGAGACAAAATGTTAATTATTTCGTTAAAAAATCACCAGGGCGCCTTAATTACACTAAATTACGAATGGGTGTTATAGGTGAGGCATTCAATAATTGGGGCCCGGAGCGCCATTTTTTGGTTGACCTATGGAGCATGTTGTTGGCAGACACCATCGATATTGATGATACTTGTCGCCCTAAGAGATCAACAAAGGTCAGTCTCGTTTGGCAAGAACCGGCACGCTTGCCTGTCAGTGGTTCTCTTACAAACACACACGCACACACACTGGTCTCATTTCCAGTGATAAAGCAGACGAGTGGTCGCAGCATATCAACTGGCTTATAAGTCACTCTGAGCTCTTTGGCAGTCTTTTATTAACGCCGAATTCGGGCGGGATTTATTTATCCAGCCGTCTAATTCCGTTCAAAGACGAGCTGCCCGCGACATTTCTCCCGGCTCCGTAACATTTGAATGAGTTAGTGTGACTGGCTGGAATTAAGAGCGCATTACACCATGGGAATGGCACTTTAGAAATCTTGCAAAGTTAATTTTACGAGCGACGAGGCCTGCTGAGCTGCTAATTGTCTTGAAAACAAAAACTGCCTCTTTCATGCTGCCTTCCCGGTAAATTGGCCCTTGGCGGTAGTGCCAGGATTAGTTGGAGTGTTCCTTTCAGACAGTCATCAGTGTGGTCCGAAGTGCACCTTCACAGCCATTGCAACTTAATGCATTGAGATTTTAGAGGCATGGTGACAGAGACAGTGGCTTTCAACCCAAAGGATCATGGTAATTGCTTCTACGGTGTAAAACCTCACGAGTTTCAGTTCTGATTTGTTGCTACATCAGAAACTGGCAAATTTCTGGGTTGTCATTATTCCAGTCAACGCATAGAAGCATTTGTCAATCAGTGACAGTCTAGGGCTGTCAAACGATTAAAATTTTTAATCGAGTTAATCACAGCTTAAAAATTAATTAATCGTAATTAATTGTAATTAATCGCAATTCAAACCATCTCTAAAATATCCCATATTTTTCTGTAAATTATTGTTGGAATGGAAAGATAAGACACAACACGGATGTATACATACAACATACTGTACATAAGTACTGTATTTGTTTATTATAACAATAAATCCACAAATGGCATTATTAACATTCTTTCTGTTAAAGTGATCCACGGATAGAAATACTTGTAGTTTTTAAAAGATAAATGTTATAGTTACAAGTTATAGTTATTTTATATTAAAACCCCTCATCATGTTTTCGTTTTAATAAATTGTGTAAAATTTTCAATCAAAAGTAGAGTTAATATAGTAATATTAAGAATAAAAAAAAAACAATAATAAGAATAGAGTGACCAAAGCCTGAGTAAGTTTTATGTGTATTTTGCATAGCTATTTTGATTGGAAATGCCAGTTCACTTTGCATTGTTGTTTAACTGTGTGAGAATAGGGCCTCGTTACTACAGACTGAAGTGCTTTTCTTTTTGTGAACTTTTTTTTTTTTTTGGAGAGATAGGAATATTATTTTTGTTGTGCTTTCACTAAATGATACTTATGTTTATTGTGAAGGAGTTGCCGAAGCTTATGCCAATAAACGGCGCGGTCCAAAGAACGCTTATGTCCACTCGCCTTTATAACATATATACCTCTGTACATATCTTACCCAAAATACAACAAGAGACACATAATTGCCACTAAAAGAAAGAATACTTACAGAAATATGTGTGGAGCACAAATAGCACAATGCAACAGCATAAACATCTCACAACTACTAATTCTCCCACTAATAGAAGGAATAACATTAGTATGGAACGGTGCTGCCCCCAAGCGGCCGGTGGCATTCTCTTCACTCTTAATGTCCATAAACGGCGTCATTGTAATATGAGTGGCAATGAGTGAGCGGGTCATTCAGTGCATGCGTTAATTGTGTCAAATATTTTAACGTGATTAATTTAAAAAATCAACTAATGCCCATTTACGCGATAATTTTGACAGCCCTAACAGTCACTTTTGAATCTACGATGAGCGGCCTGTGTGCAAGAGGGGGCGAGACTAAGCAATGTTACTTCCTGTTCATTTAAGGTGCTAAGCAGTCTTCGGTGATTCGTTCGGCAACGTCACTTTCCATTCACTAACCAAACGAATCATTTGTTTGAGGTTGAACGATTTGTTTGAACAAATCTTTTTATTGAACACATCGTAATGGATCCATTCCCTCAAGTAAACTGCTTATCCCATTACTTATGACCAGTGTGGAAGGGGCTGAAAAACGTCTCTTCTACAGCATGTAGTGAGGTGATGAAAAGTCAATCAAGTGTCAGTGACTCGGTCAGACATTCTCCTTCACTGCGCCTGATGGCAGCAATCAACTGATGACTGAAAGATGGCGCACTCTCTCCTTTAACTTCTCGACATCCTCGTTCAAGGCTTCATCCTCGCCACGTCAAACCAATCCTCCAAGTGAGGTGAAGGCAAGGAGAGGGGTGGACTAAATCTATGGAGGAATGCATTGCGCCTCCCTGAATGACGGAGGTGACAGCCAGAGGCAAAAGCCGGCGGTGAAAGAGAAGACCCAGAGGAGTGAGGATGAATGACAGTCAATAAAGATGACCTTCATTAAGTTGATATGACAAGAAGAAAATGAGCGCTGTAATGTCCGCCATCCTAGCAATGGAGTCACGCTGCGGCCTTGCTTGGTGTTTTACCCTAGAGTCCTGCATTGGGTTTAGTACGCTTGAGAATATTTTCATTCTTCCAACCGAATCCAGCTTGGTTTAAAAGGTACTGCTACTTTAGCTTACGTTGCGTTCAGTACAAAAATTGGATGGCAGCTAAACTGTGTTTACATTACTCCTGGTCAGTTATTTCAGACAATTTCAAGGAGCTATAGCCGCAGCATTCTGATCGGCATTTTCTTTTCCGTGCCTTTAACACAGGGTATTGAAACACAAGGTGAGATTTTTAAAAATGAGCTCCTCTTCACCAGAAAATGATGATCATGAGTGTCTTCGAGAAAGCATTGACTTCCCTTAGCCACTGCACTTTCCTGCCATGTAACAACTTACTTCAAATAGCATTTTGCACTGCCGGAGCCCATAAATTAGCTCACCTGGAAAATGTCAAGTGTGAGTGTGGTTTTGTGTCAGCAAGAAGGGGTCCGCTACATCCGGCTGAGTCACGCTATAGCCGCCACACTTGAGCTTCATCGACGCTGACCTTTCTTAGCGGCATTTTAGTCGAACTATTTTTCTTTTGTGTTTTTGACCAAGTCAGCCAAAGAATAAGTTAGGTTTTCATTACAGCTGGGGCAGTTTGTGTATTGTTTAGGCTCGACATAACTTGTGGTAAAACCAGGTTTGGTTTTGCTCAAATTCAGCCAAAACATTTTTGGACAAACTAAGCATTAGTTTAGAGTCAGAGGAAGTGTTTCTTCAACCACTTGAGGCTTGAAGATGAATTAGGTTAGCCTCAAATTGGTTTAACCCTTTAATACCGAACGTGTCGGACGTTTACGCATATCATCTTTGAAGCCTCGTAACGCTGTAATTACGTCACCCACGTGCCCCTGGTTGCTCTCATTTGAAAGTACGGAAGTTGATGTCCACACCAGTTTTTATTTGAAGTCAATCGACAAAGTAATACGGGAGATAATGTCATTTGAGTTTTATAGTTTTATTGCACTCATAAATATGCATGAAAACGCTGCAAGGACCATGTGTCTATTTCCATATTTCCATCATTTCTTGTCCTTTTTTCCAAACCGAAAGCCAAAAAGACTACGTATCCCAAGAGCCGTTGTGATGTCAAGAAGGACGAACTTAATGTGAACATTTTTAATATATTGTCGAGCAAGGCGCCAACTAGGGAAAAGGAGACACGCAAAGCAAGCAACGGCCGGTTGGATTGAGCGAGCGACTTTGAAACATGCAGAATGAATCGAAAACTAAATTTAGCACAAGCTAATGCATTATTTCATTAACTCAAGGAATAGCTTGAACTGTATCTGTCATTGTTTTCCTCGGATTAGTCGGCGTCTCGGCGAGTAGAAGTGACAGCAGCACGCAAACCGCAGAAGAATAGGCTGTGTGACGTTGTATGTGACGCAGCTCAGTGACCTGTTCAAAAAACAAACTTTATTGAGTGCGCAAAAAAAAAAAAAAAAAAAAAAAAACTTTATTGGGTCGCATGCCTGAAAAAATGGAATTGAGCTAAACTACTTGTCAATATTTTTGAAAATACTTTTTTTCAATGTTATATATATTTTTTTTTCTTCACTATGAATCTTCTCAGTTTTTATATAGATGTGTGTTTGAGAAGCTTAATTGCATGTGTTGGATGACATATATAATTTTTTTCTCACTATTTTGCACTGTATATAACCTGTTTTGACCATAGTATGTGTAAAGGCCATAAACGCCTATGACCATACCTGCTGTTTGTGTTGAATTGTCAGACAAAACTATTCAATCTTATTTTTTCTATTGAATGTTTATCCTAATAAGTTAAATAAATATTATCAAGCTTCAAAACGGTTGGTCGAGCATGTTTGGTTCTCAGTGGGACATCTACATTACACATTTTGAAAAAAGATTTTGGTTTTTTTTTTTGTCTTTTTGGGTCCAAAATGTGGATCATAATTGGTCAGTGAATAAAACAACAGTTTGGACATGAAGTTCAAGGTGTCCTGAAAAAATGGACCCAGCTTGGCCATTGTGAACAGTTTTTTCTTTGAAATGTAAAGGCAACATCAAAGGCATGCAAATTCGGCCAAAATAGGCTTAGGTGTTAAAGGGTTAAGACCAGTTACAGGAAAATAAGGGGGGGCTATTGGCCCAGGTATGGCTTTGACCAAGGGGCCGTTTACATGGTGACTCTCCGAGAAGACGAAAAATTTCAAATTTGCATTTACATGGTTTCGTTTCCATTCGAGCAATGTCGCAATTCCGCATGAAAATGATGTAGTATTCATGCCAGGCCCTAGAGGGCAGTGCAGATTTACAAGGTGACAGCGAATGATGCACTTTGACCCCACGGGGCTCCTCAGCCCGGAAGAAAACATGGCCGCCCATTCGAAGCAGTGGCATTTTCCTTTTGCTCCAAAAGGCACAAAAAAACATTCAACATATTTAAATGTAAAAATATTATTAAAACAGTAAATTAAAGCCGGTGTTCCACCATTTGCAGTTTTTCATGTTAAATAGCACCGCTGCACACACCCAATGTGACGTGTACGAGTGCTGACGTTATCGTCGCGGGTCCGGCGCGGCAGTAGCCTTTGATATGCATGCGAAGCAAGCCCCCTTCATTCCCCCGCAATCGAATTCTTCCACTTTCGAGGCAGGATTCAGAATTTTGCGTCTACGCCGACACCATATGCACGCAAGGCGAGTCCGCAACTCAGTTATTGCGTCTTTGTGTCGCAGAGTCGCCATGTAAACTGCCCCCAAGTTTGTCTTGGCTAAATTTAGCGGAATACCAAGTGAGGGTTTCATGCGTGTGAGAGACCAGAATTATATAGGAGCATAGAAGTTGTAACATAACATTAACTGAGGCCATTCCATGCCTTGTGAATGAATTACCTGTAAGGATTTATGTTGTTGGCCCAAAAAAAAACTGTCATGCCTTGAGTTGAGTTTTGTTAGGATTTTGCCCTAGGATTCTTGTCCATGTGATTACCCATTGATTTCACCTGTTGTTTCCTGCTCCTTGTGTCTTTCCCAATGCGCTGCCTCTTGTATCAACCACCTGTGTCTCATTGTCTCGTTACCCCATGTCTGCATTTAAGTTCATGTGCTGTCTGTCTTGTTCAGTCATTGTCTAACCAAGTGTCTACTCTATGTTGATATCCTGTCCAAGACCTCTGTTTTGATTAAGTAAGTTTTGATCCACAGTTTTCGTAAATATTTGTGATTTCTATTTGAACCTTGCCTTTTTGATTCCCAGTCTTTTTATTTGTACTTGGTGTTTTTGTTTGTTACGATTATTAAAACATTTTTAAGTCGATCTCCACCTTGCCTCGCCTCCCCATTTCCCTGCATTTGGGTCCTCCACAGAGGTTGCGCTAGACATTTTCGTTGTCTGTCATTTTGACTGACAGGGTCATAAAAATCTGGTCATAATCTATTTTTACCTGTCACTTAAATTTTTAAAATGATAATGATGACATATTCAATAGTATTTAGTTTTCATTCATTTTTAATTAATATTGTAACGTTTGCTTGGCGGCGAAAAATTAGACACGGAAGTCGTATTTTTCTTCCTCTTTTTACTCTGCTTACCGCCAACAACACCAACAAAACAACAACTCCACCCCCAAAGAAAAAGAGGCAACTATATAGACCCCAATCACCAACGTCACACAATGATCTTAATTGTGGTTGTCAGCCCAAAATCTTCTAAATATATATCAAATGCATCTTACCAGATATAAAATGACTACTACATAGTCTATGGTGATCGTTTGGTGCCCAGATTTCTTGTCGAATTACAGCAGTCCATCTCGCTCTCCTCTTCGGGTTTCTCAGAATACGGTAGAACTTCAAGTCTCTCCGTCTATCTTCTCTGTTACTGCAACCAACCGCCACACACGCCTTCACCATTTTGATTATTAATGTTAACGAGCAGAAAAACACGCTGTAATAGGAGGCATGTAAGTAGCGGTAATGTGTACACATGACGAGCTGACGGACAATATGGCTGCTCCAGTCAGGGGGGCGGAGTTATGATGTCATGTGATTGGGGTCTATACACAGGCGGCAATCTAGTCCACCAATTGGATGACGCGCTGGCACACCGGGTGCACCAATAAGACCCTAGCGTTGATGTGTCAATCATGGTGCCGCCGCCAGACCCCGGTGACGCTACAATATTCTGACAGAATAGCCAACGACGTCATGCATTAAGAGAGACAATAGCTAATTAATATGCTCACTCGCCACCCTGTGGTCTGGGGTGTGAATTGCAACCTGTCAAAATGACGGACGGACTTCAGTTTTTTCCGTCACCGTTTTAAAAAACCGGTCAACGACTGAAAATATTCGGTTAACGCGACCCCTGGTCCTCCATGCCCATGCCACCTCCATGTGACAGAAACAGAAGGCCAAACTGAGTTTAGACTGGAAGGGCCCAAATACATCAGATGCATGATCGTTGTGGTTCCGGTCCGACTCCGGTAAAAAATAGCGCCGGAGCCAATCCGTTCCCATTATATCCTATTGTTCAGCGTATACCGGCAGCATCAGTGCTCCGGATTGACTGCGGACCATCTCCAGCATGCCGCAGCCCGCCGGATGGTATAGGCTATTTTCTATTTTTGCCGGAAACGCATCCGACAAAATGGGCGGAGCTGGGCCTGGACGTAACAGCCCAGTTGCTTATTCACGGTTTTAAACACCAGCGAACATGGATGAAGAACTTTTCATCATGGAGGTGGAAAGTCACAAAGTCATATACGATGCAGCAGATCGTTATTATAAGGACAGCATTAAAAGCGAAGCTGCAAGGTGTCCTATTATGTGTGTTTTTCTGGCAATGATATCAAACACACAACGTGCTGACAACTTTGAGCAAAAAAAAAAAAAAGCAGCGTATCTGGAAGTGGTTCCACTGCAGAAATTCTTGTGCCCGGCGCGCACACCATGTCGGTTTGTATACAGAGTCGAGGGGGAAAAGTACAAAAGAGAATAAAGAGACACCCACAAGTTTCGACCTGATGGTCTTTTCAAGACGTTTCTCTTTCTTTCCTACATTTTACTTGACTTTTCATAGAAAAACCAACAGTTTGCGCTGGGCATAGGAATCTGCAGTGTTGAGACACCAATTCCAAGTACGCTGTTTTTTAGTTCGTGTAGTATATAATTTGCTATCCATTTTATAAATATTACAGATTATTCAACAGTTGTTTATAA
Source organism: Corythoichthys intestinalis (assembly GCF_030265065.1). Classification (NCBI taxonomy): domain Eukaryota; kingdom Metazoa; phylum Chordata; class Actinopteri; order Syngnathiformes; family Syngnathidae; genus Corythoichthys; species Corythoichthys intestinalis. The sequence continues at coordinate 35,448,983 of NC_080404.1, forward strand.
CAGCTCTATGAAATGTTATGTGCCATAAATTTTAAATGTGCACAGATATAAACCCACCGACATAACCAAGGGCATAATAGGGCCCAGCCCCCCTTCCCCCCACACACGGAGCCCTGATCTCAACATGATGCTGTCAATCTGGAATTAAGTGACAGACATAACTAAAATATCAACATACAAAGAAAAAATGTGCTTTCTCTCTGCTTCTTTGATGAGTATAGACTCCGTGTGTTTTTCGTTGTTTTAAATGGCACATTATGGCGCGCGATCACGCGAACGCTCAAGAGGGAACGGAGTTGGCGGACTGCAGCCGTGCGCAGCCGGTATGATTTGCCTTTTTTTGACGTACTGCGTGGCACGCAGTCAACACTTAGCCAGACCGGAACCGGAATGATCATGCATCTGGTGTATTTGGGCCCGAATAGAGGGAAGGGCTGGACCAGGTTAGGATCGATTTAGCTTGGATCAAACAAGGTTTAAATCATTTTATAACTATGATTATCTTAGACCTGTTGGTCTCAAGCATGCGAAGGCAAAGTTAATCTCTACTTTGAATTGAATATAATATATCAAGTTCAGCTAACTTTATTGCCTTTGAGTTAAAAATTCCAGATCCAAAATAAGTTCCCTTTTATCCATCCTCGTCCTATGATGCTGAGGTGCGCAACATAATGAGCATGACAGCCAAGAAGCTGAACGTCACAGTTTGCTGGTTTGGAATCAAAGTGGCAAGGGCACGTCGAGTAAGGAAAGACGAGTGATGTGGCTCGGCTCCCAAAAGCAGAAATCATCCAGCGCCATCAGAATATCAAATCGAGCTAAGCGTAGATAACGTTGACGTGTACAAGTCTTTTGTTTCTTGGCCTTCAAGGTATCTCACACTAGCATACGCCGGCTTGTGCTGTCAAGACTTATGAATAAGTAGCAAGCCAGTCTGGCATCACTCTGCTCTCCTTGACAAGGAATTACAGTTTCATCCATGTTTTATGCCAGCGCCAAACAAAATATCCCCGCAATAACTCCTCACTACGAGGACTTTCTCCTGCAGACTTTGCCAATTTATAGATGTATGCGCCGTTGTTATACATGCACTGTTCACCTCATACCGCCGACTGATTGTTGCTACATTATGCATTCAAACACAGCAGTGCTTCTGCACTGTGGGGAGCTGTCAGAAACATCAGTCAGTCATTAGAATGGCTTTTAAATGAACACAATGTTGTGCATTGCTCAATATTGTAGTATTTCATAAAGAGGGCAGATTTTTTAACTTCTGATGTTTTGTGACAGTCTGCATTATTTTTCGAATCTGTCAAAAATGCATCTGTGTGCTTGCAGTTCTGAAACATTTTGATTCCAACTTCCAGGGAAGAAATTTCAATTGAATTTGAATGAATTATTTTCTGAACAATTACTTTTTCCCTCCATGACACTCCAATGACGCCTATCACAGTTATGCCACGTGAGAGCCAACAAAAGAAGACATTGTGTGACTTTAACTATGTCATGTAAATCTAGCCCAAGTGTATAATGTAGGTTGTGCAAGACATGCTTGCACATATACAATTAACACACAGTCCGCCTGCAAGCTGACTGCAAAAGTCAACGTTGACATTTAAGCACGCCACCCCCGAGGCCACAGCGAAGCAGAACACTTCCACCCAAGTGTCACTTTTCCGACGGAGAATAATAGCAGCGTCTCCTCCGCCCTTTCCAGGATGATTATTCATACTCTAACTGACTCGTTTGCTTGCTGTCTAGCCCAAGGGAATATCAGCTAAATACTCTTAACTTCTGCACGACTCGTGTCATGTAGTTTGTTGGCAAACATCAGCGAGGACAATTGAAAAAACCAAGTCAGGTTTGTTTATTCAGCTTTTTAACTCAAAAGACTCTCAATGGCTTCACAGGCCCACATTTCTCAAAATCTAAACAAAAATGTATTTCAGAATTGTTAATTGAAATTAGTAACTAAAACCTGAAATGTAAGTTGTGCTTCAGCGATATAGTGTGTAGCACCCATTAAAAAAAAAAAAAAAAAAAAGATGTTTAAATGTGGTGATTATTTTTGTCTAAAAATTACATTCATATTCATTCTGTTATATAAGTGGTAAATGTCATAATGGATCAAATTGGACGAAGCAGGGCTTTACAGTAGAATGGTATTATAGGGTTCTTTGTTCATGAGCTCATTGAACATACATCAGACTTAAACGCACAGCCACACCAGTGTGCTTCAGTAAAATACATTTCTCCTCGTATATTCTCCAGCTCACTAATGTGTTTTATATATTTTTGTAATAATAGTCTTCTCTACAGTCTGCCTTTTGTGTTTGACATTTTTATGAAGCGCTGGTCTCTCCCGCTCTTCCTCAGCGCGTCTTTCATGTTGAGATAGTCGTCAGCATATTGTTGTTATCATTGTATATAAGATTCCCCGGCGACGGAAAGAGAAGAAGAGGAAGGAGGAAAAAAGCAGCTGAAGGACACATAGTGTGAAAAGCATTGGAAAAACACATCTATTTCCAATTTTCTTAAACTTGCCATTTCCTTAAATGGCAGGCAGGGGTGCTATTATAGAACAAATATTAGGACTATTAAAAACAAAAATCACACACAAATTCAGATGAATCCCACAGAAACTGTTGGTGAGGAGGATAAATCGAGCTGGTATCGTAAAAACCTGAACAGAGCCGTTTGAAAAACTGAGGTCTATCAGTAACATCTATCATTTTTTTGTTGCAGACAAAAGTGCTAGAGAAATCATTTGGCGGAAAACACAAGACTGAAAAAGCAGTTTCTGCTCTTGCACTCCTCTTTAAAAGAAACTGCTGTATTTTAAGCCAAAACAACTGTTGTGTTTGATAGAACAATATGTCTGCCATAGCAGATTCATGGCGTATTAAGCCACTGTACTATTTTTAATTTGTCCGTTTTACCTTGGAAACGCCTGTATACAGATGTCGCGCAACCGCTTTTGTTTCAACCCGGGAATAAAACGCAGGTAATTACAGTATTTTTCGGACTATAAGTCGCAGTTTTTTTTCGTAGTTTGGCTGGGGGTGAGACTTATACTCAAGAGCAACTTATGTGTGAAGTTATTAAAACATGATATCATTTCAAATGTTATTTTGGTGTTTTGGAGTGACACTGATGGTTTGGTAAGCTTTTTCTTTATGCTATAGTTATCTTAACAACTTAATAGCTATGGTCACGTTCGCGTTCTGCCTTTGGCAATGTGTGTTCAATTGTATTATTGACTTTTTTATAATGAAATGCATGCTTTTAGTTTGTGGCGCTTTCACGCCCACGTGGGGGCGCACTTGCACTTGTTTCCTGAAGAACAGCGCTCACACGCAAAAGAAGACCGACAGCTACATAGCTCTGACTGAGTGGGCGAGTTAGCGAGAGAGAAATACTGCTGCGAACCTACGTTCATTGTTTATGCTTGTAAAATATCTCTACAGAGGCAACGCCTGTGTGTGTCATCTTTTCTGTTGTTGCTGTGTGTTTTCCACCCGCGATCGGACACTTAGAGCCAGTTGTGTGGTTGTTTGAACGATGTGCTAATGCTAGCGAACGCATGGTAACCGTTTGTGTCATATCATTGCTGTAAAAGCACCTAATTACCATTTATTTAGGACAATGCGAACCTGTTTGGTATCGAGGACAAAATTGATTCAGCAAATTATACGGACATCCAGCATTGTCATTTGGGAGTTTAGCCCGCTGAATAGCCAGGATCGAGCCGTAGCGCCCTTGTGAGGACAGTATATTCGCATTTCGTTGTTCATGCACTGAACACTTATTCAGAATGTTGTTCTCTATTGTATTTTTAGATTAAATTGCCTTACAAGATGACATGTCTGTTCTATGTGTTGGATTTTATCAAATAAATTTCCCCCAAAAATGCGACTTATACTCCGGTTCGACTTGTATATGTTTTTTTTTTCTCTTTGTTGGGCATTTTGTGGCTAGTGCGACTTAAACTCAGGTGCGAATTCTAGTCCGAAAAATACGGTAATTGTATTTTTCAAAATGTCTGTCATTTTTGGCTTAGAATCATTAATTGATGTCTAATATTTTGTTTAAAAAACAGCTTTAAAAAAATTATTCACTTACATTTTTTAAACTTTTAAACAAATTACGTCTGTCAGGTTTGTGGACAGGCAGGCGGTATGTGGACTAGGCATGTGCCGGTATGAGATTTTGACGGTACGATAACCGTGAGCAAAAATACCGCGGTTTTACGGTATCACGGTATTGAAATTATAGCTCCAAAATGTGTTATTTTGAGAGGTATGGGTAAAAAATAAAAATTAAAAAATCTTTTTTCCGGGATTTTTTTATTCTTCAGAAAATATTTGCAAATTGGAACATGAATATTATGTTAAAATAAATAAACAAATATTTTAAATAAAATTAAAATAAATAGAATTTATAAGTTAGCCACAGCTCAGGTTGCTCAAGATTTGAGCAAGAACTAAATTAATTGCTATAAAAAAGTAAAAACACTTCTAAATAAAATTGAAAAATATTGATTGTACTTTTTTAATGTTTTTTTTTTGAGGGGGCAAAAGCTCAAGTGAAGTTTCGCCATTTTCAGCCACTGTGTCAACTCTAGTCTACATGTCATGCCTTTGTGTTAAAAAGACGCAGAATTCCTAAGTTAATAAGTTAAAAATGGATAAGTTAGACAAAATGTGAATGTTGTTGTGTAAAGGTTTCATCTAAAAACACTGGGAGTGAGACCTCCCCTTGTCCAGCGAGCGTACATTTGTGCTTAGGGCAAGATCATCTGTCGCAATTAGTGATCTTTGATGTTATCCCTTTTCCTTCATTCAAGCTTCTTTCTCAGTGGCCGTGAGATTTATAACCTCGACGAAGTTGCTCTCCCAGCTAACACTAGGCTAACATTCATCTTTGTAAGTGTTTAATTTGTATTTTGAATTTGAAGGGAAAATGTGTGTTTTGTTTTTGGCGAACTTTTTCATGGATGACTTCCTCAAATTCTGTTGTGCTTGTGCTAATGAAGCTACTCACACGTGTAAAATACTATTGTACAACGTTTTAAAACTGTATATTCAGTTACCATGATTTGAGACCTCCATAAATTCAAGAAAAGTACGCCTTTTGTTTGGAGTGTTTCTTTTTTGGTGTTTAGCAGAATAGCATCACTGACACACACACACCAACAACCGGAGAGGGAGGGGTGAGCGCTGCCGCTCCAAGATACTTCTGGCTGCATTTTTGAGACTTGTAAAATAGCGAATACCGTACTACGGTATGACGGAACATTTTAGTGGTTTTGAAACCGTGACGTTTTCATACCACGGTAAACCTTGAAACCGGTAACCGGCACATGCCTAGTGTGGACCCAAATGCAGCGAAAGGGAGGCGAGGCAGATAGATGGTGCAAAAATGATTTAATTCAAGCAACAAAAAACAAAGTACAAAACAAAGGCTGCGGTGATCCAAACACTCTTAACAAACAAAAGTCAGGCTAACTAATAAACTTACTTTCCAAGCAGGACGAGGAACTGGGGAAAAAAACGCTGACATGAACGTGGAGATTGACATTGACAATAACGCAACAAGGAGTGAAAAGAAACCGGGAGCTTATATACACACACACACACAGACAAGGGGTAACGACACAACGAGGAACAGGTGAGCACAGAAGGATGTAGGTTGGAGGCTACACTAGGAGCAGACACAACAGCTGAAATCAATGGGCAATCACAGGGACAATTCACATTCACAAAACAAACACAAAACCTAACAACGTCACAATGAAAAAAATGGTGTCTGCAAAAAAAGTCATGGATATCTACCTCATAACTATCTCTTAATTTTTTTTAATTTTTTTTTTTTTTTACTTTCGCATTTTCGCCGATATGTTAGATGATAAATAATCGGTCCAAACAAAGAAAAATTTTTTAAAAAATGTTTTAAAAGGGTAAATATATGAAAAATAACATCTCGACCACTCCTTGATGTCTGCAATTTCTGCATCGCGACCCTTGCTATATTACCATGTTTCACCCATAAAATCCCCCAAAAATCCAGCTGTGGCCATTCACAGCTTTGTCTTGACACTCGGTGATAAATGCTACATGGAGTTTTTGGATCAAAACAAGGTAAGTATGCGTTAATATCTTGTTAAAGTCATGATGTCTGTAATTCTGCTCTTTCATGCTTTAACCTCCAGATAGGGTTTTGCTGTTTAAAACGTTTTTTTTTTCAATGCCCTCCTGTTCAAAAAATTTCTTCCCCCAGAAAAACGAGATTTGAAGCTTTCCAATGATGTATCAGACATGCATATAGGACAATTTTGAAAGTTGGCTAAATTGGGGATCTCAGAGCAGAACTTCAAGTCACTTGAGTGTTTTCCGCCATTTACATTTTGTTTCTCCCAACGTGTGCCAAGGAGTACATTGTTGGTGGTCTGCAACAAGAAAAGCAGATGAAGTCATTAACCCAGATACAGTTCACTCTGCTGAAGGTCCATTTTGAAAAAGTAGCAAGGACCCTCCCCAACCCCCCACAATTGTGACGGCTACAGAGGGAAGTAATTAACAGACATACAGAGGGAATTGGACTATATTAGATCCGGGATGAGTGGTCCTCTGGGAACGTTTGTTCTCGTTCTTTCACTGCTTTCTTATTCGCCTTCCTGTGACTGTGATCTCTTTGTTTCTCTCTTACTTCTCCTGCCTTTATTTGGCCTTCCTCCGCTTCCAGCTATCTAGCCATGATGACTTCATTCTTTACTAGCCAGTATTGATGCTGTCTTCGGGGGTGGCTGAAATTCTCTTTCTACTTGCCTAATGAAGAAACCTAAGTGTTTTTCAGTCACTTGCTGACCAATCCCATGTTCTTAACTGGTCATGAACAGTGTGCCGACAAAGCAGTGAGCTCAAAAACCGACCAGTCTCCCCTGATGCTTGCCATCATCTTCTCCACAATCCATTCCACATTTATTATCAGTCCTAAGTCAGTAACACAAACCCACATACAAGTTTTTCCCTGTGAGTCCAGCCCAGTCAGATACATATATGAAAGGCTGCAGACAGAGGATTTCGATTGGCTTTTGGTGTCTTGCAATTTGACAAACAGTTGCAACAGCATGTGGTGACATTATACAATGTGACATATGGTTTGGGTACAGTTTGAAGCAAGCATGAACCAGCCCATGTTGATAAAATATACCAACTGTGATTGTCTTCATATCCCGCATGATGGATGATTAATATTAATGTAGATTAAGATAATTAACACATTGGCTGCTACTTAGGGAACCACACACCCAATCCATTTTAACAGTCATAATGGATTGCACGTATATCGTCTTCACTGGCAACCTATGAGTTAAGGCCTTCCTTTCCTTCCTTTACATCCTTAAAATCTTTAAATCTTTAAATCCTTTACACTCCGCGCTGTTTTGGGGACGCCAGTGTCTCCTTGATCTCTGGGCCATAACGTCTGTTGTACTCATCGTAGCGACGTCATTTTTTTGACCAGCATAAAGACGAATAGTAGGTCTTTCATTCAACACCAGATAGCAGCACTCCCAGATCATATTTAAAACGAGCTTTCCCAATGGCGAGTGGGAAAATCCACTTGGAGTTCGAGCCAGCGGCCACCATCTTGCATCTGCGAAGTTTCATATCATGTCTCTGCTGGATTAATCAATTTTTCTCACAATAACATCAACAAAATGGCATCACAACGACAAGGCAGAGTTAGAAGAAGGTGTAGAACACGAGGAAGAGCATCCGGTCCTTAGGAGGAGAGTAAAAGGAATGAATTATGAGTCTGAAGATGAATCCCCAGAAAAAGGGGACATGGATTCGGAGGAAGAGGATTTGATCAACAATGGCATTGATAACGTCCTAGAAGGTAATAACCTGAAAAAATATAGTAATTTTTGTTTTTGTTTGTAATGAACAGACTTCTCTATGATGTAAAAGATGAAGTTTCATTGAAATGAATAGAAAATGTTATTTTTCCCGTTCCATGACGATAATGTCTATTGTTTACAAACTATTGTCAAAAAATGCCATCGTTTGGAATGTAAATTACTCCATGCTCATTTTCTCAACCTCAATGTGCAATATGTAAAATTAAAGCTAAAGCGAATTTTTTATGATCTGTTGTCAAAACCTTAATGAGGTTTAATTGTTTTTCAGCAATCGAGCAATGCGTGTGAATTTCCATATTTGGCATTTGAAATTCTCAACATCAGCTGTTAATGACACTTTCAAAAATGTAAAAATTTTAGAAAAAAAGTTCATGAAATAATCCTTTGATGATTTTGGGATAAATAGATGTGCAACAAGGTAGGTTTGAACTGTTTGGTTTTTTTCTTTTGTTTATAGATACTCATAGAAATATCAACTCCTTATTGCACAAAAACTGCTCGGAGTATAAAGGGTTAAATTGCTTTTTAACTCCACTGCTTCACAATGCATTGCTACTATTGTACAGCCAGAAAAAATGGAAGGAAAAAAAAAAAAACAACAACAAAAAAGCAGAGTTGCCTTGGACGTAGAGAATCGTAGAGAATCAATTCTGGACAAAACTCTAATTCCAGTGGGAAGCTATACAGGAAATCATATAACAAACTAAGGCCACTGAGATGTCGACTACACATGACACCACGGTTAAAGGGTATTGGTTCACTGAAAAAGACATCAAAATTGTATGATGGCTCCTCCAGAGACGTTTACTGGTAGACAATCATAGCAGTGAGGATGGCGACCACATCAAAAAAGCAGTGAATCTGGTGTTTGATTAAAACAAATTGTCTTCCATAGCAGAGTGAAGATACCGGTGTTTCTCTGCTGCCTTTATTCATATTTAATATGGATTTTTTTTTTTTTGGTATTTATCGTTGGATAACAAGAATTCCCACCAACTCGGCAAGTTACAAAATCTGTAAAAATACATGGTAAGCTGCATATGTTCCCTTGCCTGGCTCCATTCACCAGCATCCCCTGGGTCAATTTGAAATTTTCCTCAGTCAAGCAGCTGCTTTCGACGAAACAACCCGTATTTGCTTTGGATTGTGACAACACTGCTGGTTTATTGAGTGACTCTATCTAATCTGCTTCAACATTTGTTTTCTTCTTTTTTCAATAAAAAGACACATCCTATTGGCAAAAAACAGATGGCAGACAGTAGTAAATGTAAGATTTAGGTTAAAATTAAAAATAAAACAAAAAGATCATGCTGCAGAGGTTAGAAAACAGACACCGCATGAAGAATAGAAAAGGATTCTTTTCCAATGGTGACTTATAAAAAAGAGAACTTGAGACTTCACGGAGCTGTGACGGATGTTTTAACCTTTGCTCTCAGTTTCTGGAACCCCATTGACACCACAAGATATTTAACCTTTGCCTCCGATCTTCATAGCTTGTATTTAGCGAAATGGTTGCAGACGATTTCAAGCAGTGAACTTTGACTTATTCCTCCAATGCAGCAACTTCCCAACCATTTTGTTCCAGATGTCCGATATTTTAGCCAGTAGGCTTGTATAGAGTAAAAAAAAGAACAACATATTTTTTTTTTTATTTGAATGTGCCGTATCTCCATTTTCATGTTCCTTTTTCAGTGATGATTGACCTTTGATGCCATGCTCTGGCCTCGTCAGATGGCACTGGCAATATAAGCAATATAAGACCTAATTAGAAGGCACATTAGTGCATCAATGTACTGCATTTGTCATTACTCTTTTAACATTGTCATTTTTCTTTCATTAATAGATTATTATATATATATATATTTTTTATGGTTTGATTTATGGGTTCGATGAATGATGAATGTGTGTCTTGATCACAGTTACATCGAGCTCGGACAGTTTCATAATGAACACATACAAATACATCCATAATTTGGAGCTCAAACAGGCTATGGCAGCAGCTCTGGCAACCTGTTGTAGCTCCATACAATGGAACTACAACAAGCTCATGCTGCAAGACATCACTTGACCTGTTGAGGGCGCACAGCAGTGATGTTACACAACACCCCAGCCCATGTGATTCACTGTAAAGGAGGAAAACATCTGATTGGCTACAGATGGGCTCCGTTTAGAAAAAAATGCATGTGTTTCTCGGCAGAGCGAAATGAGTCTCTAAGGCTAAGGTTCGTACTACAGGTCCTAATGCACGAATCCGATTTTTTCGTGTTTTTCCGACATTAACTAGACGGTCTGAACGGGACGAGTCGCATAGAAGTAGACCATTTCAAATCCGATCTGAGTCACTTTTGTATGTGGTTCAAATCCGATCTGGGCCACATTTTTTCAGAACATGACTGGTGGTCTGAACTGTCAAGACTCCCAAATCGGAATTCATGCAGCAATTCCGCCAGCAAAGAGCAAGAGGCACGGAGGACGGCAGCCATGTAGGCATTAGCGCCTAGCTTGAACTCTGCTTTTAAGCACGAAGCAGGCTTGACCACAGTAAAAAAAAAATAAAATGAAGAAAAGAATATGCCTTACAATTTTCGATTTTCATTCTGTGCGCTGAATGAGCAATATTTCATTATTGCACACATGGCCGAGTCGGGGCAAACTGACGCACCCACGTCATTTCATGCACACACGTCAAAGCTCATGTGTGCGTGTATGTGTTCTATCAGTCCATATAAACTTTGAATACAAGACTAAACTGGGATTATTAATGTCTGTTATTTGGTTCCTCTTCTTGGAAATCAAAATATAATCACTCTAGAATGACATACAGCTAGCATGTGTAATTTGTTTTGATGCTTCTGCGCATGCGGGTCTCTTTGCTGAGCGCATCTCGGACTGCAAATTAGGGTGCATGCGTGATACTTGAACGGTCTCAGGACAAAGGCAGTCTGAATGGGCACGCCAATAAACAGATATGGCAAAAAAATCGGATTTGTGCATTAAGACCTGTAGTATGAACCTAGCCAAAAAGATCCACACGTTCGTGAGTGCTGATTTCAAATTAAAAGCATGTTAGAAATGCGCGTAATTCACACACACATTAGATAAATGTGTATTTCTTGTCAAATGTGTTTATAAATCCCAAAAGGGTGTGTGTGGTTTGTGTCAGATGTGTGTTGGGATTTATGATTTGTCAACACTATGGGTGTATAGTTTGGTAGTATAGATATACTATATGATATATCCGTATGTGTGTGCATTTCGAAAATGCATGTGTGTTTCGTGTCGGATGGTTTTAAAATCCCACACTGTGTGTGTGTGTTTCATGTCAGATGTGAGTCTGCATTGAAAATGTACAGTATGTGTGTTTCGTGTCAGATGTGTGCATGCATTGAACATGTATGTGTATTTCGTGTCAGATGTGTGCGTGCATTGAAAATGTGTGTGTGTTCATTATGAGACTGTTCTAAGTCCATATAATATGGAGACCATATTTTGATTTCCAATAAAGAGGACACTTGGCTCGGCCTCAAGATACTTAAATTTTACTTGAAGTTCACTCAAAGATGCCTTATTAGGTTATTATATTGAAAGCGTGCCTCCTCCGTCTGGATAGATAATTCAGTTTTATAACTAAATGATAGATATATAACTTACTACTCGATATATAACTTACTACACAAATTCAAATTTAGGAGCAGTAGACATTTTCTGTTGGATAAGTTGTAAAATAAATGATAAAAACGTGACAAAGCTGACAATTTCTTTGGCGATGTTACCACAATAATAATTGTCACCTTAACTTATAAAGACTGGCGAACGGTGGTCGGAGGAGGACCGTGGAGATGTATTGTTGAGCCAGTTCACGGATGCGCACCCCACGCTTATATTTCTCTATAATTTGCATCTTCATTTAGAAGGTAAGTGTCACTTTTTGCCCTGTTTCACCACCTGTACCAACCTTTTTGAAACCTGTCATGATTTCTCACACAAGAAAATCTGCCGTGCGTTCGTCTGTGGTGTTGTCATGTCGTTGTATTTCGAGCGTGTCGTCGGATGTAGAAAATAATTGCGAGTCGAATTTTACGTCGGATGTCGAAAAGATCATGTTTCAAAGCAATCGTATGTCGAGGCACCACTGTATTCTTTGCAAAGCGTCAATCAATTTCAACACATGCTAATTGGTCCCGTGAAAACATAAGAAAACCGGACATTTTGATGAATTTATAAAACCCGGCCGGACGACCCGGACAGGTTATAAAAAGTGGACATGTCCTGGCAAAAGACACGTTTGGTCTAGCCTGGAACTCCAGACTCACCGCTGTTCCAGCTATAGAGTCCGCCGACTGTTCAGCGGATCAAATTCCCAGGGCGGAGCAAGCCACAGCAAACAGACAGCGGAGTGGACCAATCAGCGACGGGCGGACGTGACGATGGTAAAGCGACAAGAAACTCTAGCGCGAGGATGTACTGTAAACATACGAGGAGAGTGGAGAACGGAGAAGTTTATGCAACATGGCTAGCAGGAGACAGACTTGGTTTTAGCGACTCAATGTGTTTTTGATCATTTACAACTAAATTTACGGCTGATAGGAACTTATTTTCGGCTCTCCCCTTCGCCATCTGTGTTGTTGTGGAGACGACTTCCAACGTGCAAGAACACATCAAGCAAGTAAACGAATATGATTGCATGGAAGATTTCGTTCGGGCTCGAGAGGCCAATAAGGAGTTGGGTCAAGACTCTATAGCTGCAACAGTGGTGAGTCTGGAGTTCCAGGCTACGTTTGGTCACCCTAACAGATAACATTTAGTAGCATAATATTTACCATAATTACGTTTAAGAATTTCTCATCATTAGCATGTTGGTTCTATCGCTGTCTTCACAGGCAGCCTGATTCTGAAACTTCACTCTTTCACTGCCGCTGAAGGCAACAGTCCACTCAATTTTGGCTAGAGGGGCTGGCTATGATCGCAGTCAGTTGCCACGTTTACATGGAGCCAAATATTCCAATTACAATCGGAATATTTGTTCAATCCGAATAAATGCGTTCCATATAAACACCTCATTCGGAATGAACAGGCCCAAACCGAATGGAATTTCATTCCGATTCACAGGGGTGGAATATTCCTTTTCCCAAACCGATTAGAAGTAAAATTATATCTTGTAAACAGGGAAGCGGAATGGTGTCTGCTTGCGTTCTTTCTGCGCATGCTCCGTACTGACGTGGTGACGTCACTTTGTGACGTAAGTAACGTCACTTGCAACATGGCTTCCAAGCACACGCACAGCGCACCCACACAACTTTTTAAATGAACGGCGTGTCATTCTGAAGTTTTGTTTCCACTCGAAAAGTTAAAACAGCAGCTGATCTGACGATCGATCTCCATGTTTCGCAACGTGACGCTTTGTTTTGATTAATCTGCGCATGTCAGACGGCAGTTGTCAAACGTCCTTTCGGAATAAAGGCAGACACATGTAAACGCTGGATCGGAATAAATGAAGTGACATGTAAACAGCTGATGTGAAATCTCCATTCGGAATGATTTGAATCGGTATGAATAAAAGTCAGCATGTAAACGTGGCTAATGGCACTGAAACAGTGTCACTTAATGCCAAGCCCTCCCCGTTAGATAATATGTGCATCCAAAAATCGTTAAACTTCTGTCACCTCCCTGGTTATAATTTGGATGGTGTCTCAGGACTGCTATGACATCATCTCAGTTTTAGCCGGATGAATCTGTAGACACACTTTGTTAATTTGTTATTGTACGCCAATAAATCTTGTGATTAAACTTTACTACTATGCTTTAATGTTAATTTCCTCCAGCGTGACACTGATAAAGGATTATCTCATCTTATCTTAATTACGTAATTAATCAATTCGTGGCTGGACTAGTAGCCACTACCACCTATTCCTCCACCCTGTCTTGAATCTTAATGGTTCATCTTATCAGAGCAATTATAGGCATCCAACTTTGAGGGAGGAGTTCAGGGAAGTTACTATAGACAGCCATAAAGAAGTGCTGAACACATAGCGTTGTATGAAGGATTCTGAATTGTCTATAATGTATATGTATAGCTGGGTACAAGTATTCCGCAGGATAAAACACGTGATTTGTGGTCCCACTTCTTGATTAGCATGAAATAAGTGAGTGTTTTGAGGGGCCTTGGAATGGCGGCATGTCCATGTTTCCATTAGCTCTCAGTCAGCGTGCATGTACAAACACAAATACACACCCGCACACACACATGCATCAGTCATTCTCACTTTGCTGGCTTTCATATTTCACTCATCCAGCCTCATCATCGGGTGATAAAACAAACACTAGCGATATTAAATTACACCCATGGCTTTGAAAGGAGCTGCCAAGGGGCAATAAAACGCACTAGTCGCCACCCGTGATCCTATGTGAGTGTGTATGTGATTGTGTGTGTTTGGGTGGGCGGAAGCAGTCAGGTAATGAGCCGTGAGCACAGACAGAGACTAAGCGCAAAGGACAATTAAGCAGCAGACTCATCCTGGACTTTCATTTTCAAAAGTGCGGGTTAACCGCTGGTGTCAGTTAGACTCCAAGATAATTCAAATGTGAATCAGTACTTATATAGACTGTATAATGTTTGTAAACAATAGGTACTGGAGTACATTCAATTGAGAGAAAGGAAATGCTTTTATTTGTTCAATCTCTGTAAAAAATAGAAATTTACTCAAACTGACTGAATTTTAGGAGGAAGAGTAAATGGTGTTATACTTGTATAGCGTTTTTCCACCTTTCAAAGCGCTTTACACTACATTGCCATCTACCTACTGGTGACGCAGCACCAGGACCAATGTGGGGTTCAGTGTCTTGCTCAAGGATACTTCGGCGAGTTCATCAGGGCAGAGAATCGAACCCACAACCTCTGGGTTGGGGGGGACAACTACTCTACTGTACCACTGAGCCACGCCACTGAGTGTAAATATATTGGATTTTGTGAATAGTTATGAAAGTAGTGACAGACTGATAGAGAAGGATTTGACAGTAGTGTCAAGGTTTTAGCTTGTGAATTACTTTGATAGTTGCCACATACAGTGGGGCAAATAAGTATTTAGTCAACCACCAATTGTGCAAGTTCTCCTACTTGAAAAGATTAGAGAGGCCTGTAATTGTGAACATGGGTAACCATGTGAAACAGAATGTGGAAAAAAACAGAAAATCACATTATTTGATTTTTAAAGAATTTATTTCCAAATTAGAGTAGAAATTAAGTATTTGGTCACCTACAAACAAGCAAGATTTCTGGCAGTCAAAGAAGTCTAACTTCTTCTAAATAGGTCTAACAAGGCTCCACTTGTTACCTGTATTAATGGCACCTGTTTTAACTCATTATCGGTATAAAAGACACTTGTCCACAATCTCAGTCAGTCACACTCCACTATGGCTAAGACCAAAGAGCTGTTGAAGGACACCAGAAACAAAATTGTAGACCTGCACCAGGCTGGGAAGACTGAATCTGCAATAGGTAAAATGCTTGGTGTAAAGAAATCAACTGTGGGAGCAATTATTAGAAAATGGAAGACATACAAGACCACTGATAATCTCCCTCAAACTGGGAGTTCATGCAAGATCTCACCCGGCGGCGTCAAAATGATAACAAGAACGGTGAGAAAAAATCCCAGAACCACACGGGGGACCAAGTGAATGACCTACAAAGAGCTGGGACCACAGTAACAAAGGCTACTATCAGTAACACAATGCGCCCCCAGGTACTCAAGTCCTGCACTGCCAGACGTGTCCGCCTGCTGAAGCCAGTTCACGTCTAGGCCCGTCTGCGGTTCGCTAGAGAGCATTTGGATGATCCCGAAGAGGACTGGGAGAATGTGTTATGGTCAGATGAAACCAAAATAGAACTTTTTGGTAGAAACACAGGTTCTCGTGTTTGGATGAGAAAGATTACTGAATTGCATCCGAAGAGCACCATACCCACTGTGAAGCATGGGGGTGAAAACATCATGCTTTGGGGCGTTTTTTCTGCAAAGGGACGAGGACGACTAATCTGTGTAAAGGAAAGAATGAATGGGGCCATGTATCAAGAGATTTTTAGTGAAAATCTCCTTCCATCAGCAAGGGCATTGAAGATGAGATGTGGCTGGGTCTTTCAGCATGACAATGATCCCAAACACACAACACAGCCAGGGCAACAAAGGAGTGGCTTTGTAAGAAGCATTTCAAGGTCCTGGAGTGGCCTAGCCAGTCTTCAGATCTCAACCTCATAGAAAATCTGTGGAGGGAGTTGAAAGTCTGTGTTGCCCAACGACAGCTCCAAAACATCACTGCTCTAGAGGAGATCTGCATGGAGGAATGGGCCAAAATACCAGCAACAGTGTTTGAAAAGCTTGTGAAGAGTTACAGAAAACGTTTGGCCTGCGTTATTGCCAACAAAGGGTACATAACAAAGTATTGAAATGAACTTTTGGTATTGACCAAATAATTATTTTCCACCATGATTTGCAAATACATTCTTTAAAAATCAAACAATGGGATTTTCTGGGTTTTTCTCCCACATTCTGTCTCTCATGGTTGAGGCTTACCCATGTTGACAATTACAGGCCTCTCTAATATTTTCAAGTGGGAGAACTTGCACAATTAGTGGTTGACTAAATACTTATTTACCCCACTGTTTGAGTTAAGGTCAAAGATAGGTACAAATCAATGAAAGCAGAATGACTATTTTAGTTGAACAGCATATCGAAAACATTAAACATTAAAACATTGATAATGAAAGTAGCTGCTGATTAATTTGATAATAAATTAGCTTTGTCGAAAAATCAAGACAGCCCAAAAGACATAACTACTGTATACAACAAGAAACGTGCTCCATTAACATCAGTGAGAAAGACCTTCAATGTACAGGGATTAACATCTCCCATGTCCTAGCTACTGTGCGACATGTGCATTACAGATGGCTACATGACATTTTTCACAACATTTGCCACTGAATAATTAAGCAGCACTTGCCATAAATATTAATCTGCCGCCTGGCCCACTTTGAAACGTTCCCTTTCGTCGAGCTGACCAAATGCAATTGTCCTTGCATCGTTCATCAGGCCATGGAGACAAAGTTATGGGGCTTGTTGCAGCTTTGCAACCCTTGCTTTTACGAGGCGGGAAGAGAGTGATTGTGTTGTAATTGAAGAGTTGCAAGGAATTAAAATGGTGAAAATGGCACATAGGAAGAAGAAGAAAGACAAAGGATAGACAAAATCCAGCCAATCAGTGATCCCACTTAAATGACTGACACACAAGACCTTCCAATGACTGTTGTAAATGTTATCGACTTAATTCATCATCCCAAGACGCAGAAACAATTAGACGCATTTGATTTGATCCAATTACACGTGTTGTTGTGCTTTGTATCTAAGAATGATAAAACAAAAACCCTGGAGATTAGGGATGAGAATCAGCTATCGTTTATCAAGATCAGGGATTAAAAGATTAACAGCAATCTCTGATCCAATCAGAAGGTGTCGTATAAATGGAGCATGGGAGGTCGATTTCTTCAATGTGCCTCAGAACGAGTTTTTAATTTTTCTCAAATTCATCTAACTACAAATAATAAGAAT
The DNA here is from genome assembly GCF_030265065.1 of Corythoichthys intestinalis. NCBI lineage: Eukaryota > Metazoa > Chordata > Actinopteri > Syngnathiformes > Syngnathidae > Corythoichthys > Corythoichthys intestinalis. The sequence continues at coordinate 35,466,503 of NC_080404.1, forward strand.
GTTACAAAATTTCACTGAATGTAAGTAACTCTAACATCATCCTCTATCATCATTCTCTCACCACTTTCGTTTGATAACTGCCATGTGACATTGTACACATAAACCGAATGACTCAAAATAATTCGCAGTCAGTAACACTTGAATACTCAACCTTGAGCTGCTTCTTTTTAGAGACTTTTGGAATCGTTCACTCTCTTTTTTGCTCTCTCTCCGCATGTAATGACATGTTGACAGTGACGACTAATTGGCCGTGCTAACATATTGGTGATGCTTGCCTGGGTTTACGTTGGTTTGGATGAAAATGCAGTCGGCAGTGAAAACCAGCAGAACGCCCAATTGTGGCTTTGAAGGGGAAATGAGACATGTAATTCAATCCATAATGCCCTTTTTTGTATAAATATACAAAATAGCTGCTTTTAGGTCTTTTCCCCCCTCGAGCCTGTCATTGTCTTTTAGGGTGGGAAGGAGAAAATATACCTAAGTGCCCACTCCTAATAAAAACATAAAGAAAGAAAACCTTACTAAAAGGCTCAAAGAGCTAGCCTGTGCATGAATCAATGAATGAATGAATGAATGAAAAAGAACAAGGACAAACATATAATGTATGTGTGTGCGCTTGTGGGGGCTGGTGTGCGTGTGTTTGCTGTATGATGTGCATCCATCACATTGAGAGGCCATTTCCATAGATCCAGCCCGGCCATGGCACCACATCGAACCCTAATCACCCTCCGTCTCTGTCCGTCTGCCTCTGACTGTCCCTCTATGCCATCCTCAATCTCCAACAACCGCCGCAGTCTGGTCTCGAGCCTCAATACAATCCCTCTGCCCATTATCTTTGTACAAGTACTTGTCTTTACCCAAGCTTGATGAGCAAAACGGTCATTAATGGAATCGTGTAGCAATTGTATTCATTTCCGTGGAGCCTTAAAAGGCTTTTAATGGCAAACAAACAACTTCAAACTGACCTAGTCACTATCCTCAATGACCGAGACACAATGGACTGCGTTTGAGTTTACACGCAAGTGCGTGATTTGCATCATGTGAAATTTGTTAACAGCAGTTATTACACACTCCAGCAACAATACAAAACGAACAAAAGAACTCAAAATAATATATAGAGTGAAAACAAAAGTCCAGTGCACATGGATGCAAATGCATGCAGAAATGGGTTATCAATCTGACATAATATGAACTAAGGTTGGTTTCATACCGCAGGTATTAATAAACAATTCCTATTTTTTGTCATATCCGTTTTTTTGGGCGTGCCCGTTCAGACTGCCTTTGTTCACTGAGGACGTTCAAGCTTTACGCATACGCATTAACTTGCAGTCCAACATGCGCAAAAGCATAATAACAAATAAACACACATTCTGGCTGTGTATCATTCTAGGGTAATCATATTTTGATTTCCGAGAAGAGGACACAAATAACAGACATAAATAATCCCTGTTTAGTCTGATATTCAAGGTTTATATTGATTGATAGAATGCATGCACCGTATGTGTGTGCGTGCACGCGCGCAAGGTGAGTTCAAGCTAGGCGCTAACGCTACTTTTGGGATTTTATGGGTGAAACATGGTAATATAACAAATGTCGCCATGTAGAAATCGCATACATCAAGGAGTGGTCGAGATTTTCTTCTTCATATATTTACCCTTTTAAACATTTTTTTCCATTTTTTTTTCTTTCGGTTGCGCGACGTCTGTAAACGGGGGTTTTCGGGGTAAAATGAACAAATTAAAAATAGTTTGGGGGCTTAATGTGCCATGAATCTGCTATGGCAGCATATAGACATATAGTTCTATCAAACACAACAGTTGTTTTGGCTTAAAATACAGAAATTTCTTTTAAAGAGGAGTGCAAGAGCAGAAACGGCTTTTTCAGTCTTGTCTGTGTTTTCCGCCATATACAAGATACATGGCAAGTCTTCTATGGTTTCATTTGGATTTCCAACAGCGTGAGTCGCATTGGATTTACGTCATATCCGTGCTTCTGTGATTGGTTCTTTCAGATTCAATCTGTGCTTGCTAGCCCCACCTCTAGCATCGATTTAGAAATCCAGCCCAAACACATAAGTCCTGATCGACAGATCGCTAAGTATCATTGACATGGCCTAAGTCAGGCTGGCATGCCAGTGCTAATGTTTCTTCGGCATGACATAATTCAAAAAAAGAATTTCCCCGTTATAGGATGAATAAAGTATCACTAGCCAGTCTTCATAAACAATAAACAATCCAGGGTCAAAAACCATATACGCACAAACAATGTAATATTTTTACTATAATGGGATCCAAGCCACAGTAAATAGCACAAATAACAGAAAAACTTCGAGTCAAAAGTCCGCATCCATCTGTAGACAACTTGTTATCTTGCAGGAAGGCAAATCATTTAATTTGACTGATTTTAGAAGCTCATAATAACCATGATTTGCGAAGGCGAGTGTTGACCCACGTGTGATCCCATATAGAACGCAAGCACACCACGATCTTAATTCCGCCAAAACAATATTTATATGTGTGCTAAATGTCTGATACATTTGAACCCGCTGGCCTTCACATCAATAAAACTTGTTTAACTTGCTTGTCTCGTGGAATTTCAAGAGAAATAAATATCCTCCCCTTCCACAGACACACACACAAACTCCCACACATACTCCCATCAGTCTGCAGATATGAACTGCGTGCTGCGTTCAAGGTCCGCCTCCGCTCCCAGAGTCGTCAGTGTGATGAGATGGATCTGACACGGCATGTTTGGGGGTGGGAGATGGGTATAGGGGGGGATCAAGGCTCGCCGGGTTGTAGCCGCAGATAACAGCGACATGAGTTCATGCTGGAACACGAGCGACTTCTCAATTTGATTTGATGTGACGTGACGATTGTGGTTTTATTATTATACAAATCTTCTTGTTCTCTTATTGTTTATTTGAAAAATACAGGAGCCAGTCCCTATAACTTATTATGTGGACATTAGAAGTGCAATGGTCCAGGTAGTTGGAATTTTTTGCTGACATTGGCGGTACATTCCAAAGTCCGCGATTTAAAATGATTCAGTGACCCTTAATACTCCACTCATGTCTTCACATTCCCATTAGATGTTTCAGTCTTTCCTTGCAGATCATCTGAGCAAAGGATTTCAATGTTTCTTTCCAGATGAAAGAAAAGATGATGAAGATGATTTATTGGATTGGCTTTCAGAAGGGAAAGGTCAAAAGTTGACGATGACTTGGAATTCAGTCATTTTCAGACGTCAAAACCCTTTGGAACGTTCCACCTAATCACAGCTTTGAACTTTAGAGTTTGCAATCCTCTGAAATCATTACGAGAATCATAGGTTTGAAGATTTTCAGATATCATATCCATTATCATATCCATTTTAAATACTATCACATGTGAGGAAACAAAATGCCTGCCAGACCGGACAGTCAGTCGGTCAGTCAATTTTTCAGTAGGCAGGTAGATTAATACGAAAATACAGTACCTAATTTACCAGCAAGGACAGTGAATTCAAACTCATTTATTTTTCAATTATGCGTTTCAAACTATGGGTTTCAATGAGCCTGGTAAGGGAATTAAAAGAGTATTGAGTTTCCAGATCAGGCTTTCAAGTCAATGTTTGGGGTTCTTACTTTACATATCTGATGGCACAACCGTGAACAGATTGAGTAAATCTTTCCCTATAACTTCCAAAGCAAATGTTCCTGAGTGAAATATAGTTCTGACTGTATAGGTTTTACGCGTACTGCAATCTCTTTCTGACCTTGACTCCTCAGCGCTCGCTTCACTGACCTTGTTGTTGAACTCCAACCAGGAGGATGCATTACAAAAGCAGTATAACAACAATGCATCAAAAGGCAAGGCAGACTCTTCAGCAGGCTTTGTGATTTGTGTCCACAGTTGACAAAAGTACTCACTCCCTTACCACTTATGTATGACTCTGGTAAAACAAGGACATTAGAAACGTGCAGGGAAAAAAAAGTACTTTAAGTGTATTGAGAATTAAAAATGTATTCTAGAGGTGTATAGAAAATAACATGTACAGTGGGGCAAATAAGTGTTTAGTCAACCACTAATTGTGCAAGTTCTCCCACTTGAAAATATTAAAGAGGCCTGTAATTGTCAACATGGGTAAACCTCAACCATGAGGGACAATGTGGAGAAAAATAGAAAATCATATTGTTTGATTTTTAGAGAATTTATTTGCAAATCATGGTGGAAAATAAGTAATTGGTCAATACCAAAAGTTCATCTCAATACTTTGTTATGTACTCTTTGTTGGCAATAACGGAGGCCAAACGTTTTCTCTAACTCTTCACAAGCTTTTCACACACTGTTGCCTGTATTTTGGCCCATTCTTCCATGCAGATCTCCTCTAGAGCCGTGATGTTTTGGGGCTGTCGTTGGACAACACGGACTTTAAACTCCCTCCACAGATTTTCCATGGGGTTGAGATCTGGAAACTGGCTAGGCCACTCCAGGACCTTGAAATGCTTTTTACGAAGCCACTCCTTTGTTGCCCTGGCTGTGTGTTTTGGATCATTTTCATGCTGAAAGACCCAGCCACGTCTCATCTTCAATGCCCTTGCTGATGGAAGGAGATTTTCCCTCAAAATCTCTCGATACATGGCCCCATTCATTCTTTCCTTTACACAGATCAGTCGTGCTGGTCCCTTTGCAGAAAAACAGCCCCAAAGCATGATGTTTCCACCCCCATGCTTCACAGTGGGTAGGGTGTTCTTCGGATGCAATTCAGTATTCTTTCTCCTCCAAACACGAGAACCTGAGTTTCTACCAAAAGGTTTTATTTTGGTTTCATCTGACCATAACAGATTCTCCTAGTCCCATTTTGGATCATCCAAATGCTCTCTAGCGAACCGCAGACGGGCCTGGACGTGTACTGGCTTCAGCAGGGGACACGTCTGGCAGTACGGGATTTGAGTCCCTGGCGGCGCATTGTGTTACTGATTGTAGCCTTTGTTACTGTGGTCCCAGCTCTCTGTAGGTCATTTACTAGGTCCCCCCGTGTGGTTCTGGGATTTTTGCTCACCGTTCTTGTCATCATTTTGACGCCACGGGGTGAGATCTTGCATGGAGCCCCAGATCGAGGGAGATTATCTCTTGTATGTCTTCTATTTTCTAATAATTGCTCCCACAGTTGATTTCTTTACACCAAGCGTTTTACCTATTGCAGATTCAGTCTTCCCAGCCTTGTGCAGGTCAACAATTTTGTCTCTGGTGTCCTTCGACAGCTCTTTGGTCTTGGCCATAGTGGAGTTTGGAGTGTGACTGACTGAGATTGTGGACAGGTGTCTTTTATACCGATAATGAGTGAAAACAGGTGTCATTAATACAGGTAATGAGTGGAGCCTCATTAGACCTCGTTAGAAGAAGTTAGACTTCTTTGACAGCCAGAAATCTTGCTTGTTTCTAGGTGACCACATACTTATTTTCCACTCTAATTTGGAAATAAATTATTTAAAAATCAAGCAATGTGATTTTCAGTTTTTTTTCTTTCCCACATTCTGTCTCTCATGGTTGAGGTTTACCCATGTTGACAATTACAGGCCTCTCTAATCTTTTCAAGTAGGAGAACTTGCACAATTAGTGGTTGACTAAATACTTATTTGCCCCACTGTATGTATGACTCTGGTAAAACAAGGACATTAGAAACGTGCAGGAAAAAAAATACTTTAAGTGTATTAAAAAATTAAAAATGTATTCTAGAGGTGTATATATGTATTAAATAATCACAAATCTTATGTAGCCTACATGTGATACGTATATTGAAGGGACAATGCTTACCAATAAGTCAGAGGTAAATCTACTACAATTACTTTTGGGCTCCAGTCGTGTTCCCATCCATATGCTTGCCCTCTGTGCGCGTTGTTGTTCGTGTGGGTGATAAATCAGTGCTCGTGAATAATTTAGCAACATGATAGAGGCTCAGCAGGAAAAAGTGATGAGAAATTTAAAGGTACCTCGATGAAAATGGAAAGATGCCGTTCGCTTGTTTGTCTTGCCGTCTCCACGTGTGGAAAGGCTTTTCGCGCCACTGTTGTTGCTCGTCTTTAAGTGCCCGACTGACGTTTAAAGTCCTGAAGCTCTCATCTTGAGAAGTTTAAGCAAAACTTTCTAGGCACTGCACGATGACGCAGATACAGTACTTACAAAGATATCACCGCCCTTGCTAGTTTAATTGTCAGCTCCGATAATAATCAGGTGACAACTAGTGAACTTAACATTAAACTCACGTTGACTCACCACCTATACCGAGTTGAACACAGTGCTTAGTTCCCTTGGCTAACGCACAGGCTAGCTCATTTACGAGCATCCCCGCCGATCACATTAGCCACCAAGTAATCAAGCGTAAATTTCAATAAGGGCTTTACAAGGCAGATGTTTGACTCGCTTTCCCAGCCTCACAGGAAAATGTGTGAGCATGTGTGTGTGGGGTGGGTGTGGGGTCTTCACAGGCAGATTGGTGGGCAGGAAAGAACAGAGAGTGAACACTGAGACGTTTATTAACTGCCACACTAGGACATCCACTTTCACTTTTATATCTTTCCTTCAGGGTCACTCAGGCCTTCGAGCCTTCCCTTGGGGATGATGAGCACCCCCCCTCCCGTGGCCCCAAAACTCCCTTTGACACACACACACACACACACTGACTAATGGCGCTATGGGTCTCATGAGAGCAAGGCAGATAGTGTGAGATGAAAGAATGTTTCAGGCCAAATACAGTACATGTCTGTTGAGCTAAACTACCTTTTTACTCACTCATGACACTATTTGCAGTAGATGACGTTGTATAACACTCACATTGGTAAAAATTAGTGATGCACGATAATAAATCTTTCAACGATACCGATAACCGATAATTTCCTCCTCCTTCCAGCCGATAACTAATAATGTCAACCCGATAATTCTATTAAAAGATATATGGCGGAAAACACAGGCAAGGCTGAAAAAGCACTTTCTGCTCTTGCACTCCTCTTTAAAATAAACTGCTGTATTTTAAGCCAAAAAAACTGTTGTGTTTGATAGAGCAATATGTCTATATGCTGCCAAAGCAGATTCATGGCGCATTAAGCCCCCAAACTATTTTAATTTGTCAGTTTTACTCCGCTTTTGTTTCAACCCAGCCATAAAAAGAAGGTAAGTAATTAGATTCATTATTCGAAATGTCTGTCATTTTTATCTTAGAATCATTAATTGATGTCTAATATTTAGTTTAAAAAAAAAAAAAAAGACTGAAAAAATTATTCACTCGCATTCACTCGCATATTTTAAACAAATTACGTCACAATGAAAAAATTTTGCGTCTGTAAAAGTCACGGATAGCTACCTAATAACTATCGCTTAATTGTATTTTTTTTGTTTGTTTTGTTACTGTTGCATTTTCCCCAATATTCCATCCATCCATCCATTTTCCATGCCGCTTTTCCTCACGAGGGTTGCGGAGGTGCTGGAGCCTATCCCAGCTAACTCAGGGCAGTAGGCAGGGGACACCCTGAACTGGTTGCCAGCCAATTGCAGGGCACAAGGAGACATACAACCATTCACGCACACACTCATACCCACGGACAATTTAGAGTGTTCAATCAGCCTACCGTGCATGTTTTTGGGATGTGGGAGGAAACCGGAGTTCCCGGAGGAAACCCACGCAGGCACGGGGAGAACATGCAAACTCCACAGAGGAAGGCCGAAGCCCGGGATTGAACCCTTGATCTTAGAACTGTGAGGCAGACGTGCTAACCACTCAGCCACCGTGCCGCCATTTTCCCCAATATTTTAGATGATAAATAATCGATCCAAACAAAATAAATCGGAAAAAAAAAACGTTTATAAGGGTAAATAAATGAAAAAGAACATCTCGACCACTCCTTGATGTATGCGATTTCAGCATCGCTACCCTTTTTATATTACCATGTTTCACCCATAAAATCCCCAAAAAATCCAGCTGTGGCCATTCACAGATGTGTCTTGACACTCAGTGACACATGCTACATGGAGTTTTTGGATCGAAAAGAGTTAAGTACGCGACAATATCTCGTTAAAATTGTGGCGTCTTTTATTCTGCTCTCACGTGCTCTCACCTCCAGATAGGGTTTTGCTGTTTAAAAAACTTTTTTTTTTTTTTTAAATGCCCTCCTTTTTAAACCACCCCCCCCCCCCCCTGAAAATTTGGATTTTAAGCTTTCCAATGATGTATCACACATGAATATAGGACAATTTTGAAATTTGGCCAAATTGGGGGTCTCAGAGCGGAACTTCAAGTCACCATATGTAAAATTTTAAGGTATACAGAAGAGCAACTATTGCTGTGCAAAAATTGAATTTATTGCTCTTTTTTCGACATCAAATGTGAACAAGTAGTAAATTTCAACATTTAAACAATGACAGATTGTCTGACATTGTGTTACAGTAAACTTTTTGCAACAATTACTTACAGAGTGAAAACCTAAGTTGCACAAAAATGCCTTTAAAAGTAAGCAATTCCGAGCATATATAACATTACTACACTGCAAAAACACACTTCCTTAAACTAGTTCACTTCCCGTCTTCAGTGTAAATCTATTGGAAATAAGTGAAATTATCTGCCATCGCTTCAAGTATATTTCACTAAGATTTCTTGAAATAATAAAAATTGCTATCTGAAAATAAGCTTAACAGCCTTATTTTAAGCAATACATTATTATATTTAATCCGAAAACAACTTATTTGTCAGAAATGTTCTTTATTCAAGAATAGCTTATGGTTCAAAACATTATTTGGAAGCAAATAGTTCTTGATTTCTGTGAAAAATGACCAGTTTTTTTTTTTAGATATATGGGTTTAATAAGAAAAAATGGTAATATGTGCCATTGTGATAAGAATGCTTACTTGACTGACATCACTTGTCCAAATGTCCGTGGTGAAACTGATGTGATCGACATGCTTTTCACGAAGGGTTGTGGTCGTATAAAATGCAATATTTTTTCATCCGGGTCAAAACGTCTCTTGTCCGACTGAGCCTGGCATCTCCTCCCACCTGTGCTCTTCAGTTCGTCCGGCCGCAAAATGAGCACCCGCGCCAGGCCTCGGTCTAGCCGTAATGCCTAATGAGTGGGGAAGGCGCTGCCCGACACCGACCTGCCAAAAGCGTCTCCGATCGTCACAAGCCCCGTAGCTTCGCTGAGTTTAGTTAATGTTTGTTTACATTAGCTTTAGTCTTCGCGCTAGCGGCAGCCTTGTATTGGGTCCACTAATCTTTGTAATGCAGCTATAAATGGCTGATCAGGTTAGTGGTGTTAATGAGGATGGTTTCTTTCCGCCTCCTGGAACCTCTGCAGTGCATGTTTTGCAGATGGCGAAAGTGTCATTTGTTTCACACACTAAAAAAATCAACTCATTCTCGTGACAGAGCCACCATAATATCCAAATGCTTCAAGCATGTATAACGCGTCACTCATGCAACAGGGGCTTCAGAGAGAGGAGGAGTTGAGGCGGCGGTGACAAAACTGCGTTGATTGCGCACATTTAGAGGCTAAATCAAGTATATAAAAATTGGATTGCATTATCGGTTGATTTTTTTAATTTATTTTTTTAATCTGGATTATCTGTGTGACGTAATAATTATTATCGGTAATCGATATTATCGTGCATCTTTAGTAAAAATGCATAAAACCTATATCTACTATATATCAGGACATAAATGCAATATAATGTATGGATTAAGTGTTGGAAACAAGGATCTTGTGTTTAAAAAAAAAAAAAATCAAGCATAGGTTATGCTTAAAAGTAGGGTATTACATAAGCATTTTTAAGTTTCATAATGTCAAATTTTCAAGGGTTTGTATTTTGAAGTTGGTTTAAGCAATGGTTTTGGGTTTAAAAGTAGGGATTCAAAAGAAAACTACGCTTTCAAGTTGAGGTTTCAAGCCAAGGTTAAAGAGACTGACGTCCATTCAGCTGGATGATTTTCTTCTGAATATATGAAATGTTTGAAGAAATGCTGAAAACATGGACGCAAGTTGAGAACAATTCAGTGTTACCGAGTGCTGAATCTGAATCTTCAGAAACTATTTTTTTGTCTGGATTTTTGACAGGATTTTCTAGGCAGGTATAAGAAGGTGTCGTCAGTCACATTCTCGGGTGTTATCATGTCCTACTTTCTGGGCCGCTCCTACCACTATAACAGGCTAAGCGTGCAAACTAGCGGCGCTTCCTGGTTTTCCATTTAACTCATTCACTCCCAGCCATTTTCACCGGAGCAACGCCCTTCGCAAGGCCCTTACTGGATTTTGACTGATTTTGCAAGGCCCACAGAAAATTTTGTTCTTTTGCTATATAAACATGGAACCCACCAAAAGAAAGATTAGCCTCTCTTCTTTCAGCAGGAAAAAAAGTTAGTTCATATCTTTTTCCATCCTTTAGAAATTAGCACTGGAAAATAGCTTACCGGTACTTTGAGCAATTTTCCAATTTCTGATGAAAAAACAGAGAAATTGAGCTTTTTGTGAAAGCATACATTTCAAACATGCCTTTGACTTTAACACAGCTATTTTTTGCTTTAGTTACATCCCAAACATCTGAACAATGTTTTCCTTTTACAAAATAACATAAACAACACAAATAGAGCTTTTGATAACAAAGTAAAAATGTATTTACACATAACTAACTGAGATGACGCTTTTGTGGCTGCGACAGCCGAGTCAACTTTTCCCTCATCGCCACCTGTCTCATAAAGATGGATTTTTTTTTGTCTCTGCAGGGTCTGCTCGGCGAGCACCACGGACTCAACGACATTGTCCGCTGCACTGTTGGTCCCGGTCGTTCTGCTTGGTCGTCCAGCGCCCCGGCCGTGTGGCCCAACCATTTGTTGCCGTTGAATTGGGTTGCGGGTCTTACCAAATGCGCTAATGCCCTCCAGTGGCCAGTTTCATTGCTTTAAAATTGATTTTCAGCTTTGTGCTTTGGAGCTCAGTTGAATCAGAACCCAGAGATGTCTCTTCTGACACCATGTTGTTGTCGTATACTCTGCCGCCTCTTAAAGCAGCAAGTTACGTTGTATGTTATAAACAGCTCGGGGTTGCACAAACTGTTTGGGTACTTGCGCCTTACACTGGTAGTTTGATTGACAGTCATCACAGAGGAGGGGTGTGGCTTTCACACATCGAACACGTCTACAGCGTCTCAGAACTAACGGGCATAGCCTTTTTTCTCCCTTATTACATGTACTGTTTTGTTTATTTGTGCTAATTTGGCAGGCTTATTAACACCATCCTTTTTTTCGCCCAATCAAACAATTTATTAATTTTTACTTGGGCGCGACAGTGCTTTTAAGGTTTACATGTGGGTTAAGGTTGAATTACAAATTATTTTGGTAGAAATAGCTGCCCAGTATGTAAGTGGTTCAAATTATTAGGAAATGGATTCAATATGATACAATTTCTACATCTGTGTGTGTGTGTGTTACAAACAAGCAAAACATTGGAATGCGCAATGAATGAGTGTGAAGATAAAGAGTAGCCGAAAGAAAGGAGGAATTAGCAGAACACAGCTGAGATGATAATTGCTATCACGGCGTGTGTGTGCGTGCGTGCGTGCGTGCGTGAGCACCAGCAGAGATTAGCATGTCAAATCACATGCACACTGTGAGCAAAGGCGAGAATAATCACATTCCATCAACGCTGTGCTGATCCCTGCTGGCTTCCTTAAAAGTGTGCCAAACACTGACAGCCAGCACCGTCTTCATCAAGCTCAGCTCTGTTTGTCTTTTAATACTACACGTGCGTTTGTAGTAGCTCAGACAGCCGTTACGGAATCTGTAATAAAAATACCTTGAATTGAGTACTTTTCGTTAGGTGGCACAAAATGTGAAAACAGTTCAAATAGTCAATGTTTTGAAGCCGTAATTGCACACTCAGGCTGTTTCGTGTCCACACAAATAAATTTTAGATCTCACCGTGCATGTTAAATCAAGGTACCGTATTTTTCGGACTATAAGTCGCAGTTTTTTTCATAGTTTGGCTGGTGGTGCGATTTATACTCTGGAGCGACTTACAGTATGTGTGAAATTATTAACACATTATTATATCACTTCACATGTTGTTTTGGTGTTTTGGAGTGACACTGATGGTTTGATAAACTTGTTAGCATGTTTTTTATGCTATAGTTATCTAAATAACTCTTAATGGCTTTGTTGCGTTAACATACCGGCCACGTTTGCATTTCGTTGACCATGCATCATGTAACGTTATTATACTGTACACTTATTCAGCAGGTTGTTCTCTATTGTATTCAAATTGCCTTTCAAGATGACATATCTGTGCTATGTGTTGAATTTTATCAAGTAATTTTTCCCCTAAAATGCGACTTACACTCCAGTGCAACTTATATATGTTTTCTTCCTCTTCATTGGCCATTTTATGGCTGGTGCGACTTATACTCAGGTGCGATTTATGGTCCGAAAAATACGGTAAATATTGGGAAATGTGCCTGTTGAACTTTGAAGGATTACATGAGGAGATGTCACTCCTAAATATTTTAATATTTTATCCCAAAAAATATTCTTTGTTTTTTAACGTATGTTTATTATTAATGTACAGTGGAGCAAATAAGTATTTAGTCAACCACTAATTGTGCAGGTTCTCCCACTTGAAAATATTAGAGAGGCCTGTAATTGTCAACATGGGTAAACCTCAACCATGAGAGACAGAATGTGGGAAAAAAAACAGAAAATCACATTGTTTGATTTTTAAAGAATTTATTTACATAGTGGAAAATAAGTATTTGGTCAATACCAAAAGTTCATCTTAATACTTTGTTATGTACCCTTTGTTGGCAATAACGGAGGCCAAACGTTTTCTGTACTCTTCACAAGCTTTTCACACATTGTTGCTGGTATTTTGGCCCATTCCTCCATGCAGATCTCCTCTAGAGCAGTGATGTTTTAGGGCTGTCGTTGGGCAACACGGACTTTCAACTCCCTTCATAGATTTTCTATGGGGTTGAGATCTGGAGACTGGCTAGGCCACTCCAGGACCTTGAAATGCTTCTAACGAAGCCACTCCTTTGTTGCCCTGGCTGTGTGTTTGGGATCATTGCCATGCTGAAAGACCCAGTCACTTCTCATCTTCAATGCCCTTGCTGACGGAAGGAGATTTTCACTCAAAATCTCTCTATACATGGCCCCATTCATTCTTTCCTTTACACAGATCGGTCGTCCTGGTCCCTTTGCAGAAAAATAGCCCCAAAGCATGATGTTTCCACCCCCATGCTTCACAATGGGTATGGTGTTCTTTGGATGCAATCAGATTTCTTTCTCCTCCAAACACGAGAACTTGTGTTTCTACCGAAAAGTTCTATTTTGGTTTCAACTGACCATAACACATTCTTCCAGTCCTCTTCTGGATCATCCAAATGGTCTATAGCGAACCGCAGATGGGCCTGGATGTGTACTTTCTTCAACAGAGGGACACGTCTGGCAGTGCAGGATTTGAGTCCCTGGCGGCGCATTGTGTTACTGATCGTAGCCTTTGTTACTGTGGTCCCAGCTCTCTGTAGGTCATTCACTAGGTCCCCCCGTGTGGTCCTGGGATTTTTGCTCACTGTTCTTGTTTTCATTTTGACGCAATGGGGTGAGATCTTGCATGGAGCCCCAGATCGAGGGAGATTATCAGTGGTCTTGTATGTCTTCCATTTTCTAATAATTGCTCCCACAGTTGATTTCTTTACACCAAGCGTTTTACCTATTGCAGATTCAGTCTTCCCAGCCTGGTGCAGGTCTATAATTTTGTCTCTGGTGTCCTTCGACAGCTCTTTGGTCTTGGCCATAGTAGAGTTTGGCGTGTGACTGACTGAGTTTTGGACAGGTGGCTTTTATACCGATAATGAGTTAAAACAGGTGCCATTTATACAGGTAACGAGTGGAGCCTCATTAGACCTCTTTAGAAGAAGTTAGACCTCTTCGACAACCAGAAATCTTGCTTGTTTGTAGGGTGACTAAATACGTATTTTCCACCATGATTTGCAAATAAATTCTTTAAAAATCAAACAATGTGAATATCTGGGTTTTTTTTCCACATTCTGTCTCTCACTGTTGAGGTTTACCCATTTTGACAATTACAGGCCTCTCTAATATTTTCAAGTGGGAGAACTTGCACAATTAGTGGTTGACTAAATACTTATTTGCCCCACTTTATATTATCATGACATGTTATTGTGTCAAAATGGATGATAACAATAAATCCGCTTTGGTGTTGGGTGTATGCCAACATTATTATTATTTTATTTTTATTTTTTTTTTGTGAGAAACAATGGGATTTCCCAGTTCTGCCCACATGTGTTGGCAGTTTAATGTATGAGAAGCCGGGCATTATTAAAACATTGAGATTACACATCCTGAATGGGCCCCTCAACGAGCGCCATTAAAAATGGATACCAAGTGAAGCAAAAGAGCGAGATCAGGAGAAGCCAGGGGAGAAAGCCTGAAAATGTCGGCGGGAAGTGCGCGCACTGAGCAGCACGTTAAAGCTTTCATTAAAAGAAGAAGGGATGAAAATGGAGGAGGAGGACAGTTTGTGCATGTGACCTCGCTGTTCTTCACTCTCACCCCCTCACACTGACATCACGCATTCAATTTAACACCATAACACATAATTCCACTCAGTCACATGTCAGGAACTGGCTATAAAAGCAGGGTAAGGAAATCAAACTGGTGTTGTGCATGCTATTCAAACTGAAAGTAGAAAAGACGTCATCTGGATGGAAGGTCAGTTTTGGGCATTCACGTTGCATGTGTATTTGTTGACAAGGATAAAGTAGGAACTATCCATCCAATAAATAATCATTCATTCAACATCACATGATTAAATGGCCACATGATCAGCAGTTAGAGTCCACATTGTTTTGCATTCACTTCAAAGGACCTCCAGCTGACCTCGGTAGGGGAAGGGTTCTCACTCTTTGGCTGCCATTGACGGCGCTGCCAACCCCTCCCTAGCCTCACGATATCAGGCATTCCACTCACGGGAGAAACGCCTGATTCTCGTTAACAAACTTGATGTGGCATCCCGTTTCTGAGCCTTCGGCCCGCCTCTCTCTGAGTTTTGCATTTCCGGTTTATTTCTCAGTGGAAAATCTCGAATGGAAAATCTCGGATTAAATTTTTCGTATTGAAGTAAACTTTTTATTGAAGGCAACTTTTAGAATCTACAAAACTAAAGTGGTCACAATCATGGCATCAATAGCTAACAGTGAAGAAACACGTGCATGGGCGGTTGAGGCGAAAACCGGAAGCGTGCTGCCATTCCAGGCTAAGCCCTCCCAGTTCAAACGGATTGGAAGTCTATCATTTATTGTCAACAGAAGTGGATAGAGTCGTAAAGATTGTAAAGTATGAGTAAATAAAGTATGAGTAGCGTTACATCAAAATAATATGACTGAGGTGAAATTAGTCATCCAAAAAATGTACTCAAGTAATGACAACAATGTTAGTCACTGCTTAAAATGTCTGATTTTTTTTCAGCAATGTTTTTTTTTTTTTTTTTTCTCAGCACAACGCCATCTATATAAAGTGTTATTGTTATACTGTAATATAACACATTACATGGCACTATTAGGCCAAAAAATACACAAAATCCATGGAATTCCAACTAGAAAAATGAGACATCACCTGTCCAAAGAGCATGAGTGCCCTCTAATGGAGAAAACATACATTCTACCATGAAATTAAAACGATCATATCTCACGGTTTTCCGTGGTCTGTTGATGCCAAATTTAAAATGCGAGAGAGGTTGAAATCTGCGCTTTGAATAAAAGTTTATTTTTTTATGATGCTTTAAGGATGCTACGTGATTGAACACGCTGACATGAACATAGGCCCTTACATAGGCCCTGTAAGCTTGTGTGTGAGCATGTGACTATATTGCTACTAGGGCTGAATGATATTGGAAAAAACTGACATTGCGACTTTTTGGGAGTTTGCGATATTAAAACGAGAAGATTTTTCACCAGATTACTTGAATAGCTCTGTTTAGGAAGACTTTGGTTGGCTCACTATGAAAACATTGT
The DNA here is from genome assembly GCF_030265065.1 of Corythoichthys intestinalis. Taxonomy (NCBI): domain Eukaryota; kingdom Metazoa; phylum Chordata; class Actinopteri; order Syngnathiformes; family Syngnathidae; genus Corythoichthys; species Corythoichthys intestinalis. The sequence continues at coordinate 35,482,555 of NC_080404.1, forward strand.
ATTTATTAGATATTTCCAGATACGATCACATGATCAGAAATGGGGCCAATCGCGCCATTTTTCAGAGGATCAGATTTGGGTAAAAAGGAGAGGCTTTTTAATTAAAAGAAATATTTATGTTTTTTTTGCTTCATGCTTGTACAACCTCTCACCCTCCCTTCCTGTCAAGCAGTGTGACCAAACTATTTTTCTTGGTCACCAGTGCAGCTGGCGTCTAATACGTAACGTTAACGTTGATTAACAGGTTTGTAGCTTTGAACTGGACAGAGACGCCTCTGGAGTTTTATGATCAAAGGCAAAAATATGTTAATTGTTAAGATTGGTGCACAATCTGAAGTGTGCTGTGGCAACTTATTCATTGTGCAAGTGAGAGGCTGTTCTCGTCAGCGTGCGCGTCAAAGCAAAAAAAAACAAAAAAAAACTTTTTCCCGGATTGGATCGTGGCTCTGTATAGACCCCACTCATATGACGTCATAACCACGCCTCCGCGCCATATTGTCTTTCAGCTCGTCGTGTTTACGCATTACCGCTACGTAAATTCCTCGTATTATGGCGTGTTTTTCTGCTCGTTAACATTAATAATCAAAATGGTGAAGGCGTGTGTGGCTGTTGGTTGCACTAACAGAGAAGATACACGAAGAGACTTGAAGTTCTACCGTATTCCGAGAGACCCGGAGAGGAGAGCGAGATGGACTGCTGCAATTCGACGAGAAAACTGGGCAGCAAACGATCACCACAGATTATGTAGTAGGCATTTTATATCTGGTAAGATGCATTTAATATATATTTAGAGGGTTTGGGCTGACAACCACAACTAAGATCATTGCGAGGCTAATCGCCGACAACATACAGTTTCAAATTCAAGATGCTTATTTCTTCCATCATCATTATTTTTTGAATAATATTTAGCTGGTACCAAGTGAAAGAAGCTGGCCTCATCTACGGATCATCAGTTAAACAGGTATGTCCAAACCTTTTGCAAAGGGGGCCAGATTTGGTGTGGTAAAAATGAGGGGGGCTACCTTGGCTGATTTACATAGAACAATATATTTAAACAAATTTTAGCAAGCCCTTCTGTGTGTCACATTTGACGGCGAAGACAGCGGGTCGAAAAATACCGATTTAGGCATCAAATATGGATCTGGCGAATGGATAGACTGAAGCTTTTCCACATAACGCCTTTTATGCAATGCATCCAATGAGTTTACAGCGTCTGAAAGCACCGGGGCTTCCATGAATTGCACATAGATTGCACGACAAATTGAAACCATTGAGAATACGGATAAAAAATGACGGACAATATGGTGGCCGGATACAGCGACACGTCATTTTGTGACGTTGGTGATTGGGGTCTATAGGCGGATTCTCAAAATCAGATGACTCGGACTCGGGTGCAAAAATATGCGAACGGGACATGCCGAATATTTATCTAATACCGTTTAATCCAGGCTAAGGGGGTTTATCTGTGAATGATGAAGATTGGTCGATAAAAAAAGGATCCAGGAAGCCATGTCTCTGCACAATTTCTGCTTTGATGAAGAAAAACAAAAGTTTACATAAAAACAAACAAACAAACAAAAAAACAATCTTACGTCCTGCGATGTCTTTTGTATTCTCTAACTCATGCAGGTACTTTAGTGTATTGTTTGTTTCTACCCTTCTAGTGTGGCAGTCCACCCTTCGCCTTGGTTGTCCTTGGGTTTGTTTTTTCTCTGACCCTTTTTGTTATCTCACTTTTCACTATTGCGTATTTTTTGTGTTCAATAAATCCCTGTGATGCAGTCCCTTGGTTGTTCTCATCTATAACGCTTCTGCGTTTGCGGACTTTAACAGTGGGCATCTATGGTAAAAATAAAGTAAAATATATTATGAAAAATAAAGAGGAAAAATCTAACTACTCTCGTGTAGCGGAGTAAGAGTAGCATTTGTTCATCACAAATCTGGTCAAGTAAAAGTAAAAAGTATTATGTGATAAAACTACTCTTAGAAGTACATTTTTCTCAAAAAGTTACTCAAGTAAATGTAACGGGGTAATGAAACACGTTTCTATCTACCTTTGACCATCAATGGCACTGAAAGATAAAAATTAATACCTAGTATCCAATACCTGTACATGCTGGTCACTTATAATTAGGTAAGGTGACTGCATTGTATAAAAAGATGTGTCGATAAATGTGATGGAACGACTCTTAGGAAGCTGATGGTGTTTGATTATCTGTCCTGCCGTGATTTAATGGCCCCTCTGGGTGCTACTGAAGTGCTTTTGAGACAATGTGACTCAAACCACTACAGTACCAAACTTAACAGTTGAAGATTTCCAGAGCGCTCGCTGCCACATCATTATCAACACCAAACAAACAAAAGATGAATGAAACTTTCTTTAGACGATGTAACTGTTCACGTCTCCTTTTCCAACTCGTGCAAGCAGTTCCAATCAGACATTGTCATATTTTGTCAGTTCTAATGGAGAAACTTAATTGAAGTCATGATGCCCTCGCAGCTTCCTCGTCAGATTTATTCCAAAGTGGCAACAAAATATATAGATTTTCCATCTTGGAATATTGCCCTATAAACCTTTATGATACGATATCATAGGGTTTTATGATATTGGAATTTATACTGTATGCCACCATGGCTTATTTTACCAAAGTGAAAATGGAAACTACCAAAATGCTCCAATTTGGCTGAAAAAACTACAATACCAAATAAACACATAACCCAATTGAAAAAATGCTGATAATGTACAATATTTAAATGACATTCAATATTGTTGCATATTTACATAATCCACTTTGTATTTTATGAATTTGTAGTAATTTAAACATTTTAGCTCTGACACCAAGGGTCCAATCCTGGGCTCCCACGTCCCAAAAACATGCATGGTAAGCTGAATGAACACTCTAAATTGCCCTTAGGTATGATTGTATGCGTGAATGGTTGTCTGTCTATTTGTGCCCTGCAAATGGCTCGCAACCAACTCAGGATGTACCCCGTCTACTCCCCATTAGCTGGGTAGGCTCGAGCACAACAGCGACCTTCATGAGAATAAGCGACACAGAAAATGAATGAATTAATGTTTACTATACAGTATGTATTTCATTTATTATTTTTCTACTTTTTATATCATAGTTTTTGGTATGTAATTACAGTATTTACATATGGAATGCTTAAATTTATGTAAAAGACTATAGTTTCACATTTCTTTAATGAACCATAGTTCATTTATTATCCATAAGTTTCTAACACACTTCTATAATTTATCAGAGTTCTATACACTTTGAATATTCGTCCCAATGTGTTTACCTTTCCCAGTTTAACATATCTAGTGAGCATCAGCCAGCAGCTTGTCTGTTGATGTAACAAGCATCCACTTACAGTAAGGCCACGTGTCGCTTTTTTCAAAATATCAGCATTAGCGGTTTGGCCCGGATGCTTCCAGGAGAGTGAGGCTATTAAAATCTCAGCAGGTTTAATAGGTCCACTTGGCCATGTTGATGGCATAATGTGATGCACTAGAACAATTGTGTGAGATGCGTTTGTTGCTGCAGGTTTCCTCCATGCATTGCAAAACGTCAAGTGTGCTAAGATGTGTTTTGTAGCTACTATACAGTCATCAACCGCGAATTGAAAAAAATCATTTTTTTCTTTTTAAGACAAATCTTTACATCCCTTTAAAACTTTAAACGTTTTTTGCATTTTATATCTTGATATTAATTTTTCATTTGGCAGCAATACCACCACGGAACGAGTACTTTTTGGCCCATTAAAATGTGTGCAGGTGAGTGTATATTAGTGTCTCTGGGTCAGTATGTGATATTTGCTTTAAAGGAAAGTGAACAGCGCAGCAACAGAGATAAAAATAAATAAATAAATAAATAGAACTGGTGGCAGAGTGCATTTCCATCTAGTGCTGTCCACTTCAGAAAGCTAAAGCCAACACATGAGAGAGATGGCAAAGATGAGGAGGCAATGGATAGGATGAAGTGACATACTGATAGAAAATTGAATTTTCCTGTACTAGATGTCTTCAGATAGCATGCCCGCTTGAATTGTTGATGTATGTTTTTGTTGAAAATTATTTCTTTGATTCTCTTGTCGTTTTATCTGTGCAAACAGATTACGCTACGCTACAAGCACTTTATTAGGCTTGTTGTTAACAGTTTTGTATGTAAATCTGTATGTAAATCTGACCTTAGTAGATTGTTTTCTTCCGGGAGATGAGATGTGTGTGGCATCCTGGCAGGTTGTTTTTAACACTGGGGTTTGACAGTTGCTGTCATATGTCCGGGATCAAAGAACCGTTCAGACCCCAAATCTTTTACCGTTCCGGCTCACTTTCACCCCTGCTCCTGCATCCCCCTATTACTACCTTCTGCTCCTCTTGTTACTTCTTACCCTGTTCCCACACTTCCTCTCTAACAAAACTTTACCGCTGACCTTCCTAAATCCTGCCCACCAGTAGGCTCGGGTACTGAAACCGGGTATAATTTGGTAGTGGTGAAAAGAATGAAAACCAACATTTCAATGCTTGCTTTTTTTTTTTAATTAATTTTTTTAAGGCCACCCACTGAATAGGAAGCGATGCTGTCATGCCCTAAAATCAACAGGAAATAATCTAAAAATGTACATTCAGTGAACAAAGCCCCCAAATTTAACACAAGTATGTGTACCACGTGGACCACAAACCATAAGTACGTGTACCACAAGTGTGTACCCTCTTTCCTCACCCTCCTCCAATCTTCCCTGGTAGGGTGGGTGGCTGTTCATCTCAAGCTCAGGTCCTCTACCAGAAGCCTGGGAGCTTGAGGGTCCTGCGCAGTATCTTTGCTGCTCCTTTGACTGCGCTTTTCTGGACGGAGATGTATAAACATACATGGCGGAAAACACGGACAAGACTGAAAAAACAATTTCTGCTCTTGCACCCCTATTTAAAATAAACTGCTGGATCTTAAGCCAAAAGAACTGTTGTGTTTGATAGAACAATATGTCTATATGCTGCCATAGCAGATTCATGGTGCATTAAGCCCCCGAACTTTTTTTAATTTGTCCATTTTACCCTGGAAACCCCCGTTTACAGACATCGCACAACCGCTTTTGTTTCAACTCAGCCATAAAATGAAGGTAATTAATTATATTTATTATTCAAAATGTCTGTCAATTTTAGCTTAGTGTCATTAATTGATGTCTAATATTTCGTTTAAAAAAAAAAGAAAAATACGACTTTAAAAAATTATTCACTCGCATATTTTAAACTTTTAAACTAATTATGTCACATTGAAAAAAACGATGTCTGTTAAAGTCACGGATATATATCTCATAACTATCGGTTAATTGTATTTTTTTTGTTACTGTCGCATTTTCTCTGATATGTTAGATGATAAATAATCGATCCAAACAATGAAAAATTGAAAAAAAAAGTTTAAAAGGGTAAATATAGGAAAAAGAAAATCTCGACCACTCCTTGATGTCTGCGATTTCTGCATCGCAGCCCTTGTTATATTACAATTTTTCACCCATAAAATCCCCCCAAAATCCAGCTGTGGCCATTCACAGCTGTGTTTTGACACTCCATGATGCATGCTACATGTAGTTTTTGGATCAAAAAGAGGTAAGTACGCGATAATATCTCGTTAAAGTCATGGCGTCTGTAATTCTGCTCTCGCGTGCTCTCACCTCCAGTTAGGGTTTTGCTGTTTAAAAATGTTTAAAAAAAAAAAAAAAAAAAAAAATTAAATGCCCTCCTGTTCAAAATTTTTCTTCCCCCAGAAAATTGAGATTTTAAGCTTTCCAGTGATGTATCATGCATATAGGACAATTTTGAAATTTGACCAAATTGAGGATCTCAGAACGGAACTTCAAGTCACCTGAGTGTTTTCCGCCACACATACATACTATACATATCTCTTTATACATACAGTATAGCAACTGCACTTTGTATTTCCACTGCAGCTACCACTTGCACACATCAACATGTGCAACAGGTTTTCATCTGTCAATGTCAACAAAGCATGATGCCTCTTCCTTGGGCTTCTCCTTGGAGAGGATTTGACTGGCAGTGTAAAATGGTTGTCTGTGATATGATCCGCAGATGTGTAAAACGAACAGAGATGAAATTTCTTGCTGAATCAAATACACAATTGTTTCCAAAATTCCATTTACGTGAAGTGTTAATGGTAAGCACAGCAAATTAAAACTGACAATATTTTTTGTCCTATCAGGATCATTATGTTAGCTACTGTATGTCAGAATTATTACCATTTTCAACATCACTATTGAAATGTAAATTACAGCTGGTCTTTTGTCTCTCTTTTAAGCGTTATACCATACAGTATATTTTCAACTCAACACAATTCATACTTTAAAATACAGTGGTACCTCGACATATGATCGCTTCGACACACGATCTTTTCGACATCCGATGTAAAATTTGACTCGCCATTTGTTTCTACAACTGACGACATACTCGAAATACGACGACATGACAGCACCGCAGATGGATGATCGGCGAATTTTCTTGTGAGAAAAATCAGCACAGCTTTCAAGAAGGTTAGTGGAGGTGGCGAAAAAGTGAAAAAGGTGACGCATATCCTTGAAATGAAGATGGAAATGATAGAAAAATATGAGTGTGGAGTGTGCATCCGTGAACTGGCTGAACAATATGGCCGTAGAATGTTGACGATCTCCACGGTCCTCCTCTGACCTCCGTTTGCCAGTCTGTATAGACCCTACTCACCAACGTCACAGAATGACGTGTCGCTGTATCCGGCCGCCATATTGTCCGTCTCTGTTTAGCCCTATTCTCAATGGTTTCAATTAGTCGTTCAGTTTATAGAGCAATTCATGGAGGCCCCGGTGCTCTCAGACGCTGTAAACTCATTGGATGCGTTGCATAAAAGGCGTTATGTGGAAAAGCTTCAGTCTATCCATTCGCCAGATCCATATTTGATGCCTAAATCGATATTTTTTGACCCGCTGTCTTCGCCCTCTCTGTCTGACATCTGCTACCCTGATATCTACAACTAACTTGTCCACACAAAATCAGCCTATTCTCACGAAAGTTTGAAAAACTTTAAGAGCAGCACTCTAAGCAACATTACCCCGTGTGACCCAATTTTCTAAAATGACGACAATCAATAAAAAAAAAGTTGACTGCGATGGCCGACGCTTCAAGGATAGGTGGATATTGGACTATTTCTTCAATAAAACACGCAACAACTGTGTCTGCCTCATTTGCAAAGAGACAGTCGCTGTTTTTAAAGAGTTCGATGTGACGCGATAATATTACCGAACAAGACACGCTAACATGTACGACAACATTACAGGGAAGATACGCAGCGAGAAATTATAGCGACGGTGTTCTCAACAAAAAATTAAAACAAAGTAAATCAACTGCACCTTAACCTCTCTCTGTCACGTCAGTGACGCGGTGCGTTCAGGTACAGCATGCAAAACACGTCCTCCACATTAGAACCCGATTCTTTACATTATCACAGGAATCCTTATCATTTTATCATTCCGGTTTTTATTAATAATTTATTTGTTTTGCTATGTGTAAGTGCCATTTGTAATAGTACCAGAAGTATTTATTAAGGATTTAGTGTAGGTTTTTCGGGCTATGGAATGAATTCATTGAATTATAGTGTATTCTTATGGGAAAATCCTGCTCGACATTCGACCATTTCGACTTACAAACACGGTCCTGGAACAAATTAACTTTTTATGTAGAGCTACCACTGTACATCAAAAACTAACATCCCCTAAACACACTGACATCATTTTAACTCATTTTCTTCCAAAAATGTATAAATACGTTCTATTTGTAATTGTTTCAGTGTCCCAAAGACGTCTTTCACGTTTTTTTTTAACAAGAGACATCTCTAGGTTCTGATTCAACTTAGCTCCAAAGCACAAAGTTGGAAATCCATTTTAAAGCAATAAAAATGGCCACTGGAGGGCAGTAGTGCATTTGATAAGCCCCTCAACCTGATTCAACGGAACGAACGGTGAGCCGCACGGCCGGGGCGCCAGCGGAAGACGACCGAATGGACATCCAGGATGCCAGTCGGCGGACGACCGAGCAGAACAACCGGGAGGATGCCCGGCATGCCAGGCGCTGGACGACCGAGCAGAACAACCGGGCAGCAGACGATGCCGTTGAGTCCGAGCTAGAAAGACTAAAAAAAATCCATCTTTATGAGACAGGCGGCGATGAGGGAAAAGTTTACCCCGGCCATCGTGGCCACAACAGCGTCATCTCTTAGTTAGTTTTGTGTAAATAAATTTTTACTTTGCTATCAAGAGCTCTACTTGTCTTGTTGTTTATGTTATTTTGTAAAAGGAAACATTATTCAGATGTTTGGGATGTAACTGAAGCAAAAAAATAGCTGTGTTAAAGTCAAAGTTATGTTTAAAATGTATGCGTTTTCAAAAAATTCAATTTCCCTGTTTTCTCATCAGAAATTGGAAAATTGCATTTCTAATGCTGATTTCTAAAGAATGGAATAAGATATGAACTAACTTTTTTTCCTGCTGATAGAAGAGAGTCTAATCTTTCTTTTGCTGCCAGCCCCTCTGATTGGCAGTGAATGAATTAAACGTGTTACAAAAGTTGCACAAATTTACGTCAGTATTCTCAACTCGGTGAGTTTTTCAGTGAATAGCAGAAGTTATGTTCCCCACAAAAACATGAAGCTGTAACTTCATGAATGATTTCTTGTTATATTGTACACAATGAAATCAAAATTGACTCATAACACCCTCAATTGTGTCTTTTTAGAAAAGTCCAACATGAATTGTGTGTCTTCTTTTCAGTCAGCATCTCAGCCCTTGGCCGACCCAATATATTCTGTGTTGAACGCTCTCGATCATAAAATCTGACTGTGACTTTGAGTAGTCTGGTAATAAAGACACTGGAGGGCTGATAAAATAAAATAACAAACTAACAGACAAGGGTTGCATTAGGAGCAGGAGTCGCAATATGTCAGCCCATACGTGGCCATGTAACAAATAGCCGAGAGGGAGAATAGTATGCCTTGGCTGCGATAAAAGCAGGAAATAAGATCACTTGGGCCATCGAGATGTTGTCACGGCGAAAAAACAAGATAAAAAGGTTGTTGTAATCCTTTTCCAGATAAGTCCTCACGTGTTGCATCACACAGTGTGCAAGAAACGGACACTACATAGCCTAAATAATAGCAACAGAGTGTCATGTTCATAATTGAAAGCATGAGTCATCAGAGCGATCGATTCCGCATCAACGCATCGCTAATGAGACAAAAAAAAAACTTTAAAAACAGGAGAAACATTTGCCTGGGAAACAAATGGCCTGTTTTTACACGCTGTTTAATTACAATGGCTAATTCATATTCAATGGCGGTGTGCGTGTTAATCATGCCGCTAATTTAACCATAAGGGTAATTAATCTAATCAAAACGACTTGCAAATATGTAATTACTCTTATGGTGTCCTAAACAACACTTTCACTTGATGGTTAAACTTAGCTAAAATACATTTATATATATGGCAAAAAACACAGACAAGACTGAAAAAGCAGTTTCTGCTCTTGCACTCCTCTTTAAAATAAACTACAGTATTTTATGCCAAAACAACTTGTGTTTGATAGAACCATATGTCTATATGCTGCCATAGCAGATTTATGGCGCATTAAGCCCCTGAACTATTTTTAATTTGTCCGTTTTACCCTGAAAACCCCGTTTACAGACGTTGCGCAACCGCTTTTGTTTCAACCCAGCCATAAAACAAAGGTAATTAAATATATTATTTTAAATGTCTGTTGTTTTTAGCTTGGAATCATTAAATGATGACTCATACTTCGTTTAAAAAAAAAAAAAAAAAAAAACTTACTTTAAACATTTTTTCACTCGCATATTTTAAACTTTTAAAAAAATTACGTCACAATGAAGTCACGTATATCTACCTCATAACTATCGCTTAATTGTATTTTTTTTTGTTACTGTCGCATTTTCTCAGATATGTTAGATGGTAAATAATCGATCCAAACAAAGAAAAATTGAAAAAAAAAAAAAAAAAACGTTTAAAAGGGTAAATATATGAAAAACAACATCTCGACCACTCCTTGATGTCTGCGATTTCTGCATCGTGACCCTTGTTATATGACCATGTTTCATTTATAAAATCCCCCAAAAATCCAGCCCTGGCCATTCACAGCTGTGTCTCGATACTCGGTGATACATGCTACATGGAGTTTTTGAATTGAAACAAAGTAAGTACGCGATATCTCGTTAAAGTCATGGCGTCTGTAATTCTGATCTTGCGTGCTCTCACCTCCAGATAGGGTTTTGCTGTTTAAAAAACCTTTTTTTTTAAAATGCCCTCCTGTTCAAAATTTTTCTTCCCCCAGAAAATTGAGATTTTAAGCTTTCCAATGATGTATCACACATGCATATCGGACAATTTTAAAATTTGGCTAAATTGGAGGTCTCAGAGCGTAACTTCAAGTCAGCTTAGTGTTTTCGGCATATATATATATATATATATATATATATCATATGTGTGTGTGTGTGTGTGTGTGTGTATGTATGTATGTATATAAATATATATATATATATATATATTAGGGTGTTTCAGGAATATCGAAGTGCGACAATTTTGTCAGCACGGGTTTGCCCGGGCTCCTTTCCTTGCAAAACTACGTTCTGCAAAGTTTTGGCAAAATCGGCTCATATTTAGGGGTCGCGCACTTTGACCATCTGCATTGCTCCTATCCTGACTTCTCTCTCCCTCTCCTTCAGGTCATGGCCAGCACACGAAGTAAGAGCCTCTTGTGGCTCTTAGACAAGTCTGCGAAGCCAGAATTCCTGGGATCCCGCCTACCCTCTCGAGAAGATGTCCTTCTCGTACTCTTACATCACCATCAGGAGCTCCGAGAAACCCTTCCTGAGGCCCTCAAAAGCGTGTCCTTAAAGCTACACTAAGTATGGGGGAAAGCGAACATCCCAGTGAAGGCAGAGTTTAGGATCCGTCACAACATCAAGAGCCTATATACCGAGTACACGAGCCTCAAGAAAGACCACAAACGGACGACACCAACAACCGTGATGAAGAGGGAAATTTGGAAGGGGGACCTGCAAGAGCTCTTCGATATTGCAAGTGGAAAGGCCGAACTGATGGACGCTGTTCCGGATGAAGACTTGGCTTTCCTGGAGCTACAACGGGAAGACCGGCAGTCCTCTTCAATGAGCAGTGTGGAAAAGATTCATGTGGCCGCCGTCGTCAGGAAGACAGAGAGGAAAAAGAAAGCAGAAATGAGGAAGAAGAAGCAAGCGAAGAAAGTGGATGAGATGTTTGAAAAAGTCGAGTTGGGGTATTCCTCCTCAGCGTCATCCACTTCAATGTCGGACGACACCGACTTCAAAGGCAGTCCATCTCCAGAGAAGACTCCACGGAGGAGTGTTCCCTCCAAGAATCAAAATCCAATGACTCCAGCGCTCACAACGACGTGGGACCGAGAGACTTGTCCAGCAGGCAGGCAGCGACATCCTTTGTCGCTGCAGCCTTAGCCCTGGGGCACGATGTCTTGGAGATTGCAGCCTCAGCCTCTACGGTACATCGGATGAGGAGGAAGCATCGAGAAACCGAAGCAAGGCACCTGGATGAAGAAGCGTTCCGAAGTCCCCCTCCCCTTGTTCTCCACTGGGATGGGAAACTCATCCCAAGTGCCGCCTCTTCTCGGACTTCGGAGGAGAGAATCGCTGTTCTTCTGACTGGAGCAAACTTCGAAGAGCTTCTCGGAGTACCTGTGTCTGTCGATGGGACTGGGAAAGAGGTGGCGGCTGCCGTCCTACAGCTGCTGGAAACGCATGAAAAGACAGCGGCCATGATCATCTCCCTATCCTTTGACACAACTGCTTCCAATAGTGGTATGATCAGCGGAGCGTGCATCAATATTGAAAGGGCCCTTGGGAGACCCCTTCCCTGGCTGGCATGCAGACACCACATCTACGAGCTGCTGCTGAAGGACACCTTCGAACTTCTCTTCGGACGACCATCAGGCCCTGGTATCCCATTTTTCAAGAGGTTCCAGGACAGGTGGGACTCCTTGAACAAGGCTTCCTTCAGCACCATCGATGAGGATGAGCCCTTGGATGCATGGAGTGAGGCCCAGAGGATCGAGATGGTCGCGGATCTGGAGCGGGTCATCAGGGATGGAGTACACCCGAGAGAGGACTACCGCGAACTTCTCCAGCTCACGCTTCTCTACCTTGGGGGAGGGAAGGAAGACACGCATCGGTTCAGGGCCCCCGGTGCGTACCATCAGGCAAGGTGGATGGCCAAAGCTATCTACATACTCAAGCTGGCCCTGTTCCACAAGCAGCTTGATTTGACGAGGGCGGAAGAGCGAGGAGTCCATCGCCTGGCCAAGTTCGTCAGTCTTCTGTACGTCAAGTTCTGGCACGAGGCACCCATCGCACGGTGGGCCCCAAAGAACGACCTGGACCTGCTGCAGACTCTCTCCCTCTTCCCGGATGAAGAGCTGGGCTCAACAGCGGAGAAGGCTCTCCGGAGGCACCTCTGGTACCTGGCGGAGCAGGGGGTGGCTCTGGCATTCTTTGATGAGAGGATATCAGCCGCTGACCGAGCTGAAATGATCAACAACCTGGGCCGCCCAGCCACTGAAAAGGGACTCAAGCGGATCCAGGGAAAGACGTGCACCACCTTCCCCGGAGGACTTCTGGGACTCGTCACTGGGAGAACCCTGGAGACTCTTGGTCTCCTGGCGGGGAAGAAAGCCACTCTCCAGAACGCTGAAGAGATCGAAGATCCAGGAATTAGACCAATCCCATGATAAAGTTGCAGCCGCGATCAGGCCGTCGAATCCACAAAATAGACGGAATCGAAAAGCTGCTGTGGGACCGTCGAATCCAGAAAATAAATAGACAGATCCAAAACCAATATTGCAGCCGCGGTGGGACCGTCGGATCCAGAAAATAGACAGATCCCTTACTTGACTAAGGATCCAGGAAAAATGTTTGTGCGCCAGTTGTAACGCGTGGTAGGTAGGATACATGCATACAGGGACCAAAAAGGGGAGAAACTTCCACTTATGCACATTTATTCACAAAAAATAATAATTCCACCTTGACCACTCATGTCACTCCCCTTGTTTCAATTTGACCGGAAATCGCATCCAAAAGCAGCACACCGTGACATTTTACATCGCGAGTTTAGGCAGCAATACGCAATTGTTGTATACGCTACACATTTGGAAAGATCCCCTTTACGTCATCACTGCGACCCCGCAAAACATGGCGCCAACTATCGGTCAAAATGTGTTCTAAATATTATAGATTACCATTTATTTTACATTTTATGTGTTTCTAACAATATATTTTAGTACAAGAGAACAATTGTGGTTTATTAGAGCCTACATGTATTTAAGGTAGAGGATCACTTTAAAGACCCTGTATTGTTGTCAATGGTGCCCAATGACAGTTTTAGTCCCTATACTGGAAGTCATGTTGTGAAAAAAAAACTTCACTTGTTGAGGTTAAAGCCTGCAAAAAAAGCTTTCTCACAGTCAGTGTTTAGATTGGATTGCATACATGGCGTAAAATGGAACAGTTCGTGTCGCAAATGCACTGGTGTTGCGTGAGAGGTTCTCAGGAATGCGCACTCATGACTGTTTCTGGCTCTCATTCTCATTCTATTTCACACCAACTTTTATTATCTGCTCCCTTTTTAACACACCTCACGGTTGCTTCATGGGTCCTTCTTCCGGAAAACTTCCAGTATAAGTAAGAAAAATACTAGCCCCCGAATGACAGTTTCACCAACAGACTGAAAATTGGGTTTCCAGGTCTGTCAAAACAGGATGCAAGCAAAATCAGAAAGACCCTTGCATGAAATTGAACACTGAGTTGGGCATTTGGTTTCACATAGGTATTCAAAGGTCAAACAATTGTATATATGGAATATTTGGCTGCCATTGACAATGATAGACTTCCTATCCATTTTAACTGTCAGTGCAGGCCGTGAATTATCATTTTTCAGTGTCATTCACAGTGATAGATGTCGAATCTGGTTTAACTGGGAGGGTGAAAAATGGATGATCACATGAATCATAAAGCTAACCACCTGTTGGCACCCTCTCCCACATGCACGCACCCCCACACACAAACATCACAAACATAAGTGAGGAAATAGAACATTTTGCCGCACAACAAAATAACCGGAAAGAATTTCATCACACAAGTTCTCAGCTCACTGAAAGGACTGATTTGGAAAGCCTCTTTAGTTTTTCACAAATGAGTGGGGAGTGAAGTAGCAATGACATGTGGAGAACTTGAAGCACTGATTTTCCAAGCGTCTTGCTGTTGCTAAAACCCAAATAGAGACGAGTCTCAGCAGATTTCAGAAAAGAAAAAAGATGAAGGCCATACATAAAGAGGATGCTGGCAAAAAAACAAAAACAAAAAACTTTATCATACGTCTTCAGTCTTTTTACTATTCATTTTACCAATTCATACAGATTATAGGCAAAATTTTCTTACCTTAAGCACAAACTTTATGACATAATCCATTTGTCAAATTTCAGAAGATGGCATTGTGATCGTTTATTTACAGAGTTGCATTGAATCAGACAGATTGACTCATGTGTTTTTCCATTGAGTGTTGAAGCTGACATTTGGCTGTTGCTGTTGTTTAGCGATGAAGTACTTCACCACATTGCAAGTGACCTTCACTACTCATTATGCTGAATTAACACCATCTTACGTATGCAGGCTACATACAGAACAGTGTGGGAGGATAACATTGTTGTTATAAGGATGAAAACTTGATAACCAGATATGAAGCAGCTGTTAAATAATATTAGCACTTTGTTGAAGTTGCCATTTTGGTAAAATTCCAGACTAGTGTTTAAATTAGACTTCCTGGAAATATTAATGTTATACAGGCAAAAATACTTATTTGGGAGGCTTCGATGTGCCTGCAAACTACTTTGTGAAACTTTTTGTATTGTTGCCCTCCTGAACATGATACCTTGAAAAGTTTTCTGTAGCTTAAGTTTATTGCTGCTTCGCTACTGTGCAGACGTCTCTCTGCTTTGCTCCTGCTTCTCAAGCTTCAATCATCTTTTTAATCATTTTTAATCACCTCGAAATTACTCAGTAAGTCTTGGAATTATCTTTTAATCATGTTTATATTCAAACAAAGGCTTTTTGAGCATTTTTGAGCCTTTTAAAGTGCTTTTTTGTCGTTACTGGAACACAAGTCTGCCTTATCGGAGCTGAGGAATTCGGCTAACGAAAGCTAAGTAGCAGCAACAAGCCTCCCCTGTCAATGGATGATTACCACAAACTGCTCCAGAAGATAGCAGTACTGGAAACAAAAATCTACCGGCTTGAAGTGAATATGGAGGTAAACGGACAGCTCGGGAATGAAACCACTCTGCCGATCTCCCAAAACAGCGAGTGGGAGCGGACCCACAGAATGCAAACAAACACCATCGAGACTCAACGGGACCCTGGCAGAACCCAGCACTGGCAGATTTACGATGAAAAGGAATGGCCACCTCTGCAGAAGAATGCGTCATCTACTCCGGCACCAGAAAGAAAATTATCACAGATCAAGGCAACAACAAAGGCTCAAAGCAAAGTGCCTCAAGCTGCTGGAATTCTACTGGAAAATAGATTTACGCCACTCTCCGAGGCTCCTGACCCAGGAAAAGTTGGAACACCCAGCTCGAAAGAGAGGTACGAAGCTAATGCATGTGCTAGCAAGCTACAGAGAAAGCGACCCAATGGGCCCCGCACTCTGATAGTGGGCGACTTTGCTGTGAATGGGATGAAACACTTTTGTAGCAACAATACCAGAGTATGTTGTTTTAACAAAGCTACGGTTTCTGTTATCTCAGAGAATATCCTGAGCATTGCTGCTCAGCATCCAACAGCCACTACTCTGATAATACACACAGGAGCCCTCGATATTGCGAAGCAAAAATCAGAGCTTTTAAAGCAAGACTTCACTGAACTGATAAACAAAGTCGGAACTTTAAATAGTGAGGTGTTTTTCAGTGGACCCATACCCGCGCCCAGGCTGGGGGATGAAAGTTTCAGCAGAGTGATGATGCTTAACAAATGGCTCAAAGCAACATGCGCTGGACAATCGATGTACTTCATTGACAATTTCAACATATTTTCAGGGTGCAGGCATCTCTTTAAGAACGATGGCCTTCACCTAAATAAGTCAGGAGTGCGGTTACTAAGCAGCAGCATGTTTTATCTCTTGAGGCACAGACAGTCTGCTTATCTCGAGGAAAGGAGGCAAGCTGTCCCAAAACATCGGATAAACATGGTGGCTGGGATGAGTGCTGAATCAGACAGTGTGCACGCAGGATCAATCTCTCCTCCAAAAATGGAGCCGATAGTCGCTGAAGGGGAAGTGACTAAGCCAGCCCTGCCAGGCTGTGACCAACCCTCCTCTGCTGAGGCTCCACTGCCTCAACGGGAGGAGACCCTGTTAGCAGGTGATCGACCCCCTTCAGAGGAGACTCAAGAAGTGGCTCCATCAGCTCAACAGGAGGAGAACGACCCGACCGTGCAATCCTCTGCTGTCGAGGCCCCATCTAGCCCCAAATCCTCGCACTCCAAGACGCCACCACGCCGCCGACTCCAGGCTAAGGCCCCATCCAGCCCCAAATCCTCACACTCCAAGACGCCACCACGCCGCCGACTCCAGGATGAGGCCCCATCCAGCCCCAAATCCCCACACTCCAAGACGCCACCACGCCGCCGACTCCAGGATAAGGCCCCATCCAGCACCAAATCCTCACACTCCAAGACGCCACCACTCCGCCGACTCAGTCAGGCTAAGACCTCATCAAGGCCTAAATCCCCACAGTCCCGGAAGCCACCCCGCCAACGACTTAGTTTGGATGGAATAATGAGTCAACCTGATTGGGACTCCATGGATCTAGATAGCAAGGTTAACCAGTCTCTTGATCTCCTCAAGTTCATGTCTTCGCTTCCACCCTGTACCTGCCACACCCGACAGGTGCCAGGGGAAGATGGCAACAAACCAACCAGCCTCCCCTGGAATTCTCTCGGGGCAAAGCCAAAGCACTACAACTCTGGAACTACACGGTATTGTCCTTCTATGGAGGAAGCCATGTTTGCGACACCAATATGATGATATGATGAGGTCCAGGCTGTGACAACATTACAAAGACTGTTCTGTCCCAGCAAAAGCCGGGGCCTTATGGAGTACAGTATGTATGCTCAAAAATCCCAGTGGTGATAAACAACAAAAAAAGGGCTAGACTGGTGAGAAATAAAAAACGTTCAATCAACTCTGCCAACCTGTTAAGCATAGTATGTCATTCCCAAAACTCACCAGTGAATCCAGTCTGGCATCTCCAATTGGCTCTGCTAAATATTAGATCTTTAGCTGGCAAATCTTTCTTAATTAATGATTTTATCAGCAAACATAACCTTGACATGTTGTTCCTAACAGAAACTTGGTTAGATCAAGATAAGAGTTCGACAGTTCTGATTGAGGCAACCCCCACAAACTTCAATTTCTTTAGTGCGCCAAGAACCCATAAGAAAGGAGGTGGGGTTGCCAGTCTGATCAGGGACAGTTTTCAATGCACGAATATTTCATGTGGTCAGTTTGATTCCTTTGAGTATATTGTCATTCAGCTAAAAAGCCCTTGCAGAGCTGCCTTGGTAACAATTTACAGACCACCGAAGTATAACACAATGTTTTTTGATGAGTTTACCAAAATACTGTCTTCCGTCTGCATGGACTTTGATTGTTTTGTTTTAGTGGGTGACTTTAACATTCATGTTGATAATCCTGAAGAAGGATGTGCTAGAGAGCTTTTAAATATTTTGGATACATTTGGTTTATCTCAGCATGTTCCAACACATAACAGAGGGCACATACTGGACTTAATAATATCCAAAGGTCTTAACATCTCTGAGGTCACAGTGAATGATGTTGCTCTGTCTGATCACTACTGCATTATGTTTAAAATTACCACCCCTGTCCATCCTCTGAAAAGGGAAACAGAGGTGATTAGGAAGCGTTACATAAGTGATAGCACATGTGCGTTATTCACACAGGCATATGCCTCATCATTAACCCCTATATTAGCTCCAGTGGAAGAACTTGTAAATAGTTTCAGTTCCAGTGTGATGACTGTAATGGACACTATTGCCCCAATTAAGACAAAAACTTTGTCAAGAAAGAAGAGGTCACCCTGGAGAAATGCCATACTAGCTATAAAACAAAAGTAAGTTTGTAGACGAGCAGAACGCAGATGGCGAAAATACAAACTCCTAGTTTTTTATGATATCTACAAAGAGAGTCTTCGCAAATACAACCAGGAACTGAAAAATGCTAGACAATCATATTTTTCAGAGATCCTTAGTAGAAACACCAACAATACTCGCACACAATTTTCTGTTGTTGACAAACTGACAAACCCACAAGCATCAATACCTCAGGAATTGGCATCTGAGGTGTCCTGTAATAATTTCGCAGCATTCTTTACACACAAAGTACTAAAGATTAGACAGACTGTGTGCGACTCCGGATTAAAAAATGTTACACTAAATGCCTCCCAAAATGTCCCCCACGTCAATCTTAGACAGTTTAGCCTCTTGGACTATGCCACTTTAACAGAAATTGTGTCGAAATTAAAGCCCACAACATGCTGCCTTGACATCCTTCCTTCAAACTTTTTCAAAACTTTTTCATTGCATAGCCCCAGACATACTTCAGATTATAAATACTTCCCTCCAAACGGGAGAGTTTCCTCAGACTTTAAAAACTGCAGTGATAAAACCTCTCCTAAAAAAACCTAATCTGGATGCCTCAACCATTAGTAATTACAGGCCAATATCAAATCTGACATTCCTGGGGAAAATTATCGAAAGGGTTGTGTTTGAACAGATCCAGACTTTTATGATCCAAAACAATCTTTTTAACTCATTTCAGTCTGGATTTCAGCCACAACACAGCACCGAGACCGTGCTTATCAAAGTCCTAAATGATATTCGTCGGAATACCGATGCAGGCAAATCATCTGTTCTGCTACTATTGGATCTGAGCGCCGCATTTGACACGGTTGATCACAACATACTACTCAGCAGATTGGAACAGTGGGTAGGGCTTACTGACACTATTCTTCAGTGGTTCACATCCTATTTACATGATAGGGATTTCTTTGTGTCAATTGGAAACTATCAGTCAGAACGAACCAAATTCACGTGTGGAGTCCCTCAAGGGTCAATTCTTGGACCACTCTTATTTAACATCTATATGCTTCCGTTAGCTCAGATAATGGAACAGTATGACATCTCCTATCACACCTATGCAGATGACACACAACTGTACATTTCTGTGTCCCCACATGATTATAGTCCCTTAGTCTCCCTGAGTAAATGCATTCATCAAATCAATGAATGGATGTGCCAGAATTTTCTCCAGTTAAATGTGGAGAAGACAGAGGTGATCATTTTTGGGCCAAAAAAGGAAAGGTCAAAGATAAGCAGCCAACTTAGCACAATGTCACTTACAGCTACAAATCAAGTCAGAAACCTTGGCGTAATTATTGACTCAGACCTAAAATTTGATAGCCATCTAAAGTCCGTCACTAAATCCGCTTATTACCACCTAAAAAATATAACCAGAATTAAGGGGCTTCTGACTCAACAAGACATGGAAAAACTTATGCATGCATTCATTTTCAGCAGATTGGACTACTGCAACGGTATATTTACAGGTCTTGATAAAAAATCAGTCAGGAAGCTGCAGCTAGTACAGAATGCTGCAGCCAGAGTCCTCACAAATACAAGGAAGCTGGACCACATTACACCGGTTTTGAAATCGCTACACTGGCTTCCAGTGATTCAAAGGATAGACTATAAAATACTACTGCTCGTCTACAAAACACTTAATGGCCTTGGACCAAAATACATGCTTGACTTGTTAGATTCCTATGAGACATCTAGACCCCTAAGGTCGTCTGGAACGGGTCTTCTGCATGTTCCAAGAACAAGAACCGAGCAGGGTGAGGCAGCATTTAGTTATTATGCTCCTCACCTCTGGAACAAGTTACCCGAACGTCTGAAGTATGCTCAAACTGTTAGCTCCTTTAAATCAGGGCTAAAAACACTTTTGTTTAGCACTGCATATCCATAACTGTCTATATATTTCAATCTACCTGCCTTCTATTCCTCTTGTGCTTATCTCTATTGCTGATTTCAATGATTATTATTAGTAGTAGTTTTTGCTTTATTTTTATTTTTGTTTTATTTTTATTTCTTTATTTTTAATCTGTGATTAAATGCAATCTTTTGTCTTGGTTTTTACGTTGTGTTGATTTCTTCATGTGATGTAAAGCACTTTGAATTGCCTTGTGTTGAATTGTGCTATATAAATAAATTTGCCTTGCCTTGCCTTGCCTTGCCTTGCACATGTAAAGCATTTAAGAAAAAAATAATAATTGGGTGTACAGCCCCATAAGAGAGAACATGATACAGCGGGGAGAACAAGTATTTGATACACTGCCAATTTTGCTGGTTTTCCCAGTTGCAAAGCATGTAGAGGTCTGTAATTTGTATCATAAGTTCTCTTCAACTGTGAGGGACGGAATCTAATACAAAAAAAAAAAAAAAACAGAAAATCACGTTGTATGATTTTTAAATAATAAATTTGCATTATTTGCATGAAATAAGTATTTGATACATCACAAAAATCAAACTTAATATTTGGTACAGACACCTTTGTTAGCTATAACAGATACCAAACGTTTCCTGTAGTCCTTGACAAGGTTTGCACACACTGCAGCAGGGATTTTGGCCCACTCCTCCATGCAGATCTTCTCCAGAGCCTTCAGGTTTTGGGGCTGCTGCAGGGCAACACGGACTTTCAGCTCCCTCCGTAAATTTTCTATCGGGTTCAGATCTGGTGACTGGCTAGGCCACCCCAGGACCTTAAGATGCTTCTTACGGAGCCACTCTTTAGTTGCCTTGGCTGTGTGCTTTGGGTCGTTGTCATGCTGGAAGACCCAGCCACGACCCATCTTCAGGGCTCTCACTGAAGGAAGGAGGTTGTCAGCCAAGATCTGGCGATACATAGCCCCATCCATCCTCCCCTCAATACGGTGCAGTCGTCCTGTACCCTTGGCAGAGAAGCAGCCCTAAAAAATTATGTTTCCTCCTCCATGTTTCAATGTTGGAATGGTGTTCTTTGGGTTGTACTCATCCTTCTTTTTCCTCCAAACACGACGAGCCGAGTTTAGACCAAAAAGTTCAATTTTGGTCTCATCCGACCACATGACCTTCTCCCATTGCTCCTCTGGATCATCCAGATGGTCAGTGGCAAACTTCAGACGTGTCTGGACATGCACTGGCTTCAGCAACGGGACCTTGCGTGCGCCTAAGGATTTTAATCCATGACGGCGTAATGTGTTTCCGATGGTTTTCTTCAAGACTGTGGCTCCAGCTCTCTTCAGGTCATTGACCAGGTCCTGCCGTGTAGTTCTGGGCTGATCCCTCACCTTCCTCATTGATAAGTGATGCCCCACGAGGTGAGATCTTGCATGGAGCCCCAGAACGAGGCGGATTGACCGTCAACTTGAACTTCTTCCATTTTCTAATAATCGCTCCAACAGTTCTTACCTTCTCACCAAGCTGCTTGCTTATTTTCCTGTAGCCCATCCCAGCCTTGTGCAGGTCTATTATTTTATCCCTGATGTCCTTACACAGTTCTTTGGTCTTGGCCATTGTGGAGAGGTTGGAGTTTGTTTGTTTGAGCATGTCAACAGGTGTCTTTTATACAGGTAGAAAGTTCAAACAGGTGCAGTTACTTCCGATAATGAGCGGAGAACAGGAGGGGTTCTAAAAAAGAACTAAGAGCCGAAATATTTACTTAGTTGGTAATGTTTCAAATACTTATTTAATGCAGTTAAATACAAATGTATTATTTAAAAATTATACAATGTGATTTTCTAGATTTTTGTATTAGATTCCGTCCCTCACAGTTGAAGAGAACTTATGACACAAATTACAGACCTCTACATGGTTTGCAAGTGGGAAAACCAGAAAAATTGGCAGTATATCAAATACTTGTTCTCCCCACTGTAAATTGTTAAAAGAAGCTTTCAGACCTAATATACTGCAACCTACCTACCTAGATCCTAACTGAATTTTATTTATGTATTTAACAGGGATAGTGCACATTGATGAACATCTATTAGACACATCCAAAAGATGTAAATATGCCAGAATGTAGCAAAAATGCTAATTTACATCCGCGATCCCTAAGCAGGTAACACAAAACACAAAAAGAACAAACGATTACAATAAAACAGCACAGAACAATACGTTACTAAGAAATTAAAAGTCAGTGATTGCAGGACTTGTTTACCTTCAACCACTGCTTGAGCTGAGTTTTGAAGGTTCGTATTGTGCGAGTGGTGAACTTTTCCAGATTTTAATAGCCTTTACAGAGAGAGAATGGTGACAGAGGCTATTTTTCTGATGGAGACGTCACAGTCCCCTCTAGAGGAGGCCCTGGTCCTGAGACCGATGTGAGCGCTTTAGACAAAAAAAAAAAAAAAAAGATCTCCCGACCTCCATGTAAGTCCATGGAACCCCTTGTACATTAGACAAGCCATTTAAAAAATAATAATAATAATTATCAAGGCTCTATGAATAGTACTTTTTTAAAAATGTTACAAACATGGAATGACATTGGTTTTCTGGCAAATACTTTTAACAATTTCTTGTAGGGTGATTCGATGTTACTGCATGTATTTACACCTGACATTTTCCAACATGTAATGCAATATTCAATGTGTGATAAAGCAGCCTTTAAAAGAAAAGTCACATCTGTTTTGTTTTCTCCTAGATTCTAGTAAGTTGGAGAAGTTGTCAAATCATATCATTACCGTAAATATTGTCAGTTTATGGTTATGTTTTAACTACTAATGTGCTATGCTTGTGCTGTGTTTCACCAGTCAGTAAAATGACATTTCTGTATCTGTACACGAGCTCTGTTTTCTTGTATTCTTCTATTTATTGGTGCTAAAATTAGGGTGCGCGTTACAAACGGGTACAATAATTTTCCCTAGATTTTATAAGTAAATTTCGGGTGCACATTAAACACGGGTGCGCCTTATATTCGGGAAATTACGGTAATTATTTTTGTGTTACATTAAGTGACAATATGAGTGTATGTTGCACATACGGTATAGCCTGGTAATCTGGTGATCCCTGTTGGGAAGTACTTTTTATGTTTTGTTCATTCAGTAATAATAATTTTTTTAGGGTTGTTCCGATCATGTTTTTTTGCTCCCGATCCGATCCCGATCGTTTTAGTTTGACTATCTGCCGATCCCGATATTTCCCGATCCGATTGCTCTTTTTTGCTCCCAATTCAATTCCAATCATTCCCGATATTTTTTCCCTATCATATACATTTTGGCAATGCATTAAGAAAAAAATGAATAAAACTCGGACGAATATATATATTCAACATACAGTACATAAATACTGTATATGTTTATTATGACAATAAATCCTCAAGATGGCATTTACATTATTAACATTGTTTCTGTGACAGGGATCCACGGATAGAAAGACTTGTGACGTTGTATATTGTGACTAAATATTGCCATCTAGTGTATTTGTTGAGCTTTCAGTAAATGATACTGTAGCCATGCCCCAATGCATGATGGGAAGTGGAACCATGGCTGTGCGTAGTGCTACCAATTGATATATCTTCTCTGCATTGGGAAATAAAACAAGGTGTTAAGATAAAGATCAATTGCTACCTTGCTGCCCCACATTGCGTCCCATGATATTTCTAAACATAGGGAGAGGAATTGTAAGGCTTTATCCAATTAAAATAAGCCTCCAAAGGCTGCCGAGATCTACTCTACTCATTTTACGCTGCCTTTTATCTCTCTATATAGGTAAAACGGCGCCATTACAGATTGAGCGCGACAATGCGAGTGGGTCGTGCAACGCATGCATTAATTGTGTTAAAATTAACGTGATACATTTTAAAAAACACTTATTACCGCTGTTATCGCGATAAATTTGATAACCCTACCTTAAGCCTGAACTAAAGACTCTGGATAAGTGTAACATATTATGTCTGTAACGTTAAATACAATTAGAAAACGATTTAATTAAAATATATACGTATATACAGTATATTAAAAAAAGGCATGGCCGATATTTTTTTGCCAATTCCGATACTTTGAAAATGACGTGATTGGACCCGATCGATCCCGATCGATCGGGACATCTCTATTATTTTTGTGTGACATTAACATTGTGTTGGGAAATATCCATTTAAGATATGATTGCCTCTGTATTTGCTTTTATTTGTATCTGCCAGCACCTGCTTTTCCCCAGTAATTATTTTGTTTTGTTAAATGTACACTTTATGCCTAATGTATACATAACACAATAAAACAGAATTGTTGTGGAACTCAAAATGTTGACTGGACAGTTATGGACTATGCACATTAAATCATCAGTAACATCAAATATTACACAATACACCAAAGTATATCAGTAGCCGCGTCCTTAAGTCTTTCTGATAGTTTTCCCCTGACCTTTTTACTGCAATAATATAATGAAAACCTGAAATTACGGCTTTTAATTTTGGTGTGCCACAACAAGATTTTGAGTGGGCCCATCTGGCCACCTCTAAGAAAAATTCCTGGAGGTGCCAGTGCACACGGCCATTTTTAGGGGCGTCCCTATCTTGCAAGCCACAGACATACAATTGCTAAGATCGGTGGACAGTTGTCAGATATCGTTAGTTCATTTGTTCATTCGTTAGTTAGTTAATAAATTATTTGTTTACTTCTTGTCAAGCATTATTTAGTCTGTCAAGAAAAATAAAGAAATGTAGTGTAGTCTGGATTCAGGAGATAGCTACGTCATTTACCTCTGTGTTCAGAATCGGAACACGACCTGCTGCATTCAGACATTGCGTGAGCCAGTAATTTATCAGATTTGCGAATAGGTCACAAGTGTAAAGTTCCCACTAATGTTTATGTCAGTCACCCTGGCAAATTACGATTACACGTAGTGCATACTGCGTTAATGCATTACTGAACAACATCATATGTCTTGAAAGGGATTTAAGATTCGTGCTTGAAACTTAACAAACAGGTACCTTATGAGGAAATCTGTTCAAATGTGTGAGTGTCTGATTTTTGAGGACTTTTCCACAAAAAAGTGGGCACTAGGTCCCGCTCATCGCCGCTCTCAGCTTTAATCAGTTTGTGTTTACGGCTGTAGTCGTCAAACTGGTTGGTGTAACAGGATTACCTCTCTTGCGTCAAATCCTCTTATTCTTGGCGGCTCGCTTCCTCCTCTCACTTCTCCTCATTTTAGCACCTTCTCTTGATTTTTTTTGGTGGAAGTTCAATAGAGATGTCAGCTAGGAAGATGTCTCGTGAAATACAAAAAACAGTGCACCGTCTGTGCGTGTGTGTGTGCATGCTTGTTAATTCTCCCTCATAAATATAAACAGTTGTATTAAAATATTCTGAGTTTATCAAACCATGTGCAAATACGCTGTCACTTATTGACTGTGAGTGATTTACACGGGCTTTCCGTATCCAAAATGACTCTTCATTTAGGGCATTTCATGGCTGGCGGAGGTAACGTTTTGCTCGTTCTCCAGTCGTCCGCGAAGGTTAAACTGCCACTAGCAAAGGCGTATGTGCTATTTGGTACACAAGTGTGCGAGTCGGGTGTGTGTGTGGTGGTGTTGTGGGGGGGGGTGTAGCCTTCAAAATGCTTTGCTTTGAAATCGAAAGCATAGCTAATTCTACTTGAACTAAAGCAGGTTTCAAAGCTTTTCTTTTCTAAATACCAATAGTGAGTGAATGTTTTACATGCTCTAATGCTTCGTTAATAAGAAAGAAAATAATCACAAAAAACATAATAATGAACCGTGACATTATTAAGGCTGATTTTAACGTGAGCTTAATAAGCTGTTTGGTTTGGAATAAAAACTCAAACACCGAGAACAAAAATAAATCATACTTCACATAAACATTAAATAGCTGGCTGCCTTTGACAACAATACATGTTAAATTCATTTTAACTAGGATGACTAAATAATTAGGTTTAGTGCTATTGACTGCGATAGACGACCATTCAATTTTAAATGAAGGTGGGGTTTTAGAGATTCCAGTGTAAATGGATTAGATGTACATGGATGTCGATGGTGGCCAGTGAGTTCAGTCGCCTCACAGTGTTTAGAAAAATAATTTAAATTCACTTCAGTAAATTGTTTTTATACTTTGGTGATTCAAAAAAAGTCTATATTTTAAACTACATAACTAACATTCTTCTTCACCATGTCACTGGGAATCAGAAAAGAGGAAGATTAATTGATGAGGATTAACTTTAATCCAGACACAAGGCAGTGTTGTAGAGAGAGAGAGAGAGACAGAGAATATGTACAGTGGGGCAAATAAGTATTTAGTCAACCACTAATTGTGCAAGTTCTCCCACTTGAAAATATTAGAGAGGTGTGTAATTGTCAACATGGGTAAACCTCAACCATGAGAGACAGAATGTGGGGAAAAAAACAGAAAATCACATTGTTTGATTTTTAAAGAATTTATTTGCAAATCATGGTGGAAAATAAGTATTTGGTCAATACCAAAAGTTCATCTCAATACTTTGTTATGTACCCTTTGTTGGCAATAACGGAGGCCAAACGTTTTCTGTAACTCTTCACAAGCTTTTCACATACTGTTGCTAGTATTTTGGCCCATTCCTCCATGCAGATCTCCTCTAGAGCAGCTATGTTTTGGGGCTGTCGTTGGGCAACATGGACTTTCAACTCCCTCCATAGATTTTCTATGGGGTTGAGATCTGGAAACTGGCTAGGCCACTCCAGGACCTTGAAATGCTTCTTACAAAGCCACTCCTTTGTTGCCCTGGCTGTTTGTTTGGGATTATTGTCATGCTTAAAGACCCAGCCACGTCTCATCTTCAATGCCCTTGCTGATGGAAGAAGATTTTCACTTAAAATCTCTCGATACAGGCGGCACGGTGGCTGAGTGGTTAGCACGTCTGCCTCACAGTTCTAAGATCAAGGGTTCAATCCCGGGCTTCGGCCTTCCTGTCTGGAGTTTGCATGTTCTCCCCGTGCCTGCGTGGGTTTCCTCCGGGAACTCCGGTTTCCTCCCACATCCCAAAAACATGCATGGTAGGCTGATTGAACACTCTAAATTGTTCGTAGGTATGAGTGTGCGCGTGCATGGTTGTATGTCTCCTTGTGCCCTGCAATTGGCTGGCAACCAGTTCAGGGTGTCCCCTGCCTACTGCCCCGAGTTACCTGGGATAGGCTCCAGCACCTCTGCGACCCTCTTGAGGAAAAGCGGCATGGAAAATGAATGAATGAATGAATGAATCTCTCGATACATGGCCCCATTCAGTCTTTCTTTTACACAGATCAGTCGTTCTGGTCCCTTTGCAGAAAAACAGCCCCAAAGCATGATGTTTCCACCCCCATGCTTCACAGTGGGTATGGTGTTCTTCGGATGCATTTCAGTATTTTCTCCTCCAAACACGAGAACCTGTTTCTACCAAAAAGTTCTTTTTTTGGTTTCATCTGACCATAACACGTTCTCCCAGTCCTCTTCTGGATCATCCAAATGCCCTCTAGCGAACTGCAGACGGGCCTGGACGTGTACTTTCTTCAGCAGGGGGACACGTCTGGCAGTGCAGGATTTGAGTCCCTGGTGGCGCATTGTGTTACTGATAGTAGCGTTTGTTACTGTGGTCCCAGCTCTCTGTAGGTCATTCACTAGGTCCCCCGTATGTTTCTGGGATTTTTGCTCACCGTTCTTGTTATCATTTTGACGCCACGGGGTGAGGTCTTGCATGGAGCCCAGATCGAGGGAGATTATCAGTGGTCTTGTATGTTTTCCATTTTCTAATAATTGCTCCCACAGTTGATTTCTTTACATAAAGTGTTTTACCTATTAAAGATTCAGCCTTCCCAGCCTGGTGCAGGTCTTCAATTTTGTCTCTGGTGTCCTTCGATAGCTCTTTGTTCTTGGCCATAGTGGAGTTTGGGGTGTGACTGACTGAGCTTGTGGACAGGTCTCTTTTATACCGATAATGAGTTAAAACAGGTGCCATTAATACAGGTAACGAGTGGAGCCACGTTAGACCTCGTTAGAAGAAGTTAAACATCTTTGACAGCCAGAAATCTTCATTGTTTGTAGGTGACCAAATACTTATTTTCCACTCTAATTTGGAAATAAATTATTTAAAAATCATACAATATGATTTTCTGTTTTTTCCACATTCTGTCTCCCATGGTTGAGGTTTACCCATGTTGACAATTACAGGCCTCTCTAATATTTTCTAGTAGGAGAACTTGCACAATTGGTGGTTGACTAAATACTTATTTGCCCCACTGTATGTTGTATATAAAAAGAAAAACTAGAACCATGACAAAAAAAATCGACATGTGTCTCTGTCCAGGCTAAATAATCAATAATCGAAGAATATAGTGTGTTTACTCATTGACATCCATTGAAGGTGATGAATGTCCAACCAATTTTAACTAGGAGTCAAAATAGATTGGACGTCTGTCATCATCAATGGCAGCCAACAATAAGTTTAATGTGGTCTCTGACCCACTTCCCAAGCACACGCCTTAAATTTCACAATTTATTGATAGCCGCCATAATTCATTATTCTTTAAAGCTCTCCCAGTTTCTCATTTGGTATTTTTTTTCTCTTCAGACTCTACATACATCATGTCCAGTATATGATAGAAGCAATTCATCTCTCAAGCAAAGTTGCCGCTTTCATAAAAACAAGCTTCTCTGCCAGCTAAACCAGGATGAAAAACGCAACTTATTCCCTGCCGGGGGTCCCCGTTTGATGTGACCCGCGTCGAGTAAACGTCAGCTCCTGGCGAGCAATTTTGTGCGGCGTCTACCTGCGTATCCATCTATCTGTTGAACTGTCACACCAAATCTTTCATCTCTCAAGGGGGCGAAACACGAAGCAACCTACCGGCGAACCTGTCCCTCCAGCTCTATGCGTTTACTGTATGATGTTTGACAAATAGGACGAAAGAAGGATCCTCGCTCAGGACGGAGCTTCCTTCAGAGTGCTACACTTTTGACTTTTGAGTTGTGTGTATGGTGTGGTTCACCTGTTTGAGTTTGACCCTAAACTTAAACAGATACACAATTCATAAAGTCACACAAGTGCACCACTCCAAAGTCCAACAGGTAACTGGTTATTCTTTTATTGAGAGTCTCATCCTCTCGCTTACATTTGAGCTTTTTGCACATTGCTCTATGTATTATTGACAAAGAGCTGTCAGAGGTGCTCAGGTGCATGAGTGGAAGAAGATATAGATCTAATGGTGTGATATGGAGAAAAAACCCCAATAGGAACAACAAGACAATGGAAGGCATAGAGGCCATTCTACGAGGGAAACATAAAGGAAAGGAGTGTGGTGTTGCACACAAACCCACACTCAAGTAGATTTCAACAAGTGTGAATCCTCTGAGAAGGGAGACTGTGATGTTTCTGGTGTCAGCTTGCAAAAAGCTTTCTTTGGCTTCTGGCGCACAATATCACACACAGTCGTTAACTGCCATTGACGGCGATGAAAGTCTAATTTGTTTAGAAGTAGTTGGGCTGGCAGTAAATAAATAATGTTTCAGTGTCATTGATGGCGATAGACATTCAATCCATTTAGATTATAATAACATAATATATATATATATATATATATATATATATATATATATATATATATATATATATATATATATATATATATATATATATATACATATACAAAGAGGTAAGCCATTTTTATATTTTTAACTTATTTTTGTTTGCATAACGTTGTGCCGTACTGCTTCTGTCTGACAATGAATGACCTGAAAAGAATTACAATGGTATCTGATTGCCATTTTTATTTTTTTAACTTATTTTTGTTTGCATAACGTTGTGCCGTACTGCTTCTGTCTGACAATGAATGACCTGAAAAGAATTACAATGGTATCTGATTGCCACTGTTACCGTTTCTGTTATATATATATATATATATATATATATATATATATATATATATATATATATATACTTTAGTAAGGCGGAAGTGTAAATAAATTATAGGATTAAGATGTGAATGAAAAAATTAAAAGTGTTCGTTGGCTGTCACTGAGTAGCATTTGCGATCGCTACACAAAGCTAACTAAATTACCCCCAAAAACGGTAAGAGACGTAGGACAACCAGAGGATATATAAGAAAGACAGGGCTGATGGTAAAGGATAGCTTGTTGAAACAAGAGAATGTCATTGTCAGTCGCGTCGATAAAAAAGTAAAGCTATGCTTAGGTCGACTCGTTTTTTTCGTCTTTTTCAGCCTTCGACACTAAAGCCATCTCTTTAACTGAACATTTTTATGTTCTTCCACATCTTTGCCAGTCAATTTGGCACCAGGCACATCATTTTCGGAGACAATTGGTAGGTTTGGCTCTGTAAACATCTCCTTCGTACACGATTTCCATTCATTTCTCATTAGGGACAAACGGTGGCTTGTCCCTACTTAGCAACAGCAGCTAATGTCATGAATATTACAATAAGAAAGACAGGGCTGATGGTAAAGGATAGCTTGTTGAAACAAGAGAATGTCATTGTCAGTCGCGTCGATAAAAAAGCTAAAGCTATGCTTAGGTCGGCTTGTTTTTTCGTCTTTTTCAGCCTTCGACACTAAAGCCATCTCTTTAACTGAACATTTTTATGTTCTTCCACATCTTTGCCAGTCAATTTGGCACCAGGCACATCATTTTCGGAGAGAATTGGTAGGTTTGGCTCTGTAAACATCTCCTTCGTACACGATTTCCATTCATTTCTTATTAGGGACAAACGGTGGCTTGTCCCTACTTAGCAACAGCAGCAAATGTCATGAATATTAATGAACGGAAGTGACGTGTTGCTTGCGGTACGCCATTGGGACATCCCTAATTCAAATTGGATATATATTTCAATTGGATGGCCATATTGATCGATATCATGGATATTGGATTAATAATTGTCATGGTGGCATCTTGTTTATTAGATTTAGTCATATAGTATGCTATGATTTATTATGTATGTACATTGTGATCCACATATACTGTATTTGTATCTGCTTTGTTTTACTCTCTGTGCTGCGAGGTTGGCATTGCAAACGAGAATTTTGTATTTTCTTACCGAGCCAAAATTCAGGTCCGATAAATAATACAAACTGAAAACCAATCCATCTATACGACTGACCAACCAACCTTCTGTTAATCTATTTTTTCCATGTGTGTGTTCATTAGACCACTTTAACAGCCATCCATCCATTCCTCAGTACTTACCAGGATAGCCATTCAGGCGTTCTTCCAATCAAGTCAGCTATCCATGCATGCATTCTTACGTCCATTCATCATCCACTAGTGTAACTATTCCGGTTTGAGATGAACTACGTATATTATCGAGTGTTTATGTCATTAGGATAGAAAATGAAAGAATAATAGTGCAGGTACGGATGTTAAAACTCATTGGCTGCTATTGATGTTGATAGACGCCCAAAGCATTTTGACTGAGAGAGTTGACAGGGATCATTCACGGCCATCAACTTTCAGTTAAAATGGATTGCATCTATTACCGTCAACGGCACCAAAGTATGAGCATGATTTTTTTTTTCATTTTCTGTAATATTAAATAATGGAAAAAATGCCTCGCCAAATGCCATGTTGATCTTCTCCGGCAAAACGTCCATGATTATTTTTTTCAGCTTTTCAATGCAAATAAATGGACTCCGGCCTGAGACCTGAGTGACAAAACTTCCATTTCACGGCTAAGCCTGTTAGTGTGTTTAGTGGCAAAATGACGCCGAGAAAAAAGTGCAAGATTGAGTGAGAGGAGAAGAAAAGAGTGAGATCGAGCGAGAATAGAAAGGCCGCAGGAGGTGAGCGAGCGTGTTGATGTAGCCAAGAGGAGACGGGATATTAGATACAAATTATTCATGCGCCTTCGCCAAATCCGCCCTCTCGAGAGAGACGAAGACAAAGACGCTCGGACGCGAGAGGAGACAGCGGGAGAAGTGTTGCAGAACATCATTCGGCATTTACTAGATAACTTTATATTCAGTTTAGGGCTGACAGTTAATTCTGATAGTCAATGAATCATTTATTGTTTACCTCAAAATTGTCGAAGTGCTTTTTATTTTTGTTAAAGGTTTTTAATTATAGATTAAATATATATACAGTGGGGAGAACAAGTATTTGATACACTGCCAATGGGTTTTTCCATTGACAGTGCATCAAATACTTGTTCTCCCCACTGTGTGTATATATATATATATATATATATATATATATATATATATATATATATATATATATGTATATTGAAATAAAAACAGATGGTATTTTCTTTTTATGTTTTTCTTTTTAGATAAATTAAAATATAAAATATTTTTAAATAAAGGCAACAAGGAAAAAAACTATTCTCTATTGTGAAAATATATCTATTAGGATTTTGTTTTGTTTTGTTTTGTTTTGTTTTGTTTTGTTTTGTTTTGTTTTAAAGCAAAAAAAAAATCAGGATTGTCTGATTTCTGTACTTTTGAATTTTCTCTTCAAATAAACAAAATGAAATATTTGAAAATATCCTATTTTGCTTTGGAAAAAAATGAAACTGTTACATAATATTCATAGTCCAAATTTTCCTGCCTAATAGGTATTTTGTTCCAGTGTACAGCTGAAATGTAAAGTCACGAGTAATAAAACCGTGATTAACACGTCACATATACAGTATACATGTCGATTAGTCGACTAATTTCAATAAGAATCGATGATTAGCTGACTAGCAAAATAGTTATTTGTAGTGGCCCTAAACGAGTTAACCCTTAGATGCACAAGTTACTGGACCCTACACTCTTCCATAAGTGGGTCAAAAATGACTCATATTAGAACCAATGTGTTTTTATGCCATTTTGGTGAAGAATATTCACTTGTATGTTAATTAGTATGATATTTAGGGCCACAGAAGAATGTTTTCATGCTTGAAATATCTTTATGATTCAATTAACATTTTTGGAAAAAAAACAAAACAGCAGCAATAGACTTTATCCTTCCTTGTATTTTATCATCAATGATGAAGAGCTCCCATGCTTTTTTTTTTGGTAAGACAGCAGTGCTAAGCCCTTGTGGAGGCACTGACCGATTTCTGAGGATATTGTGGCTCTGTGTTCTGCCCTGGGTGGGAGGTAATTCTCTGTAGTAAGACCCTACCAACTCATTCTGTTGGCCATGATTTTTTGGACACTTTCTTCTTCAGAGGACACATAAATGGAATCTTATGAGTCAGATTGATCTTGTTCAGTTGGATTTCCAGGTGGACAGCCACTGCCACCTGGACAATAGTCTGGGTCCTCATCATCAGAAATTACGGACACCTGAGTCCAACCCCGTCACTGCCTTTCCATCATCCAACATCTGTAGGACCATTTCAGCTGTAAATCTAGCACAAATCTGATTTTTTCGTGTTTTTCCGACTCGACTGAACGGGAAAAGTTGCATAAAAGTGGACCATTTTCAAATTCGATTCAGGTCACTTTCGAATGTGGTTAAAATCCCATCCGGGCCACATTTTTCCAGAATGTGGCTGCGGTCCGAACTGTCAAGTCCCCCAAATTGGAATTCATGCAGCAATTAACATCAGCAAAGAGCGAGAGAGATAGGGTGCTACGGTAGCGGTGCAGCTGTGCATTAGTGTTAGCACCTAGCTTGAACGTGGCTTTTAGGGAAGGAGCGGGCTTGACAACAGTCATAAAAAAATAAAATGGGTTCAGAATAAGCCTGACAATGCTCGGTTTTCTCTCTGCTCCAATGCTCCTGCGCATGCGGGCCAGTTTGCTCAGCGCATCTCGGACTGCAAATTAGAGCGCGTGTGTGATACTTGAACAGGCTCAATGGACAAAGGCAGTCTGAACGGGTACGCCAAAAAATCAAATGACAAAAAAATTGGAATTGTGCTTTAGGACCTGCGGTATGAACCTAGCCTTAGTTAGCTAGCTAGTTATGCAGTAGGTTAATTTGTTGATAAATAATAATAAAGAGTCATGAAAGACACACACACAAAATACTATATGGACATAATACTTATAGTACACGAATCAGCTCTTGCTGTGTAAAATAATCTTCTTAAGGGATGTCACTTTTTACATACTTAGTCTGTGTG
The DNA here is from genome assembly GCF_030265065.1 of Corythoichthys intestinalis. NCBI lineage: Eukaryota > Metazoa > Chordata > Actinopteri > Syngnathiformes > Syngnathidae > Corythoichthys > Corythoichthys intestinalis. The sequence continues at coordinate 35,516,844 of NC_080404.1, forward strand.
GTCCACATTAAATTTATTCCTGACAGCCAAAGTTGATAAGAATGAAATATTCCCATTGGATTCCATAGAAAATGCATGTGGGTCATACCCACTTGTGGAAGCTTAGGGTAGCAATACAAAAATGACAATTTCTTCAAATGTATAAAAAGTTCATCAAAAATTTGAATGGCATTATATTAAGAACATGTTTTTGAGGAACACCTGAAATATGAATTGATAACAATTTTTCATTCCGAAGATATTTCAAGAAAATAACCTCACCGGGTCATTTTTGACCCACTTATGCATCTAAGGGTTAATGAAACAACCAGATGAATTGAGACTTTCAATATAAAAGTGATCAGCCATAGTAAGAAAATCAGCATGAAATCCAAACTTGGTCGATATTTTCAGGAAAAATCGGTCAGCTAGAGGAATAAAATCACTGTGTTCAAACTTCTGCTTCAGCTATTATTCTGAAAATGTAAGCAGGAGGTAGCACATAATCTCAACTCTGAATATTTTTGGTCAGTATAATCAACAAAAGTCTGGATGCGACATATCAAGTGTGTGTTTCATGCATGTGTGTCTTGTCAGTTTGTGCTACTCAACAACATGGTGTTCACCACATCGCCTTGTGTGTGTCTCATTAACGAAGACGCGCCAATGTTTCCAAAGCGCATGAGGAAAACACAAGCGTACACACACAAAAACACACGCTTCACATAGTAGAAAGAAATGTTCCGACGGTCCATCCTGCTTTAGAGTCGGATGAATAATTCAGCACGAGCTAATGTTGTCTCGGCCTCATCCCGCATATTTCACGAAGCTCCGTGCATGTCTTTGCTCTTATTTATGTGTTTTTTTTTTCAGGGAGTGCTGGGCTTTCATTTCCTCCTCGGATGCGACAACACTCGATCAAGCCGATCACCTCTAAACACGCACAAACAAGTGTGCTTGTTGCTTGTTAGGATTTCAAAGAAAAAGGTATGTTACTAGACATACATGTTGAACCCTGCTGTTATGCTGTGTTTGAAGTCATTAACTGCTATTAACGGGGGCAGAGCTCTCAGCCATCCCTCCTATTAGAAATGGATTGAATGTCTATCGCCATCATTGGCAGCCAATGAGTTAAATGGAACATACACTGTAATGGAGAAGTGACTTTGTGATAGTTTGTATACAAATAGGTTTGTGTTAGGTGCATTACACTCAAAATAGTCCTTGGTTTGTGATATACAGTATGTTCCAGTACCAATCAAAAGAAAAATGCTACATAAAGCAAATGTAAGCTAATGTTCACTGATAACATGAGTAGAATTCAGCAGCTGATGTTGAAATGTGTTTCCTGATGATTTCAAGGAAATTACACATGCAGATGTATTCGTCTCTAATGACTGTGTTTGCATGCAATCAGAGTCGGCAAGTGGCTCTCCACTTGCGTAGCAAACCACATTTATTTTCTGTTTTTATGTCCGTGAGCTCTGATACACAGTGAGGGTGATACTCATCAATGCGCAGGGATCATATTTTGTCCAGGTGAGGATATAAAAATAGAAAATAAAGGGCAGCTGTCAGGCTCATGGGCCAAATTGGAGATAGGAATGAGTGGTGGACGTGGACTGCTTCACCTGCATCTGTCGTGTCTTTATCTGCGACGGAAAGGTCGAAGTCGAACGCTGCCAGACTGCAGCTGACTGGCTCAAGTGTAATCAAGCATGGCCGACTTTTTTGGACACGCTCGCACACACACATACTCATGCCTAACAAAGCTATTTCCTGGCACTGACACTTTGTCATTTGTTACAAAGACATCTCCGCTCCTCAGTGACCTGCTTTGGCGCTTACTAGAGTGGCTGAGCCTAGACAGTCAGACACATGATGATGAAAGCAATTATTAAATATACACAACAATCCCCAAACTGTCCTGGCAGTCCTGGATTTCTAGTTTTAAGGACAACGGTTAATTTTGCACCTACACTCAAATACAAAAACTAAAATGCATCCCAGTTCAGCATTTGTTCAGTATATATGCTTCAAATTAGGTATAGAAATGGGGGAACAGGAATAGGAGCCAGAATTTCTGTTTTCTGTGTGAGGGGTGATTGCTGACTTATGTTGATGGTTTGAACAGGACAAGTCGCATAGAAGTGGACCATTTCAAATTCGATCTGGGTCACTTTCGTATGTGGTTTAAATCCGACCTGGGCCACATTTTTCCAGAATGTGGCGAGGGTCTAAACTGGGGGCCCACAAATACAAATCTTGAAGGTCCACAATCACTTTTTCCAGACAAGCATGCGTCCATTTATTAATGTCGGTCAAGTACAGAGCAGGTTGAGGGTGGTAAAGGTGGTTTTCTTTGAACCAAACAAAAATACAGGGCACATTCTGATTAAATAAAAATAAATTAACAAAAAAATTTTTTGACTTAAAATAAAAATACAAAAAAAAAAAAAACAAAACAAAAAAATTTAATGTAAGTACAATGTTTTCACATGTACACTAAATAATGGACATGATCTGTTATTAAGGTGCAAACAATAACTATTGACAGCACATTTTGTAACTGTAAAACACTGCTGGACAAAAAAGATAATGTGCAAGTATTACAGTACATATTCACATGTACAGAACATAAATGACAAGGTCTGTCATTAAGGTCCAAACATAATATTTATTTACAGTAACTTTAACTTTAAAACACTGCTTAATGAGAGAAATGGCATTTGGCGGTCACAAAGCTACTCACATCATCAGCCAGTACTTCAGTGCATCTTGTGGTTGATGAATCTGAGAGTGAGATTTGATTTTTGTTGTCATTTCTTCCTTTTCTTTTCCTTCGAACATTGCTGCCATCACTTCAGTCATAAACTCTTTTATTATTTCTCCATCAGAGAATGGCTGTTGTTTGGCCAGCACCCACGACACTCTGAGTGAGCACTCCGTTGCAATTTACTTGACTCTTAATATGACTGCTGCAACCTGTTTCTTGCCTTCTCAATTCTGATTTAGGAGGAAACTTCTCTTCAAAAGAGCTGTGCTCTTTAACATAATGGCGTTTCACATTTTCACTTTTTATCAAAGCAACTGTCTTGAAGCATATTAAGCACATAGGTTTGGTACTTGCAGTTGATAAAATGGACGCAAATTTGTCAGTCCATTCCTCATTGAAATGACGATTTTCATTGTCCACTTTTCTTCTCTTGGTCAACTTTCAGCATACCTTTTTGTTAGATTCGGTCTTCTACTAGTGGCCAACTGAAAACAAACAGATTGCAAAGTGCCGGGTGTGATTCGTGTTTCACACTGCTGATGTCCGTCCACTCTAGCTAGCTAGCAGCATGCAGGCTCTCTCAGCCGATCAGCGCATCCATGCACGCTCGCTCAGCCAATCAGCGAATCCATGCAGGCTATCAGCACATCGTTGTCTTAGAGATGACAACAGAAGTGGGAACATGGAAGATATTTGACAAAAACTGAAACAGAATTTAGCGATAGAATAGTAGCGCATAGCGATAGATCGGCGATTAATCCAAATAATATATGTTAATTTTTTTTTTTTTTTTTTGAAAAGTGCCGTTTCCTCTGGTTCCGCCGACCACTGCACACCTCTTTGGAGGTCATGGACCGCGGTCCGCTAATTGAGGACCCCGGGTCTAAACTGTCAAGTCTCCCAATTCGGACTTCATGCAGCAATTACGTCAGCAAAGAGCAAGAACAGCAGACTAGATGGCAGCGATAGCTGTGCATAAGCGTTAGCGCCTAGCTTGAACTCAGCTTTTACGCAGGAGGCAGGTTTGACTACAGTCATAAAAAAATTAAAATGAAGAAAAGGATAAGCCTGATAATGCTCGGTTTCTGTGTGCCAAATAAGCAATATTTCAGTATTGCTTACAAAATTGCAAAATTGTAGACCTGCACCAGGCTGGGAAGACTGAATCTGCAATAGCTAAAACACTTGGTGTAAAGAAATCAACTGTGGGAGCAATTTTTAGAAAATGGAAGACATACATGGCCACTAATATTCTCCCTCAAACTGGAGCTCCATGCAAGATGTCACCCCGTGGCGTCAAAATGATAACAACAACAGTGAGCAAAAATCCCAGAGCCACACGGGGGGGACGTAGTGAATGACCTACAGAGAGCTGGGACCATAATAAATAAGGCTACTATCAGTAACACAATGCGCCGTAAGGGACTCAAATCCTGCTCTGCCTGACGTGTCCCCCTGTTGAAGCCAGTACATGTCCAGGCCTATCTTCGGTTCGCTGCAGAGCATTTGGATGATCCAAAAGAGGACTGGGAGAATGTGTTATGGTGAGATGAAACCAAAATAGAACTTTTTGGTAGAAACACAGGTTCTCATGTTTGGAGGAGAAAGAATACTGAATTGCATCCGAAGAACACCATACCCACCGTGAAGCATGGGGGTGGAAACATCATGCTTTAGGGCTGTTTTTCTGCAAAGGGACCAGGAAGACTGATCTGTGTAAAGGAAAGAATGAATGGGGCCATGTATCGAGAGATTTTGAGTGAAAATCTCCTAACATCAGCAAGGGCATTGAAGATGAGACGTGGCTGGGTCTTTCAGCATGACAATGATCCCAAACACACAGCCAAGGCAACAAAGGAGTGGCTTCATAAGAAGCATTTCAAGGTCCTGGAGTGGCCTAGATCTCCAGATCTCAATCCCATAGAAAATCCGTGGAGGGAGTTGAAAGTCCGTGTTGCCCAACGACAGCCCCAAAACATCATTGTTCTAGAGGAGATCTGCATGAAGGAATGGATCAAAATAACAGCAACAGTGTGTGAAAAGCTTGTGAAGAGTTACAAAAAACATTTGGCCTCCGTTATTGCCAAAAAAGGGTACATAACAAAGTATTGAGATGAACTTTTGGTATTGACCAAATACTTATTTTCCACCATGATTTGCAAATAAATTCTTTAAAAATCAAACAATGTGATATATATATATTTTTTTTCCCACATTCTGTCTCTCATGGTTGAGGTTTACCCATGTTGACAATTACAGGCCTCTCTAATATTTTCAAGTGGGAGAACAATTAGTGGTTGACTAAATACTTATTTGCCCCACTGTAGCCTTAGTGAGTCTGTTGTGAGCTGAATTTCTCAAAATGTTGGGGTTGTGACAGTACATCATCTATTTTCGTCAATGACAATGGATGAACACTCGTACAAAATTTAGTAGCTGTCTGATCATGGGAACGCTCTCAAAATGGTGATTGATGAAGAGAAAGACTCGAGAAGAAACAAAGCAATTCTAAGACGGTCTTCATATTGCACACTCAGGCACTGAAAATAATAATAATAGGCTGGGTTGTTCATATCGAACAAGTAATAAAGTTGAGGAGTTTTCCCACACGGGATTATTACATCCCCAAAAAAGGCTGAATCAACAAATGTGCAGCAGAATTTCCTTAATCCTGTAAAAACCCACAGTCATACACCCACACAAATCAGATATACAATGTGTATATTTATTTTTTAATGTTCATCTGAGCAGAAAAGTGTTGCACTTTAGCTGCCACACTGCAGAAAATAAATTTGAATATACAGTGTACGTAATGATAAAACTGTTGTTTTTAGGTAACAAAATAAATTAACCAAACCCTTACATGCATCATTTTTGTTGGGTTGGTAATCATAGTTTGAGATTCTAATAAGCCCCAGTGCACTTCATAGTAAAGAAGTTGCAGCATATTTGCAATTTGAGACTCGAGTTGAAAAAGTTTTGGAAACAGTGTTCTAAACTGTCAACAAACGACACCCTCAGCTGTTTTTGAGACAAAGACGCAGGCTGGCAAAGATGGAGAGCGAGTAGAGCTAAGATGGGAGGATGGGAGCTAAAGTGAGATTTAGGAGAGGAGGGAAGGGTGATTAGTGGGCAGCTGATGCATGGAGAGATGCACTGAGGTGAAGATGGAGATGGGGGCAGGTAAGGTAAAATGGGGGGAGGAGGGGGGGCTCCAATGGAGAGAGACACAGTCCATCTCATGTAGAGTCTGTGCAAGAGAGGAGGAAGGACAAAGTTTAAGCAGGATTGATGACCTGTGTCTGTCTCTGGAATAAGGCTGGGGATGTACATCATTACAGAGGGGGACGCTCCCACACCTGAGCTGTGTAAGTGGCGCGGAGAATGTGGGGGGCTTTCTTCTTCTTACTTTTAGCTTGGGATATGTCTTTATTGGCTCGCCAAACTTAACCCCTTCGGCTCTTGAAGGCAATCACACATCTATATTTCTGGTTTGGATAGTAAAAGTTGGATAGTAAACATTTGACCTCAGCAGACATTAGACAACATGTAAACTGTGGCATAAAGCTAGCGTGGCCCCTTTAGAGTGCCTCGTTGTCACAGTTTGACAAAACTATTCCAGTGAACGCTAGGAGAGTGGAGTGAACAGGTAGATTTTTTAACATTTATGAAGCCTCATTTTATCAAGTACTTGTATTTTTCATCATTAACTCATTCATTGCCTATGACGGCAATCAACATCTAATCCGTTTTGACAGGGAGGGCTGGCAACAAACGATTGCTGTCAACCCTCCCCTTCAAACTGGATTGGACGTTTATCATTGTAAATGGCAACAAATTATTTAAAAAATGTTGAAGGTTGTTAAAAATTCCCCATGTTTTTTATGAACAATGTTGTTTATCGTGGTGATAAGTTGACTGTTTTTGAAGTGGAACTCACTGTAAAAGATTTAAAAAGCTCTCATATCACTCAAAAAAAAAAGAATCAGGCAGGTTGTAAAGTTTACTAAAAGACAGTGTGCATTTTCAGCAAGAAACCATCATGTTTCCAAGGTGAGCATGATTGAATCATGCAGTCTCTACATAAACATGAACAGTGAATGAGGAGCTTGATTAGATATTGTTTACGCAACATAATGTTAATGTGTCTTTCCAACTACTTGCAATAGTCTCATGATTTCTCGCAAGATTTAAAAGTAGGATTGCCAACTCCCTGAAAAAGTAAGGGACACCTCATTGGTACCGTCACCATTGAATTATTATTTTGTATGTGAAAAGATACTTTTTTATTAGATGGGACTTTGAAAGGCAACGGCCCAGCTAGTAAAATTCCTCAACTTTATTTTCATTTCTTTCTTTCATAATCTTATTATCCACATTATTTCGGCGCAGTGGAGACTCCAAACCGTTTGACCGACCGGCACCGTTTGAAGATCAAAATGACCGGAATTCCATTCATTTTTAATGGCAACATTTTCCCTTCATTTTCAATGACAGGAAAAGATAGGTGGTTGTGATTTTTGACCACTTGCCATTACAGCCCATTGACATTGAAGTGGCGCCTAAGTAAGTCAATACCACTGACAGCTATGTACGTCCATGCCATTGACTATCATGAATGTCGCTACTATTGATGCCAATGTACTGGATTCCATTGAGGCATATATAAATTGATGCCATTGACGGCCATTTGCGTTAAAATTAGGGCTGTCAAACGATTAAAATTTTTAATTGAGTTAATCACAGCTTAGAAATTAATTCATCGTAATTAATCACAATTCAAACCAACTCTAAAATATGCCATATTTTTCTGTAAATTATTGTTGGAATGGAAAGATAAGACAAGACGGTTATATACATTCAACATACTGTACATAGGTACTGTATTTGTTTATTAACAAACATTAACATTCTTTGCATTAACATTCTGTGAAAGGGATCCACGGATAGATTCTTAAAGGATAAATGTGAGTTTGTATATCGTGACTAAATATTGCCATCTAGTGTATGTGTTGAGCTTTCAGTAAATGATAATGTAGTGACAAAACTGTTCTGCCCAAATGCATGATGGGAAGTGGGTAACCATGATTGTGTGTGGCAGCTGCAAATAATATATCTTCTCTGTGTTGTGTACAATGCAAGGTGTTAAGAAAAGGATCAACTCCTGTCATTCTCTCCCACGTTGCTCACCTCAATAGTTTTAATTGTTGTGGAAGAGATGTCAAAGCTTTACGCAATTAATAGCACGGTTCAAATGAATGCCTGTATCCACTCCACTCACCTGTCACTGCCTCTTAGCTCTGTATATACAGTTGTGGTCAAAAGTTTACATACACTTGTGAAGAACGTAATGTCATGGCTCTCTTGAGTTTCCAGTTATTTCTACAACTCTGATTTTTCTCTGATAGAGTGATTGGAACAGATACTTCTTTGTCACAAAAAAACATTCATGAAGTTTGGTTCTTTTATGACTTTATTATGGGTTAACAGAAAAAGTGATCAAATCTGCTGGGTCAAAAATATACATACATGGATCTGAAAAAGTGAATCAATGACTTGAACAAGTCAGGAAAGTCAATTGGAGCCATTTCAAAGCAGCTGCAGCTCCCAAGAGCAACAGTGCAAACAATTGTTTGTAAGTATAAAGTGCATGGCACTGTTTTTTCACTGCCACGATCAGGAAGAAAACGCAAGCTATCACCTGCTGCTGAGAGAAAATTGGTCAGGAGGGTGAAGATTCAACCGAGAATCACCAAAAAGCAGATCTGCCAAGAATTAGAAGCTGCTGGAACACAGGTGTCAGTGTCCACAGTCAAGCGTGTTTTGCATCTCCATGGACTGAGAGGCTGTCGTGCAAGAAGGAAGCCCTTGCTCCAAAAGCGGCACCTTAAGGCTCGACTGAAGTTTGCTGCTGATCACATGGACAAAGATAAGACCTTCTGGAGGAAAGTTCTGTGGTCAGACGAAACAAAAAATCAAGCTGTTTGGCCACAATGCCCAGCAATATGTTTGGAGGAGAAAAGGTGAGGCCTTTAACCCCAAGTACACCATGCCTACTGTCAAGCACGGTGGAGGTAGTATTATGCTGTGGGGCTGTTTGCTGCCAATGGAACTGGTGCTATACAGAGAGTAAATGGGATAATGAAGAAGGAGGATTACCTTCAAATTCTTCAAGATAACCTAACGTCATCAGCCCGAAAATTGGGTCTTGGGCGCAGTTGGGTGTTCCAACAGGACAATGACCCCAAACACACATCAAAAGTGGTAATGGAATGGCTAAATCACGCTAGAATTAAGGTTTTCGAATGGCCTTCCCAAAGTCCTGACTTAAACCCCATTGAGAACTTGTGGACAATGCTGAAGAAACAAGTCCATGTCAGAAAGCCATCAAATTTAACTGAACTGCACCAATTCTGTCAAGAGGAGAGGTCAAAGATTCAACCAGAAGCTTGCCAGAAGCTTGTGGATGGCTACCAAAAGCGCCTAATTGAAGTGAAAATGGCCAAGGGACATGTTACCAAATATTAGCACTGCTGTGTTTATATTTTTGACCCAGCAGATTTGATCACTTTTTTCTGTTCACCCATAATAAAGTCAAAAAAGAACCAAACTTCATGAATGTTTTTTGTGACAAAGAAGTATCTGTTCCAATCACTCTATCAGAGAAAAATCTGAGTTGTAGAAATAACTGGAAACTCAAGAGAGCCATGACATTATGTTCTTCACAAGTGTATGTAAACTTTTGACCACAACTGTACGTAGAATGTCGCCATTGTAGTCTGTTTGCGGCAATGCGTGAGTGGGTCGTTCTGTGCATCCGTTAAATATTATAACGTGATTAATTTAAAAAAATTACTTACCGCCTGTTAACGCGATAAATTTGACAGCCCTAGTTGTGCCTTATGTTGGCTCAACATGTGTGCTTTATGTTAAAAGGACACAATTGCTAAATGCTGAAGGAAAGCAATATTATCAGGTGCAAATTCTTTCCATATTTTTTTTATGTCAGTTCAACACCCCATTTAGGGCATTCAGTGAATGAATAGCATCTAAAGAGAGAACATTTGTTAAGATTCCCGACGTAGTACATCGAGTTCTTGTCACGTATGGATTAACCATTTGGGGGGAGGGGTTAAAGGACACATTCTCGTGAGACCATGCAGGAAGAAGAAAACCTGACGGCTGAATGGTGAGCATACTCGGAGGAGGGCCAGTGAATTAGAGCGTGGAGGCCATTGTCAATGGCTCGACTATGTTAAGTGTGTGTGCGTGTACATCGGGCTCCATTATCATTACGGTGATTCATACCACATGCTGCTGAAGATGGACGGGAGAAGAAGAGGAGGAAGAGGATGTGACCACCACAGAGAGTGATCGTAATGAGGGCAGTGAGGTCGCCGGTGCAATTACTGGAGGGGTGGCACAATTAAAGCACCACTTGCTCACAAATACTTGGGAGACAGTGGCTTAGGTCAACAGCTTCTTGTTTTGTATTGGAGTCTGTTTGCCAGAACTGCTCATTCTATTTGTGCACATAAGTAAGCGCTATGCAAAGAAAACAACAATATGGAATGGCTGTACATGATCTGGAATCATTCAGAAAACTTTTGTGTACTCAATTTATTTAGTATCATACTAAATCTAGCAGTGGAAAAACTTTCAGGACCTTCTGCGCCTTCAGAGTAGGGCTAAATAAAATACTACAATACTGTATTATTAATTCATAATTTTCATTTAATTCTAGCACATCAACATATTTCTTCTTCTGTCATCTAGTCATGTCTTTTGTTTGAGTTTATATCAACAATTACCAATTACAGGGCTTCTATCCTGAAGGCATATTTCCCAATCAGAATTGATAACCTCCAACAAGACCTGACTCATTTATTGGTTAGGACTTCATGAATCTACGGGAAGGCCAAACTATAAGTGTGGGGGATAAGTAGGTGGGACCCAATAAAGAAAAAAGATTTTATGCTTTCCTAAACTGACGCTTAATGGGGAGAACAGGCAACAGAGAGAGAGAGAGCGACGTTATTTGGAAAGATTTTATTATATTTTCATGTTTTTAATACTCGATGATTTTGAATGTCATTAAAGCGACTGCATACTGTATACTGGAATGTGACCTGTCATTCCCTTCAAGTGATACAGCAGCCGGTATCACACCCTTGACCATTGCCCCTCATCCACACCTTCCCTGCTCGAACCCGCCCAGATGAAACACGTGAGGCCGATTTTTTCAGAGTTAGCAAAGGGTCAGGTTGACATTGTATATCACTCGCCAGGTGTAGGAAGCTTTTCAAGGGGGTTGGGTTCCTGAGGTCATTGGTGAGAGCTTTAATGAATTAAAAATTACTGTGCCAACACACACTGTTAGGCCTAAGTCTGTGACAAAATTTGTAGGTTTTTACCTCCATACTGTACATCTTGCGATATACCATATTGGCCCGAATATAAGACGGCCCTGATTATAAGACGACCCCCTCTTTTTCTAGACTCAAGTTTGAAAAAAGATTTTTTGAACACCAAATTAATTTTTAGACAGAAAATAATTACAGTACATCCGAAACAAATGATTAAAACAATATATTTGAGAGAAAAAGCATGTTATTTTGCCTCATTCAAATCTTAATATCTGAACATTTAAATATGTAAACTAAAGTGCAATCACATTCGTAAATGAATGGCTTCTGGTTTATATTATGATTAAATAAACCAATCTATTGTGATAAAACAGCAAAATTGCAATAACTGCATTAACCATCAAAGTGGAGTCTAACTGTAACTATTCTTGAAACAAATCTGAATAAGGAAAAACATTGCAATAAAATCATGCAAACTGGTTAACTTATGACAGAACATCGCTTCAATGATATCTGGCGCCATCTAGCGTCGTGAATGGGGAGAGTAGCTGAGATCTGTCACGACAGAATATCGCTTCAATGATATCTGGCGCCATCTAGCGTCGTGAATGGGTATAATGTCTAGACCGCGAATATAAGACGACCCCCTCTTTTTCAGTCTTATTTCAATGCAAAAAACTCCGTCTTATATTCGGGCCAATACGGTAATATTGTTTATACCCTAAACCTGACTTAAACCTTAATTTCAAAAGCCTAACCTTCATCTGAAAGCCTAAATTGGCTCAAAATCCAAATGTGAAAAAATAGCTTTTTCGTAATATTAATCTTATCCCAAAAGTTCCCATCCCATTTTTGACATCATTTGACACAATCAGCGAGTGGACTTTATTGAAGGCCTGACAGTATTGGTTTGGTGCTGGAATTTTAAATGAATCGTTGTGAGAATGATCGTTCGGTTCCACATAGAATGATCAGGACTCTGCCCTGCTTTGTATTCCAAAGCGATCCCGCTGCTACTGACGTGCTAAAACAAGAAGCTTTGATTTGTTATCAAACGAGCCAAAGACTGACAGACGAGCCAGTGAAAAGGTGAACTCTCTTAATTTAACCCTCATGTCAAGCAAAGACATGAAGGAAGACTTGGAAGAGCATAAAAAATAGATGTAAAAGCAGATAGCTCAACTACATGCACCTCTATGTGTTCTTTTTTTTTTTTTAAATCAGCATGCAATATTTGGATAACCAACAGCGTGCAGTCACAATCCTCTGGTAGTCTGCGATGGATTTAGTGGCACAGTCAGGCATCATCGTTCATCTGAAGAGGCCGACTTTAATACTCTTTACACCACAGTTCCTGTTTGCGCTCCCAATTGATTTGGAGCCAGCCGCACGACGTGATCCAATAGAGGGATTTGCTGATGATGTAATATGTGCGGCGAATGAAACAATGCCCGGGCGAGCCGGGCATATTCCATTATTCACGTCTCATTTCATCATTTCACGTCAGAGCGGGTTTCAGGGGCCCTTTGTTTGTGCTGCATTTGCATCCATTGCCATGTTGGTGCAAGTGTTTCTGGGTCACTTTCTGGACATAGAAGATCAGTAAAATTGACAATGATAGACGTCCAATCCATTTCAACTGGTTGGACTGGCAGTGAATAATCATGTTTTGATAGCAATGACGGTGATACACCTCCAGTGCTTTTAAACTGGGTGAATGATCACTGTCAGCCCTTCTAGTCAAAATCGACTGCCATCTCAAAAATAACAAATAAATATATAACAATTGAGTTTAACCAGAAAATATTGGAAAGCAATGATTTTTAGAATTGCCAAATGCATGCATCTTGTCACACAACCTGCATGAGAATAATTTGGTAAGCCTCTTTAGTTTTTCTCTGGCCTACTTAATTGACTCTTAGGATCTCCTCATCCTAAGAATCTTAGGATGAATCTGAAGTGGAGGAATCAAGTAGCTGTGACTTTTGAAGAATTTAAAGGACTGATTCTCCAAATTTCACTACACTGAAAAAACTCAAAATATTACCGACAATGTGTGTTTTTTTTAATGATTATTATTATTTATATTCAGAGTGTATCATCATCACACCTAAAATCGAACAGAACCCCTTACAAAGCAACATTTCAGTAAAATATAGACGCTTATATTTTAAAACTATATGTCGGAAAACACAGACAAGACTGTAAAAGCAGTTTCTGCTCTTGCAACCCTCTTTAAAATAAACTGCTGTATTTTAAGTCAAAAGAACTGTTGTGTTTGATAGAACAATATGTCTATATGCTGCCATAGCAGATTCATGGCGCATTAAACCCCCAAACTATTTTTAATTTGTCCGTTATACCCTGACCCCCGTTTACAGACGTCGCGCAACCGCTTTTGATTCAAACCAGCCATAAAACGAAGGTAAATAATTATACTTATTATTCAAAATGTCTGTCGTTTTTAGCTTATAATCATTAATTGACGTCTCATATTTGGTTAAAAAAAAAAAAAAAAAAACGACTAAATTTTTCCTCCCCCAGAAAGTTGAGATTTTAAGCTTTCCAATAATGTATCACACATGCATATGGGACAATTTTGAAATTTGGCCAAATTGGTGGTCTCAGAGCGAAACTTTTTGGTCACCTGAGTGTTTTCCGCAATATCTTAAATATCTTGTTTGTAAAGTCTTACAAACATCAGGTTTAGGGTGATATCTTAACTTAAACAAGCATTTTTGATATGTCATAAGATTAGTAAGCTGTTGAGTTTTTTGCAAAAGGCAGATTGTCATGTTTCACTTGACATTACATTAATTTCCGCTCAACGAAGACTTAACAGTGAGATGATGTGTGATCTGTGCTATCATACTTCCCTTGGATACACTTGAGATTACTGAAGGTCATGTATAGTCGTATGGTTTATAATCAATATGATTGGTAACTTCCATGAAAATATTGGCTTGAGCAAGGTGAGGCGCCTATTGAGCATTCCACTCAATTTTGGAAAGAAGTTGGCATTCAATACAATACACTGATGCATTTCCAATATAGATTTTTTTCGCTAGGTCAAAGTCTGAGTTACCGCTGATGGCATTAGAAAAAACCCCCAAACATTTTCCACTCATATGCTTTTCGGGGGTCTGAGACATTATTTATCCGAAGGACTATGCACTAGCGCAGGGGTGGGCAAACTATTCCACAAAGGGCCGCTGTGGGTGCGGGTTTTTGCTGCAACCTATCATGAGGACACCATTTCACCAATCTGGTGTGTTATAAGTGCAATCAGTTGATTGCAGTCAGGTGCTTCTTGTTTCCAATGAAACCTCATTGGTTAAAAGCTCTGTGCTGGATCAGTTGGAACAAAGACCAGGACCCACTGCGGCCCTCGAGGACCGGTTTGCCCACCCCTGCACTAGTGTGAGCTAGACCAAGTATTCCACATAAAAAAAAAAAAAAAGGTTTCAAATATTAAAAAAAAAAAGATGTGATCTTGTCATCTCAATCTTAACTCATTCACTCCCAGCCATTTTCACCAGAGCAAGGCCCTTCGCTCCTGGCCATTTTACTGGATTTTGACTGATTTTGCAAGGCCCACAGAAAATCCTGTTCTATTGCTGTATAAACATGGAGCCCACCAAAAGAAAGATTAGACTCTATTCTTTCAGCAGAAAAAAAGTAAGTTCATATCATTTTCCATTCTTTAGAAATGAGCATTAGAAAATAGCCTAGTTTGAGCAATTTTCCAATTTCTGAAGAAAAAACGGAGAAAATTAGCTTTTTGTAAACGCATACATTTCAAACATAACTTTGAGTTTAACAGTTATTTTTTGCATTAGTTACAGTACATCCCAAACACCTGAATAATGTTTTCCTTTTACAAAATATCATAAAGAACAAGACAAATAGAGCTTTTGATAGCAAAGTAACAACTTATTTACACATGACTACTGAGAGATGACGCCTGTTGTTGCCGCGTCAACCGCGTAAACTTTTCCCTCATTGTTGTCTGTCACACAAACATGGATTACTTTTGAGTCTCTGCGGGGTCTGCTTGGCAAGCCCGCTGCACGGTGGTCCCAGTCGTTTTGCTCGGTCGTCCAGCGCCTGGCATTCCAGGCGTCCTCTCGGTTGTTTTGTTTGGTCGTCCGCCGCCTGGCATCATGCAGCTAGCGCTCCGACCATGCTGCCCGGCCTTTCATCGCTGTTGAATCGGGTTGTGGGTCTTACAAAATGCGCTACTGCCCTCCAGTGGCCAGTTTTATTGCTTTAAAATGGGTTTGGATCTTTGTTCTTTGTTTCTCAGATAGAGCGGAAGCTATAGAAGCTTCTTGTAAAAAAAAAAATTTTTTTTAAATGCAAAAGACGTATAAATACGTTTTTGGGACAATTAAGCATTTAAAAAAAGAACGTATTTATACGTTTTTGGGAGCAAATGAGTTAATGAATTGGAGTTGAGAGGATGAACTTTCTTTAGAATATTAAGATTGTTTACCCACACTCATCTCTCTGCTATTTTACATATTTTGCAGCATGTCCGGTTTAGTAATGACATCTTATACTATTCTTGACCATTGCATTTTTTTCTGTGCAATAATACACATTGGGATTGGGAGGCCTCTCAACAAAATAATATTCTTTCTTCTGTTTATCCTGAAATTGGCTACACAGTTGGTTGAAGGTGAGGTTAATGGCCTCACCGCCCCCAAATCAAAATGTTAATGGATGTTGCAAAAAAAAAGAACAGATTTTTCTTGAAAAAATTTGAGTCTATAACGGAATGAGTGGTTAGCATGTCCTTCTCACAATTCTGAGATTAAGGGTTTGATTCTGAACTCCAGCTTTCCTGTGCAGACTTTGCATTTTCTCTCTTTCTCTGTGCCTGTTGTGGGTTTTCCCCGGTGTAGGTTCACTATCCCGATCCCCTCACTATCCATTCGCGGGGCCTGCGCTTGACAGTGACGTCACGCTATTCTCGCTATATGATTGGCCGATGAGTCGAAATGCTCTCCCGTGACCTTTGATGGTTGTAAAACAACCGCTCATCTATGTAACATGAAAACGCAACATTAACTTAAAGTGCCCGTGTTAACACATGCATCTCAAAAACACAGGTGCCTCGTGTCTTGGAAAAAAAATGACTTCAAATTCTTACTGTTGGTTAAACTTACTTTTGATTGAGTACTTTTTGGCTGCCCCACGAATGTGGGCCTTTCGGGCCTTGGGACATTTCGATGAGCGAGTCCCGCTGCTGTATTCTCCTGTCTTTAAGTAGTGGAAAATTTCCTCATAAAAGTCGTCCATGGTTATACAAAGAAAGAACACAATAGTTCGTGCAACAAGCGTTGTTGTGATGATGACCGATGTTTCGTTTTTAAAGAGGCATTTCACGGGAGAGCATTTCGACTCATCGGCCAATCATATAGCGAGAATAGCGTGACGTCACTGTCAAGCGCAGGCCCCGCAAATGGATAGTGAGGGGATCGGGATAGTGAACCTACACCGGCACTATGTTTTCCCCCATCATCTAAAACACAAGCATGTTAGGCTGATTAGACTTTACCAGTTCTTCATAGGTGTGATTGTGTGAAAGGTTTGACTAAAAACACGTATTTTTTGAAGACTTTTTTTTCAACTTGTGAAGGGATTGTGTCTTGTTTTAAGCAGTGTTGTTAATAACGTCGTTAGAGTAACACGGCATTCCTAGCGGCGTTGTTTTTTTCAGTAGTGAGTAATCCAAATAATTACTTTTCTCATCTTGGCAACGCCGTTACCGTTACTGAGGATGTAAAGGCGTGCGTTACTACGTTGGTTGAATGACGCGAGAAAAGTCAAAGGCACGGACTCACGGAGACGAGAGAGCAGAGCAGCAAGTTGTGACGCCGTTGCAAACGCGATGCTAGGTGGCTTCAATAACACCTGACTGTAGCTTATAGCCTTCATACTACGCCAACATGATGCTACGGTACGATGCGAGATATCACATGTATAGCGACCTGGATGCGAAATGGTGGACTTGCCAGCGTTAGTAAACAGCCGCCATCTTAAAGCAGTAGACTTCTTAGGAAGGCTCTGTTGTAGAGATCTTTTCTAGCGAACCTAAGTAACTTTTTATCTAAAATACTCCTAAATCGGCAAAATCTTGACTTGAATCAATCTTTAAATGATGAAACAGTTTTAAAACTTTCATATATCAAAAGTAGACTGAAGGGAACTAATGCAATAATGGGAACAATTTTAACAACCTTCAATGGTTGATTCAGGGTAAAGGGTAAATTAGGGTAAAGAATTGGGCTAGGGCCAGTTGTCAACTTTAACAACTTTAACGGTTGATTCACAACATTAAATGACTTCCAAACATAGTAAAGCTTACTATGTTTTTTTTTTTTTTCTTGCAATGGAAAAAAAACATGAACAGTAACACCAATTACTTTACCAAGTAACTAATTACTCTTACATTCAGGTAATTGAGTTACTAACTCACTTACTTTTTGGGAGAATTAATTTCTAACTGTAATTAATTACTTTTTGAAAGTAAGATTAACAACACTGCATATTACACCGGTTTTGAAATTGTTACACTGGCTTCCAGTGAGTCAAAGGATAGACTGTAAAATACAACTGCTCATTGACAAAACACTTAATGGCCTTGGACCAAAATACATTCTTGATTTGTTGGATCCCTATGAAGCATCTAGACCCCCAGGGTTGTCTGGAACCGGTCTCCTGTATGTTCCAAGAACAAGTACCAAGCAGGGTGAGGCAGCATTCAGTTACTAGCCTCCTCACCTTTGGAACAAGTTACCTGAAGGTCTGAAGTGTGCTCAGACTGTTAGCTCCTTTAAATCAGGGCTAAAAATACTTTTGTTTCTCACAGCAACACATTGATTTAATGATCATGGATCTTCATGTGATGTAAAGCACTTTGAATTGCCTTGTGTTGAATTGTGTTATACAAATAAATTTGCCTTGCCTTGCCTAAGTAGGTGGCATGTGCTTCTTTATAAGAAAGAAAAATACACCAATACTCAGGTATGCTTGGGTTAATCGTGGAAATGTAGTTTTACTTCGTTTGAAAGATTTGATGAGCTAAATTTTCTTGGATAATTTTGCTATTTTTAAGTATAATGATGTGTACTTCTTGTTTTTTAAATCTGACTATTTACAGTGTATGTAGATCTGTACGTAAAGTGTTGCTCTATTTCAGTGAGTTTCACAAACAGTAGGGATGGATGGCTCTGACCAAACAAAATTCTCATCCATTTTCAATGTCATCCATCTTCAATTGTTTTATTTATTTATTTCTATCATTAAATATCTTAACAAACTACTGAGGACAAAAAAAAAGTTTAAAGTTTGACATGGAACTCTGTTGAGCACAGTAAACACGTATCCGATTTTATTTTATTTTTTTAATAATTCAAAAATATATAAATTAATATACAGTACTATTATTTATTTTCATATTATTTTAATTGTTATATTTTTATAGTTATTACTTTTATTAACAAAACATAACATTATCATTCTCAAATGACTGAATTTGTTACAGATATTCGGTGACATTTTGAAAGCTTAAGCACAAATTTTATCACATTTCAGAGGATGCCACTGTGGTCACTTATTTACAGAGTTGCATTGATTCAGATGCACATATCAAAATCTCTTCTTTTTTCACTGAGTGTTTGAGTTGACATTTTGTTGTTGTTTGGCGGTAAATCTGACTATAATGCTACGAGTGCCTCATCACAGTTCCAGTGACCTTCACAAGTCATTATGTAGAATCAACAACCTTATGTACACATACTTAATACAGAATACCATGGCAGGATCACATTGCTATGCTGACTATGCTGCATGTTTTTGTGGTTATAATGTGTCGGCTGATAAGTCAACATCCCTGCTAAAAATACTGAACAGACACGAAGCAGCTGTTAGTGTGTCCAAATACTAAAACTATGCATATTGTTGATGACACTGTTGAGACAATGTTTCGATTTAGACTAAACGTTAAAGGAGTCATTGAACAGGCCAGGATTGAAGCAAGGCAAATTTATTTGTACATAGCACAGGGGTCAGCATCTCGCGGCACTGGAGTCGAATGTGTCTCTTTGATCGCTCTGATGTGGCTTGTGTGTCTTTTAAGCTTTGTAAATAAAAAAATGACTATTTGATTAAAATGCATCGTGGCGCTTATGAGATTTACAAAATAAATTTCGCTTCTCATAAGTAAGCAAAACAAGTCAGGCGCACCTTTTTGGACCCACCAATTCAGTCAAAGTCAGTTTAAAGTCACGGTGCCCCTCTAAATGTGCACCCACAAGTGTTTGTTTACGCAAGTGACTGGCGGGGCTAGCATTTTCATTTCAGATGTCAAAAAGTGTATGTGCGGCACCCAATGTTTTCCAAGGAAACTATGTTGAAATAGCTCTTTTTAGTGTTAAAGGTCGCTGACTCCTAGTAGAGTACAATTTAACATATTATAGTCCAAAGTGCTTTATATCATATAGTTCAATTTTGTATGAAAATATTATGAAAAGAGGCATCTCGTCAAAAGATTTTACGGATTCTATCTTTCGAATTGTATTCCTTTTTATCAGTCTCTCTCTATGCCCACAATGTGGGGGAGATTTCCTTTTGTTATCTTGAGAGCATGGCCCTGATATTAGTTGTTTTTATAAGATAGCTCGTAACCCTGCGGTCAGGATGTGTGCAAATGCCTTTGCTCGACAAAAAGGCTACCTTTTACAATATAAAGTATATTGACGATCAGCCTATAATGATATACTCCTCAAGCAACATTTTAAGCAGAAGCAAAATACATGTTTTTTTTTTTTTTTTTTTCATGTCTTTCATGTCTCTTTTTCAGTCTGATTGTTTTGTTTATTTTTTATTTTTTAAACGAAAAATTGGAAGTGCATATCACACATGAGTACAGTACATGACAGGAAACATGACACAGTACATTACAGGAAATAAACATAGGAGGAGAGCGGAGAATGGAGGAGTTTATTCAACATGGCTAGCGCAAGACAGACTGTTGGTTTTAGCGACTCAATGTGTTTTTTGGTCATTTAAAACTAAATTTACCACGGATTGGAACATATTCTCGGCTCTCCTGTTCGCCATCTGTGATGTTGTGGAGACGACTTCCGGTGTCGATGACGTTGCTCATTAAGAACACGTCGCACAAATAAAGAAATCTGATTGCACGGTTACTTTCGTTTGGGCTCGAGAGGCTAATGAGGACCTGGGTCGTAGACTGTTCTCCCTGTGTTTAAAAAATACAGGGAGAACAGTCTGGCCCTGCCAGGCAATTGTACGTGTATAATGAAATCTGCTTTTGAAGTCCGATTTTGTGGATGCGTTTAATACTTGTGTCTTTAACGCAAGAAATTGTGGTCTCTTAAACGACTATCAAACACTGCAATCTAGTCTATAAAAAGGAGCTAAAAGTTTCCCTAATGTCTTAAACAGACTTGAAGTGGACAGAAAATGTCTGCTTGAGCTCTGACTCACATTCATTCGCACTGATAACAGCAATGAGAACATAACATGGCCGCATTAAAGACCATTACTACGCTCGTCATTGGCCATCGATGAACAGGGTAACGATGTAAGTTAATCGTGCACACAAACACATTTCTTTTCTACTCCAACACACACACACACACACACCCCCACCTACTCCGAAAGCTTGTCTGCTTGGTTTTGCCTTGCCGCTTGTTCCCACTGCGTCTTGCTGTGTCATATTTGCGAGTCTCCACGATGAGAGTGGACAGCCACGTCGCTTGCAGTGACTCGGCACAAACATACCTGCTGATGCTGGCGGCCATTGAACATGACAGCGAGTGTGTGAGCGAATATAATGTGCGTGTGTATTTGTGTTTGGGCCCCCGGGTTTGCGAGCTACCACAAACATGACCTGCGTGTGAAGAAGAAAAGACTGCTGCTGATTAGAGTTGGAGGAAACAGCATCTTTGCTTGAAAGTGTCAAAAGGCCAGTTCTAACTTTTTGGATTTATTAGAGTTCTTCAGAATAATTTAGCTGCTTTGATGCAAGATTGCAGGTTATGTGTGACTTTTCTCTTGAGATATTTTCGTGAGTCTACTCATGATAGACATGGCTACCAGTGTTGTCAGTAACGCGTTACTAAGTAACACGTTACTGTAATCTGATTACTTTCTTTCAGTAACGAGCAATCTAATGCGTTAGTTTTTCCAAGCCAGTAATCTGATTAAAGTTAGTTTCCTCAGTAACTGTGCGTTACTATTTTGTTTTTGCCTCATACTGTATGTAGAATGAAGAATACTGTAGTCATGTACGAAGAGCATTTGAATAGAAAATACATCTCACCTTTTTGTCATCGGAAAAAAATGGGTCACGTTCAGTACCATGCTGTATGTCCGCCGTAGCCTGGCTACATATCAGGATGCAAACAGTAAAGGAGCCGGAGAGAAATAACAAACGGCTGCATTTGCTCACTGGAGATACAGCCATTACTTTACATATCCGTCCAGTAAAGATGACAAAAATATCTCCGTGCATTGCAAACTCTGCGCTGGCTCAGATGGACTGTCGACCGCCTAATACTCGACATCCAATTCAACAAGGAAGCACTTGGAATTACAGCACAACGCGTCGCGAAAAAAAACTCAAAACAATACGGCAGGTAACGAGACAGCCAGCAACTAACCTTTATAATATGTGTAATTATGTACATTTTATAGTTAGAGTTTGTAATCGTTGGCGGAGTTTTACATTTGTGGGACTTGGGGGAGAAGCATGTTGAAGACTGAAACGAAAGTCAAAAGTTTGGACACACTTCATAATTTTTGCGTTTTATATATTTTCATTGCTATTGTAAATTCTCATTGAAGACATCAAAACTATGAACGAACATGTAGAATAGCAAAAAAAGTGAAATAACTGAAAACAGGTTTTGTATTCTACATTCTTCAAAGTATCCACCTTTGAGGTGTCTCCAAACTTTTGGCCAATACTGTACAGTGGGGAGAACAAGTATTTGATACACTCACAATGGGAAAACTAATTGGCAGTGTATCAAATACACACATCTTGATACTGTTCGAGTTCAATCAGCTGTTCAAGTTGTTGTTGGTAGCGTTTGAAAGCTTAGGTTTAAAGAAATTCTAAATATCCATCTTGCCTCCTCTGGTGTAGTTTTGGCTAAGCAAAGCAAACGATTGTCTCAAGGTGCTAGTCACATGATCTGTTCGAAAAATGATTTTGACCCATTATGAAAACTGTACGTTGTAGGATTTTTGTTCATTTCATAAATTTTTATTGTTTTATTGCTTTACAACTTTTATAGACAACATTTTAATGGCTAGGTCTTAATTTAAAAGGGGAAGTTCAGAATTTTTTACATTGGGCTTCATCTTGGAGTTAGCGGGGATTTAATTAGTCGTTGGACTTTATTTAAACAAATTTAGTGCAGTTTGTCAGTTATTTGTTAGTTTTAAGGCTCCGGGATGGCTAAGCTAGGGCGAGTCAAAGGTGGTTGAAATCAACTCCATCGACTAATTAAACCCCTGCTAACTCAAAGATTAAGCCTTATGTGTTTTTCTGTTATTTTTATGTTGAGACAGCAAAAGGAGAAAAATTCGTGAAAAGTAACTGATAAGTTACTTTTAAAGTAACTGAGTTACTTTGATAATAAAGTAATCAGTAAAGTAACTAGATTACTTTTTTGAGGTGTAATCAGTAATCAGTAATTAAATTACTTTTTTAAGTAATCCGTTACAACACTGATGGCTACCCAATTTCATGTTGGTTAACCAAGTAAAGTTCAATATGCAAGTGATGCTTGAATATATTCCCTCTTCTATCTTTGCTCTAGTTGTTTTGATTTCAAAAAATCATACACGGTTTATGGATACGTCATTCAAGGAAAGTTTAGGGCAAGTGACTATTTTTGGTAAAACAAAAAAAAAAACAAAAAAAAAAAAATTATTATATTGGAGCATCTACTAGGACAAAGCCTACTTGGTGATGATGATGCATACTAAACAGGAAAACAGTCTGAACAGGAAAACAGTCCATTATTTTCAATTAATTGTCCCCACCTGAATGCCATGAACTGTATGGAAAAAGTTTCCCAAACGTTTACCATGACGCCCGCTAACTTAAATGCTAATGCTAGTGAGAACACGAATGCTATTCCAACGCCCCGAGTCACCTAGCATCGTGCTTGCAACGGCGTCACAACTCCCCTTGCTTGTGTTATTCAACCAACGTAGTCACGCATTTAACGCACGCCTTTACATCCTCAATAACGGTAACGGCGTTGCAAAGATGGGAAAATTAATTAGACTACTCACTAGTGACAAAAATAATGCCGTTATTACAGTTTTCCTTGATGCTAAAGCACAATTTTTAGATCTCCGAGCACAATGACCGGTTACCTAAACAGATTTAATAAATCAGGCCCCTAGTTGGCTTAACTATAAACACTTTTCACCTCAATCTCCGATTTCACAAAACTCTAAACACATTTGCACTTCTTTAAACACATTCACACTTAGGCTAAACACTTTCGCACTTGCTAAAACATACTTTGCGCAATCATATGAACTAGTGATGCACGATAATGCATTTTTCAACCGATACCGATAACCGATAATTTCCTCCTCATTCCAACCGATAACCGATAATGTCAAGCCGATAGTTCTATTAAAAGATTTCTGTAAAATTTTAAAGTATACACAAAAGAAAATATTACTGTGCAAAAATATAATTTATTGCTCTTTTTTTCAACATAAAGTATGAACAAGTCGTCAATTCAAACATCTAAATAATGACAGATTGTCTGACATTGTGTAATGGTAAACCTTTGGCAACAATTACAGAGTAAATACCTAAGTTACACAAAAATGCGTTTAAAAGTAAGCCATTCCTAACATATATAACATTAATCCGCTGCAAAACACACCTCCTTAAAACTAGTCAGTTTTAAGTGTAAATCTACTGGCAATAAGTGAAATTATCTGCGATCGCTTCAAGTGTATTTCTCTCAGATTTCTTGGAAGAAAAATAGCTAGCTGAAAATAATCTTAACAGCCTTGTTTTAAGCAATACATTATTATACTTAATCCTAAAAAAAAAAAAAACTTGAAGAAGGAAAGATTTTGAATAATATTTGTGGCTACAGAATATTGATTTAAGAATTTGATTATCTACTGTGACTGTAATTGAGCAGACAAATAAGTTAAATAATTAGAAAAGTGATTGCTAATGTTATATGCTTTGTTGCACACTGTGAAAATGATTACCTCAAAAGAGCGAGATGTCATGTACCCATTCTGCAGCGCTTTGTTTACATTTGCGGCTTTCACGACATTTGCGTTACAGCAGCTAAACTGCTACACGGCAGTACTATTTGGTCGGAGTTGGAGCTCGCATCCGCGTGCGTGTTGTTTTGTGCCTGAGTTTTATTAAGCCGAAAATAAAGGCAGCGTTACAAAGTCATCTGACCGCTCGTCATTTCACATTCTGAATGCATTATTGACTGGCTGACTTCGTTTTCTCCATGTTTAAATGATCTTATAACCACTGTGCCGTCATGATAAGCTTGCTTACCGGACATCACTTTTTTATGAAGAATGGTGGTCGTATAAACTGCATTATTTCTTTTATCCAGGTCTTTAGTTCTCGGGTCATTAAGGTAAAAAAAAAAACACGTGTCTCGTCTCGGCGCCAGCGGCAGCTACATTCGTACCGGATAATCCGCCCGCCCCGGCCGGTTCGCCGCGGCGTATTCGGGTCCTGGCTCTGCTCGCACGCCGTGGGGGAACGCTCGAGAAACCGGGGTGTTCGCCGGAGGTCCAGAGGCCGGGGAACCGGGCTCGGCCCGCCCCGCCTATGGCGAGGCGGCGGCGGCCTGCCGGACTGGCCAGAGCGGCGGGCTCCGTCGGAAGACGGCTACTTGCCGACTATCGGTCTCCAGTAGTGCCGGTGTTTAGCCTTAGATGCGAATTTACCACCCGCCTTGGGCTGCATTCCCAAACAGCCAGACTCTGTATCGTCACAAGCCCTGTAGTTTAACTTAGTGTTTACAATAGCTTTAGCATTCCAAAATTCTTTATGATGCATTTTTAAATGGCTGCTGGGTTAGTGGTTTTGAATGAGGACGCGTTCTTTCTGCCTCGTGGAACTTATACGGTACATGTTTCGCAGATGGCGAGAGCGTCGTTTTTTCAGTAACAGCCGCCATAATATTCAACTACTTCTTGTCTTGTAACTCCGCCTCCTCAACCCCTCCTCCCTCAGGGGCTTCAGAGAGGGGAGGGGTTGAGGAGGCGGTGTGCTGAATTCTTTGGTTGCGCACATTTGGAGGCAAAATCAAGTATATAATTATCGGATTGCATTATCGGTTGAATTTTTTTATTATCTGGATTATCTGTGTGACGTCATAATTGCCATTATCGGCCGATAATTATCGGTGACCGATATTATCGTGTATCTTTAATATGAACACATTCTCATTCACTGAACACATTTTGCTCACACAAAAAATGGTCAGACTCAGACATCAAAAGTTGAACACAATGAAAGCACGGACGGCATTGCTTAAACACGGTGACTTAAAATCGAAGACACGTGACACCAATTTTGGAGGCATTGACAGAGTCAGCGTGGCCACCGTAGACTAGGGCGACCAAACGTCCTCTTTTGCCCGGACAAGTCCTACTTTCACGTAGTATCCTCGTCGTCCAGGCGTGTTTTATAAAAATTCATAAAAACTTGCGTTTTTTATGATTTTTCACGGGACCAATTTGAAGAGAATTCCTCCGGCCATTGGTTGGCAGCGCCTGCCTGCAATGGCATGACTCCTAGTAGCAGGGAGGGACGGAGTAGTTCTTCTTGTTTTTGTTGGCAGTTTACCCCTATCATGAGGCATCACCGCCATCAACTGGGTTAACGATTTGGCCACAACGCCTGAAGTTTTTTTACGATAAATACGTATATAGTGGCAACTGTTGACTTCTGTCGGCGCTTTGACTGTAAAATCCCGCTTGGTGTCGCATCGTTGCGCTGTTGATGATTGTAAACTTTTATAGCAAAGTTGGATTTTTGCCTCAGCTAGCTATCAGTAAGCTAAACCGTGCTAGACATTATGGGAAACATATTTTTGAACTACTACGTTTGGAAACATGCTGGTTGAATAGTTTGTCAGTTTATTTCGGTTTTTGTTTGTGTGCAATCTAGAACATTGAATGAGAATATCAATTGAATAACAATTTGTCAAGGACAATTGTCGTGATAGTAATTTATAAAAATGTTTAGTTGGCACATAGCCTACTGTGTGTATGTGTATTGACTGGACTATATTTCTATGGGTCTGCATTATATATATATATATATATATATATATATATATATATATATATATATATATATATATATATATATATATATATTAGGGCTGTCAAACGATTAAAATTTTTAATCGAGTTAATTACAGCTTAAAAATTAATTAATCGTAATTAATCGCAATTAATCGCAATTCAAACCATCTATAAAATATGCCATATTTTTCGGTAAATTATTGTTGGAATGGAAAGATAACATAAGATGGATATATACATTCAACATACGGTACATAAGGACTGTATTTGTTTATTATAAAAATAAATCAACAAGATGGCATTAACATTATTAACATTCTGTTAAAGCGATCCATGGATAGGAAGACTTGTAGTTCTTAAAAGATGAATATTAGTACAAGTTATAGAAATGTTATATTAAAACGCCTCTTAATGTTTTCGTTTTAATAAAATTGGTAAAATTTTCAATCAAAAAATAAACTAGTAGCCCTGTCCTCAATGTGTGTGAGTACACAAATTGACGGATAGCGAACATAAGTTCCAAAAAGAAATCAGACGGTGTGGCAAAGTTGCATGGGCTTTACTGAAGTCATCTCTTTTTGACAGGAGCACGTTTCTTGTATTTTTCTAAAACTGAAAATAACAAGGCAATGTGTCAATAACTTGCATAAATCACAAAATAACATAAAATGTACACACACGTGTCCATTTGAGCAGTAGCACTAGCCAATTAGCTCACAAGCATCTAACAATGTAACTGCATTTCACCATATATGTGAACAAATTCAAATACACATCATCAATAACTATCTAATGCTCATGAATATAAACAAAGGAGGAATATAACTCACAAGCGATGCATGTATTAGACACAAACAGTGTGATGGGGCTATGAGAACTGCCACTGAATACTGGATGCGGACGTTAGCTGGTCTGAATAGCACTGTTTAGTGTTGTATCGGTCGCGAACGATTCGTTCTTTTTGAACGAATTGTTTTGGTGAACGAGACCGAACTAATCATCATCTGCACTGATTCGTTCTATGAAGGTGGTGCTTGTTTGCTGCGTGGGAGGGCGTTGAGCAAGCGGCAGCGTCTTCTGACATCGCACACGACCAATCAGACGCCAGCCTCATCGCGGGCAGGGGAGGGACCGGAAACAGAATCAGGGCGTTTGTCACTCACGTCCACGTGTGG
Source organism: Corythoichthys intestinalis (assembly GCF_030265065.1). Taxonomy (NCBI): domain Eukaryota; kingdom Metazoa; phylum Chordata; class Actinopteri; order Syngnathiformes; family Syngnathidae; genus Corythoichthys; species Corythoichthys intestinalis. The sequence goes on from NC_080404.1 coordinate 35,544,512, forward strand.
CCAATAAGCAGCCAGCGTGCAGGCAGGGGGGCAAGACTGAGTTTTGTCACTTCCCGTTCAGTGACTCGGTCCTCCGGTTCCTGACCTAGCTTGCTGCTAACTTGATTTTCCAGTAATGACTATGCGGTGAACGAATCAGAAAATGAAAGGAAATGACTTTGTCACATATTTGTTAACGTGGAGCCTATCAAATGCTGCTCAAACAGACAAAAACACCACACAAATCTAGCGAGCATTGTTTAGAGTAGTACTTTTCTCAACAAACTCGTGACTGCCTATGACGACATACTATCAAATTTACAGTAATTTAAAACACGGGTAGCTACGAGGCAAGCAAAAGCTGAGCTGCGGTCGCGTGACGGCAGTGAAGCGGGCAGAGAACTGTCACTATATGGAGGCTTCATGGCAGCGATATTTACCTCATATGTGCACAGAAAAAAATATTTAGTATGATCACCATAATACTGATTTGCAATGAAACTGTATATACATGTAATTTTTTTCCGAGTGTTTTTTTTTTTTTTTTCGTGTCAGGTGTTGGTTGGTTTGACAAATTATGTCAATCCGTCCATCATGTGCTACTCAAGCGCCCAAAAACAAAGCACGCGGACACGGGAGATGTCGCAATATGTCTACATTTTTCTTAACAGACTAATGAGAGTAGAAAGGCGACATCGTAAAGAGCAAACAATTATTTCTCGTCAGCATTTGACGATCTGAGATGCGGGGACGACAGGGGAGCTGACCGGATTATTTTATTTATTAATACTAGTGCAAAAATTCAACACGATCATCTTAATACTAAAAAACAAAAATACAACAGAGCGAGATGTAAATATGTGTTGGTCGTTCCATATTCAGAAATTAAACTTTCGATGTATTTTTATTTTCGTGACAGCAAACATGCTGTATATGTGATTGTATGTGTGATCAAGAACCTGCTAAAGAAAGTCCGTGCGCCCCCGCCCCCTACTCCCCTCACAAAAGGAAAATGTTTAACCGTGTCCTAAATCGAAATGCAAGCACGAGCCATGACTTTGAGCCCATAGAACTAGGACAGACGACGCGGAAGTTCTCCCTCGCTTTTGCAGCAGCAGGAGGGAGACGAGGCTGTCTGTGAAAGGAGAATGATATTGCCTGTCACTCATTACTGAAACTACGACGAGCGGTCAATGAGGAGCCTGTGTGCAAGAGAGAGGGAGGGACCAAGCAATGTCACTTCCCGTTCAGTTATACTGCGAAGCGGTCTTTGGTGATTCGTTCGGCAACGTCACTTCCCGTTCAGTAACCGAACGATTCGTTTGGGCGGGGAGGGAGATGAGGGGGGCGAACGATTCGTTGAACGATTTGTTTGAACGAATCTTTTTACTGAACGAACCGGAATGGATTCGTTTACTCAAGTGAACGACAAATCTCGTCACTACTGTCTATTAGCGTAAGTTCGCGTCGGCATATAATCACGTCAGAAAAGCGCGCCGAAACCCAAATAATCAGCTGCACTGAATCGCCAGCAGAGGGCGACATTACGCCACATAACATATGCAAGTCACACCCAAGCGCCAGCAGAGGGCGGAAAAACTCCAACGTTTCTTCAACACAACATGACCGTGTCAATAAAAAAAAAAAATCAGTCTACATATATATATATATATATATATATATATATATATATATATATATATATATATATATATATATATATATATATATATACACATATGTATGTATATGTATATATAATATATTTATATTTTTGTCTCCATCCCTGTACCCGTTTATAATGTGCACCATTATTTTTACAAGTTGGTTTTGGGGGGGAAAAAGTGCGCGTTATATTTGGGAAATTACGGTACTCTGCAGATATCATTACTATACAGATGATGGGGTACTTACAGCATCAAACCCTGAACATTGTCTTTTGAAATTTTTATTGGAGTGTGCGATAGCTATCCAATAGTGCTTACATTTTTGCAAGCTGTGAAGACCATTTTGTTGTCAAAGTTTGGTTTTGGCCATAGGAGCTACAGTTTTGTGATGAAAATTCGGGTTTTGTGGTTGAAAGTTTGAGTTGTGGAGTGAGAGTTTCGTTTTGGAAAGAGAATGCCAGTTTTTGTGGAACTAGCTTGAGAAAAGTGTTTTGTGTTTAGAGTTTTGGGAAAACGGAGGGTAGTTTCCTGAAATGTGTTCTGACATTCGAGAAAAACTGTAACAACACGGTTAGAGATGATGTTAGTATCATCTTTTCGCGCATTAATTATTGAGACACATGGACGTCATTTTCAGAGGGGTTAAGGGGGTCTTGTTTCCTAAATAATCAGATCTCGCCAATAAAAATAATTAATTCCTTTAAATAAATATAAGAATTATCTTTATTAGGTAAAAACTTGATTATCCTCAATCATTTCAGCAGTCAGCAAAATATTTGCATGTTCTGCATCTGGTATTGCCCAATCTGGTTGACCGCTTTCCTTCTATGAGCAAGCAACACAGTCAAGTACAGTTGTGGTCAAAAGTTTACATACACTTGTGAAGAACATAATGTCATGGCTCTCTTGAGTTTCCAGTTATTTCTACAACTCTGATTTTTCTCCGATAGAGTGATTGGAACAGATACTTGTTTGTCACAAAAAACATTCATGAAGTTTGGTTCTTTTATGACTTTATTATGGGTTAAGAGAAAAACTGATCAAATCTGCTGGGTCAAAAATATACATACATGGATCTGAAAAAGCGAATCATTGACTTGAACAAGTCAGGAAAGTCACTTGGAGCCATTTCAAAGCAGCTGCAGGTCCCAAGAGCAACAGAGCAAACAATTGTTTGTAAGTATAAAGTGCATGGTACTGTTTTGTCACTGCCACGATCAGGAAGAAAACGCAAGCTATCACCTGCTGCTGAGAGAAAATTGGTCAGGAGGGTGAAGATTCAACCGAGAATCACCAAAAAGCAGATCTGCCAAGAATTAGAAGCTGCTGGAACACAGGTGTCAGTGTCCACAGTCAAGCATGTTTTGCATCTCCATGGACTGAGAGGCTGCCGTGCAAGAAGGAAGCCCTTGCTCCAAAAGCGGCACCTTAAGGCTCGACTGAAGTTTGCTGCTGATCACATGGACAAAGATAAGACCTTCTGGAGGAAAGTTCTGTGGTCAGACGAAACAAAAATCAAGCTGTTTGGCCACAATGCCCAGCAATATGTTTGGAGGAGAAAAGGTGAGGCCTTTAACCCCTAGTACACCATGCCTACCGTCAAGCACGGTGGTGGTAGTATTATGCTGTGGGGCTGTTTGCTGCCAATGGAACTGGTGCTTTACAGAGAGTAAATGGGATAATGAAGAAGGAGGATTACCTTCAAATTCTTCAAGATAACCTAACGTCATCAGCCCGAAGATTGGGTCTTGGGCGCAGTTGGGTGTTCCAACAAGACAATGACCGCAAACACACATCAAAAGTGGTAATGGAATGGCTAAATCAGGCTAGAATTAAGGTTTTCGAATGGCCTTCCCAAAGTCCTGACTTAAACCCCATTGAGAACTTGTGGACAATGCTGAAGAAACAAGTCCATGTCAGTAAGCCATCAAATTTAACTGAACTGCTCCAATTCTGTCAAGAGGAGTGGTCAAAGGTTCAACCAGAAGCTTGCCAGAAGCTTGTGGATGGCTACCAAAAGCGCCTAATTGAAGTGAAAATGGCCAAGGGACATGTTACCAAATATTAGCGCTGCTGTATGTATATTTTTGACCCAGGAGATTTGATCACTTTTTTCTGTTCACCCATAATAAAGTCATAAAAGAACCAAACTTCATGAATATTTTTTGTGACAAAGAAGTATCTGTTCCAATCACTCTATCAGAGAAAAATCAGAGTTGTAGAAATAACTGGAAACTCAAGAGAGCCATGACATTATGTTCTTCACAAGTGTATATACATGTTTGACCACAACTGTAATTCCACTGCTGGTGCCTGAAGACACAAATAAATCAAACAATGATAACAGGCAAACATAGATTAAGACATGCAAACAAAAATAAATCGTGGAAAATAACCTCTTACAAAAAAAAAAAAAAAAAAAAAACCCTCACGTAACGTACTATATGCAGTTCTCATTACGTTCATTGAGTGAGTGAGTGAGTGAGTGAGTGAGTGAGTGAGTGAGTGAGTGAGTGAGTGAGTGAGTGAGTGAGTGAGTGAGTGAGTGAGTGAGTGAGTGAGTGAGTGAGTGAGTGAGTGAGTCATGCTTCACCTCAAAAACAATTACGAAAATTTACCCTCCTCTTAGTTAAGCATTGCCCGTCTGGCTAGCATTTGTAATGTACATTCACTAAGAGTTTGACTTTGAATAGTTCCTGGTTTGAGAGGAGGGGATTTAAAATGGAGAATTCCAGTCTATTCACTGCTGGATTTACACACATCGGTGAGTTAAGAGGAAGCGAGGAAGAGGAGGATGAGGGGGAGGAAGGAAGGTTTTCAAATGTCAAGTCCTCAGAGATTAACAAGCCAGCAAGGGAGGCCCGAACTTCGATTCCACGCAGCTTCTTCCTCCGTCCGCCTCCGAGACGCCGGTGTCCCTTGCCATCCCCGTGACGCGACAACATGCACGACCCCCCTAACACACACACATTCCTGTCACATCCTTTGCACTAGCTCGCCTTTTTACTTCGCTCTCATTGCACATGTTTTTTATGCTAAGTCACCGTTGGGACGCAAGCAAAGAGGGCTAAGGATTGCATACATTAACTCCAATGGCACTGAATTAGAAGACTAAACCTCTTCCAAGGCCAAACAGTCTTGAGTGTAACGTTGTTGATGCTTTCCATTGGGACTATTTTGGGGTAATGTGTTTTCAAGAAAGTGTTCACTAAAGTGCAAACTCTGGAGTTCAACCAAAATAGCTGCTACAAACCTAAATGGATGGATGACTCTTGTTTAAGTTCAAGGCATGGGTGCTTGAAATATTTTATTATGTCTTGTAATTATGTCATAAATGTCCAACAAATTTTGTCTTTTAAGAATCCTCCATGACACACATGACACAAACCACACAAGAGCATATTTCTCCAGGAATATGTACAAATCCATTGGAAAGAAAAATAGTTTCAAGGTCTCTCTTAAAGAGTATGAAAACATCTGGGGAAATGCTAATATTCCATCATTTATCCATAAACACATGCCTTTTGGATTCATATCATGCCACTTCGTGTAATTACACACATCGCAACACCAAGAGAATGATAGATATTTGAATCGATTGTCAAGCTAAAACGACCGGCGCCCGAGATCCCAGAAATCTAGCATGTTGTGTGCGTGACGTCGCAACTAGGAAACACCTGGCTCAGTGCTTAGTACTGAATGGCGGCGATGATGGCAGACAATTTTGTTTCTAGTTGCAGCGACGAATCCGATGTAACGACCGTTCTTCTAATGGTGACGAGGAGAGTTATGAACCTTTCTTTGGTGTTTTGGGTCATCAATTTGAGCCCAAACGAAAGCCAATGCAGCCTAATGAAACGATCATTGAGGGGAGCAATCACACTGATGAAACACCGGCAACAGATCGTGTGGGAAACACCGAATGATTTGTTTTGCATTTCTATTTGTGAAGCTGATACACCGTGACCGCAAAATAAAGTAATGTATAGAATAATTATCATAGGTTTTCGCTCTGCCAACAGACACAAATATGAATAGGATTAGAGGATTCGTTCTATATATTTTAAGAGCAATAATTTATACATGTGTCCAGTCCTATATCCAATGTGTGATATGTTTTTTAATATAAAAGAGTCACTCTGGCCATTTCGAGCTTGGCTGCTCCCCTCCATTGCTTAGCCTGGGGTGGTGGGGTGGTCTCATCAGTGCCAGTCATCTTCTTCTTTCTTGATATCTCGGGACATTTAGGTGGCTGCGCGTGTATGGTGGGCACCGCATCTGCTTTCAGCAGCAATTTCTTAGCAAAACCTGACTTCATTTGTCCATAGTTCGAATAGATTTCAGGTGTAAAATGCGCACCACACAAAACCGTGCCGGAGGCTGGGTCTGCAAAATTAGCTCTCTTTCCAAGGATGAACTTTACTCACTGTCTGCATAGTCCAGCTCTTTTTCTCGCGTTCGGGAACTCATGGGTACTACATTGCAACAAATGGCTATTTGTACACCACATAGCAAGACAGGTTTGAACCATTTTAGCGATTATGTTTTAATTTTTTTTTTTTTATAAAACACGAACGCAACTCTCTCGTCGATAAACAACGATGGCACCTGCCTCGACCTTTTGTTTCCTGGCCGTGACGTCAAAGCCCCATTCGGCTGTTTCCGGAATACTTTCGGAAATGTTCATAATTTTTGATCAATTTTCGATAATTGCTCATGAATGTGATTTATATTTTTGTTAACTTTATTAATATTTGTTATCTTGCCACATAGCGGTTCTATTGATATCTCACAGCCCCTTAGTATTATCAGTCTCTTTAAGCACTAATATGACAATACTACTCAAAATGCATACATTTCCATTATGCTGTTTTACTGTTTCAAGATTTTAACAGTTTTCTTTACGTTATGACACACTTGTCAATCCAAAATTCAGTTTTTAGACGTGGGTCAAATTTTAACTACACCAGCCTCATTGGACAGGCCTCTAAAAAATTAAGAATTAAAAAAAAAAAAAAACAAGACTGGAAGACATTTTAAAATATGTTTATATCTTTTTGTCACTTAGGAAGAGTTATCACATTTAATATCAAAAGCATGATTTTTAGGCTATTTATATTGCTGTCAAATGTCTTCATGTGTCAAATTTGACATGTTAAGCTCCATTTCTATAAATTCCAATGCAGAAACAGTTGTCTGAGCCAATAAAACTAATCCCAACAATTTTTTGGTATACAAAATGTTCAACTTCCCGCATGCAGCGTATATTTCCTTACAAGCAAACAAGTTGTCTTGGGGATAGAATTTAAAGAAGCACTGAACCTGAATCTGCAGAGGATTCCATTAGCACAAATCCAATGTCTTCCTGGCAGGAAAAATTGATTCCATAGGGTGATGGTGTGTAGGTGTGTGTGTGTGGGTGCGTTTGTACGTTTGTGTGTATGGTCTTCAACTCACAGTGACATAGTTACACAAGCCTCAAAATGACAAGCGTATGATTATATGAGAAGCTCACATGGCATCGATGTGACTTCAGTGATGGTCTGGAGCCTGACTGATGATGTTAGGGTTCTAAAGCTCAATATGTAATGGGCACTTGTCCAAAAAGCCCTTACAATGTAGAAGAATTTATTTTGGTGGCGGTGAGGTAAACCCGGGTTAATTTATGTTGCAAAAAGGTACGAGAGACTTTTAGTTACGTCTATTGATGGATTGGGAAATAGTAACATAAACACGATGTGTGTGTGTGTGTGTGTGTGTGTGTGTGTGTGTGTGGTGGTGCATTCACTCTCCTCGCACAGGCGGGCTTAAAAAAACATCAAGCTGCTCACATTGGATTTTTCCAATTGACACCAGCGCAGCATTCCTGACATTTTACCTTTTACCGAGACGGCCGTCTGACATTTTCTCACAGTGGTTGGCCGTGGCGAGAGGGATGAATGCTAATCGCAGCCACTCATTCCGTAACGCCACGGAACTCTAGGAGAAAACCAATAGCATCGGCCAAGATTCATTTCAAGGCCTCCTCTCCGAAAAAGAGAAAGCATCTAAATGTCAGACACTACATGTGTCCGGAGTAGTTGTCCTTGTGTGTGAGCATGAAGAAGTTTTTCTTGGGCTGCAATGCACAATGCACATCGATGCCAATAATGTGCTTGGATAGCAGGATGGTGACTAAAACCGCACAAAGGGTCAGCATTACTATACTTTGGTGTTCTAATCATTAAAAGAAATTATAATGAAACTCTTGAGTTATAATAAGTGGCCAGACAATGGCACACATTCCAGTTTAACATGTGTATAACCTTCATTTTCACTGAGAATACAATTAAGTACACGATTTTGACTGCTCTGCTAACTACAGCGTGGTCAATGGTGGTTAAATGTTACTGGAAACAGAAAATTCATCCACACCAAGTTATTTAACAAATTGGGACATTTTGATCGTGTAAATTCTGTTTTTATCATCAGATTGAGCATATGTGCGTGTTTACCTGATCATTATGGGGTACTTTTTTGTACATTTAAAGTGCGTACGACGGAATTAAAAAAAGTCTTAAATAGCATTATTATGTGAATTAGAATCATATTTTGAGACGATTCGACTATATAATACAATTTGGCAAAGCGCAGATGAAGAGAAATTAGTCTTTTAATCCGCCGTTTAGCCACGCCTACCATTATAGGGCTCTAGCATCCCCAACAGGAGGATGACGTCGGCAGGGTAATGGTTTGATCTCATTTAGAATTCAACCCACTGAGGGGGAATTATTCAGAATAAGGAAAATGCGATGAAGAGAGACGTAAAATGTCATTGTTTCAGTCTCTCTACTCCAATATTTTTACAGGATATTCTTTTTATCCAAGTATTTTCCCCCAATTGCTAAATAAATGGTATGGTCATGACAAATAACAGGCTTGTGCTAAATGTAATATTAAATAATAAAAATGCATTTATTTAGTACGACATGGCAAAATTACTCCATAATGGTCAAAACTGTCGACTTCACTTTTACTGTCGCACGAACGATATTTTATTTCACTGGAATTAGTCCGGCTTTTATCATTTCCCTGCCCCGGCTTTGGAGGATGTAAGCAAACCAAGAGGTGTGACAGCTAGCCGACATGCTAACCAAAGTCTATTCAAAGTCTATTTTCTGCTTTCAAAGCGAAAAATCACTCAAAACAACCTAGGATCATGTTACACGGCGGCGGCGAACAAGTTACACGCTCATTCCCCTGCTAAGGACAGGAGAGCTCGCCGGGGAAGCAGCTAGAGAGTACTGCCAGACAAACCGGCTGACGTCGGAGGAGCACGTAGCTTCTAAAGGGTCAACACGAATATGGCATAAAATAATGCTTTACTACACGGCGAAGACGTAATGAGAAACCGGCGTGCACTTGTTGTGCAGCTAACATGGCAGGATGTATCTAAGGAGAACTTTTCTACATGCTCGTCCAAGATCAAACGTAAGTAAATAGTCCTTTATTTAAAGAAAATTCTTAGTGTTTCCTTGTAATCGCTGTATTCGCGGCCATTTTTAACACTTTTAAGTTGACCACTCGAAGAGGGCAATAAGCCGAGTATAGCTCTCTCCTGGTGTGCGACAAGTCGCCGGTCGTCGCCCGAGTGGCATTTTCGGTGGACAATCAGCCACAAAATGCAAGCCACCTCTGTATTAAAACATGTGCCATGATCACAGTATTTGACATAATACAAATTACGATGTTTACTCACTTCCTCATAAGTCCAATGGTCCCACAGTAGTAGGGCTTGTTTTGGCCAATATCCGCGGTGAACGGGAACCTTCTGAAACCCAAAAAGGCTCACACGCCTCTTCCTGGTGCGGCAACAATTTTCTGCAGCTGTTTGGCTGGTGTGATTCGAAAAATAAACAAATTAATCCGCATAATCACCTGAATCCGCAGTCCATCTGCATGCTATAAAGCAATGCTGTACAGGGTGACCCAAAAAAAAGTTTACACTCAGTTGACTGCTTGTTTAAAACCCATTGAAACATATCTAAATAGGTTGTCATGCTTAAGTGATACATTAAGGTCACTCAATGTAGCTGGTAATCTCTCGTCTCTACAATTCCTGTGCTTCTGCTGAAAATGAAGAAAACTTTAGCTGTACCTGAATTGCTGCGTGCCGGTCTGACACCTACTGAGATTGCAGCAAATCTGAGAATATCCAGATGTGCAGTCTACAAAATGAAAAAGAAGCTGAAAGATACTGGAACAGCCTCACGAAAACCTGGGTCTGGAAGTGAAGATCTATGTGGACCAAAAAGTTGATTGACAAGGTGATATGTGGCCACCCCAGAGTCCAGATCTCAATCCCCTGGATTATAGCATACGGGCAACTGTGGAGGACAGTGCCTGTAAGAAGCCACCAACTTCTGTGGCAGCCTTGGAGAGGTCCATTGTTAGATCTGGGGAAAAGATGACAGCATCCTACATAAAGAAGCGTTCCGCAGGCGCCTGGAGGCTGTTGTGACACTTAAGGGAGGACACATTGAAAAATAGAGTGTACTGTACATGTTCTTTACAATAATGTATAATTTGTGATTCAATTCTAATTCTAAGATGAATAAACATGGCATTTAAGTTGTATTATGGCAGTGTAAACTTTTTTTTGGGTCACCCTGTATTGTGAGATGCTGACCCGGGTGACGTCACATTCACATTTATTCTAAACCCAAGAATGAAGCAGGAAGTCACACATTTTCATGGCGCGGGATTCAAAAATTGTATATATAAAATGATCACTTCCACGCACATCCAAGCGGTCCATTTCACTCAGGAGCATAAAACACGGCGTGAAATATAAAATAAACAAGCTTTTTGGTGTCATATGCACTTTAAGGAACCCTCTGAAGCTATGAGTGACATCATGAATAGCAATTTGAATTGTCTCTCAAGTCCGAAAAAGGGAAAGTTGCAAAACATTTAAGACCAACATTTTGTAAATGTTATCATTATGTGTACTATTGGATAATTTCAAGCTTAGCATGTAAAATCTGTCATAGTGTAATATCAAATGACCTTAATCAAATTATCTTAATCAATATGCATCAACAGCATATCTACGAAAACAGTAAAATAAACTGTAATAAATTATCTTGATTTTCTATTAAGTAGGAAAGTCTTAGAGGCACCTTTGATAGAATTAGACCGAGTTAATATGTATGCGAGTCACGAGGTCACGGAAGGAATTGAACTCACTAGTTAGGGAGCACTTGCTTTCATTAACTTGGGGATTTTCCTTTAATGTGTACACATGCTGCAGCGGCGTCATTTTTTCAGAACATTCCACAGTGGGTGGTTTATGTTGGGCTTATTGTGTGCTACAAAATATGACAAGTCGCTTACTCACACCGCACGCTAATTGTCCCCAGAGCCCGCCACGCGAGTGCTCACTGAGCACTAATTGCCGCCCGGAGGGAACACGTTACGCCTACCCCGTAAATAAATATATAAATAAAAAGCAACACGGGTAAAGCGTTCACTTGTTATTAAAAGCTAAATTTTCTAATTTGCACCTGGAAACTGATAATAACCATTTTCCCACTTGGGGATCTGAACATGTATTGACTCGTATTGATGAGGTCGACCATTATATTGGACTTTAAATTGTCAGTTCCCCACGGGAGTCTCGACCTAAATACACAGTGCAAACACGCACATGTCCTGGAATCACATTCACATACAAATTGAGAGAATGTAATGAAAGTAGCGTTCATTACCAAGACAAACGTTAACGTCGGGGGGCATTTGCTGGCGTGTGCTCCCTTCATTTTTCTATTTTTGCTGACAGTCCTTCCTTTTGCCTGGGAAATATTTTAATCACGCATACATCTCCAACAGCAAGATTGGTGATGTGCCACAGGAATTAAAACAAAAAAATAAACCTAAGCTTTGATTAAAATTACAGAAAATAAATAAAAAATGCGAACAGCTATGAATGGGCCCAATCTTTGAAATTATTATTTGATGCCATTTGCATAGGCAAAAGAGAATCTTGAGGATTTGGCATTATGTCTGGGATTATTCTTTCTAATTGGGTGTCATTTGGCCCAATTCCTTTGCAGGGGTCAAAGTATGCATCCTGGTATGTTCCCAAAATTGTTGAATTTTTGTTTAATTTCTTGCATGACTTTTTCATATGTCCTGTATGATGGATGTCTTCTTCTACATAAATATTTTTTACTTGCGTTTTCATTTTGCATTCGCTAATGCATGGCCATTTTCATTATATTGGCATTTGCTCCATGTTCCTTGTGCGTGTTTTCGTTTTGGCTCCTTACCCCATTCAATATTATTATTTTTGTTGGCAAAAGAACACAAATGAATCGACCAAGCAAGAACTCAAAACCCTAAAAAACTCGTTAACTGTGGCGCACTCAAAGTGCATGTGACATGACAAAAAAAATCTTAGAATATTTCTTAAATACACTTATTACGTGAATTTAAATCATATTTTGAGACGATTCGACTAACAATTTGGCAAAGCGCGGAAGACGAGAAATGTGCCTTTCATTCTGCCGTTTAGTTCTGCCGGTCGTTATAGTGCTCTGGCGCCTCCATATGGGTGATGGCGTCACCAGAGTAGCGATTTCAGCGGATTTAGAATTCAGCTCAATGGAGGAAGAAGATTCAGAACGGAAAAAGGTGACATAGAGCAGGCTGCAAAATGTCATCATTGTTTTTATCTTTGTACTCTAATATTTTTAAAGGATATTCTTTGTATCTAAGTATTTTTCCCCAATTGCTAAATAAATTGTATCGTCATGACTCATGACGAATAACCGTCTTGTGCTAAATGGAATATGAAATATTAAAAATACGACAGGGCTAAATTACTGCATAATGGTCGAAACTACTTAAACCTCCCGAATGGTATGTCGTGCCACCGGAGTTAGTCTGGCTCTTGTCATTTCCCTGCTGGGAATCGGAGACTAAGAGCGAGGGTACATGCAAACCCGAACCAAGCGGCTCTTCCAATTCTCTTTCTCGCCTTTCGAACATGAAAAATCGCACAAAACTACCCCAATTTATGTCACACACGGCGGCGGGGATAATTGTCTTCACCAATCGGCCAGCCCCCGGTGGCGAGCAAGTTTCGGCTCATTGTTCCCCTGCTGCGGCCCCGGCAGGCAAGCGGTGCTCGTCCTCGGGGACGCACCAGGGCAATGAATGCCAAAAATGGCGCATTCTTGGTGGACAAACTGGCCGACTGGCTGCCCGACCCCAAGCCGAGGATAGCGTTCTCTCGGCAGGCACACAAAGCGAGCCGAGAGGATTGGAAGTCTCTACACAATCAAGAACCGCAGACGAGAGCGGGGGGCTTCCCGGGCCCAAGCCGAGGATAGAGCTCTCTCATTGGTCACACGAAGAGAGCTGAGAGGGGTGGAAGTCTCTACATAAACGAGAACCTTAGACGAGAGCGTCGGCCGAAGGAGGCGACTACTCCCGCCTTCTCAGTAGACAGGGAGCATTGTCACCCACAAAATGCAAGTCACCTCCTTATCAAAACCTGTGTCATGATTCCAGTATTTCAAATAATATAAAACACGTAGCTTACTCACTTCTTTGTCCGTCCAATGGTCGCTCCATTGTCATAGTTGTTTTGCCCACTCTTCGTAGTAAACAGGATCTTTTTGAAACCCAGAATGGCTAACACCACTCTCCCTGGTGTAACAAAAAAAGCCTGCAGCACATTGGGCTGGCGTGACGCGAAAAATAAACAAATTAATCTGCAAAATCAGCTGGATCTGCAGTCCTTTTGCATACCATACTATAGCTGTATAATGAAGATGTCTCTTGTGAATGTTACATCCGACTTCTTCCTGAATCCAAGACCGTGGCAAAAAGTCTCTCATTTTCGTAGCGTGGGATTCAAAAAATTAAATACATATACAGTGCCTTGCAAAAGTATTCGGCCCCCTTGAACCTTGCAACCTTTCGCCACATTTCAGGCTTCAAACATAAAGGTATAAAATTTTAATTTTTTGTCAAGAATCAACAACAAGTGGGACACAATCGTGAAGTGGAACAAAATTTATTGGATAATTTAAACTTTTTTAACAAATAAAAAACTGAAAAGTGGGGCGTGCAATATTATTCGGCCCCCTTGCGTTAATACTTTGTAGCGCCACCTTTTGCTCCAATTACAGCTGCAAGTCGCTTAGGGGTATGTTTCTATCAGTTGTGCACATCGAGAGACTGACATTCTTGCCCATTCTTCCTTCCAAAACAGCTCGAGCTCAGTGAGGTTGGATGGAGAGTGTTTGTGAACAGCAGTCTTCAGCTCTTTCCACAGATTCTCGATTGGATTCAGGTCTGGACTTTGACTTGGCCATTCTAACACCTGAATACGTTTATTTTTTAACCATTCCATTGTAGATTTGGCTTTATGTTTTGAATCATTGTCCTGCAGGCCCAAACCATGATGCTGCCACCACCATGTTTGACAGTGGGGATGGTGTGTTCAGGGTGATGAGCTGTGTTGCTTTTATGCCAAACATATCGTTTTGCATTGTGGCCAAAAACTTCAATTTTGGTTTCATCTGACCAGAGCACCTTCTTCCACATGTTTGGAGTGTCTCCCAGGTGGCTTGTGGCAAACTTTAAACGAGACTTTTTATGGATATCTTTGAGAAATGGCTTTCTTCTTGCCACTCTTCCATAAAGGCCAGATTTGTGCAGTGTATGACTGATTGTTGTCCTATGGACAGACTCTCCCACCTCAGCTGTAGATCTCTGCAGTTCATCCAGAGTGATCATGGGCCTCTTGGCTGCATCTCTGATCAGTTTTCTCCTTGTTTGAGAAGAAAGTTTGGAAGGACGGCCCGGTCTTGGTAGATTTGCAGTGGTCTGATGCTCCTTCCATTTCAATATGATGGCTTGCACAGTGCTCCTTGAAATGTTTAAAGCTTGGGAAATCTTTTTGTATCCAAATCCGGCTTTAAACTTATCCACAACAGTATCTCGGACCTGCCTGGTGTGTTCCTTGGTTTTCATAATGCTCTCTGCACTTTAAACAGAACCCTGAGACTATCACAGAGCAGGTGCATTTATACGGAGACTTGATTACACACAAGTGGATTCTATTTATCATCATCAGTCATTTAGGACAACATTGGATCATTCAGAGATCCTCACTGAACGTCTGGAGTGAGTTTGCTGCACTGAAAGTAAAGGGGCCGAATAATATTGCACGCCCCACTTTTCAGTTTTTTATTTGTTAAAATTATCCAATAAATGTTGTTCCACTTCACGATTGTGTCCCACTTGTTGTTGATTCTTGACAAAAAAATTAAATTTCATATCTTTATGTTTGAAGCCTGAAATGTGGCGAAAGGTCGCAAGATTCAAGGGGGCCGAATACTTTTGCAAGGCACTGTATTAGGGCTGTCAAACGATTAAAATTTTTAATCGAGTTAATCACGCTTAAAAATTAATTAATCGTAATTAATTGCAATTCAAATAATCTCTAAAATATGCCATATTTTTCTGTAAATTATTGTTGGAATGGAAAGATAAGAGACAAATTGGATATATACATTCAACATACTCTACATAAGTACTGTAATTGTTTATTTTAACAATAAATGCACGAGATGACATTATTAACATTCTTTCTGTTAAAGGGATCCACGTATAGAAAGACTTGTGTTCGTAAAAGATTAATGTTAGTACAAGTTATTATATTATATATAAGTCATTTTATAGCAAAACCCTTCTTAATGTTTTCGTTTTAATAAAATTTGTAAAATTTTCAATCAATAAATAAACTAGTAGCTGGTCATTGTTGACGTCGCTGAGCAGTGCGTCACAGCCGTTCTTCCACAGTGTCTTTAACTGCATAAGGTAGTGATTGAAATACACCACAAGGTCTCAATGGCGAGTTTTAAATTGCTTAAAAATCAAGCCAATGAGTGTGTTTTGTCCCTCGACTCACGCCGTAGCTCTCAGTTTTTTTTTTTTTCTTTAGACTGGGTCTATTGTGATTCACGTTCATTTGAGTGCTGGCTTCACAATTGTACAAGACGACTGATAGTTTGTATATTGTGACTAAATATTGCCATCCCGTGTATTTGTTGAGCTAAACGAAATGTTTGAATAGAGTTTGACCAAAGTCTGAGTAAGTTTTATGTGTATTTCGCATAGCTATTTTGATTGGGAATGCCAGCTTTTCTTTTTGTGAACATTATTTTTTTGGGGAGATAGGAATATTATTTTTGTTGCTTTTGTTCCACTAAATGATACTTACCGGTATGTTTGTTGTGAAGGAGTTGCCGAACCTTATGCTACAAACGGCGTGGTCCAATGAACGCCTGTGTCCACTGCCTTTCTCTGCCTCTTAGCTCTTAATGTGCAAAAAACGGCTTAATTGAAATCTGTTTGAGGCAATGCATGAGCGGGTCATTCCGCGCATGCGTTAAATGCGTCAAATATTTTAACTAGGGCTGTCAAACAATAAAAATTTTTAATCGAGTTAATCACAGCTTAAAAATTAATTAATCGTAATTAATCACAATTCAAACCATCTCTAAAATATGCCATATTTTTTTGTAAATTATTGTTGGAATGGAAAGATAAGACACAAGACGGATAAATACTAGGGCTGTCAAACGATAAATTTTGTAATCGAGTTAATCACAGCTTAAAAATTAATTAATTGTAATTTATCGCAGTTCAAACCATCTCTAAAATATGCCATATTTTTCTGTAAATTATTGTTAGAATGGAAAGATAAGACACAAGACAGATATTTACATTCAGGTACGTGTACGTTATTTCTTTATTATAACAATAAATCAACAAGATGGCATTAACATTATTAACATTCTGTTGAATCGATCCATGGATAGAAAGACTTGTAGTTCTTAAAAGATAAATGTTAGTACAAGTTAGATATTTTTTTGTTATATGTATAAAATATTAGATTAGAATTACAATTATATATTTGATATTTATTTATTTTATTAAAACCCCTCTTAATGTTTTCGTTTTAATAAAATTTGTAAAATTTTCAGTCAAAAAATAAACTAGTAGATCAGTCGCACTCAAGCGCCAGCAGAGGGCGACAAAACACAAAAAATCCAAGTAACAAATGGACATGACACTGTGCTGCCATTTTAATCTTTTTGAGCGGGGCATTTGCGTTAAATGCGTTAAATATTTTAACGTGATTAATTTAAAAAATTAATTACCGCCTGTTAACGCAATATTTTTGACAGCACTAAAATATATCGATCATTTCTGCACACATCAAGGCATAAAATACCGCTTGTAATATGAAATAAACATGCTTTTTTGTGTCACAGGCACTTTAAGTCAAGGTTTCAAAGTATTTAACATATTTGACAAAACTAAGAAATACTGTATTTGTAGGTTTAGGAGATAATTGGAAAATCCAAACAGATGTATGGGTACTTTTCAGCGTTGTACACCATCAGCGGTTGTACTTTGTATCTTCTCACCTAGCAAACAGTCAAAAACAACGACAAAAATGTTTAAAACAGCAGCAAAGGCCAGACAGGGGTGTTGCCGGCGAGCAACTCTGTGTTTCTTCCGTCACATCTTCTTATCACCGCTTCACTCAGACATGTGCACTCAGTCAGCAGTCAGCGATAAGATAACAATTGGAGATGGATGAGCCGCTCTGCCCTGCTAGGAGGTGATGGCGAGTAAATAAAGAGTGTGTGGGCTTCTTGAGCCTGCGCCTAGTGAGAGCACTGAAGGGGGTTTCCAGTTTTAGAAAAAAAAACTCCTCAAAATGACAGATTTTTTGTGGTTTGGCATACTCACCGCATGTTGCTACAAAACCACCATGAGTTTAAATGTTTAAATGTTTGCTTCCAAAGTGATTGTTTGTTTACGAGAGCAAAAAAAAAAAAAAAAAAGATTAAATCTCTAATTATCTACACTTGTTTTCAAAAGGGATTGGAAATCGCAACAAAAACAAAAGCGCTTTCCCCTCTGAGACTCCGTCGTTGAAGAAAAATACACCTCTGAGGGAGCCCGCTGAGAGTTGCGGGGGTGGGACAGCTGACAATTTCGCTGAGTTTGTATTCGGTCAAGATGCCCACATCACTTTGGAGCTTGTTGTCTCGGCAGCATTCGTAAAACTTTACGTGCCCAGATACTGCAACTGCAAAATTCCTAAAAGACCAATTTGGACAAGGCATCGGATTCTGTTCTAATGCGCTTGTGAGTGAGTGAGTGATTTAGTGAGTCATGACCAGTGTTGTTAATAACAGCGTTAGTCACTTACAGCTACAAATCAAGTCAGAAACCTTGGCGTAATTATTGACTCAGACCTAAAATTTGATAGCCATCTAAAGTCCGTTACTAAATCCGCTTATTACCGCCTAAAAAATATAACCAGAATTAAGGGGCTTCTGACTCAACAAGACATGGAAAAACTTATGCATGCATTCATTTTCAGCAGATTGGACTATTGCAACGGTATACTTACGGGTCTTGATAAAAAATCAGTCAGGAAGCTGCAGCAAATACAGAATGCTGCAGCCAGAGTCCTCACAAATACAAGGAAGCTGGACCACATTACACCGGTTTTGAAATCGCTACACTGGCTTCCAGTGAGTCAAAGAATAGACTATAAAATACTACTGCTCGTCTACAAAACACTTAATGGCCTTGGACCAAAATACATGCTTGATTTATTAGATTCCTATGAGACATCTAGACCCCTAAGGTCGTCTGGAACCGGTCTTCTGCATGTTCCAAGAACAAGAACCAAGCAGGGTTAGGCAGCATTTAGTTATTATGCTCCTCACCTCTGGAACAAGTTACCTGAACGTCTGAAGTATGCTCAAACTGTTAGCTCTTTTAAATCAGGGCTAAAAACGCTTTTGTTTAGCACTGCATATCCATAACTGTCTATATATTTCAATCTACTTGCTTTCTATTCCTCTTGTGCTTATCACCATTGCTGATTATTAGTAGTAGTAGTTTTTGTTTTATTTCTATTTATTTATTTTTATTCTATTTGTTATTAAATGCGATTTTTATGTATAATTTTATTTCCGATCTCGATTGTCTTGGTTTTTACGTTGTATTGATTTAAATGTGATTTTTAAGATCTTCATGTGATGTAAAGCACTTTGAATTGCCTTGTGTTGAACTGTGCTGTATGAATAAATTTGCCTTGCCTTGCCTAGAATATAACGGCGTTACTAACGGTGTTAATTTTTTTCAGCAGTGAGTAATCTAATTAATTACTTTTCTCATCTTGGCAACGCCGTTACCGTTACTGAGGATGGAAAGCCGTGCGTTATTATGCGTTGCTATATTGGTTGAATGACGCGATAAAAGTCTGAGGGAGACGGACTCACCGAGACACAGAGCAGAGCAGGAGTGGGGAGGAGGCAAAAAAGTTGTGACGCCGAGCAAACGCAATGCTAGGTGGCTCCAATAATACCTGACTGTAACCGATAGCCTACAAACTACGCCCACATGATATGGTAGATATGGTAGACATGGTCATGGGCCAATTGTCCCAAAAACCTTTTACACTTCACATAGTGTGACCTAAGTTATTATTATTATTATTATTTTATTTTATTTTATTTTATTTTATTTTTTTTTTTTGAATGAAAAAAAAAAAAACATGAAAATTATCACCAGTTACTTTGCCAAGTAACTAATTACTCTTACATTCAGGTAACTGAGTTACTAACGCATTTACCTTTTGGTAGAAGTAATTTGTAACTATAATTTATTACTTTTTTAAAGTAAGACTAACAACACTGGTCATGACATAATTTAAACTGAAATGATCTCAATGCGAACACATACGGATTTGCTCCGTTCTTGCACGATCATGGCCACAAGTATATCTTTCCCCTACCAGTTGCTAATTCAAATAATTCACGAAGACGGCTTACTTTGGTGGTATTGAAGAATCAAAAGACCCACATTAGCATTAGACACGAGAAGCCCATTAGCATAAATTTAAAATTTGTTTTTCCTCATCGCAGCAGACATTACAAAAAGCCCACATGAGTTCAAGCGTATGCAAAATACAGAACCTGAATAAAAACATGAACGCGTATGACCGCTTCAAAAAACCGAGGAGCCGAGCTACGGAGCTTCGGCGAGGCTCGGCACCTTCAGCTTCAGTCAGCGGTTTGTCGTAAAATTATTTTTACACCTGCAGGCGGAGGGAAAAAGGTGAGAGGGGGAGGTGATTTCTCCTGCGGAGACGCTTTGTTCACATAACAGAACAATTGAGGAGAAAGTGAGGCGAGTAAACTGAACAGCAGCATCCACATTCCAGGCAAAGAAATGCTTTGGTGCTCCATTGACTGCTAATACTTAATTGGCCTCAGCCGAGGATTATTCAAGCAAAACAGCGACAGCTCCAAAACATTTGGTTCACTTTCGGAGCAGGAAAGAAAAACAACAACAAAGAGAAAACACAAAAAAGTTCAGCACACACATGGAGCCGCGAGTTGTTGTTTAAAGCGTTAGGCTCGGCAAGCGAGCTGCCGTCGCTGCGTTGTAATTGGAAGGAATAAATGTAGAAGGGAAAAGAAGAGGGAGGGAGTGAGTTGGAAATGGAAAAAAAAAAATCAGTTTTGGGTGAGCGAGTTAGCTGTGAGCTATTGAGTGAACCTGCAAATTTTGAGTAGGCTATGTTACTTTTTAGTACGAATATTAACGAGTGAGTGTGAGTGAGTGAGTGAGTGAGTGAGTGAGTGAGTGAGTGAGTGAGTGAGTGAGTGAGTGAGTGAGTGAGTGAGTGAGTGAGTGAGTGAGTGAGTGAGTGAGTGAGTGAGTGAGCGAGGTTACACTCGCACCACAGGTTAATTCCAATTTTTTTTTTTGCTTGTAATTTTTGAACTGTCCAATTCCGATGTTTTCAATTCCAATGTGAGCCCTTTACATGGGTGGATATAATTACGACATGTATCCCATGCCACTATGAATGCTCATCCATACAAATCCGAACCACTGTTTGACAAAACAAACAACAGATGCAAACGAGCAACTGTGGAGAAATTGCCTGGTACACCAGACTCACCGCTGTTCCAGCTATTGAGTCTGGCCACCATTCAGCGGATACAATTTCCAGGGCGGAGCAAGCCACAGCAAGCAGACAGCGGAGTGGACCAATCAGCGACGGGCAGACGTGACGTTGGTAAAACGATGAGGGCAGGACGAGGGACTTGCGCGCGGAAGTAAACATACGGGGAGAGCGGAGTTTATTCAACATGGCTAGCGCGAGACAGACTGTTGTCAATGACTCGTGTCGTTGTGTTTTTGGTCATTTAAAACTGATTTTACCGTGGATTGGAACATATTCTCGGCTCTCCTGTTCACCATCTGTGTTGTTGTGGAGACGACTTCGGATGCGCAAGAGTGACGTTGCTCGTTAAGAACACGTCACGCAAATAAACGAATCTGATTTGTCGATTGATTTTGTACCTGCTCGAGAGGCCGTTAATGGGCTGGTTCCCAGACTTTTCTCTCAGTGTTTGAAAAATACAGGGAGAACAGTCTGGCCGTGCCAGGCAAGTGGAGAAAGGCACATAAAAATACCTGTTGCTGCTTGATTCTGCACACCAAGCTATCAGAGAGTAAAATGTTGGCTCCAGTAGCATAAAATCCTCAAAAATTGTTCCAAAACAGGGACCATGGTAACTTGAATAAACATTGCGACACATGACAAAGTGTCACACATGTCACAGTGCTTATGCGTGTAATATCATGGAAGCATTCCTTTCACCCTGTGAGTAACACAAGTTTGTGCAATATGAACGGCTACACAAAAATATCAGAATTAACAAAAAAATCCCAAATTGAGCATTTTGCCCTGCGGTGGGAACGTCGCCTAGGCGGTACCTGAGTTGTGAGAGTGTGAATGAGTGACTACGTGAGTTGAGAATTGCCGAGTGAGTGAGTGAGTGAGTGAGTGAGTGAGTGAGTGAGTGAGTGAGTGAGTGAGTGAGTGAGTGAGTGAGTGAGTGAGTGAGTGAGTGAGTGAGTGAGTGAGTGAGTGAGTGAGTGAGTGAGTTCCAGTATATCACACTTTTTTTTAATGTTTTAATTTTGTATGATTTGGTTTGAATTGGACTACCGTAATTCCCCAAATATTATGCACACTTTTTTTTTTTTTTTTACAAAACACACTTGTAAAACCATGGGTTTGCGTTATACACAGGTACAGGGAGGGAGACAGATATATTCATCATGATTCATGTTCCAATATCAGCATAGACCAGCACAATATTACAACGACAGTGATATAATAATCAACTTTCATGATGTAAATAATTGTTTTCATGATATTTTTCACATCTAATAAAATTAAAATGCTTTTGTTGTACTATTCGTCTATTTACATTTTTCTTACCTTGCTATCGCAACATGCCGGCTTATTGACACGGCCATGTTGTCTTGAAGAGAACGTATACGGCAATCCATGTCCTATAAATTATTACCATTCTCCAGTTTTGGTAAGTTGCGGGACTTTCAACTCCGGACCATGGTCAGAGAGGACTGGCGATTTATGTGGCAAGTTCGTCGTCGGTTCGTCCGGTGCTTCCTTCAGGAAGGTGGCGAGGTGTATAAAAACAGTTACTGTAGACGTGTTGGATGGTGAAGGAATTCGGCCCCCCGGCCAAGCCGCAGAAACAGCGACAGCCGAACCAACTAGTGTTCCGCTGGCACCGCTCTGGCAAAACAACAGCTACATAGAAATGTTCCCAAGAAGCGACAGCTGTTATCTAAATGTTCAGTCTTTTAAAAGCTGCGGCGGAGTGGGCTGGGCCGAAGGAGTGCCTGGTTGTTGTCTTGGGATCCTCCTTCTGTGGCAGGTTTGGACGGTCAAGTTCATGCGTCATCTTTGTGGTTTCCACGGCTACCGCCGCGCTCCAACATGCTGTTGCCTTGGTAGGGCAAGAGTGCCCTGACCCACCGAAGAGCCGTTGATGTCCTTTCCTTCGTTTTATCAGGCGAGGGCTGATAAGGTGATTCACTTTACTGTGTCACAGGGCATGGAGTGAAGTCTGCCTAAACTATGGTTAAATGCTTTACTATAATGAATGTGTTAGACTAATGCAAACAATTATATGGTGTGTGCGAGAAAGGTAACTATTCCCTTCAATGGCTTTGCTGGATACTTTATTAACAAAAAAAAAAATTAAACCAGTGGGGGACAAAGCCGATTAACACCATGCTTGCCACGCAACTCTCTGCAACACCTGCTCTGTCTCTCCCCCTCCGCTCGCCCGCTTCTTCAACGCTAAATTGGCAATGACGGTCATATTCAAACGAGACAGCGGCCCCTTGGGGAGGCCGGTAACAAAATGTTGACCGCTTACTTTGTGAAAAATATTATACTGTGACCAATTTTGACACAGAAAATGGTTCTAAAATTAGGGTGCGCTTTATACACGAGTACAAGAATTTTCCCTAGATTTTACAGGTAAATTTTGGGTGCGCAATATACATGGGTGCGTATTATATTTGGGGAATTACGGTATCTGAAACTGATTCATTATGAAAACAGCATAGATTCCTAAAAAAAAATAAATAAATAAATCTACTTAACTCATTCACTGCTACTGACGGTGATAGACATCACATCATCAACCCTTTTTGAGTGGGAGCCCCTCCCAGTTCAAAGGAATTTGACGTCTATGAGTGTCAGTGGCAGCCAATGAGTAAAGCACTGGAATTAAGTATTTGCCATTTGATATTCCACTATTGTTCTCTCTCGCTCATTCCTGCCAAGAATTCAAAAGTGGCACCTCTATTGAAACTGTCTGCTATTATCCTCCTTGAAAGAAGCATCTACTTAACTAACACAACCACAGAGACACATTTTAATTTATTTTAACACTCATCTTAGGTGTCCTATTGTATTTGTATTTGGTTTAAGCCAGACTCTGTCCCCCCGAGTGTTTATTAAACGTGCAGCCTCACACAAATCAACCGTGTCGCCTGCGAAAAAAAAGAAGTCACCTTCCTCCTTCTATATGAGGAGGAAAGCGAAAAGTTCATTTTCTCTTTCCTTGTGTGTTTGTCTCTGAGGCTCCTTTTCCCGTTCATCCATTCACACGCTGTTGCTCTTTGTGTAACATTGATGCGTGCAGCCGAATCGAGGCTTTGATTAAATGAGTCCAGAGTGGAGGACGTGGTGTGGCTGATTAAAGCGTGAGGCGAGACGCCATTGCTATGCAGCGCCCCTAACTCGCACACAAGGCCGCCTCTATGTGACACTGGCTTTTCATTGGCTGTCTTCGCCTATTCTCATTCACCGACTCTCTCTCGTGTTTTCTCATTCATTCTCCAACTTTGTGTCAACCATTTTGCTTCTCATTTAGGGCAAGTTTCTACCCAGCAACTCTTGTTGACAGTTTTTATAGTCCTAAAGAGCAATAACATGAGAGTGTTCACAGACACAAAACCATGCCTTAGACATTCTAAAAAGTGAAGCCCTACGAATACTTTCTGCATGCAAAGTATTCACAATACTTCACTTTTTCCTCGTTGTCATGTACCAGTCTTATTTAAATGGGAAATCCATAAACAAACCAATTGTCAGTACTGTGATATATTGCAATACTTACTCACTGTATTATTGATAAAACGATCGATATGGCAGTCACTTTCTGCAATTGCCGCTGTGCAGTAATTAATTGCAGTTTCAAAGGAGTCACGTTGATAGACATTCTAATTAGGGATGTGCATTCATTTAATTATCCTCATTGAGCTTGGGGGAGAAAAAAACAAGTCACAGTTGATAAAGTTAGATTGAGACGGCAGGAAATACGAAAAAACAATTCACAAAACAATTAAAAGCGCCCCTGCTGAAATAAAACACAAGAAGCAGGACAGCAAAACAATATAGTCTCAGGCTCACAACAACGTTTTTATTTTTTATCATGGTTTGGTTAGTTGGTTGTATTTGTGTGGATCATGTATTGTTTTGTTGTTGATTTTTGTTTGTTTGTCTGTTTGTTTGTTTGTTTTGGGCTAGTGGCTTGGTTGCAATTTTTTAGGTGTTATGCTTGTTATTTTTCAATAGCGTACGGCATGAATAGTATTTTTAGACCGTGACGTCACCATCGTAATGCGGAAGTGGGACATTATTGACACGCCCTCGCATACAATCAATGTTATTTTTGCCTTTTTTCTACGGTAATCTTTCAAAAAACAAAAAGCCAATCGAACATTGCTACTATGAAACTTGTAGAAACAACTCTAGACATTATGACATATGAAAGATCTTTTCTTCATACGTTTCCCGAAACAAAAAAACTCGGAGGAAAAAATGTGAAGAATGGATCAACGCGCGGACATTCAACAGACCAGTTTAACGCTAGCAAGGTGAATTCATTCATCTTCATATGCAGTAAACATTTTGTTGGGGGGGGCATGGCCCTATAGATGACAATCCCCTAGTGACTAAAAGCTCTGGAACTGAAGGTGGAGAGACGGACACTGGGGACGGAAAGGTGGAGGATAGAGGACGAGCTAAGTGAACAGGGAGGACTGTTAATACAGGAAAGATTGAAAAAGTAGGAAGACACATACAGTGCCTTGCAAAAGTATTCGGCCCCCTTGAATCTTGCAACCTTTCACCACATTTCAGGCTTCAAACATAAAGATATGAAATTTAATTTTTTTGTCAAGAATCAACAACAAGTGGGACACAATCGTGAAGTGGAACAACATTTATTGGATAATTTAAACTTTTTTAACAAATAAAAAACTGAAAAGTGGGGCGTGCAATATTATTCGGCCCCTTTACTTTCAGTGCAGCAAACTCACTCCAGAAGTTCAGTGAGGATCTCTGAATGATCCAATGTTGTCTTAAATGACCGATGATGATAAATAGAATCCACCTGTGTGTAATCAAGTCTCCCTATAAATGCACCTGCTCTGTGATAGTCTCAGGGTTCTGTTTAAAGTGCAGAGAGCATTATGAAAACCATGGAACACACCAGGCAGGTCCGAGATACTGTTGTGGAGAAGTTTAAAGCCGGATTTGGATACAAAAAGATTTCCCAAGCTTTAAACATCTCAAGGAGCACTGTGCAAGCCATCATATTGAAATGGAAGGAGCATCAGACCACTGCAAATCTACCAAGACCCGGCCGTCCTTCCAAACTTTCTTCTCAAACAAGGAGAAAACTGATCAGAGATGCAGCCAAGAGGCCCATGATCACTCTGGATGAACTGCAGAGATCTACAGCTGAGGTGGGAGAGTCTGTCCATAGGACAACAATCAGTCGTACACTGCACAAATCTGGCCTTTATGGAAGAGTGGCAAGAAGAAAGCCATTTCTCAAAGATATCCATAAAAAGTCTCGTTTAAAGTTTGCCACAAGCCACCTGGGAGACACGCCAAACATGTGGAAGAAGGTGCTCTGGTCAGATGAAACCAAAATTGAACTTTTTGGCCACAATGCAAAACGATATGTTTGGCGTAAAAGCAACACAGCTCATCACCCTGAACACACCATCCCCACTGTCAAACATGGTGGTGGCAGCATCATGGTTTGGGCCTGCTTTTCTTCAGCAGGGACAGGGAAGATGGTTAAAATTGACGGGAAGATCGATGCAGCCAAATACAGGAACATTCTGGAAGAAAACCTGTTGGTATCTGCACAAGACCTGAGACTGGGACGGAGATTTATCTTCCAACAGGACAATGATCCAAAACATAAAGCCAAATCTACAATGGAATGGTTCAAAAATAAACGTATTCAGGTGTCAAAGTCAAAGTCCAGACCTGAATCCAATCGAGAATCTGTGGAAAGAGCTGAAGACTGCTGTTCACAAACACTCGCCATCCAACCTCACTGAGCTCGAGCTGTTTTGCAAGGAAGAATGGGCAAGAATGTCAGTCTCTTGATGTGCAAAACTGATAGAAACATACCCCAAGCGACTTGCAGCTGTAATTGGAGCAAAAGGTGGCGCTACAAAGTATTAACGCAAGGGGGCCGAATAATATTGCACACCCCACTTTTCAGTTTTTTATTTGTTAAAAAAGTTTAAATTATCCAATAAATTTTGTTCCACTTCATGATTGTGTCCCACTTGTTGTTGATTCTTGACAAAAAATTAAAATTTTATATCTTTATGTTTGAAGCCTGAAATGTGGCGAAAGGTTGCAAGGTGCAAGGGGGCCGAATACTTTTGCAAGGCACTGCATATATAATATATGGCGGAAAACACTTAGGTGACTTGAAGTGCTGCTCGGAGACCCTCAATTTGGCCAAATTTCAAAATTGTCCTGTATGCATGTGTGGTACATCACTGGAAAGCTTAAAATCTCAATTTTCTGGGGGAAAAAAATTTGAACAGGAGGGCATTTAAAAAAAAAAAACCATTAAACAGCAAAACCCTAACTGGAGGTGAGAGCACACGAGAACATAATTAAAGATGCCATGCTTTTAACGAGATATTATCACGTACTTACCTTGTTTCGATCCAAAACCTCAATGTAGCATGTATCATCGAGTGTCAAGACACAGATGTGAATGGCCACAGCCGGATTTTGGGGGGATTTCTTATGGGTGAAACATGGTAATATAACAAGGGTCGCGATGCAGAAATCGCAAACATCAAGGAGTAGTCGAGATGTTCTTTTTCATATATTTACCCTTTTAAACTTTTTTTTTCAATTTTTCTTTGTTTGGATCGATTATTTATCATCTAACATATCGGGGAAAATACAACAGTAACAACAGTTATGAGGTAGATATCCGTGACTTATTTACAGACACAATTTTTTCATTGTGACGTAATTTGTTTAAAAGTTGTAAGTGAATAATTTCTTTTATTAAAGTCCTTTTTTTTTTCTTTTTCTTAAAGAAATATTAGACATCAGTTAATGATTGTATTCTAAAAATGACAGACATTTTGAATAATAAATATAATTACCTTCTTTTTATGGCTGGGTTGAAACAAAAGTGGGTGTGCGACATATGTAAACGGGGGTTTCCAGGGTAAAACAGACAAATTAAAAATAGTTTGGGGGCTTAATACGCCATGAATCTGCTATGGCAGCATATAGACATATTTTTCTATCAAACAGAACAGTTCTTTAGGCTTAAAATACAGCATTTTATTTTAAAGAGGGGTGAAAGAGCAGAAACTGCTTTTTCAGTCTCGTCTGTGTTTTCCGCCATACATAATTATATGGCCTCCTACCGAGTTACTTATAGGTGGTACTAAGCTTTGACTAACATTGATACATCACAACAGTCATGCAGGCCTATTTTTGTAGAATACGGACATCTAAGTAAATTAGCCATGTTTTAACCAGCTTCACCTTTTCTGTTGTAAAGAAACAACCTTAGTAAGGAGGAAGTGTAAATAAATTATTTAGAAATAATGAATACATTAAAAGTGTTCGGTGTCTGTTACTGAGTAGCATTTGTGATCGCTACATAAAAATAGCAGTCAATTACCCCTAAGAACAGTCACAAACATAAGACAACCAGAGGATATAATATATATGTATATATATATATATATATATATAAGAAAGACGGGGAATATGGTGATAAAGGATAGATTGTCGAAACAGGAGAATGTCATTGTCAGTGGCGTAAGGCAACATACACAAGAAAAAGGTGTCGATAAAAAAGTTAAACCTCTGGATAAGCTCGGCTCTTTTTCCCTTCTTTTTTAGCCTTCGACACTCAAGCCATCTCTTTAACTGAACATTTGTATGTTCTTCCACATCTTTACCAGTTAATTTGGCCCCAGGGACATCTTTTTCAGACAGAATTGGTAGGTTTAGCTCTGTAAACATCTCCTTCGTACACTATTTCCATTCATTTACTATTGGGGACAAGCTCCCGTTTGTCCCTTCCTTAGCAACAGTAGCTAACGTCATGAATATTAATGAGCGGAAGTGACGTGTCGCATGCATTACGCCATTGGTTGGTACATACCAGGTCAATCTATCACTTTCATGAATTACTTCTGATTGTGCAATGATTCAAGTTCTGTTTTTTGTTTTGTTTTCTCTCTGTTAGTACGGCGCATCTTTCGCCTCCATGAAATATGCAATACGGACCAAAGGAAGACACTTTTTTATCTTCCCACATCGCACATGCGTGTGATTTCTTGCTTTATGGTAGCAGCCAACAATTAAGCAGAAGACCCGATTGCACACAAGAGGAGCGTCAGTATCAAAGTGCCGCTTATGCCCGAGTCAGACTACAATTTCAGCCTGATTTTAACCCGACAGATACGTCATGAAGAATCATCTCACTTACCAACAACATCAGATGACGGAATCGCGCTCTTCGTGGCAATACACGGTGATCGGGCAGGCTCTGGTCTTGTAGTGTGACAACCCGTCCTTTCCAAGACACACTGTGACATCATGACACAACGTCGTGCAATCGGACACAACGATCGTTGGGAACGACCAAACAAATCATGTAGTCTGGGTCAGGCATTAGTAAAGTATTTTACAAGATTAGTGACTGCAAGACTGAGAATAAAGCCCTGCGCCTACAGCTGCATAAATCTGTAAACAGAAACTAAAAACACAAACATTTGAAGCTGATTGTAAGTGATTGATTGTAAAGAATGAGGAGTAGATGAGAGAAAGGAAATCTAGACGCAAAGTATTCTATAAATTTCCCTTTGTTTATGTGTGTGTTGTTTATTGTGTATTTATTATTTTGAATTTGGGCCTGACAGCACCAATAGAGGGAAATTAGAAGACGGAGAAAAATATTTTGTTCAAGACATGTTTTTAACTTTATTTTCAGATTGGAAATGGTGGTTTCTTTTCTTCAGCATTTAACAAAATACAGTTTAAAAATATAATAGTATTTCTAGTTCTCTGTCATTTGCGCCTATTTCCCTTTTAAAAAGTAGGGGGCAGGGGGGGTCGGTGGCGGAATACAATTTATTCACAAAAAAAAAATATCGTTGATTTATTTGCAGCCCATATTGCCCACTCCTAGAACAAACACTACCTTAGAGTCCAATAAAGTCTCCCGCTATAAATTAGTGGAGAGTGTAGATTGCAGGATATAAAGTGTTGCGTTATTGCACGGCAAGTTGCGACCATGTGGTTGGTAAGGTCCGAGGCGGTGTTGACGTGTCTGATTGAACCAGACTGACGATTATATTTTTATCGTTGCATCCTGATGTTATGAAGGGCAAAGCCATAAACGTTATTACCTTCATAAGCCTTTATTAAATAAAAGCTTTATGAAGGCTATGCACGCAGGCTCGAGGTCAAAACCTGGTGAGGTGGTGGAATATGTGCCACGTCATTAAGCCCCCCCGCCCCCAACAAATAAATAAATAAGTCTCCAATTCCTCTAAGACGGCGCCTCAATATCCCCTGCTCAGTTACCGTGCCGACAGCTAAAATTCAATTATGGCCGACTGTGCGATAATCCCGGCCTGCTGATTGGTCACTGCTGCCCTCCATTAAGCCAACATAGCGGGGAGGAGAACCAGGAGTCACACAGACGTAAGACCGGGAGAAGGCAGACAAAGGGAGAAGTAAATTAAAACATATAGCCCGCTTGTGTGATCCCCTCAAAGCCCCAGCTATCCTTCAGGCTCAAGTGAAAACAAACAAGCTGGCCCTTAAAAGGCCGCTCCGTAATCCCCCATGTAATCACCGGGGCGGCCTCCAGCAACACACACACACAAGCCAAAAGACACATACGTGCACACGTGTGTTTTTCATTCAACAACAGGAGCCAAATTACAACTTCAAAAAGCCAAAGAGGACGTTGGAGCGGAAAATTGTGTGAAGATTGTCTCCATCTGAACTGTGTACAAAAAAGCAAGATGACAAATTCTTCAAACAGGAACAAATGTAGAGGATTTACGACAAGCAGAGATTTGAAACTGGAAAGATATTAGGACACATGCAATAAAACAATGGACTACTGCTACTACTTGTTGGAAATGGACAGTTTATCGTTTCCACATAAAATGCAGAAAACCAATTGCTATCTGATCGTCAGGCACCAGCATGTGCTCTTTAACTCAATATTTGCCATGGACAAGGATAGATGCCCATTAGAATTTTATTGGGAGGACTAGCACTAATCATTCACTGCCAGCCAGTCTCACTCAAAATGAATTGGACGTCTGTCGCCGTCAATGGCAGCAAATGGCTTAAGTAAAGCACTGTAGTAGATGACAATGGTGTTGTTGGAACACATTGGGATTCTTATTAACAAGTTTTCTTATCGTTGGCAGTGAAAGAGTTTGAGGCAGGGGTGCTCATTGTTTTTTGCTCCAAGATCTACTTTGCTAGAAGACAACCTCCCGCGATCTAACTTAACAGCTGCAGGGTTGCATAACCACATATGTTGCTCACCCAAAATAATTAACCATGTACATGTAAAAAAAAAAAAAAAAACGCCACGATCTACCCACACTAGCCTTGCGATCGACTGGTGGATCGCGATCGACGTGATGTGCACCCCTGGTTTAAAGGGATCCACGGATAGAAAGACTTGTAGTTCTTAAAAATCAAACGTTAGTGTGAATTAAAATAATTTGATATTAAAACTCCTCTTGATGTTTTCGTTTTTCCACAATTTATAAAATTAGTTTAACTTGTAGGTCAACGTTGTTGTTGACGTTGCAGGGCGGTGACGTCACTTGGTTACGCTGCCGAGCTTCCAGAGTATGTTTCTAGTAACATAAACATGTCATCTGTTCAACCATTTCAATTTGAACCTGAGAGGAACATTAATGAGCATGACAGCACTGTCAATGTTTCAAAAAACGAGCAGAGAAAGCAAAATGAACGGGAAAGACGAGATGAGACTAGACAAGAGTATGAAGAGACCGTTGTTCTGCTAAAATGTGCTACACCCGCAAAACGTCCTACAAGAAGCGAATTTGACACCCAAAGCGCTACCATGCGCTTTCTGCTTGTTTTGTTTAGATGCATACAGGCAGAACATACTAAAAATGCCTTAAAAAATACTTAAACATAGTAATATCAAATAGGGGTGGTTTAAATACGCTACATGACTAATGTGGTCAACAGATCAACAATCTGCTTTAAAGCTACCACAAGAAAACACAATGCTTAAAAGTATGAGAGGGAAACACATGCAAAAAGTATTTTAAGGCAATGAAAAGGTAATAAAAGACTCAATAAAAACACAAATAGCAAATACTCGCTGGTTTTAACTGATGTTAGCATGTGTTGGATGTCTCGCCGCGTAAAAGGAATTGCAGAAGACCGGTAGTGTTTGTCTGGTGAGTGAAAAATTACATTATCACCCTGAGCGTCCATTGCGCGCATAAATATGGTGCCCTCCATTGGTCAAATCATATACTAAATACTGTATTATCGATTTTTAAATCAATTACAATATTTTGTGTGTTTCTAATAACATATTTTAGTAAAACAGAACAATTGTAGCTTATTAGAGCCTCAAAGTCTTCATGTCCGAGGTCCCCATTAAGGTTTACTTAACAATGAACCAATATTGCCAATTTCTCTAATGTACAGTGGGGCAAATAAGTATTTAGTCAACCACTAATTGTGCAAGTTCTCCCACTTGAAAATATTAGAGAGGCCTGTAATTGTCAACATGGGTAAACCTCAACCATGAGAGACAGAATGTGGGGGGAAAAAAACCCAGAAAATCACATTGTTTGATTTTTAAAGAATTTATTTGCAAATCATGGTGGAAAATTAGTATTTGGTCAATACCAAAAGTTCATCTCAATAGTTTGTTATGTACCCTTTGTTGGCAATAACGGAGGCCAAACATTTTCTGTAACTCTTCTTTCTGGAACGTTTCACACACTGTTGCTGGTAGTTTGGCCCATTCCTCCATGCAGATCTCCTCTAGAGCAGTGATGTTTTGGTGCTGTCACTAGGCAACTTTCAACTCCCTCCACAGATTTTCTATGGGGTTGAGATCTGGAGACTGGCTAGGCCGCTACAGGACCTTGAAATGCTTCTTTCAAAGACACTCTTTTGTTGCCCTGGCTGTGTGTTTGGGATCATTGTCATGCTGAAAGACCCAGCCACGTCTCATCTTCAATGCCTTGCTGATGGAAGCAGATTTTCACTCAAAATCTCTCAATACATGGTCCCATTCATTCTTTCCTTTACACAGATCAGTCATCCTGGTCCCTTTGCATAAAAACATCCCCAAAGCATGATGTTTCCACCCCCATGCTTCACAGTGGGTATGGTGTTCTTCGTATGCAATTCAGTATTATTTCGCCTCCAAACACGAGAACCTGTGTTTCTACCAAAAAGTTCTATTTTGGTTTCATCTGACCATAACACATTCTCCCAGTCCTCTTCTGGATCGTCCAAATGCTCTCTAGCGAACCGCAGACGGGCCTGGATGTGTACTGGCTTCAGCAAGGGGACACGTCTGGCAGTACAGGATTTGAGTCCCTGGCGGTGCATTGTGTTACTGATAGTAGCCTTTGTTACTGTGGTCCCAGCTCTCTGTAGGTCATTCACTAGGTCCCCCCTTGTGGTTGTGGGATTTTTGCTCACTGTTCGTGTTATCATTTTGACGCCACGAGGTGAGATCTTGCATGGAGCCCCAGATCGAGGGATATTATCAGTGGTCTTGTATGTCTTCCATTTTCTAATAGTTGCTCCTGCAGTTGATATCTTCACATCAAGCGTTTTACCTATTGCAGATTCAGTCTTTCCAGCCTGGTGCAGGTCTACAGTTTTGTCTCTGGTGTCCTTCGACAGCTCTTTGGTCTTGGCCATAGTGGAGTTTGGCATGTGACTGACTGAGATTGTGGACAGGTGGCTTTTAATACCGATAATGAGTTAAAACAGGTGCCCTTAATACAGGTAACAAGTGGAGCCACGTTAGACCTCATTAGAAGAAGTTAGACCTCTTTGACAGCTAGAAATCTTGCTTGTTTGTAGGTGACAAAATACTTATTTTCCACTTTAATTTGGAAATAAATTCTTTAAAAATCAAACAATGTGATTTTGTTTTGTTTTTTCCACATTCTGTCTCTCATTGTTGAGGTTTACCCATGTTGACAATTACAGGCCTCTCTAATCTTTTCAAGTAGGAGAACTTGCACAATTACCCTTGACTAAATACTTATTTGCCCCACTGTATGATAGCATGAGTACTTATAAATTATTAGCATCCTGCAAATCAATATTTCCCCAAAGGGCGTGCATTGACAAAAACATACATGGACTTTTGTGTGTTAATTACATAACAAATAGTTTTCTTGGTGACTCAGCAGCATGTTTGTGATGAACTTACTGCCGGAATGTAAAATATGTGCAAGACGTTAGAAATTTTTGGTGACAAGTCACTTTGTCAGTGCTGACAAACAATTGTGTTGTTGTCATCTCCAAAACTGATTGACTGCACATTTAAATGTTGAATTTCAGGGATTAAAGGGGAAAAAAACTAATAACATTTCAATCTGTATTATTATAATTTTTAAAATGATCAGTCTGACAAAAGACAACAGAAGCAATAACTGAAAAGACGTGGAAAGTCTACCATTTCTGTTTGAAGTAACCATTTGTGAGGATGTAAAGATCATCCAGTGAAAATGACTATATATGGAAAGAATAAGTCTACTTTGGCTGTAGCAAATAAAAAAAACTATGGAAGGGTTAAAAGACTTTTGAAAAAAAATCTAGTGTGCAATGAGACTAAACTGAAGCAGATTTGAATCCGCCTGCATCATACACGCTTAAAAAATGGCTGCCATTGTTCAAGAGAGACCCGTAATCACATTTGACAACATGCCCTTTATTCTAATCTAATTATATCATTTGGCCTCCAAACTAATAAAGTTCCACTGAATGTCGTAATGGCAATGTATCTTCCCTCATTTATTACTGTATTACTGCTCATACTGCAGCTCGAAATATACAGTAAAAAGAAGTCAGATATTACATTCCTAAATTTTGGCACACAAGTGGAACATAGACTTCATCACTTCATAGGTTATGAAGTCTCTGAGTGGACTGTGGAAAAAGTGGAGCAAAACTTGTTGTTTTTTTGTCCCTGTAGATTACAGTCAAGAGAGTTGGTAGGTAGGTAATTTAGCTAGAGTGTTACTGTTTTGAAGAGCAAAAATAATGAAAATAAGCACATTTGGTGTCTAAATCAGTAATTCTTTAATATTGGTATGTTTTTACACAGCTGCTGGACCATATAATACAGGTCAACCCCAGGTTACGACGTACCCGATTTACGTGATTTTTTTTTTTTTTTTTTTTTAAAGTCGCGTAACAGTGTCTTGTCCGCTACCTCCCAGCATTGATGGTAAGTAAAATATATTGTTTGTCATTTAATATAGTTATTTATTAAATCTAAATGGTTGATCCCTAATTGCTATGCATAGCTGGTATTTCACTGTATTTCACTCGGACTTGTTTGACAGCACTACTTTCTGTTAGTTTCGAGCGTTGCAATAACATTGGGAAGCGGAGGTGAACGCCAGTTAACATTACAAGAAGGCAGAGAAAAGCTAAATGGCACAGGCTCGGCAATGCCCCCCGTTAGCTCGCTATTAGCCCGCTAGCTTCTTGAGCAGCGTTCGATTTCACTGCTGAATGGTGCCGCTAATAGCTGCCATTTCTTTGTTGAATTGCCAAAGATTTGGACCACAATACCCTTGGTATAATTGTGCAGCCATTGAGGTATGTTTTTGTAAGCAACTATATCTCTATTGATTTACTTTATAGCATTATTGTATACTCTGTCATGATTGTATTTTCTAAATGTTTGTTCATAGTTTAACGGTGACAAATAAATGGCAGCTGTAAGAAGAAATATGGTGTGATCGATGTTAAGAGAGGGAAGAAATATCTCATTTTTTTACTTTATTTTATTAATATGACATATAATACATGTATTTTAGATAGTTCTTTTGAGAATAAGGGTACTACAGGTAGGGTAGGGCAGGGCCGCGCAGGGCAGGGCAGGGCAGGGCAGGGTAGGGTATTAAGGGTTGATTCCGAATTGCGCGCAAATTCGGGTTACGTCACCAACGTAGGAATGGAACTCGTTTGTAAATGCTAACAGCACTCCTCTAATGAGTCACATGACATTTTGGAGGAAAAATGACAAGCAGTACTCAATTTGGACATTTAGGGATGTACATTGTTCCCATGCGGTGTACTTACTTTTGTTGCCAGGGGTTTAGATATTAATGGCTATATTTTGAGTTATTTTGAGGGGAAAATAAATTAGCTCGATAATATAAGCTGCACACAGACTACTTTTCATTGTGTCAAAGTGTCATTTTGTCAGTGTTGTCCCATGAAAAGATATACTTAAATATCTGCAGAAATGCGAGGGGCTGTACTCACTTTTATCATACACTGTATACGTGCTCGGTGAAAAAAGCCTTGCAGTGGCACTTCAGGTACGGGTTCTCCAGACTTTGTTGTCAGTCTGCTCAAGTACACCCAATTTTATGTTGACAAAAGAAATTGCCTTAAGGGACTAAATTTTCGAAAGTTTGGTTCAAGCTCTGACTGAGTCAAGGAAGGCTTGAAGCTGTTTTAAATGGAGGTCTTCAAGTGCTATTTAGGGCATGTTTTCTTGAGAGGATTTTAATTGGTCTACTCGTGACAGACATGTCTACCAACTTTTATTTTGCCAAGGGACACTATGTGAGGGGTGCATTTTTTTCAAAATATGTTCCAAGGGCTGCTAATCATAGGGAGTTGGGCATTAAAGTGTGTATGACAGAAGAAAAAAAAGTCTTAAATAGCATTATTATTTGAATTAGAATCATATTTTGAGACGATTCGACTATATACAACAATTTGGAAAAGTGCAGATGACGAGAAAATGGTATTTTAATCTGGCGTTTAGCCACGCCTACCATTATAAGTCTCTAGTGTCCCAAACAGGAGGATGACGTCGGCAGGAGAATGGTTTCATCTGTTTTACTATTCAGCCCATTGAGGGGGAATTATTCAGAACGAGGAAAATGCGACGAAGAGAACCGCAAAATGTAATTGTTTCAGTCTCTCTACTCGAATATTTTTACAGGATATTCTTTTTATCCAAGTATTTTTCCCCAATAGCTAAATAAATAGCATGGTCATGACAATAACATTCTTGTTATAAATGGAATATGAAATAATGAAATGCATTTATTCAGTAAGACAAGGCAAAATTACTCTATAATGGTCAAAACTCTCAATTTCCCCTTTACTGTCGCACCACTCGAACGATATTTTATGCCACCGTAGTTAGTCGGGCTTTTGTCGTTTCCCTGCCCCGGCTTCATACAATGTAAACAAACCAAGAGGCGTGACAGCCACGCTATCCCGAACCGATTGATTTTTCAAAGTCTTCGAAGCGAAAAATCACACATAACTAGCCCGGATCATTTGACATGGCGGGGGTGTTGTCGATTGTCTTCGCCGATCGGCAACCCGCCCGGCGGCGAGCAAGTTAGAGCTCGTCGTTCCCCTGCTGAGGGCAGAGGGCTCGTTTGCGAGGAAGCAGATGGACAATGACCGCCGGACATACAGCCCGACGCCGGAGGAGCGCGTAGCTGCCACATGGTCAACACGAATATGGAAAATGAATGCTTTACTACATCGGGAAGACGTAAACAGCGAGAGAGTCGTAGGAGAGTCGCGGGGTTCAAACCACCAGGCACACGAAGAGGGCAATAAGCCGAGTATAGCGCTATCCCGGCGGGCGATGTGCGACAAGCCGCTGCTCATCGGCCGAGTGGACAAGGAGCATGTCAACCACAAAATGCAAGCCACCTCGGTATTCAAACGTGTGTCATGATCCCAGTATTTAACATAATACAAAACACAATGTTTACTCACTTCCTCGTAAGTCCAATGGTCCCACAGTTATCGCACACTTGTTTTGGCCGATCTCGGGAATGAACAGGACCTTTCTGAAACCCAAAAAGGCTCACACACCTCTCCCTGGTGCAGCAACAAAATCCCCCAGCCGTTTGGCTGGCATGATGCGAAAAATAAACGAATTAATCCGCAAAATCAGCTGAATCCGCAGTCCATCTGCATGCTATAAAGCAATGTTGTTTTGTGAGATGCATGCTGACCCGGGTGATGTCACATTCCTATTCGTTCTAAACTCAGACTGGAGCCGGAAGTAACACATTTTCATGGCGCGGGATTCAAAAATTGAATATATAAAATGATCGCTTTCACACACATCTAAGCGGTCCATTTCATTCAGGAGCATAAAACACCGCGTGAAATATGAAATAAACATGCTTTGGTGTCATACGCACTTTAAGCTCTAACAAATGTCAATTTTCTCTTTTTTTTTTTTTTTTTAAATCACGATTTTGCTTAAATGTGGTACTTCTGAGAAACTAATTAAATGAAGTAAATGTGTCCCTCTTTCTAACTCTTTTCATTGCCTGGAGACATTTGAAATCTTTAGCCTATCACCTCCCCCGGACAGCAAGGTCCCCCGCTGTGGCCCCGCCCACTGTGCTGTGATTGGCTCAGTGCTAGCGACCAATCGAAGGACAGCAACAACTGTTGCATCCTCACACCTCTTCTTCCACTTCATCCATGGAACGACACAAAGTTGAAAAATACATTTGAAACTATTTGTTTTTTTAATTAATTTTGTAGATTTTATATTGGGGGATCCTTGTAGAAAATTAAGATACCATTAGCCTGCATGTGCAGAGAGAGAGAGAGAGAAAGCTACTGTGATTACTGCGCACCCTCTTCTCTCTGAACCACCCTCCCTCCCTCTTACTCCCTTCTCTCTCTTTCCTTCTCACATCTCGTCCGAGGCTTGCGGGAGGAAGACGGACGCACTCAGAGTGGCTCCGCACATCGCAAGAGGAGGAGAGCGAGAAGGATGCTCCAGTAGCAGTGATATCTACTCTTACTTTCTCGTTGAGACCCCTAGAAAGAGCCCCTTCTTATCGTCAATCTAACTGTGGATGAAAATTAAACAAAAAGGGGGGATTGCCACAAACTGGACTGGACCACCAGGCTGCGGATGTTTTATTTCTTGACTGTAGAAGGATTTTTTAAATCTCGCTTGGGACACGCGCGGACTCACTGAGGTAAGAGAAGCGCTTTATGTCCCTTATCATCCCCGCCGACGACACCCACTTCACTGGGATGAAATGAAATGCTCCCCGGTGTCTTCTTGGAAGCACGGCGCTAAACGGGCGAAATTGCGCACGCACGTTCGGTTTGACGCTTGCGTTTACGCATTTGGGAGACGCAGAGGGGAATTGTGCGTGAGTGGAGTTAATTATTTGTATTATTAAAAAAAACAAAAAATGTTTTAACATTCGAGGTGCAGCGTGGTACGCAACATGAATTTGCGCGTGACTGCGAGGCGCAACTTTTCTTTTTGCTGGTGGTCCCTCAAGCCTTTATAGACAGACAGACATTCACTGCTTTCGCTCAGTTGGGTTTTCACCTGGTCTGAGAATTGTTGGAATGAAGAAAAATGAAGCAAGAGAAAGACATCCAAACAAAAGCTGCTCTCATTTTAGACTTCTGCTTTTGCGGCTTCCAACTAAATTTAGGCTGTATATAATTACTGTACTTGTCATACAATGTGGTTGCAATTTTTTCCCTCACTGTTGTGGCTTTGCCGCTCCTTCTCTGTGATGTGGGAAACGCTTGATTGTTTATTCCTGCTCATCAGCAGCTCTTTTCTAGTGGTTATTTAAGTTCCAAAGCAGGCTTGGATTTCATCACTCCATTGTGACGACTTTCAAGATTTCTCTTTTTAAATGGGGGTTTAGTGTGATCAATCAATATTAATGTTAAGAATGAATTCCTCTGCATCCAAAGACAGATAGCATCTAAGTTGGTGACTTCTCTCGACCTGCTTATTCTTTCTCTCTGCAACAATGCAGAATAGTTTCATTGTGCTAAAGTCAATACAATTTGGCATGACGATGAGGTTTCAGGGAAAAAAATGTTCCTTAGTTTTTCAAGGGCCTAGAGGAACACCAGTCTGGTTCCTTCCGAGTTTGGACCACGACTAGTTGAGAGTCACTATAAACAGCACACTATCGATTTTAAGTGTAATTATTCAGTATTCAAGTAATTAAACCCCCACCCCACACTTTTGGAAGGCTTTGGCAAGGGACTCTTTGGAATCATTCAAAGATCCTCCGACACGTTTGGAGCAACTTGAAAGAACGTTAGTGAAGCTCTTGAGGTTCTTGCTTGGTATCCATTTACGACAGTGTAATCGTGGTATTTATATTTCATCAAGCGCCAGCTGCTGAGGAGTAGATCAAAATGATGAATGAAAAAGAGGCGTCATTCCATGAGTAGCAATAGAGGGAGCTGTCGGGCTTCGCAGCGGCGGTGGCGCTGAATGCCCTTCGCTCTTTTTTTTGTCTTTCCTGACCCCCCACAACACACCTCCCCTCATCTTTCCCCTTGGGCCACTCTCGGTAGATGGAGAGCTAGTTGCTCTGTCCCCTGGGACAGTCGATTCAATCTCACACAAGTCTAGTCTGTCTGGCTAAGTATGTCGGCCTGTGAGTGGCTTCTGTTACCTCCTTGACTGACTGGGGAGGGGGGTGAAGGTGAGGGGGTGTTACACTGCTACCATTTTGTCCCGTGATGTTTTGTTTTGCTGTACACACAGCTTTTCTCTAATGGGAGTTAACTCGTTGCTTGTTTCGCCGGCGAATTGCTTTGACACACTTCCCAAATTGGACGGAGGGGGTGGGGGGCAGTGACTTTCTTTCCCGAAAGAAAAACAACAACAACAAACAGAGCTGCAGTGTTGTTGGATGCAATCGTAACATTGTCTTGTTGTACAGAACAGAAATCCTTTTTCTCTTTGTTGCGAAAAGGGGCAGCTGTGTCTCAGTTGTTAGAGTGGGACGTAGCTTCCACATTTCGATGAAAAAAAGGGGATTTGTTTCACTTCACACTGTTTCATCTCTCCAACTTGACTTTAATCTTTCATCAGACATCCCATGTAGATGTGTAATATTGTCCCTTGTTGAAGCCAGTGACAGGATTAACACCATAATCTCCCATCCTGGGGCGATTGAATGTCGAGAGTGTGTAATTAGTGTGTCTTCGGAACTGAAATCCTTTTAGTTGCCCCCGAACCAACCCTCATCACCTCCCTCGGAGGTGCACAACAATGACTACATTGTCTATATTCGGACTGAAATGTCCATAGGTGCTAACAGAAGCTTATGTCCAGGCTGGACTACCAAAATTTGAGATTCCCCTGTATTACATATTACCTTAGATCACCTAAAATAGGTGACAAGTTGTCACCATAGCAACATCAGAAGCTCATTCCACAAGCCCGTGTGGCATCATGACTTTAAACTTGGGGGAAGATGAGTTAATTGCTTCAAAATGTTTAATGAGCAACACCCTCATTTCAAAGGTAACCATCTTGCAAAGGGCAAAAAGCTCAGGGAAGTGCGCCCCCTGTCAATGCAGCCCCTTCATCTGACAATAATTTGCGGCGATGAAGTAGAACTTCCCGCATCAAAGGCGGCGACCAGTCCCTTCAAGTCGTTCGGCTGCTGCCGCTTCGGCACATGGATGCAATGACAAGTTTGTTAGACAACTTGCGGCCCAACAGAAGTCAAACATCTGCCACGCATCACAAGGCCCGGAGGCGGTGGCGGGGCAGCGGTCGGGGGTTTGTCAGCATCTCTGAACTCCTCGTCTCTGATGGGTGACCCGCTTCCGGTCTTCTGTTTGATGTGTGTGCAGCTCCGATCCAAACTCTGTGATGTTGTTGAAACAAAGTGCAAAAAATGAAAGTGTGCGGCTGTTTTGAGTATAGTGCTTCTTTTACTTATGACTTTAATTTGTTCTGTACAAAGACATCTGACTCCATGATGGAGAGAAATTGTACTAGCCACGGAATGCAGTCAACAAGGTCATCTGACAAACCAACAATTGTTGACAGTAATTTGGGTTTAATTCGGATTGTCGATGACCTACATGATTTGACTTTAATCCCAAAACAGACATTAAAATCTGATGTAGAAGTGAATCTGTACCAACACGCACAATACAGTATAAAAGGTCCGTCAGTCACCTCTACATTACAAATGTCCAATTGCTGACACCAACCAGGACAGATATTACCATTTCATGTAAGGGAGAAACCAAAAAATACAGAATGTCATTCAGCTGCTGTAACCCATTCCTTTAGTAAATACAAGCCATCTCTTCATTTAAAACATACAATTGCTGACAAGGGCAGAGTACAAAAACAAACTAAGGAACTATACATGTGCTTTAGCATATTACTTATTCGCATATTACTTACGCTGCAGCTGACTGAGACACATGTCTAATCCATTTAAACCGGGAGAGTTGGCAGCGAATGATTGTTGGATTTAAATCCAGTTTAAATGGATTGGATGTCTATTGAAGTCAATGGCAGCCATTTAGTTATATGTTAGCATTTAACACTTGACATCTGTGATCCATGGCAATATTTCCATATTGTCATTAAACTAAAAAACAATGTTGGGAAAAACTAATAACCAATTGCACTAGTAGGTTTCTGCTAATATCAACTTTGTATTCGGCATGAGACACTTTATGAAGTCAATCATACAATAAGTGACAATTACCTGTAATGGGGTGTCGAAGAATAACCCAAGGTAATGGGTCACACCTGTACCACCTTCCTGTGTGGTAGGAAAAGGCAAAACTGTAAAGACCAAATGCTCTATACTATACAATATTTGTGACCGCCTCTAAACATGAACCTTGCATTTTTTGTTTGAGACTCATCGGCTGGTTCCGACTGGATCAATGCTAATTCGGGATTAACGAGCGATCCCGTCCATCCGTTCGTCGACGATTGGCGTGGAGCGTTGACGGCCTCATCGAGCGGATTAGAATGAGAATTGATTACCCCTGGATAGCGAGGCCTATTGATTCTAGTGCACATTCGCATGGGTTTAATGCAAAACCGATTGTTTGCATGTTTGTGTGCGTTTATAATCTGGAGTAATTTGTTTTCTGTGACAGGTAGGTAGGTAGGTGTTTGGCAAAGTCTTGTGATGGTGTACACTCAATGTGCAGAACATGCAATAGGATTCATAAATGTGCATTTTGACTGCAGGGCAAACCAGCCAACCACAAGTTACTTGCAAATTTGTGAAATTCAGAAATAGTTTCATAACAAAAGTTGTTTCCTTTCCACACTTTATTGGTGGGCAGCCACTCCAGACACCCAATGATAAAAATCACTTTTCCATGATATCGCCTGCTTTTCTACCTGAATTAAGCTTCTCATTTGCATTTTACACAGGGAAAAAAAGTCTCTCCTCCTCTCCTTCTCTTCTCTTCCCGATGTGGGTCAGAGAGAATTCGGAGGCTGGCTTGAATGCTAATTAATAATTCACATCTGAAAGGATCCTCTCTCCTTTGCGTTGGAGTTAAGTGAGACGACGGCGGGAAAGACGCAAAAGAAAGACTGTGGTTCGGCGGGTCAAGGATAGAATTAATGAGTCGTTTGCGTCTCATTATTCCAGATAATAATTAACAGCATGTGTGTGTGAGGGTGTGTCAGTTACAGCTGTCATCAACTCGGATACTTCATCTCGGATACTTCCTCTCATTCGTTGCTGTTGATGAAGACAGATGCCATCCATTTTAAATGTTCAAATGGATTGGACGTCTATTGTTGTCAATGGTACGGAAACAGGTTCACTCACTTATGCTTCTCAAGTTTGTGTGAGTGTGACCTTTCCGTAGGCGCATTGTGTAGTTTGTATTGCACATTCACACAGTCACGCTCTGACACCGTGAACCTGCCCAAGATGTTTTCCGATAACCTTCAGCGAATGCACATTGAT
Organism: Corythoichthys intestinalis; assembly: GCF_030265065.1. Taxonomy (NCBI): domain Eukaryota; kingdom Metazoa; phylum Chordata; class Actinopteri; order Syngnathiformes; family Syngnathidae; genus Corythoichthys; species Corythoichthys intestinalis. The sequence goes on from NC_080404.1 coordinate 35,587,984, forward strand.
ACGCATTGCTTGTAGTCCCCCTACGTGATTTCAAGGCAGTACTGGACCATTTTTGTTGTTTGGAGCAATTTTGCCACTATTGAGCTCAACAGAAAGGAACAAAACAACTGATTTTGTTGTGACGACAATGGACTAGAAGCGTTCGAAGTCTCAGCATTTACACAATAAAAGATTTTTGTCGGCGTCCAGTAATGTTTGGCTGATAAAACGGAATACACTGGACACACACTCACACTTGCCCATTTCACACACAAAAGCCTGTTTTCTTTTCGAGACAAGACAGACATTACGGCATGCTTGACCTCTCCACCATAATAAGCTCCCTCCATCTCACCTCCTTTAGTCGCCTCCTTCCTGTGTTATCAATAACTCCCACAATGCATCTTCGCTCATCACTTTTTTCCAGTCCACTTCCTTCTCTGACACTTAGAATGGTCTCCTCATATGATTGCACAGGACTGCTGCTACTTTGCCACACAGTCTTAATTTCACTTTTTTTCAGTGGCTTTTTTTATTCTGCAGTTTTATAGGGTGGCATTTACTAATCTACCAAGTATATGCATATTTGGGCTGGGCAATATGACCTAATGTACATAAATTGAGCAGATTTACCTTGATAACAATAAATGATGATAAATTCGCTCAAATCTGAATCAATGCGTGAAATACAAATTAATTGTTTCTCGTTGATTTATTTACCAGATTTCAATGTAACATATTTAAACAATCGTACATGCTGTCTGGACATTAATTATATACAAATTTCTTGCAACCCATAAGAATTCAAGTATGAACATTTATAACAGCTTGTATGACTTGAACAATGTAGAAAATCATAAAAATCAATATGACGACTGTGCAAACATGTAATTGTTACACAAATGACTTACAGTTTGAACAAAACACTTCAAACAGACAACTTATTGTTAATGGCTGCTGTGACATAATTACTCAACACAAGTGTTTACTTCAAGGTTTCAGTTTTTTTTTTTTTTTTTCCCCAGAGCATTTTTGTAATACATTCACACACACATGCACCCCCCATACAGACACACAGACACATTAAAGCTATATTGCTGTTTTGCCAATGAAACATTCAAGATTTTATCATGGCAGTAATGACAAAGAATGAAGCAAGCACTTGTAGAAAAATAGGTGTGGCCATTAAACGGTCATATTAGAGGCTTCACTGTTGCATTATAATTTATGCTGAATGCTTTACCCTCATAAAAGATATCAGAGAAATCACACAGATACAAAATAACGCGACATACTAATTGCTAGATGCAGTCCGTGCGCAATCCACTCATTAAGTTCAGCCATTTTGACAAGGTTAGAGCTGCTATCCGACTCCATCACGTTCATTTTATAGTGTTAGCCGCTAGCGTTAGCCTGTGACCTGGCTACCAGTAGAAAGCCCCATCTCCTGAAATAATGAGAACCGGGAAGGAAAGCGGGTCAAAGCCCATTTGGAGGCCGCCAAGAGTCTACTTAATGTCGGGTTAAAGTTTGGCGAAGCTCCCTTAATCCCAACTCCATCACGTTTGCTTGTGGCGTTAGCCGCTAGCGTTAGCCTACTGGGCTTCTGTTTGTTTGATTTCCTGATAACCTTGTGACTTCATACGTAAGCACACTGACTGCTTTCTTAAAGAAGAATGAACATAGCCAAACAACAGAGAGTCAATGCGGGATGAAAAGACTATATTTTCTTGTTTTATTAAATTACCGAATTTACCAACATGGTCAAAATTACGTCGGTCACCGAGAAGAATTTGGTAACTATAAATTTTCGGTATACGGCCCGGCTCTAATACATATTCCCATACAGTACATCTTTTTGAGTTTTTGAGACTGTTTTTGCCTTTGTAGTGCATTGCCTCATCCACATCTAAACGGACATTCACCAGACACTTTATTAGGTACACTTACAAAAAAATGGGGCTTTAAAAAGATAATATGCTAGGTTTCATTAAACAAAAAATATAGTGAAGCCCTGTCTTTTTGTCGTTCACGATTCACAAATGTGTGAGGGAGATAAGTGTTAAATGACAATTAGTTCTTATTATTACATGACATATTCTTTAGACTAATAACATACCAACTCATTGACTGCCATTGACAGCAATACACATCCAATCCATTTTGACCCGCAGTTAAAATGGATTGGACATCTGTCGCTGTCTCTGGGAGCCAATGAGTTAAGTGTCCAAAAAATGATTAGGTGGATTAAATGGTGTTATACTTGATTAGCGCTTTTCCACCTTTCAAGGTGCTCAAAGCGCTTTACACTACATTGCCATCTACCTGCTGGTGACGCAGCACAAGTATTTTTCAAAAATATTTTTAGGAGGTTACAAAGGATTACAACACATTTCCGACACACATCTACATGATCTTTCACTGTACATGAGCTTTAAATAATTTTAAAGTTGTTTGGCTCCAAAGTTTAGGGTCCATTTACAATTTTAAGATACTCATAAAAGCAAATATGAACATTTTCTGAGGTGGCTTTCATAGTTGTGGCAAGGTTCAGTCCCTATTACACGCAAAAAGCAATTATTATTGTAGAATTATAGAACTCCCATGGAGTAAAAAGCAGCCATATGGAGTAAAAAGCAGCCATTTGCTGAACCAACACTAAGAACACTTTTTGTAATTGCTTGCTAGTAGGTACTGCCTCTTCGTGTTCAATGTTCAACACATTGGCAATTGTGTTCATATTCATTGTGACATTGAATACTCGAGCGGCTACGAGTGCGAACAAGGTCGCTGAATTTGTAAGCCGTATCTGCAGGGTACTGAGGATAAAAAAGGCAGTATAGAGAATTTTAGCCTCGGGGATTGAAACATAATGGTTGCAGTAGATCATCAAGTATTGGAAGTTAGAATTCTTTGAACGTTTGGCAATCCTGTGGCATCGCTTTTGCTCCTTTCACTTTCCAACTTCAGTCAAACTGTTAGTTGCTTGTTGGACTGGCAATGACATGTGGAAAAGATGCCATCACTCCATCAAAATTGGAGAAAGACATATGATTTTAGGTTCATTTTTTTATATGAGCCAGGAGACAAACGGACCCATGAATGCAGAACTCTGAGACCAAAAACATGGTTCTGAAAGTAGAAACATTGGGATCAAAGCAGCCTGTGGTCAGAAGACACAAGGTGGGTGCCTTTCTAATGGCTCCCTGTGGGTGATTCAAGCTGGGGGTCTTACAAGGCAGAAGCAGGGAAGACACCGGGTCCAGTTCCAAATGCAGGCTGGATGTCCAAAAACATAGACAGAACAAGCAGATGCACAGGCAAGGTACGGGCTCAGGGCATTTTTTTTTAAATAGTCCAAAACACAGCAAGAGTCCAGGAGTGCAAAGTGAAGTGTGATGCTCATATGTTGTTGAAAAGGCTAACAAACTTACACAGACGCAGTGGGCAGACAAGTTATAAATGGAGAGGAGATGATTAGGATGAGATGTTCTGGGAGGGCTGAACAGGTGTTTTGGATAAGAGCAAATGAAAAGAGGAAGAAACATCACAAACCTGATACTGCATTCTAACAATTTTGCCATTTCAAGTGTCTTTACAGACACAGAATTGAAGCGGATCAAATAATTGAACACATTAATGACATGCTAGCTTGTTTAATTTGTCAATTGTCAGAAAATCAAAGAGAAAGAAGTGATTTACAGAGGAATATTTGTAGTTTATGGTTGACTAAAACTGCAAGTTAAAAGCTTTCTGATTTGGTGGAACATTCGGTATTTAGAGCATAAGCATCAGAGCCAAGAGTTGCGACACTCCCATAGAGATCCACTATACGATTTTCTTCCGGGTAATGGAGCCTCGAATAGTTCCAAACATCGCTACGACGAGGGAGTACTGCACTTAGATACGTGATTTTATCCATTTTTACCATAAATGCTGCAATTACTGCTGTCAGTTCTAAGGAAAACCATTACAGTTCAGGCCTATGTGAACCACCCGTGGCGAGATCATCTGTCGCAATTTTCTTTATACACGGCTCTGGTAAACATGAACTAAAACAGATGAGCTACATGTACAGTGGTTCGTGTATGTTCTGGTTCTATTTCAAAATAGACTTTGGAAAAATTGTGAACTAACAAAAATTTATAAATTGTATGAAGTGTAGCTCACGGCTTGTTAGGTTCTCCTCATGGGGGGAAAAAAAAAAAAATCATTCAGACAGCTTATTCAGCACGCCACCGATAAGCTTCCTTGAGAGCCACGCAAGTGCCACATCAACAGGTTTTTGATGAATAGGCCGCCATGAAAGAGATGTGTCTTGCTTTGACACCAAGCAGCGAGGAAATCTCATTTACGCCGATTGCAATATCATGTTTATCCTTCAGACATGCGGGAAGGGACGACGGCTTCAAAGCGACCGGTTTGTTGAATGAGTGTCGATGAGGAGGAGGTCGAGGCGGAGCGGTTGACAGAGTTTAAACGTAAGGGCGGTTTTGATGAAGAGGAGTCCACTCAACGCTTAAACGATCGAGGAATGTGTTTCATACGAGTTCAAGCCACTTGATGATGATGCTACAGTTTGGTTGAGAAAATTTCTGATAGATAGTCAGCTCCAGTACGTGAGATACTGCTATTCAAAAAAAGTTTCAAATTTTGAATTCCTTTGGAAAGTTCCTGAACATTTTCCATCCCTTCACAATCCAAAACACCTGGGATGTTGCCATTTTTAATATTAGAATAACATAAAGTATTGTCTTTACCTGGCAGATTTGAAGGAACTGTTTATCCACATTTGTATCTAGATTCAAAAAAACAATTCAACAGTTTCCACCACCTCCTCACAAAGTTTTTCTTGTGTACTGATGCGTAACCCTGCTGAAAATCAATCAAAACAACACCTCTCGCCCTTGCTGGGGGTTGTGAAAAACATTCATGGTCCGCATCCGATCCTCCTAAGCAAAGCTGAGCCAAGATCCCTTTCCCTTTGGGTCTCCCCAGCCTTTTTTACTACCCCAAGATTCAAATGAATATTGTTTGGGCTCTGATTCAAACATTTTATTATTAATCATAGACCCCTGCCTCTCCACATTAAAGCAGAAGGCGCACAAGGAAGCTCCAGGAGGTGGCGGCGGGACAAGCCTTAATTGGTTTTGAGGGCTTTTGGCAGAAAAGAAGAGCTACATTGAGACTCAAAAAGGGATACGAGATGGCAACTCAGAGTTCCTCTGTCAACCTGGGCTTGGATTGGGAAGGGTGGCAGGGGATGAGTGTCCTCAAGTTTTATACCACACGCAAGTTAAATTTTTAATTCAGACCAACCAACCGGTGATGTAATTTTTTGTACCATTTTTAATATATTTTCCCGAAAAATTAGTTTATTTATTTAGTATACTTTATATATATTTCAGTACATTCATTCAAATTTAGAAGATGGATTTTTTTTCAAGTTACAAAATAAAAACAGTGGTACCTCTACATATGAAGTTAATTCATTCCAGGAGCGTGTTTGTAAGTCGAAATGGTCGTATGTCGAGCAGGATTTTCCCATAAGAATTCATTATAATTCCATTAATTTGTTCCACAGCCCAAAAACCTACACTAAATTCTTAATAAATACTGCGGTTTCTATTGCTAATAGCAATTACAAAGAGCAACACAAATAAATTATGAATACAAATCAGAATAACAAATAATTACTGTAGCGCTGTCAAATTTATCGCGTTAACGGGCGGTAATTAATTTTTAAATTAATCACGTTAAAATATTTGACGCAACTAACGCATGCACGGAATGTCTCGCTCATGCATTACAGATAGCAATGACGCACTTGAGAGCTAATAGGCAGAGAAAGGTGTCTTGTTTTGTGCTTTTTCTTAACAAAGGGATAGGACACGCGACGTGCTGGCACTTTGTTTCTTTATTATCACATTCAGCTTCACCATTAACACAGTTTACGGTTCTCGAAAGGGCGTAATTCTAACCCACTCCTGCATCTTGTGACGAGTAAACAGCATTGGCGCCGCGTGTACTTCAGGGTGCCTCGGATAATTCTATATCAGAATATTACAAAAGGCAAGTGGACACAGGCGTTCATTGGACCGCGCCGTTTATTGGCATAAGCTTCGGCAACTCCTTCACAACAAACATATAAGTATCATTCATTGAAAGCACAACAAAAATAATCTCTCTCTCAAAAAAAAAAAAATGTTCACAAAAAGAAAGCGCTTCAATCTGTATCAATGAGGCCCTATTCTCCCACAGTTAAACAACAGCGCAAAGAGAACTGGCATTCCCAATCAAAATAGCTATGCAAAATACACATAAAACTTACTCAGACTTTGGTCAAACTCTATTCAAACATTTCGTTTGTTCAACAAGTACACTGGATGGCAATATTTAGTCACAATGTGCAAACTATCAGAGGTCTCGTATGTTGTGAAGCCAGCACTCAAATGACCGTGAGGTACAATGCATGGACCAGTAAACAGGGAACTACGGTGTCAGTTGAGGGACAAAACACACTATTTGGCTTGATTTCTAAGTCAATTCAAAACTCGCTATTGACACATTGTGGTGTATTTCAATCACTAACAGAAAGAATGTTAATGCCATCTTGTGGATTTATTGTTATAATAAACGAATACAGTACTTTTGTACAGTATGTTGAATATATATATCCGTCTTGTGTCTTATCTTTCTATTCCAACAATAATTTACAGAAAAAGTTGGCATAGAGATGGTTTGAAATGCGATTAATTACGATTAATTAATTTTTAAGATGTGATTAACTCGATTAAAAATTTTAATCGTTTGACAGCCCCAATAATAATAATACCTGTAATAATGTAACGATTGAGGTTCTAATGTGGCTGACACCGCGGGTCTGACGTGACAGTGAGCAAGAGAGCGTTATTTTACTTTCTGTTTCGATCCTGGCATCAACAGCAGCAGACACTAGGCGAGTTGATGGAATAAATGATTAGAAACCTGACGAAGGTGGCGATTTCTTTGGTGATGTTAGCACAATAAGAATTGTCACTTTAACTTATAAAGACTGGCGAATGGAGGAAGACCGCCGGCCGAGATCGACATTTTATGACCCTATTGTCAACGCAGTTCATGGATGCACACACCATGCTTATATTTTGCTATCATTCACATCTTCATTTCAATGGTAAGCGTCAGCTTTTCTTTTTTCTCCACCTGCACTAACTTTTTTGGATGCAGTGTTGATTTCTCTCACAAGAAAATCAGCCGTGCGTCCGTCTTCCAGCGAAACAAAGAAACTGCGGCGCTGTCAAAAATCGTCGTATTTCGAGAATGTCGTCGGATGTAGAAACAAATGGTGAGTCAAATTTTACGTCGGATGTCGAAAAGCTCGTGTGTCGAAGCGATCGTATGTCAAGGTACCACTGTATATGTAAAACTTTATTTAATAGTTTATATGAATTAATTTATTATTGTTACTTTTGTTCCAACTATTTTTACTTACTATTGTTATTGTATGACACATTATAACTATTTTACATTTAGTAAATCTTCTGTTCTTTTTTTTATTGAAATATTATTTAAAAATCAATTGTAAATACTACAAAGACCATTTTATTTATTATGTTTATGAGTTTAACATTGAACCAAACCATTTTATTTATTACCAGTACATTATTTTTTACTTATTGAACATGTGATTAAGAAAAATCAGATAAACTGTAAACAATTTGAATGAGTAATTATGAATAATAAAATTATGGATTTTTTCCTATAGACATTCAAACATATTTTAGTTGTTGTATCAAATGAAATTCCCAATTTATTAAAACTTTATAAATTTAATCTAATAGAAATAATAGAAAATTATTCTGTTAAATTTGTATGTATTAACATGTGTTCACTTATTGAAATGTTCTCTTTTCACTCACCTAGTCAAGCAATTGGTAATTAAAAAGAAAAAGAATAAACAACATTGTAACAAGCATTGTTGTTGAAAAACTCACAATAAATTTAATCAAAATTATGATCTTTAATACACATTTTAATGTTTTTCTCTATCCATTTTATTGAATATTTTATTTAATTCGAAAGAATTAAATAGTTATAATTAACAAATAAAAAAGAAATACAAATAATTGTTGCTGTTTTTTTAACAGTTTTTTATTATTTTACTAAGCAACGGTCAATAAATCATAGCAAAATGGCCTCCCCTTGTTTTGGATGATAAAGAGTTATGAGGGGGCGTGCTACAGAAAATGATGAAGGACAAAGAACCGTGTATGTCCTCCACTGTTCCCACTAAGTGGGGTGGGTGGCAGGGGTCTTGCCAGCGAGGGGTTCATTTAAGTGGGGTAATTACGGTCATCACACATGCAAGGCAACACCGCTAATCAATTGGAACCCTGATGCTATTCATGATCACACCATCCCCCACAATCACCTCATCCCACAAAATTCCCATCACAGTGTTGATTCCTTACAATCCATTATCAATTAGAAAAAACAAACAGAAACAAGCTCGCATGCTCTTCGTTTATGCCGGGTCGACACCGGCATGTACGCTAAACACCGACATGCAATTATTGATGATCAATAACGTGTGGAAATTAACGGATGTTGGCCTTTATGTATGTGTGTGCCCGTGAGCATGTGTTTGTGTGTGAGTGCTTCAAGTCAAATCAATCCACAATAACATTAGAGATGTTTCAAATATGGTTTTCAAATCAGGTTTTGTGTTCCAAAGTATGGCTTTAAGATGAGTTTGCGAACAAGTGTTAAGGTTTCAGAATAGAAATTTAAGACCGGTTTAAGTTTTTGAAATGGGGTTACTAAGGTTTTCAGATAGGGGTTTCAAGACAGGGTTAAGGTTTCCATACCTGTCAACTTGTACGGTTTCTGCGTAATTTGCACAAGTGAGCACATATTTTTAAATGTGTACGCTGTACGCCGCACGTTCAAAATCTGTAAGTTTTTTGTGCATTACGTTTTTTTTTTCTCCGTTCGGATTTTGTCACCGTTTCGGCAACGAGACAATGTGCGTTACAATGCGTGACTACGCTGATTGAATGACGCGAGAAAAGTCAAGACACGGAGAAAGAAGAGCGGGAGTGGTAAGGAGGGAAGGGTGTTGTGACGCTGTTGCAAACGCGATGCTAGGCTAGGTGGCTCCAATATTTCCTGACTGTAGCCGACAGCCTTCAATCTACACCCACTTGATGCTACATTAGATATCATTTGCATATAGAACTAGATGCGAAATGACAGACTCGGCGGCGTTAGTAACCAACCGCCATCTTAAAGCAGTAGACTTCTCAGAAAGGCTCTGTTGTAGTGAACCATCCTAGCAAACCTAAGTAACTGTTTGTCTAAAATACTCCTAAAACGGCAAAATCTTGACTTGAATCTATCTTTAAATGATGAAACAGTTTTAAAACTTTCACATGTCGTAGACGGAAGGGAACTAATGCAAAAATGGGAGCAATTTGCACAACTTTAACGGTTGATTCACAACATTAAATGACTTCCAAACATAGCAAAGGTTACTATGTTTTTCTTTCTTTTTTTTTTGGGGGGGGGGGGGGGGGTAAAATGGGAAAAAAAACATATAAGGTAACACCAGTTACTTTGCCAAGTAACTAATTACTCTTACGTTCAGGTAACTGACTAGCTCAATTACTTTTTGGGAGAAGTAATTTGTAACTGTAATTAATTACTTTTTCAAAGTAAGATTAACAACACTGGTCATAAAGATGCAATCCGCAGAATGAAAAGTGGCGAAAGCGGAGATTTTATTCTGCCAGTTTGTTGCCGAGCACAATTTGCCTGCAACTATTGCTGATCACTTCTCAGAATTAGCAAAAGAAATGTTCCTGACCCAATGATTACATCGGTAAGTTAATTTTATCAATTGACCTTTTCAATTTATAATATGACACACTAACGAACTACCTTCAAGTCAAACTGAATTGCGAGCTGAAGTGCCATGAAGTGCAGCCATCAAAAGCCGTGATAGAAATTTTCAAAAGTGCTACATACAATTATAATAAAAATCACTGCTACATTTTGTAATCATAGTGTAGCTGAAGATATTGATTGTTTTTCTATTGCACCAGGTTATATGGGACAATATTCCTAATAAATTCATATTATTTTAAAATTTGAGTTTTATTTTTGTTTCATATTGCACGCTATATAAAAAGTTGTAAGATTAGTCATCAATTTGTAAGGCCATACGTCACTATTTGTATGATTGCCAACGGTCTCGGGTTGACAGGTATTGGTTTCAGACAAGTGCAAAGGTTTCAAATTAGGGTTTCAAACATAGATTTAGGTTCAAACAAGTGCTAAGCAGTTTGAAGTAAAATTTGATTTTGACTGAGTTTTAGTTGACCAATTTGCTAATATGTGAAATTAGGTTTTCAAACTGAGGTTAGAGTTTCAAATTGTGTTCCCTGGCAAAGCTGTTAGGAGTTTTGATCTGAACGTTGCACGACAAATACTGGAGTGGAAAACTACAAGACCTTCGAGAGCTAATTGCAGGATGTGGACATTTTCGATGACAGGTTACATCCACTCTATTGATGATGCGCAACTCCTTCGTAGAGCCTTCTGCAAAGAGAAGAAAGTAACACTGAGCACCATGCAAGTCAGGATTAAGGAGTCCTCCAAGTTAGCATGAAATTTTGATGAGCTTTTATTAGCCAACCCAATATCTTTACTTGCTTGCATTCTGCTGTGCAATCAAGCCATTAAGCGTAATGAATAAAAAATGCTTTCCAACTACTAAAAAGCTAGAGCTGGGCGCGGATGCGACCGGATCACAGAGATCTTCTAGGTTCCACGGGGTCACTGCGGCTTAATGCGAACGTAAACGCGCTGTCACTCGCTGGATGAATGGGACGTTGTGGATGTCAGGCTGATGTGTGGGGGTGGGCCGAAGGGGGTCTTTAAAGGCTTAGCTGCTTTTTTCTGAGACCTTCTGTTCTGGCCCTTGCCTCCTCAATAGAGCAAAACTAATCAGGGGGTGAACTGGGTCTCCTCTTTGCTTTCGGATGAGTTTCAGACCCGACAGGGAAGCGCTGACTCACTGTCTCCCTCAAGGACACTCAAAGTGGAGATAGTGGAAACAAGCTAGTGAAATCTATTCATAAAAAGCAGTCACCAGGACTAGAACATGGTAGGCAACGAGGCATTCTAAAGGGGCCACGGGACCAGACACTCTCTAAAGGGAAGGTGAATGTTTGGCAGTGAATGATTGTATTTCAGTCCAATCCACTTTGATTGTTCGCCATCAAAATGGATTGCACGTCTGTCGCCATCAATGGCCGCAACCAAGTCATTGTGCTTACATTTTGATTTGGTAAATCTACCTGCACCCCGCTGCTGAAGACCATTCATATTCAACAGGGTCTCTGAAAATGTAAACAAATTATTTCAGACTATATGTCACAAGTCAAGTGCTCCGCAAATCGAAAGACCTTGTTGAGAGCGCGATAAAAGCTTTTCTAGCCAAAGTCTACTTTTACTGACGCAAATTTAAATGACATGTTCAATACTACTAGTGGTATGCTAATATAGAAAATGTTTTCATGCTTGCAGATATTTTTCCAGGGACAGAAAAATATCAAATGGATGTTACCTGTACACAACCTATTAATGTAAACAAGCTATACGGTGCATCCTCATATATGTCTCCAACATGTCTCTCCCACTGCCTTAAACTCTTCTATTTCACTAGTCTGGAAAATATTGCCACAAAAATTGGCTTTTTTTGAATCCACGTTTATCCATTTATTGTTTGGGTTAAAATTATCATAGATCTTCTCTCAAAAAGTTTGACTGTTGATCATCTGAAATGCAAATCTCAATATTTTCAATGACTGATCTGACAACATGATATTACAACACTTGTTTTTGGTCCATCTGTTAAACCTGGATCATTTTTCCAACGAGTAAACACAACTTCAATGTGTTAATAAGCAGACATCTAAGTTGTTTTGAAAGGTCATCTACACTACTGCAAGTTTCCAGTTGGATATTTCTCTCTTTTCCTGTCAAAACTTAAAGAACACTCTGAGCACGACTCGCAAACACTGCCTGCTCGTGCACCCGAGAGGATCTCACATAATCTCACTCCGAATTAATACTTTTTCCGCTTGAGCGTGCCCACCAGAAATCGTGTTATCCCAAAAGACGAAGAATAGGAGGAGGAGAAAGAAATGGTGTCTGCATTTTAGATGTATTTAACCTCTCCTCCTCGCTTGCCACCTCACTATGTACATCACTGGAGAGCCCCCCCGCTGGAAGGCTCCCGGGGTCACGGTGTCAGCTGTGGGATAATGGGACAGCTGTATCCAGATGAGGCGCACCACAGCAAGCCTCTGGGGAGGGAGTTGAGTTTAAGCCAATTAGTAGCCGTCAATCTCTGTGACGTTTCACAGGCGGCTGGATCAATACACGGATATTTGAGATTGGGGGTGAGGAAAATGGACAATGGATTCGTGGTAAGAAGTGAATAAGACAATCAGTTTTAGAAATGATGAAAAACAGGTTATATTTTAATATTTGTGTCAAGCATTCTACACAAGCTTTTCAATGTCAATCCATTTAGGAATAACAATATAGTAATTTCTGGAAAAAAATGCTGTTTTTTTAAATACATGTTGATTTTTACTATATTTTTTGTTTCTGGTTTTACTGTGTGCATGGAACCCATGAAAATTGATATATTTTAAGGTAGAAACAGAAGCGTAAATGACACCTGAAATTCACTACCTGTACCGCTTTGTGTTGAAAGCAATTGTCACTCTCATGTTGACATGTTTTATTGTCAAAATGAGTTAAAGCATAAAATCTGGAAAGTTATATCTAAAAGAATGCGGAATAACTATAATATTATGCACAGTGTATCACAAAAGTGAGTACACCCCTCGCATTTCTGCATATATTTAAGTACATCTTTTCATGGGACAAAACTGATAAAATGACACTTTCACACAATGAAAAGTAGTCTGTGTGCAGCTTATATAATAAAGATTTATTTTCCCCTCAAAATAACTCAAAATATAGCCATTAATATCTAAACCCCTGGCAATAAAAGTGAGTACACTACTTCGAAAAAATGTACATCCCTAAATGTCCAAATTTAGTACTGCTTGTCATGTTCCCTCCGAAATTTGTCATGTGACTCGGTAACGGAGTGCTGTCAGAATAGCTGCAGAGACTGAAGAGGTGGGGGGTCAGCCTGTTGGTGCTCAGACCATACGTCGCGCTCTACATCAAATTGGGGAAAAAAACTGATTGCGCGCCTCTTTGACTGGGGGTACCACACAGGTCACTTTTTCGGGGTTTAATTTTCCTCTACGCATTTTTATATACAGTACTCATTTTTGGTCGGCTTTGAGTTGGGAGGGGCCAGCCCCCAGCTGGCTGACCGGAACAAACTCGGGAGACGAGCTCTGTAAAAAACGCTCATCTCCACCTCATCCGCAATGGGAGGACCCCAAATGGGCACTGAATTGAAGCATATTATTAAGACGTCACGCAGTTTGAAGGTTCAAGAAAAATGTTTGGAAAAGAAAAGAGCAGGAATGCCACGTCGTGATCGTCCGCCTCCATTGTTTACGATGCTGTCATGCCGCAGTAAAAACAGCGACGGCATGACGTCCCTTGCTGAGTATCCGAATGTTGTACGGTGACAGCAGTCCATATTAGGCGGCGCCAAGGCGGCGGGGGCACTGCGGCTAATGGCAATTACCAGTACGACATATTGACAAGCTCAGCTGACAACAACGTTCAAGTCAGAGTGTCTTGCACAACAACAACTTCAACAACATGCTATATTACCTTGATACTGTTGTTTCTTTTCTTCTCTGATTTTCTTCTTCTTTCGTTTCTCTGCTCCAAAGGATAAATTCTCTTCGACATACTGTATTTGTGCATCTATTTTCCAATCAAGTTTGAGCACCAGTCATCGCAAAGCAAGTTCAACGTCACACCCCAGGTTGTCAGATTGTAATGCCAAGAAAATGGATTTTTGCATAGATAAACGGCAATGCACGCCACATTATTCACGATGCTCTATTAACAACGTATAAAATGCGCTTGCCAGATTGGGGGCCCCCAAGTGGTGGCCCTAAGCAGCTGCACATTCTGCGTATAGGCTGGGCCGGCCTTGGGTGCGTCTTATTTGTCTTCTTGATTTGAGTGATAGCACTAAAGACACAAAGAAAATTTCAGAGGTTTTTTATTTTTGGCAATTAGATTAAAAGTTCAGCATTCATACACCGCAAACAATGGAAAATCTTTTGATTAATTTTGATAATTGGCAACAGTTTTGAACATTGTTACCGACAAATACAGAGGTATTTTTCTTCCGATCTAGATTTAGATAATATGCAAACATCTGCATGTGGAATGGGAAAAAGAAATAAAATAACAGTATGACTAATTAAATAAATGTTTTGTAACAGACCAATGGAACCTACAGGATGTAAGTGTTTTTTTTTTTCATTTAGATTTGATTACAATTTTGTGAAGAATGTTGATTTTCGGATAAAACAAATCCTCTCAGGAGGAAAGGGGAAGAGGAAAACAATCCAAGAAAGATGAATAATAATAATAATATATTCCTCCGGTTTACCCGAGAGGTGTTAAAATGAAAAGGTGTGCAAATCACCTCCTCCCTTCGTACTCTTCCTGACTATTTTGCATTCCCGTATTTGTTGCTTTACTGCTCGGAGAGTTTCAAATGAGTTTGTCACGAATAAGGACGTCAGGGAAATAGAAAGATCCCGGCAAAGGAATGAAAGGAACGCATGGTGGAGAATGACAACGAGGCTGCGGAGAGGATGTGAGATTTTCCCGATAGTGAATGAAGGCGGCACTTCCACCGTATTAGCGACATCATTGAGAACGAGTGCCATCTTTACAGCACAAATGGAGCGAGTGGAAGGCAGAGGAAGGCCGTGTACAAACATTACCGCAAATTAACAACGAAATGAAAGGAAAGCGAGTAAAATCGAATGGTATGAAGAGGAGAAGGGGATGGAAAGAAAATAATAGAAGAGTGGAAAAAGGGAATTTTAAAAAAGGACCAATGAGCATGAATGACGGAGGAAATGGGACAGAAAAATGAGACGAGGGAGGAAAATGAGGAGGGGAGGAACATCTGGTATGAGTCTCAGAAAGTTCCATACAATTTCATCACATGTGTGTGTATGTGTATGGGTATTTAGGAAAGAGGAGGGGGGTTGTTAGTCTAAAGCAATGATGCACAAAGACACACCAACCGGGTCTGCCACATTCACTTATGTTCAGCTGGTTGCATTCAGGGTGAAAAAAGGAACAAAGGTTTCGGGAAATGGGGACGAAAAAGTCAACGTAAATAGTAAATACACTTTCAGACCATTTGAGTCAGGTTTTAATTTTACACACCCAATTTGGTAAAGAGCAATTTGATTTTACAAAGATAACGTGGACGAATGGTTGTAATGACTGACTGTTAATGTATCCCACTGCCGACCCTCTTATTTGTTTATGAAACTCAGTATGTAGCATTAAAATAGTTTAACAAACAAACAATTGAATTTGATCTAAATTGAATCAGGATCATGCAGTTTTACTCATCACAATGCATCCCACACAAGGTACCCTCTGATTGTTGGACACTGTTCTATGCTCCACATTAACTCATTGGCTGCCAATGAGTGCGATAAACATCTAATCTAGTTGAACTGCGTGGGCTGGCAGCGAATGGTCGCTAAATGGTCATGAAACATGATGTTTTACTGACAGTCCAAGTTAAATTGATTGGATGTCTATCCCCGTCACTGGAAACCATTGTGTTAATAATACAGCTCTGGAAGTCTTGGGTTTTTTTACACTAAAACACCACTACATTTGGTACCACCATTGTTATCCAATTCAACTCTGTTTTTACCAGTGTAGTTAGTAACGGCGTTAGAATATAACGGCGTTACTGATGGCGTTATTTTCTTCAGTAGTGAGTTATTTAACTAATTACTTTTCTCATCTTGGAAACGTCATTACCGTAACTGAGGCTGGAAAGGCGTGCGTTACTATGTTGGTTGACTGACGCGAGAAAAGTCTGAGAAAGACGGCTCACGGAGACGAGAGAGCAGAGCAGGAGTGGGGAGGAGGCAAGGGAGGGTGACGCCGTTGCAAACGCGATGCTACTATGCTAGGTGGCTCCAATAATACCTGACTGTAGCCGATAGCCGAAAAACTACGCCCACATGATGCTTCGGTAGATATCACATACTGTATATACAGAAGTAGATGCAAATGACAGACACGGCAGCATTAGCAACATGTATAATAAAGATCTACATGCGTTAGTAAACAGCCGCCATCTTAAAGCAGTAGGCCTCTCAGGAAGGCTATGTTGTAGAGAACCTTCCTCGCGAATCTAAGTAAATTTTTATCTAAAATGCTCCTAAATTGGCAAAATCTTGACTTAAATCTATCTTTAAATGATGAAATAGTTTTAAAACTTACACATGTCAAAAGTAGACAGATGGGAACTAATGCAATAACGAGCAATTTTAACAACTTTAACGGTTGATTCATAACATTATATGACTTCCACACATAGCACAGGTTATTACTATGTAGTTATCGCAAAATCCGCAATACCCCTGTGTCTAGTTAAACTTAGGGTAAAGAATTGGGCTAGGGCCAATTGTCCCAAAAAAAACCCTTAAAACTTCAAATTGTGTGACCTGTTTTTTTTTTTTGTTGTTTTTTTTTGAGAAAAAAAAAAAACATGAAAATTATCATACTAATTACTCTTACATTCAGCTAACTGAGTTACTAACACAATTACTTTTTGGGAGAAGTAATTTGAACTGTAATTAATTACTTTTTTAAAGTAAGATTAACAACACTGTTTTTTACAAACATAATTTGGAACTTATGGTTGTAATGACCGCATCGGATGCCAAGGGCTTTAAAAGAAAAAATAATGAAAATCTTTTATTTACAATATTTACAGTAAATTGACAGTCGTAGAATTTAATCCAAAGCTGAAAAAAATACATAGACGTTTTTGACTTGTGTTAACATCTCACACATGCTAAATGACCTTGGATCCCCAAAGTATGCTCCAACGATGACGATAATAAAAGAAATTTTAACAAATGAACAATTTTCATGACAATGACAAGACAAATGAGCTAAAAATGTGTCTTGGAGACTAAACCATAACGAGACGAATGCCAGCTTTCGTTTTACGAGACGATAACGAGACGGAAATGCGCCATAGTTCCTGTCATATGTACATATGGTGTGACATTTTCTTATTGTACTTGTAGTTAGTCTGCCTGCGTCGTACCAGTGTTAAGGTCATGTCACTCATGTGACTCATGTAACATCTTGTCTTGGTAACTAATCTGTTCCTTACTACGGTGAAAGATTATTTATATTTTTATTCTTATTTCTCCTTTTGACAAGTATATTCTTTGAGAGGACGTCTGGAACTTGTGACAAGCCATCTGCCCTCCTTCCTCATTGTGTTGGAGTGTTCCGCTTGCTTCTTTGAGGCCTAAACAAGTGTATTTTCCACCCATTTAACCCTTATGCTGCCTCTGAATTATTCATTGGTTCGCACAAACAAACACGCATACCACAAGTTCGGCTAATAGCAGCATCACAAAGCCATACATTTGTAAATGAGGCTAATCCACCTTGTGTGCGTTAAGGTTTAGACAGGTCCAATTTAACCAATAGGAGCGTTTTGTCCAACTTGGATTCTCATGTTATGTGTTTTAGCTGGACTGGGAAGGTTCAACGTGACCTATTTGTACCAGAACGATAAAAGATTGAGACCCGAAGGCACGGAATTAAACAGGCCAATATGGCGTAATATATAGATAAGCAGGGCAACACATTCAGAGTTATATGAATCAGGTCAGACACACACATTTTTAATGACAATACCGCAATAGTCACATACTCCTGGACTAATTAAAATGAACACTTTGAAAACATTTTGAAATACTATAAATCAACCAATGCAATACGGTGTTATCATTTTTATAAATGTGTTGTATAATAAGTTCCGTAATGTACTTGAACACTCTAAAGCGAGGAAATGCTGTGTGTTCAAGGCCGGCTTTAAGTGCTCTGACAAGAATTTAACTGCTTTTGAAATGCAGAGCAGTCAAGCTCTTAGCAGGAATCAACCTTGGACACAGTTAGATAAACGGCTGTGCAATGATGCAAGGAATGATAGGACATGGAGAAATTAGAGTAGGTAGATGAGGAAAGAACTGTAGGCTGGTTGGTTGGTTAAGTTAAAGGAGCGGTGGCTAAGGTTGGTAGGTAAGGAAAGTGTGGTCCGTAAGATAATGTGTATATTTTAGGCAGGGTAGGTAGGTGAAAGTCTGCATTAGGGTTGTAACGACAAAGCGATCTGGATCGATATATGAATTGGCAAAAATGAAATTGATCCAAACACAAAACATCGTTTAACATCGTTACCTTTCAGATATGTGGTTTTGTTAAAAGGAATGTTTTTCTTTCATTGTCTAATATGTTTCTGCAACAAAATTGTCCAAAATGATTTGTATGTTTTAATTTATTTTATTTTATTTATGTGAAATGTGTTACAACGCGATACAACCATATTAAAGCGTTCGGAGATCCTTTAGTCAAATTCGTTGAACGGCAAACTTTGTGATTCCAGCAAATATCGTATCGTTGTCCAATGACTATATCGTATGATATTGTCATGGCATTGGTGGTTTGCACTCCTAGTCTATATGTAAGGAGGGTGATGAAGGGAGAAAGGGCAGGATTGGTGCAAAGATTTTGGGAGAAAAATGGCCTACAGGTTAGGGAAGGTAAGTTAGGTCATTCGGTAAATTAGTTCAGAGGTGGGTAGAGTAGCCAAAAATTTTACTCAAGTAAGAGTAGCATTCTTCAAAATAATATTACTCAAGTAAGAGTAAAAGTAGTCATCCAAAAAAGGTTCTCAAGTACAAGTAAAAAAGTATCCAATGAAAAGAAAACTCAAGTAATGAGTAAGAGCTTTTTTTTTTTTTTTTTTTTTTTTTTTTTAAACAATGGTATTTTTTTTCTCAGCACAAACTTATCCATATGAACTGTTGTTATAATGGGACTGTCCAATAACCAATTACATACAGCAACTACATTAAGCCAAAGAAATAATAATTTTTAAAAAAGTTAAAGACAGAAAAAACAGTAATGAAGCATTATTTGTGAAAAGCGCTTGAGAGGGGGAAAAAAAAAAAAACAGTAATGAAGCATTATTTGTCCAAAGAGCATGAGTGCCTTGCCCTCTAGTGGAAGATATAGTTCCTAGTTTGAATAGTGAATACTGCAGTTCTTTCATAGTTACTATTATGAAATTAAGTAATATAATATAATCATAATATAATCATATCTCCGGTTTTCTGTGGTCAGTCGGTGCCTAATAAAAACTGGGAGAGAGTAAATACGCGCTTTTGATTCATGTTTAGGGCAAAAAATGGCCTGCAGGTTAGGGAAGGTAAGTTAGGTCATTCGGTAGATTAGTTCAGAGGTGGGTAGAGTAGCCAAAAATTTTACTCAAATAAGAGTAGCTTCAAAAAAATATTACTCAAGTAAGAGTTAAAGTAGTCATCCAAAAAATGTACTCAAGTACAAGTAAAAAAGTATCCAGTAAAAAGAATACTCAAGTAATGAGTAACATTTTGAGTAAGTGCTTATTTTTGTTTTATTTATTTATTTATTTATTTTAAATAATGGCATTTTTTTTTCTCAGCACAAACTTATCTACGTATATGAACTGTTGTTATAATGGTACTGTACAATAACCAATTACATACAGAAACTACATTAAGCCAAAGAAATAATAATAATTAAAAAAAAAAAACAAAAAAAACATTAAAGAGAGAAAAAAACAGTAATGAAGCATTATTTGTCCAAAGAGCATGAGTGCCCTGCCATCTAGTGGAGGATATAGTTCCTAGTTTGAATAGTGAATACTGTAGTTCCTTCATAGTTACCATTATGAAATTAAAAGGATGTTATCTCCGATTTTCTGTGGTCAGTCGGTGCCATATAAAAACTGGGAGAGAGTTTTAAATCCGCGCTTTTGATTCATGATGAGGGCAGCGCTCTATGTCAAATACTTCATTTGTTACAGTTCTTTACAGATATGTGATTGGACAGGCTTGCGTCATCATAGAACGGCAAGCTTGCTTCTGATTGGTGTAATGGAGTGATGTGATAATTGTTGCGACATCTCATTGGTTAAATTAGTAGCACTACTCTTGGCATTAGCATCGCTAGCAAATCTAATGTGTAGAATAAAGAGGAGAAATGGAACGACTCTTGTGTAGCCCAAAGTCACAGAGTAAGAGTAGCATTTTTTCTTCACAAATCTACTCAAGTAAAAGTAAAAAGTATGACTTAGTAAAACTAGTCTTAGAAGTACATTTTTCTCTAAAAGTTAGTCAAGTAAATGTAACGGAGTACATGTAACGCGTTACTACCCACCACTGGATTAGTTGGATGGGTAAAGAAGATGGGAACTGGATATGCTGTAGGTAAGGATAATAAGTGTACATTGGTTGGTAAGGAGGAAGAAAGATAGTTTGGGAAATAAGGCAGGATAGGTAGGTGAAGGTCTCTTTGTAGGTAAGGTAAACTGGGACCGAAGGTAGGTTGGTAGGCCATAAGGTATGGTAGTTTAGGTTGGAACAGAGAGCCGTATGTCAGGTACGGTGGTTCACTAGGTTGCATACGTAAGGACAGTAGATAAAGATAGAAGGTAGGCTTTTTTCTGCATCATTTATCAGAACCTTAGCAAATCATATAAGGGATAGCTGGAGACCAAATAATTCAAATAGAAAAGATATTTGGCAGTTGAGGGTAGTGGTAGATGAAGTGATTCCAGAAGGGGACTAGGAATGGAAACTAGTGGCGTATAGCACTTTGTTCTTCATTGGGCTCTCGACCTGTGTGTGCATGTGCGTCCGTGTGTGTGATGCAGGTTTAGCAGCTGTGAAAAGTTCTGCAGAGACAAAGCGGCTCTGACATCAGTCGCACACACACATACACACACGAGGCTCCTGCTGCCATTTGAGCAGATGTTTGCTTTGGCCTTGACTGGATTTCACTTTGATGAGTTTTCCATAAGAAAGGTCCCCCCAGCCCCAGTCGCTTGAGCTAGCATGAGCGCTGCGGTTTTGGCAGACGTATTAAACTGATCCTGATTGGCCAGACGTGCAAACCTAAGCAATGTCTGATTTTCCTTTTCTTCCACTCAACTCATGTTAACATTTCTCATATCGTCTTTTCACTCCACTCTTCAAACCTTTTGAACCCATTTGTGCAACGGCATTTTTTCATGATACTGGGGTTCAATCAGAGGCAAGACTACCTCAGAATCGTAACTGAATGAAATTACAGGAATACACATTTTGGACAGAAGTGAGGTTCAAACTGGGGTGAATATCTGACTCAAACGCTTGGTTTGAGAGCAGGAGATGGAGGAATATGGTATGGAAATTTCACAGTAAATGATCATGTTTGAGTGCAATGGACGGCGATAGACGTCCGATACATTAAACTTGGAGAGGCGGTCAATGAGTTAAAAGAAATCAAAGTAGGAAGGAAGGCGCTTCAGTTGGTCAGTCCTTAATCTAGAGTTGGTAGGTAGGTAGGTAGGTAGGTAGGTAGGTAGGTAGGTAGGTAGGTAGGTAGGTAGGTAGGTAGGTAGGTAGGTAGGTAGGTAGGTAGGTAGGTGAGTGGGTGAGTAGGTAGGTAGGTAGGTAGGTAGGTAGGTAGGTAGGTAGGTAGGTAGGTAGGTAGGTAGGCACTGTAGGTAGGTAGTTAATTCAAAGTATGGTAGGTTAGGTAAGAAAATTAAAATGTATGTATGATTTGTTAATTCAATTTTCAATTTCAAATCAAATACAAAGTTAGGCAGAAACGTGAGCTGTTTGCATTTTTCATTTCATGTAAAGACATGAAACCACCCAAAAATGCTTTGAATTTCTATTTTTAATCTGATGCATTATACTGAAAAATAGTCCAGGCTCAGAGTGGGATTTTATCATCAATTTTGATTTATTTCCCGTATTTTTCGGACTATAAGTCGCACCTGAGTATAAGTCGCACCAGCCATAAAATGCCCATCAATGAAGAAATGATCATGTTACATGATGCATGGACAACAAAATGCTAACGTGGCCAGTATGGTAACGTAACATAGCTACTAAGGCTAGGTTCATACAGTACTACAGGTCTTAATGCACAAATCCGATTTTTTCGTGTTTTTCCGACTCGAGTCAGGCATTAACTTGACGGTCTGAACGGAACAAGTCGCATAGAAGTGGACCATTTCAAATCCGATCTGAGTCACTTTCGTATGTGGTTCAAATCCGATCTGGGCCACATTTTTTCAGAACGTGACTGGCGGTCTGAACTGTCAAGACTCCCAAATCGGAATTCATACAGCAATTACGTCAGCAAAGAGCAAGAGGTACGGAAGACGGCAGCCATGTAGGCACTAGTGCCTAGCTTGAACTCTGCTTTTAAGCACAAAGCGGGCTTGACCAAAGTAATAAATAAATAAAATGAAGAAAATACTATGCCTTACAATTTTCGATTTTCATTCTGTGCGCCGAATGAGCAATATTTCGTTATTGCACACATGGCCGAGACGGGGCAAACTGGCGCACCCACGTCATTGCACGCACACACATCGTGTGTGCGTGAAATCAGTCCATATAAACTTTGAATATCAGAGTAAACTGGGATTATTAATGTCTGTTATTTGTGTCCTCTTTTTGGAAATCAAAATATGATCACTCTGGAATGACATACTGCTAGCATATGTAATTTGTTTTGATGCTTCTGCGCATGCAGGTCTCTTTGCTGAGCGCATCTCGGACAGCGAATTAGTGCGCATGCGTGATACTTGAACGTTCTCAATGGACAAAGGCAGTCTGAACGGGCACGCCAAAAAAAGATATGGCAAAAAATCGGATTTGTGCATTAAGACCTGTAGTATGAACCTAGCCTAAGATTTATTCAGATACAGTAACTATAGCATAAAGAACATGCTAACAAGTTTACCAAACCATCAGTGTGACTCCAAAACACTAAAATAACGTGAAATTACGTAATAATATGTTAATAATTTCACACATAAGTCGATCCAGTGTATAAGTCGCAACCCCAGCCCTACTATGAAAAATACTGCGACTTAAAGTCCGAAAAATACGGTATATTGCCGACTGGAAGTTGGCAACATATATTACACACTTGTGAACTAGTTAAAACAGTTTAGCTTGGTGGGCAATTCCTTACACTCTCAAACGTGTTTGCAGAAAAAAAGGAGATAATAATACCGTATTGGCCCGAACATAAGATGACCCTGATTATAAGACGACCCCCTGTTTTTCAAGACTCAAGTTTGAAAAAAAGACTTTTTAAACACCAAATTAATTTTTATACATACAATAATTACAGTACATCCGAAACCAGTGGCGCCCCCAGGGGGTGGCCAGGGGTGGCCACGGCCCCCCCTATAAATTTGTTGGCCGCCCACTGGCCACCCCGCTTGCCAGTATATCGGTAGATTGTTGTAGCATCAATTATGCATTTCATCCCATCACGTGTAGTTTTCCCCTGACCTTTTTACTGCAATAATATAATGAAAACCTGAAATTATGGCTTTTAGTTTTGGTGTGCCACCCCAAGATTTTAAGTGGCCCCATCTGGCCACCCCAATGAAAAATTTCGGGAGGCGCCACTGTCCGAAACAAATGATTATAACAATATATTTGAGAGAAAAAGCATCTTATTTTGCCTCATTCAAATCTTAATATCTGAACATTTAAATATGTAAACTAAAGTGCAATCACATTCGTACATGAATGGCTTCTGGTTTTTGAAATGTAACTAAACCAATCTATTGTGATAAAACAACAAAATAGCAATAACTGCATTAACGATCAAAGTGAAGTCTAACTGTAACTGTAGTCTTGAAACAAATCTGAATAAGGAAAAATATTGCAATAAAAGAATGCAAACTGGTTAAACTTAAGAGTAGCTGAGCTCTCACATGACAGAACATCGCTTCAATGATATCTGGCGCCATCTAACGTCGTGAATGGGGAGAGTAGGTGAGATCTGTCCAGCCAAAACATCGGTTCAATAATATCTGGCGCCATCTGGCGTCGTGAACGGATATAATGTCTCTTTTTCAGTCTTTTTTCAATGCAAAAAACACCGTCTTATATTCTGGCCAATACGGTATATCATTACATGTTTTTCCTTATCTGAATAAAACCCCATTCAATTGACGCTAAACTGTTATGAATGTTACCACGGATGCACCCCGGGAGAATTTACTGCTGGCGGAAGCTGTTTAACACCATTTAAACAGGGATTTATACTGATTTGAAATAACATATGTTGATATATTTTCTTCTCGTCTCTGTAAACACTCGTGGGAGTCAAAGGAATCACACACCAAAGGAGTTAAACTGCTTTAAATAGTTTATGAGTGCAACCCAGACAATAATCTAAGTGGACAACTTCCTGTCAACGATATGAAAAAAAAATCAAAATTGATGATAAAATCTCGCACCGAGCCTGTACTTTCAAATTTCAGTTTACAATATAAGCCTTCAAATATTGAGAATCATAGCATTACATGAAACATTCATGTTTACGAGCTCATGTTTCTGTCTGATTTTGTTTGATTTGAAATCGAAAATTTATTTTAAAAATGTTACAGGAATTAATAAGTAGAGTTATGGCAGTTGGTAGGGTAGGAAAGCTTAATCATTTTGGGTGGATAAGAATATTAACTTGGCTAAATTAGGAACTTAAGTCTGAGGTTTAGCTGATAATGAGGGTGAATGGTTGCAAGGACAAGTTCAGAGCTGCAGCTGAGCTCCTCTGAAGGTAAAAATCTTTCACTTCCTCTGCATCTGTGACGGATGATGCTGCAGTTTGCATCCTTCTCCCTCACCGACGTTCCGTCATGTTTGGTTTTCTCCGCTCTCTCTCCCTCTCTCAGGGCCTCAATTCATTCACACATATTGGTATTCACCTCGCAAGATGAGGGAGTTTGCCTGCTTTATCGAATGCAAAGTGTGCGAGGAAGCCGAACGTTTACCAACGGTCTTGTATTGTTTTTTTATATACTGTATGTATTTTGCTTTTTTTAATCTTGCCATCGACTTGAAGGGCACAGCTGTACTCAAAGTCCCTTTTGGACAGTTTTAAGATAAAGCCTAAAGGGAACAGCATGTGAACATGTATATCAGGAAGTGTGTTTTGACTGGTCAGGTATGACATATGACAACAATTTTTAAGAATTTTGTCAATCATTTGGAATTGGAGAGATGTATGTCTCAACAAGTTTATGTTTTCTATTTACGAATGCTGCCACAGAGATGAAACATCCCTTCAATAAAACAATAAATGTCAAAGTTTGCGCCACACAAGGATAGAAAAATGAGAACACACAGGAAATTCTTGCAATCTGTCCCAATAGGACAAAATGCGACATCACCTTTGTTTACATCTGTCCACCAAAGTCCGGGTGGTCTTGTTTTACCCACTCTAATAAAAACTTCTTTACCGTCATGTTTAACAGGAGGGACAAATGCCGTAAACCAACGGGTGTCTGGGACAGAGAGAAAGGGGACGAGGGAGGCTCATTTACATCACACTATGCGCACATGCAGTAAAAGGACACTCGGTTTAACTGCATGTGTGTGTGTGCTACAGTGCAGGGTTTCACACACACTGACAATGAATGGCTGACAAAGGAGCAGAGTGATGTAAATGCTTGTTGTTGTCGCTCTTTTCAATCCTTTTCCTGTTGGTTGCTGCAGTAACCAATAGCGTCTGAACTTTGATGGACGATGCTCCAGGGACGGACGCCTGCTGTAGATGCGTGTTGTGGCACTTGCTGATTTATAACAACAACACAACTAATCAATACAACTATTACATTACTCAGTTTTTATGTTGGAAAACTGATGAAATGCTTTGGATATATTGTAGGCCTTTATAGCACAGGCAACTGTGTTGCATAGGTTAAGGAACAAATAACAAACTTTTTTTTTTTTTTACTCTTTCAGTGCCATTGACGATGATAGCCGTCCAATCCATAGGCGGAGTTTGACTTTTGGGGCAGGGGGGGCACAACATGCTGATGACCCCGAAACGCAATGTCAGCGATAAAATTAACTTACAAGAATATTTATAATAATAAGTTGACGATGAGCGTTTTTTGTGTCCCATCATTCTTGAGGGGAATTCTAAATCAGGCTGCTTAGGCAATACTTTTTGCTAAGATCGTCATCCATTTAATATGGTACGCCCGCCGGTGTCGTGCCAAAGTAGTTACCCCAGTCAAAAATTGTATCCCCTGGGCGGAGCCATATGGTGGTAGATTTGTGTCTTTATTATTCAATCAAAAAAGTTGCTTCAATAAAAAAAAGAAAAAAAAAAAAAGTTGCTCCAATCAAAAAATATATTTTCAACCAAAAAAAAAAGTCACTTAAATCAAAAAAAAAAAAAAAAAAAAAAAAAATTGTTTCAATGCAAAAATAAATCTGAAACCAAAAAAAAAATGCATGCGAAAACAATTTTTCTTTGATTTATTTATTTATTTATTTATTTATTTATTTATTTATTTTATTGAAGAAGCTTTTTTGATTGAAGTAATGTTGATTTGTGTTTGGGCCACATTTTGGCTAGGACATTTTTGTCATTATTCAATCAAAAAATAGTTGCTTCAAAAATATATATATTAAATATATAATATATAATAGTATATATATTCTGTCAAAAAGAAAAATCACTTCAATCAAAAAAAGAAAAATTTCAATGATGGTAAAAGTTTTTGAATGCGAAAAAATATTTGAGATGAAAAAATTTGCATTTGAACACTTAATTTTTCATCAAAGTTTTCTTTGATTGAAGCAATCCTTTTTGTGTTTAGCCATATTATGGGTAGGACATTTGTGTCTAAATCATTTAATCCCCTTTACAACTTTTCTTTGCAACTTTTATATATATATATAGGAAAGTCAATTACATGCAATGACAATTTTAGGCCACCGTGGGGGGTTGGTCCCGCCTTAAAATCCACTTATGGTCCAATCACGTGGCTCTTTTCATCACTCTTCTGTTAATTTTCACTAATAGAAATCCAACCCATTTGAACTGGAAGGGATGGCAGCGAACGGTCATTCGCTGCCAGCCCTCCCAGTTCTGGATTGGATGTCTATCGCCGTCATTGGCAGCCAATCAGTTATCATACAGTATGCAGAGTGGTACCTTGACTTGGGAGTCTTAATTTTCGCTGCTATCAAGCTTGTAATTCAATTCATAGACAAAGATATGTGAAAATCATCATGCTATGCTACAGCTTTCTTTTTTTCATATGAAAAAAAAATAATATTGTTTTGCGCCATGTTTTCAAAAAGCAGCCATGAATGTTGTCACAGAGGGATTTAGGATATTTGCTGACGTGGAGGCTTCAGCTTTGTGTTGGGAAGCTTGCGGTCTATAAGCAAAAGCAGCTGGAGGCTTTTAAAATATCCACACGACAGTGACTACAAACACAACAAGCACTTTGTTCACCGCACAAACATCTCCACAGAAATCGTTTCAAATCACTATGTTGGGAACCAATTTTTGAATTCTACATAAAAATTACCCTACTTCTTAGCATTAAACATCTGCTGTTCATAGTCAATGTTGAGTGATACTTTGTTTTGCTACTTAACTGTAAACGTTTTTTAGGTATCCATGCTTTATCGGACTATTTACTTTTCAATATGTACTGTACTTTCTACCCCTTAATTTTTTTAAACAGGATAGCTGAACAATAAATGTTAAGGGGTTTGTTACATTTCAGAATCCGTACTACTGTACTCTACTTTCAGTTCTCATTGTCTTCCATTACTCCCTCTTTAACTGTTCTTTGGACAAATATACATATACTTCTACTTCACTACAATGTGTAAGTACTTTTGTCACTTCTTTTCCCAGTACATAAGGGGTCTGTGGTGGTTTTCTCGACCCTAGCCCTTTAACGCTAATGTCGATTAGCCAGCCTAGTTGACGGTGCACCTTTTAAAAAAAGGACGAGTGAGCGTTTAGATTGCTTTGACCCCGTGTCCTCATCTCTAATCAGCTTACAACACTTTGCCACCATTGATCACAAAGGCTGAACCCTCGCACCACCAAAGACCCGGAAAGCCTATTGTTTGCGTTATTTATGGAGCATACGGCTGGATTGAGACATTTGTGGAAATTTTTTCAACGCTAGATTTGTAATAGCGTTGCCCCGACTTACACACTCATAGCTCAAATCAGTTTGGAAGTCTTTCTATTCCTCCTTATTATTTGCTGTTCAAATCACATTGGCCGTTGGTTATTTTGATCACCCACCCCCCGTCCGATCAATGTCTCCCAGGGCTTTTTACAAGTCTCCTGCTCAGGCTTCTTCTCCTCCCGGCCGGTATTCTCTTGGTATTCTGTAGCCGCTCCCCTTCAGCTCCCAGCCTCTTATCTAAATCTCCATTCAGAGTCAGTCCGATAATGCAGGTCGCTCGCCAATGACAAGCCTAAAAGGCATCCAGGGAGCTAAAGAGAGAGGTACAGTCATGAAGGATGGATGGACGGACGGACGGATGGACGGTAAAAAGCTTGCAGACGTAATGAAGCTGCTTGATATAAAAGCGAGCCTACATCTGTTGTTTTGTTTCCTAACACTCGTCGATTTATTTTAAGAGCCTCGGGCTGTGATAGATCAGCGCCAAATACGCACCAGATGCCCAAGTGTTGGACTAAATCCATGCGTGCTACCCCCTTTTACTAAAATGTTTCTTATCCCTAGTATTTTTTCTTTCAGGCAATTTGTGCTGAAATTACATTCTTGTTTTAAGAAAAGAAAAAAAAACCTGTACAGTAAAGCACAGGTACAGATTCTTGATTACTTTAAATAACAATTGGATGACTGCAGTACTGAAAATGCTAATATATACCAGTGTTGTTTTCGTCAACGATGACCATAACGAAAACATTTAACCAACGAACACTTTTTCATGATGATGACCAGACGATAACAAGCTAAAAACGTGTTTTGGGAGACTAAAAAATAATGAGACGAATGCCAGTTTTCGTCTGACGAGACGAAAATGCGCAATTATTTCCGTCACATGTTCACAATGTGTGACATTTTATGTTTAGTTAGACTGCATCGCAGCAGTGTCTGGTCGTGTCACTCATGTGACGTGCTGAGCCCACCCCACCTTTCCTGACTCACCAGTGTGCCTTCTCCAGTTCCCATGCAGTCTTGCACACACGGTAAGATTTGGTTTCTTATCTTAGTCAGATAGAATATGCATATTGCTTTAGCCTTTAAAGTTCTGTGCTGAGTGATCACCACACGCTAAATGTAACTCATAGCATTAGCGTAGCGTTCGCATTAGCATTAGGCTAAGGCGCACGTCCTCTTAAACGCTCGTACAATGTTTATTTACATACAGTTGGTGGCATCCAGGTGGGTATAATTCCTTGAAAATAATGTACTGTTTTCCTGTTGAGAGTGTAGACGCGACAATATGTGCTTGTATGTCAATGTTCATTTAAAATAGTTGGAAACCTTTATTTATTTTTTGGGGAGTAAAGTTGATTAATTTTAGAGACGGAAACATTTTTGGCAAACGTCGACTAAAACTAGACAAAATTAGTCTTGGGTTTTTGTCAACAAAAACTAGATGAAGACAAACACATTTGAGGTGACTAAAATATGACTAAGACTAATAAGTATCATTGTCCAAAAGACTAGGACGAAAATTAAAAGGGCGGCCAAAAATAACACTGATCTATGGTGGAAAACACTCAGGTGACTTGAAGTTCCGCTCTGAGACCCCCAATTTGGCCAAATTTCAAAATCGTCCGATATGCACGTGTGATACATCATTCGTAAGCTTATGTCTCAATTTTCTGGGGGGGAAAAAATTTGGAACAGGACAATATCAACATTTAAAAAAAAAAAAAAAATTTTTAAACACCAAAACCCCTATCTGCAGATGAGAGCATGCGAGAGCAGAATTACAGACGCCATGACTTTAAACAGATATTATTGCGTACATACCTTGTTTCGATCTAAAAACTCCATGTAGCATGTATCACTGAGTATCAAGACACAGCTGTGAATGGCTACAGCTGGATTGTGGGGGGGATTTTATGGGTGAAACATGGTAATATAACAAGGTCGCACGCGATGCAGAAATAGCAGGCATCAAGGAGTGGTCGAGATTTTCATTTTCATATATGTACCCTTTTAAACGATTTTTTTCAAATTTTCTTTTTTTGGATCGATTATTTATCATCTAACATATTGGGGAAAATGTGACAGTAACAAAAAAAATACAATTAAGCGATAGTTATGAGGTAGATATCTGTGAGTTTTTTACAGACGCCACTTTGTTTAAACTTTGTTTAAAAGTTTAAAATATTCGAGTGAATAAATTTTTTCTTTTTTTTTTTTTTTTAATGAAATATGAGACATCAATGATTCTAAGCTAAAAACGACAGACATTTTGAATAATAAATAACATTAGTTACCTTCGTTTTATGGCTGGGTTGAAACAAAAGCGGTCTGTAAACGGGGGTTTTCAGGGTAAAACGGACAAAATAAAAATAGTTCGGGGGCCTAATGTGCCATGAATCTGCTATGGCAGCATATAGACATACTGTTCTATCAAACACAACAGTTGTTTTAGCTTAAAATACAGCAGTTTCTTTTCAAGAGGAGTGCAAGAGCAGAAACTGCTTTTTCAGTCTTGTCTGTGTTTTCCGCCATATACAAAAGAAATGAAACATCAATAGTCAAACCAAATGTATTGATTTACAATAGCCCTAAATCATCAAAAAATTCCAATCGGTAGCACTGATAGGCCCTTCTTAATTGTACGCCCCTGGGCTTCAGCCCTCCTTAGCCAGTAGGGTAATGCAGCTCTGCTGTTGACCAATCATTGGTGACAGTTGGATAACACTGCCACTGTCATTAAAATAAAGAGGGATAGTAAAAAGTAAGTTTTCCAGTTCATCCTATTTTTGCAAAAGAATATTAAGCGTTCCAATCTTCTTAAATCCTGCTTTTCATGGCTGCACCTAGCAAAGACTGTAGAATTGTTTTTTTTTTTTATGTACTTCTTTAGGCATGAATGACCACAATAGGTTAGAAATCATGTTGCAGATTCAACTTAATGTGGTCTGAAATGTAACCCCTTGGTTGGAGGATAGCTGTAAATACTTTAGTGCTAATTTGCAACATTTTAACCATATATTTTACTTGAATGGAATAAAATGTTTTTGGGCAGGCAATCAGCAAAAATCTATGATGATATTCTTTGATGTGAAAACTTGAGAACATTGCATACATTGCAACACTGCAGTGTTAGCTAACTTTCTGTCATATGTTGGCGCCACCTAAAATGCTGACTTATCTGCAGGGAAGTCAAACGCAGTGTTGTGTTCAAGGGCACTCGGGCAAAAGGATGTTGAGACCGATCTTTGAGCCATGACCACCTTTAATATGTTTCTATCCCTGCGGAGGGCGTTGGTTCTTTGGAATGAATTTGTGCTTGCTTGGGTGATAAGTCACACTCAAGTTGGGAAAATTGCATGAAAACTCTAGCAATTCGCTTGTGGCTCAGGTCAAGTTGCAAGGATCGAATAGCGGCCCCAGGAGGCAAAGTTTGTAGTGTAGCTCGTGAACTGTTGAGGCGGTCAATACTGGACTTTGTCACTTTGTCTCGGGTTCATTTGAGTTACACCTCATTGTTAAAATCATTGTGAAGAGTCACTAGGATGGGCACGACCAATCCATTTTTAAATCAGAAGGGTTAGCAGTGTATGATCGTGTTTCAGAGCCATTGACGGAGATAAGTGTCCAATCCATTTCAACGGCAGCAAAATGATTGCTGCAAGCCCTCCCACTCAAAATAGATTGGACATCTACTGCCATCAATGGTAGCCGATGGATTTTGCAGTTCTAGCTAAATCTTAGCACCAATATACAGTAGATGCAGTTTGGTTTGGACAAAATGTCAAGAACAGAGTTGGCAACCATCGTTTTGTTTTACCAACCGAACTATGGTTCTATACAAATCATTCGTTGAGTCCATTGAAAGTGAGCATTCTACTGAATTTAAAGTCCAAAGACAATTGATTTACTAACATCAGAAAGAGTGAGGGGAATTCTTACCTTGATATCAAAGAAAAATCAGGAAAAATGATATTTTTAAAGTGGTCTTTTTTTCCCAAAACTGTAAAACTGATCATTTCCTTGCACCTTTATCACATGAACTGTATTGCGATATGAAGAGCTAATGATGGTGGTATCGTAACTGCTGTAGGTGACTTTTGGTGTTCCTAACCTAACTGGACTCGAAATCCAACTTTTATGGGCTCAGAAGCATCAAATGGGTCCGTTCCTCCCACTGTGACTACAAAAATACGTAAGATCGACACCTTTGGCCCTTTTTCTCGGCTGAGTGTTCCGAATTGATCCACACCCGGGGTGTCTTTGCGAGCCCACACGTTTTATTTTTAGCTGTCTATCTTTCCACCCTCGCATCTCCCAGCACGCCTCCTGCCATCCATCTGTCAGTTGATCAATCCATGTCACTGTGAAAGTGCGACCGCATCCACGCCTTAAATGAACCTTAAAAGCCTGATTGGGTTTCTTTGTCCTCACATAGGTAATACAATGTGCGGTCTGTGTGTGAGTGAAATGCGATGCAGGCTTTTAATTCAAGCAAGGAGATGGAGTCAGCAGGTGGAGGTCGTGACCCCTGCTGGAGGACACACTTGTAACCTGACAGGAAATTGATTTGGAGGTAAAGTAGAAGAACATGCCAGGCGGGAGAGCTGCTGGACTGTGAGATTGCTGCAGTGGGCGCACACTTGTGAGTGTGTGGTACCAGGCAGGAAGCAAAATGGAAAGTGGAGAGAAGGAAGTAAAAGAGCGAGAAAATCATCAATAAAGTTAATTGTTCTGTTGTTTCTTGCCAATCGCTCATATAAAAACGGGTAGAAGAAATGACTCAGCGCTTGAGGTCATTCGGTTGGATACCTTCTGCCCTAAAAGTAATCACATTTGATATATATATATTATATAAAATTTTATATCATTTTTTATCGCCGTGTTTGCATAGTTAACTTTTTTAACATTTGTTGTCATTAGTTTAATATCCTTTTTGTGGAGAAAAAAAATCCCCCCAAAAAGTTGAAAAATTAGATAATAATCAGTGTTGTTAATCTTACTTTAAAAAAGTAATTAATCATAGTTACAAATTACTTCTACCAAAAATTAATTGTGTTAGTAACTCAGTTACCTGAATATGTAAGAGTAATTAGTTACTTGGCAAAGTAACTGGTGATAATTTTGATGTTATTATTATTTTTTTTTTCCCTCAAAAAAAAAAAAAGAAAGAAAAAAAAAAAAAACTTAGGTCACACTATGTGAAGTGTGAAAGGTTTTTGGGACAATTGGCCTTAGCCCAATTCTATACCCTAATTTACCCTTTACCCTGAATCAACCGTTAAAAGTTGTTAAAATTGCTCCCATTATTGCATTAGTTCCTTTCTGTCTACTTTTGACATGTGGAAGTTTTGCTGTTTACTGTTTAATCATTTAAAGATAGATTCGAGTAAAGATTTTGCCGATTTAGGAGTATTTTGGATAAAAAGTTACTTAGGTTCGCTAGGATGGTTCTCTACAACAGAGCCTTCCTAAAAAGTCTACTGCCTTAAGATGGCGGCTGTTTACTAACACATCTAGTTCCTATACTGTGCATGTTGAAAACACCTCCGTGTCTGTCTTTCCACATCTAGTTCTATATATATATATGATATCTACCATATCTACCATATCATGTGGGCGTAGTTTGTAGGCTATCGGCTACAGTAAGGTATTATTGGAGCCACTTAGTATCGCGTTTGCTCGGCGTCACAACATTTTTGCCTCAGCCCCACTCCTGCTCTGCTCTGTATCTCGGTGAGTCCGTCTCCCTCAGACTTTTATCGCGTCATTCAACCAATAGAGCAACGCATAATAACGCACACCTTTCCATCCTCAGTAACGATAACGGCGTTGCCAAGATGAGAAAAGTAATTAATTAGATTAGTCACTACTGAAAAAAATAACGCCGTTAGTAACGCCATTATATTCTAACGACGTTATTAACAACACTGGATAATATATATAAAATCACCAAAATGCTTGTCTTTCAAAGCATTTATATACTTCATCTGTGCATTTTGGTCGGATTTACGTCAGTTAGTCCACCTCAGAAAAACACATTTTGGGTTAAAACACCCAAGTTATGTTTTGCGTGAGAACGTTGGTTTCACCCCAATCGTCCGTGTCCTCGTGCCCGAAAATGGTGAACTTCGGGCAGTCGAGAAACACGAACCGCCCGGAGCCCCTGCCATGCTGGAAGTTCTAGCGATGCTCAAAAAAGTCCACATTCTTTCATTCGGCACATTCATTCACAGTTAATCTGCGCATTACAGCTCAATAAATGGCAATAAATGTTAAAATCCACCTCAGAGTGCCATATTTAATCGTTAAAGGAAATGATGGCATCAAAATGGTTAACTCCGTTATTAAAGGGTATGAAAACGCAAAGGGGGTGTGAGATATCAATAGAACCGTTATGTGCCCAGATAACAAATATTGATAAAGTTAACAAAAAAATCAATCACAGTAATGAGCAATTATCGAAAATAGATCGAAAATGACGAACATTTCCGAAAGTGTTCCGGAAACAGCCGAATGGGGCGGAGACGTCATAACAAGGAAACAAAAGGTCGAGGCAGGTGCCATCGTTGTTTATCGACGAGAGAGTTGTGTTCGTGTTTTATCAAAAAATCGCTAAAATGGTTCAAACCTGTCATGCTATGTGGTTTACAAATAGCCATTTGTCGCAATGTAGTACCCATGAGTTCCCGAACACGAGAAAAAGAGCTGGACTACGCAGACAATGAGTAAAGTTCGTCAGTGCTAAGAGGGCTAATTTTGCAGACCCAGCCTCCGGCACGGTTTTGTGTGCTGCGCATTTTACACCTGAAAGCTATACGAACTATGGGCAAATGAAATCAGGTTTTGCTAAGAAATTGCTGCTGAAAGCAAATGCGGTGCCCAGTGAAAGAGGACGATGACTGGCTCTGATGAGACCACCTCACCACCCCAGGCAAAGCAAAGGAGGGAAATGGCCAGAGTACTCTTTTATAATAAAAAACATATCACGCATTGGATATAGGACTGGACACGTGTATAAATTATCGCTCATAAAATATATAAAACAAATCCTCTAATCCCATTCATATTTGTGTCGGTTGGCAGAGCGAAACCGATGATAGCATATTAAATGATAATTATTATGTACATAACTTTATTTTGCGGTCACGGTGTATTAGCTTCACAAAAAGAAATGCAAAACAAACCATTCGGTGATTCTGTTGCCGCCGGTGTTTCATCAGTGTGATTGCTCCCCTCAATGATCGTTTCATTAGGCTGCATTGGCTTTCGTTTGGGCTCAAATTGATAACCCAAAACACCAAAGAAAGGTTCAATACTCTCCTCGTCACCATTAGAAGAATGTTCGTTACGTCGGATCCGTCGCTGCAAATTGAAACAAAATTGTCCGCCATCATCGCCACCATTCAGTACTAAGCACTGAACTGGTTGTTTCCCTATAGTGACGTCACGCACACAATATGCTAGATTTCCGGCATCTCGGGGGCGGGTCCTTTTAGCTTGACAATCGACCTAATTTCTATCATTTTCTTGGTGTTGCGATGTGTGTAATTACACGAAGTGGCATGATATGAATTCAAAAGGCATGCCTTGATGGATAAATGATGGAATATTAGCATTTCCCCAGGTGTTGTCATACCCTTTAACGCGTTAACTGACAGCACTAATATATACTGTTGTATCTCAATTTACTGTACGATTGCTTCGACACACGATCTTTTCGACATCCAACGTAAAATTTGACCAGTCACTTGTTTCTACATCAGACGACATGCTGTAAATACGACGATCTATAACAGCACCGCAGTTTCTTTGTTTTCCCGCAAGACTGATTACGGTGAATTTTCTTGCGAGAGAAATCAACATGGTTTCCAACAATGTTATTGCAGGTAGTGAAAAAAAGGAAAAAGGTGAGACATACATTTATGGTACCCACAAAAACTAAATATGTTCCGAGTCATTGGAAGTTGCAATTTGACCAAAATCTGTATAGATTAAGCCTTTTTAGAGGCAGAATTTCTCAACTGCCTGTATTGGAGAGCACATTAGTGTGCCTAATACAGTGTCCAGTGGCTTAACCTAACCAGCCGACAGACCCAGCGATTACGTCCTGCTGAGATGGTTTTGCAGGGAGGCGGCGGTGGCGTTCGTCTCTCTAGTGGTGATGGGACAAATCAAGGAGCTATCCTCGCGCCACCTTTAACCGGATCAATGCAGTCAGAATGAAGTGGTGGCCGTAATCAATTAGCTTACTGCAGCTAGGAGGGGAAAAACACCAAGCATCTCTGGAATAGTGAGTCGCCATTTTGCAGTGCTCCTGCATGACACGGAGAAAAACTTTAAAAGTCCTTGAAGGTCCTCTTTCTTTCGTACAGTACATAATGGCAGGACACAAAAGACCTAACAGCGTACTCTATAGGAGAGATTAAATTTGCAAAGCGAAGATTTGAAAAATCATGAGAGGGTTGACCTCATGTACCTGACCTGTATAGCCATCCATTTTCAGTACTGTGTAATGTATAGAAGACATTTATATAATAGATATATTATAAATTAAAACGGTTCAGTTCGTATGGCAACTGGCGGTCAGTGTCGACAGTTTGATTCTTTTACACATAAAAAGCAGTGCTTTTTTTTTATTTCCACATGCTTTGGGAGGACGGAATTTTTTAAACTTATTTGAGAGTGGTTATCACTTCCGCCTCACAGTTCTGAGTTCAAAGGTCTAATCCGTGTTCCGGCCTTCCTCTCTGGAGCTTCCATATTCTCCCGATATCTACATGGGTTTTCTCCGGGTATTCCAGTTTCCTCCCACGTCCCAAAAACATGCATTGTAGAGTTTTTGAAGACTCCAAACTATCCATAGGTATGATTGTGAGCACAAAAGATTGTTTGTCTTGCTGTGCTCTGTGATTCGTTGGCAACCAGTCCCGCCTCCTCTCCGTATTTGCCTGGAATAGGCTCCAGCACCTCCACAACCCAGGCCAATGATGACCCTCCCAGTCAAAATGGACTGGACGTCTATCACCGTCAATGGCGGCCAATGACTTAAGTAAATACACCGGATAACGATTGTTGTCGGCACAGTAACAACATTTTTCGTGGCAAAATCTTTCACCTGCATCATCGTATCTCTCTATTTCTTTCTCTAAGCACAAAAACATATACACACACACACAGAAATAAATACACACACGACACAAACTCGCACACTATCCCTCAAGCATTAGCCATGGAATTGAAAAACCTCTTCAGAGAAATAATGGAGCTGTGGCCACCCTGCAGCATTAATGTGATAGTTTGTGTGTTTGTGCGTGTGTGTGTGTGTGTGTGTGTGTGTGTGTGTGTGTGTGTCCATGTTGTCCTCAAGGTGGAAAATGGACCCATGTGCTCTAGCTTGAACATGCGTCACATTTGTGCCATCAGAAACTGAATCTAAATTTCTGAACAGAATCTGAATTGCTAAATTTGACGTGGTGTACTAGTTAAAGTAAAACATTATTTCAATAACGTCATTTGAAATTGTATTGTTTAATTTGAGTCATTGCATTTAAAACTGAATAGGAATAATTCAACGGACTTCAAATTCTGAGCAATTCTACTTCACCTTCATGAAAATGTGGACTCCTTTAATTTTTCACAATTCGATGTCAAGATTCAAATGTAGTTTCCAAAATTCAATCTTAATTTTTTAAGTGGTGTAGACATCTTGGCCAAATCAACACATTCCTTTTTAGGGGTGTGACAAAATATCGAAATGGTTATATATCGTGATACTTTGTATCCCCAAAGGTTATTGATATGCTCCTACCAAGAATCGAGATATCGTTTTAAAAAGGTGTCAATGTCTAAAAAAAAAAAAAAAAAGTAAATAAAAAGGAACCAACAAGTTGCTACCAAATCTTCCACTATAATAGTGTCTCGGTTAACTCTAAGGCCGCATTGACAGTGCTCGACGCCCAATCCATTTAGACTAGAACCGTTCGTTCATTCGAAACCAGAGCATTCGCAGTCATTCTGTCCGATTTTCAGGGCATTTACAGGTCACTTGCTGTTCATTTTAGGGCATTTCCAGGTCATTTCCTGTTGTGTTTGAGTCACTGCCTATTAATTTGGGTGATTCCCAGGTCACTTCATGTTATGCAACTCAAAATAAACAGGAAGTGACATGGAAGCGAATGTTAACTTCCTGTTATGTAACTCAAAATAAACAGGAAGTGACCCATAAAATATCCCAAAATCAACAGGAAATAACTGAAAAATCAACAGGTAAATGACCTTAAATGGCCCAAAATTACCTCATTGCCTGGCATTGGCTGCCACTGACGGCCATAGACGTTCAATCCTTTTGAAGTGGGAGGGCAGCGAATGAACAAATGTTCATTCGCTGCAATCCTCCCAGTTCAAATGGATTGGACGTCTACTAGTGATAAACTCATTCCAATTAACAGCAGAAGCTTGTTTTCTGTTTATTAGTCGTTCGTAGAATATCATTGAATGATTTCCTGACCACTGAATCGATAATCGTTTTATCGCCATATCGTCAGATCATCGTTATCGTGAGCGTTGTATCGCAAATTGTATCGTATCGTGAGGAACCAAGAGGTTCCCATTCGTTTTTGATCACTTGACACATGCCTTTCGTGAGCACGTATGTAAAAGTGAAATATTGGGTAAATAAAGCCTGTTTTATGCACATTTACACGTTTTTGTACATCGTATTAAAGGTTGAAATGACAGATATTCTTATTTAGTTTGAGATGGCGCGAATATCTGCTTATATTGCTGGCGATAAACAATGAGACCCGTAATGGCGTACCGCAAGCAACACGTCAAAACCGCTCATTAATATTCATGACGTTAGCAACTTTTGCTAAGGGGGGACATGCTTCCGTTTTGCCCCAATAGTAAATGAATGGAAATAGTGTACGAAGGAGATAATTACAGAGCTAAACCTACAAATTCTGTCCGAAAATGATGTCCCTGACGCTAAATTCACTGGTAAAGATGTGAAAGAACATACAAATGTTCAGTTAAAGAGATGGCTTGAGTGTCAAGGGCTGAAAAAGATGGAAAAAAGAAACAAGCCGACTTAAGTTTAGCCTTAGCTTTTTTATGGACACCTTTTTCTTACGCCACTGACAATAACATTCGCCTGTTTCAACAATCTCTCCTTTACCACCATATGCCCTGTCTTTCTTATATATTACATCCTCTGGTTGTCTTACGTCTCTGACTGTTCTTTTGGGCGATTTACATTGCTATTTTTGTGTAGCGATCGCAAATGCTACTCGTTGACAGCCAACGAACACTTTTAGTTTTTTCATTAATAAAAAATCTTATTTCTATAATTCATTTACACTTCCCGCCTAAATTTTTTTTTTTTTTATTTATGTTTTTTTCTAAAAAACAGAAAAGGTAACAGTGGCAGTCAGACACCATTTAAATTTTTTCAGGTCATTCATTGTCAGACAGAAGCAGCACGCCAAAATGCCACGCTAAAAAATAAGTAAAAAATATCAAAATGGCTAACCTCTTCATCCTCTGAAGGGCCATGCCCCCCAACAAAATGTTTACTGCATATGAAATGTGAATGGCGTCACCTTGTTGGCATTAAACGTCCGCGCAAGTTGATCCATTCTTCACATTTTTTCCTCCGAGTCTTTGGTTTCGGGAAACATATGAAGAAAACATCCTTCATATGTCGTAATGTCTAGAGTCGTTTCTACAAGTTCCATATCAGCAGTGCTTGATTGCCATGTTCGTTTTTTGAAAGATTACCGGAAAAAACTAGCTGAAATATAATGGTTTGTATGCGAGGGCATGTCTATAATGTCCCATTTCCGCTTTACGATACGATGTCACAGTCTAAAAATAGCATTCGTGCCGTACGCTATTGGCTGCTTTCATTTTCACTCTTTTAATTTAGATGCGGTGGCGCGTTCAATTTGTCCTAAGTGGAAAATACGCTGTTTTAGTCTCCCAAACAACATAACACAAATATTTGGAATGTCGAAGTTAAACCCTTTTATTGCATTTTTCCATTTTGTGATCTATCTGCTATGTGCAACTCTATTCATTCATAACTCAAGGCATCATTGTGTAGTCAGCCGGCCATTTGTAGCACTTTTGGAATGCATAGTGAGTATGCGCCAAGTAACCTAGTTCACTACTCTACTGTGTATAAAAATGCCTCTATAGCGATTACGTTGTAGCAAATGAGTGACCGATTTCAAAAACAGTCAAAGTTTGCGCAGCGGTCATTGTAGTGAGTTGCTAAAGAGCTTAGCAGCCGGTGAAATAAAGAGGATTTTCTTGGGGCTGTTTTGTATGCAGTTTTATTATTGTGTGCATAGATGAGAGCACAAATGAAAAACTGGGATTGTCCACATCCTTTGGATGGGCCCCAAGTTATAGATAGATCCATGAATAGGTAGGTAAGTAGGTTAGAGCACCACATGTTGTGTATTGTGTTGCTATTGGCATAGAGAAATGTTTCAACCAGATAAAGATTTCCAAATTGTATTTCTAGGTTTAGGGTTAATGTTTAAAAGTAGGGTTTTAAATTGGAATAAGGGTTCCAAGATAGCATTACTGTTTGAATGGTTTTAATATGCTTTGAAATTAGATAGTTACAACCCAGTGTTGAGGTTCCTATCTTGGGTTAGGCTTTAAAGTACGACAGGTTAAGGTTAAATGTCTTTTTACGCCAGTGTTACAGTTTTGAAATTGGGTTTCAAGCCAGAATTTATGGTTCAACGTTGAGTTTTCCGGGTTGGCTTTATGTAGTTGTCTACTTTGTACAATTTGAGCTGATCCGAGCAGGCATGTTGTTTTGCTTTTTGTCAAAATCATACAGTTGATGCATTTCTTGAGCTTCTCCAGCCAGACGGAACAAAAGCACAACTTATTTAACCACACGCTGCTATTTTAAAAGCGGACGACTGCAAGACTTCAGATCGGGATGTAGTAGGGGGGAAAATAAAAATAGAGGCGCTGCTGCTGTCTGGAGAGAGCGTAGGTGCGCGACTGAGCATGAATAATACTAAACACCGCACTGAATCAGTTGAGGAAGAGGAGGAGGAAGGATGTTCACTTAATAGTCACTAAACACCACAATGAGTGAAGTGAAGAAGAGGAGGATGAAAAAACGGGAGGAAGAGGAGGAAGGATGCAACATTAGCACATGACGCTAAAAGTAAGATCTAATCTAAACGAGGACAATGATGTCGCTGTTATTTTCATCGTCG
This sequence comes from Corythoichthys intestinalis, assembly GCF_030265065.1. Classification (NCBI taxonomy): domain Eukaryota; kingdom Metazoa; phylum Chordata; class Actinopteri; order Syngnathiformes; family Syngnathidae; genus Corythoichthys; species Corythoichthys intestinalis. The sequence continues at coordinate 35,629,549 of NC_080404.1, forward strand.
TTTAAGGATTTTCCCCGTCCTCAGATTGCACATATTGAGCACATGTATATGTCCAGAAATGGCGACGATGTAAACTAAGGTTTAGTTTTTGCTCAGTTTTGCTGTAAGGCGACAGCCTATACAGTTCTCTTGGGTTAGCAATGTTACCCTAATTTGGAGTAAGCACGAACGCCAAAACCCCAAAGCCCCCATGCCGCAAAATTAGGGCTGTCAAACGATTAAAATTTTTAATCGAGTTAACCATGGCTTAAAAATTAATTAATCGTAATTAATCACAATTCAAACCACCTTTAAAATATGCCATATCTTTCTGTAAATTATTATTGGGAAAAAAGGATAAGACACAAGACGGATATATACATTCAACATACTGTACATAAGTACTGTATTTGTTTATTATAACAATAAATCCACAAGATGGCATTAACATTATTAACATTGTTTCTGTTAGTGATTGAAATACACCACAAGGTGTGTAGCGAGTTTTGAATTAACTTAGAAATCAAGCCAAATAGTGTGTTTTGTCCCTTGACTGACGCCGTAGTTCCCTGTTTACTGGTCCATGCATTGCACCTCAGGGTCATTTGAGTGCTGGCTTCACAACGTACGAGACCTATGACAGTTTGTATATTGTGACTAAATATTGCCATCCGGTGTATTTGTTGAACTAAACGAAATGTTTGAATATAGTTTGACCAAAGTCTAAGTTTTATGTGTATTTTGCATAGCTATTTTGATTGGGAATGCCAGTTCTCTTTGCACTGTTGTTTAACTGTTTGAGAATAGGGCCTCATTAGCGCTTTTCTTTATGTGAACATTTTTTTGTTTTTTGAGAGATATTATTTTTGTTGTGCTTTCACTAAATGATACTTATGTTTGTTGTGAAGGAGTTGTCGAAGCTTATGCCAATAAACGGCGCGGTCCAATGAACGCCTGTGTCCACTTGCCTTTCGTAATATTCTGATATAGAATTATCCAAGGCACCCTGAAGTGCACGTGGTGCCAATGCTGTTTACTCGTCACATGATACAGGAGTGAGTTAGAGTTAGCTGTGTTAATGTTGAAGCTGAATGTGCTAATAAAGAAACAAAGTGCCAGCACGTCGCGTGTTATACCTTTGTTAAGAAAAAGTACAAAACGACACCTTTCTCTGCCTCTTACCTCTCAAGTGCATCATCGTAATCTGCTTGAGGCAATGCATGAGCGGGTCATTCCGTGCATGCATGAATTGCGTCAAATATTTTAACGTGATTAATTTAAAAAATTAATTACCGCCCATTAACGCGATAAATTTGACAGCACAACACTAAATTGTTAAAATGGTCTTTGCTGTCCTTTTATGGGGTTATTTTTTGTTGGTGATGGCCTGAAATAACCCGTTAAAGATATTATTTAAGTGTAGTTGTAAGTAGAGAGATCGATTATCGGGCGGGCCGGTTGTCGGCGCTGATATTTGGAAATTTGACGTATATCGGCATCGGTGTATTTTTTAATCCGACCGGCCGATATGAAAAAAATCAATTTAAATTTAGGCTATTTTGGCTCAGATTCAGCTTCGGCTCTCTCTCCTGCTCCAAGGTTACCTATGATTAGTTAAATGGTAATGGTAAATGGAGTTACATTTGTATTGCGCCTTTCCACCTTTTTAAGGGTTAGGGGTTTAGGGTTACTTTTTTTTTGTTTGAAGTTAAAACAAAGGTATATTATTTCTGTTATATTGAAATGTTATTTTATTTATTGTGAAAAAATTCAAAATTGCGATTGTCTAAGTTTTTATTTAACTTTACAACAGTTGCTGCTGAGCCTAAGAACTTGTATTTTTGCTGTATTATATTTTATATGGAAAAATTTCAGAGAGGCATTTATTTAATCTTTTATTCAACTTCATAAGAGATGTTTCTGAGTCCAGGAAATTCATGCAATTCAATATTATTAGATATTATTTTATATTTGTATGATTCAATAAACATGCCTTAGGCATTTCAATGAAGTTCAATGTTTGCGTTATTCAATTTTTTTTACGCCGATTTTTACACTTTTACTGCAAATGAATATCAGTTCTAAAAATCGTTTTTTGGACCCCCAAAGTACTAATAATAGGTATTGGTCCTGAAAAACCTATAACAGTCGATCTGTAATTGTAAGACACATTAAATGTATATTTAGTTCAAAACGCTGCATCTAGAAAAAAAAAAAAAATCAAGAAAAGTCACGTTTTCCAGTGGTGTTTTTCTAATCCTTGTAGATAAATTAGACATAAACATCATCCACAAACACCCACTCACACAAACACACCTACCCACACACACACGCATATCATCCACACATTTCACACACGTTCCGACAGCTTGAAAGCTTCGCCATGAGTGTCGCGGCTGTCATTAGCTAAAAGGCCCGAGGCTGGAATGAGACCAGAATAATTATTCTGATTACGGTCCCCCAACTGAGCTCTATCCAAACAAATTACGCTCCCGCGGATTAAAATGTGCCGTTTTTAAATGGAGACACTGGGAATGATGACATCATCGGCCTCTGCTTCGACCATGCAGTGTTGGTCCACACTTGAGGACCTTTTTTTTACCCTGCGTTTGCGTCCAACATTCCTACCATAAACTGTGTCACGAACATTTGTACTTGTAAAAGTCCATATAAAGGATTTTGACAGAAATCCTTTCATCCGCTGTCTTGGATTGTTCAAGCCATAAATTTATGCTTCGATATGAAAACAGATGTGCATCGTTGACCATAGTTCTTAGCTCACTTTTGTAACTTCCACAATCATTCTAGACTCAACACCTGATTTTTAATCTGGTTGATGTGGATTTTTTGGGGCATCTGATGGTGATTCTGGCATTTGGCAGAATGAAATTCTGGCAACTGATTGAATTTGTAGATTAATTTAAAAATTATACAGCGAAACCTTAAATGAATATGTATATTAACATATGATTTTTGCTTTCTTTCAACTTTAAAAATCAATATCTGTCTTGTTTTTAATGAATATTTATTTCTACACTCTGAATGGTCATACGATAACTTTCTAAAACAACATTTCTCCACCCTGTTGCTTTTAATGTCTGATTTAAGCCCTGTCTTGAAGAAAATAGATTTGGTGAAGTGAAATCAATACGAAACATGTTCATGTTCTCAAGGCTGCGGCTGGGCATATGACATCAAATTCCAGCACGTCATGCTGCCACCCTATTGAAAATAAAAAAATCAATCTGCTTTAATTCATGCATCGCAAGCTATTACGGAATCGACACGGTTGTCTTGTAACACAGAGAGCAGCGGCGGAATCGATTGTGCCGACTTCATCACACAAGTGTCGCCATTCTGGAGTGATGGCATTTGTATCTTGTACGGTACCTTCTTTGAAGTGAAGTGACTGACTGCGTTAGGTCAACAACTAGCAGTGACACGAATACAGCAATGCCTCGAGATACGAATAATCCCACTTACGGGTTTTTAGATATGAGCCATCATTCAACTGATGTTTAGATGTTTGATCCATGAAACTAGGAGGCTTGGAAGTGAATGATCACGTTTCAGTACCATTGATAGTGACAAACGACTACTCTATTTGAAATGGAAGGAGTTGGTGTCCCCAACTGGTTAAATCAATGGAGGTGTATCATCGTCAATGACAGCCAATGAGTTAGACATATTATGCACGCCTTAAAGCAACACTACGGAATTTTTCAACCTTTATAAAATATTTTCTAGGGCTGTCAAACGATTAAAATTTTTAATCGAGTTAATTAAAGCTTAAAAATTAATTAATCGTAATTCAAACAATCTATAAAATATGCCATATTTTTCTGTAAATTATTGTTGGAATGGAAAGATAAGACACAAGACGGATATATACATTCAACATACGGTACATAAGTACTGTATTTGTTTATTATAACAATAAATCAACAAGATGGCATTAACATTATTAACATTCTCTTAAAGCGATCCATGGATAGAAAGACTTGTAGTTCTTAAATATAAATGTTAGTACAAGTTATAGAAATTTTATATTAAAACCCCTCTTAATGTTTTCGTTTTATTAAAATTTGTAAAATTTTCAATCAAAAAATAAACTAGTAACTCGCCATTGTTGATGTCAATAATTACACCACGCTCACTCATGATACTAACCCATAAAATCAGTTGGACCCAAACGCCAGCAGAGGGCGCCAAACACCAAAAAACAAGTAACAAGCGGACATTACACTATACTGTCATTTTAGTCTGTTTGAGCGGGGCATGTGCGTTAATTGCGTCAAATATTTTAACGTGATTAATTTAAAAAATTAATTACTGCCCGTTAACTCGATAATTTTGACAGCCCTAATATTTTCATAACATTTGTTATAATATGTCGACAGACAACTAGTTGAATGACACCTCTGTTATGGCCTGAAAGGGTCTGTATCGCTTTCATCGCCACTAACTTTGAGGAGGGTGACAGAAATCCTGCCAAACAAAAAAACTACAAATGTGCTGACTGCTTTACGGCATACCTGTACGTCACTTCCCCCTTTCCCCATTCATTATAAAGATGGAAGTCGATGCAAATCCGTGTGAACTCTGCAAAGATGGCAGAGCAACAAAAGAGACAAAACGTTTTGTCCAAGGAGACAAAAAAAGTAAAAGGAAGGCTACCAGGATAAAAGGACTCTCAATAATAAACACTAACCGCGGAGCGCCGATGGGAGAATATGGTACAAAATCAAATGTTTCTTCTTATCAACATCGTCATATGATATTGTTTAGCCACAACTGGATAAATTACCTCATCCCTATTCATCCTTCACACAGCCGCTGGAAACAGAAATGTCATTCAATGCAACTGCAGGCGACCAGGAGATCAAGATTTTACGATACTGTGTGCAGGTCCTAATGAGAAATGCAGTCTTCCTTAAGGAAAAAACTACCGCTTTTGTCCACCTGCATCACTAAAATTGACCAAAACTGAAAGTTCCCTAGTATTGCTTTAAGCATTTCTCGCAATTTGAACAAATCACACTTTCTCACCTACAGAGTCCCAACAGAGGCACTCAGTATGTTCACAAGGTTCCAGTGGGACACTGTGAGGCTAAGCCGCTCGCTCCAGGGCAACTCATAGAGAGCTGACTGATGAGGGCACAGTCGCACATCACAATCATATTCATATTGTTCACAGTTCACCCTTGATTACTGATTTTATTAGAAAGGAATGAAAATTCACTAAAATCAGGACTATGATTTTGCTTTAAAAAAAAAAAAAAAAACTTTTAAAAAATCCTATTCAAGTAAATACTGTATATTGCCCCTCAAAAATTAAATGACAAAAATTGTAATCTCCGTCCATGAACAGAACGTAATATTCAATATTTGAAACAGCATTTTGGGTGTCGAGTCAAAAGCTGCCAAGCGGCGCGCGGGAAGCGTCTCTGCGAATTTAGTTGTGGGCGCGCATGAATTAAATATATTTGTGTTGTATTTCAGCATCCGCAGTCATGCGCGAATAGGCGGCACGCGCTTGTTTTGACACACGATACACGCCAGACGACAGTGACTCCGACAACAATTTAAAAGTCTCTAACCGGTTCTCCGCTGGTGCACCGTCAGCCTGCTGCTGCTGCTCCTGCTGCTCTCTGCTGCGACTTAGCTCGTTCAATTTTCTTGTTTTTCTCTCTGCAAATTACTACCAGCAGAGCTTTTGACAGCCAGTTGTTATTTTTAGATGCACAGGCCCCAGCTAATGTTTTTTATTTATGGTGACAAGTGAACACGATGAAGACGTATTGTACTTTTTAAAGGCAAAAGGTTAAATCTCTTCTTTTTCTCTCCACAGGCTGATTGCCGTGTAGATGGGAGTTTCATTGGATGTGACGCCAGTAATGAGCTAAAGGTGGGTGCTGCCAGTTTTGACCCTTCCGTTGTCGGTGTGTGTGCGTACGTTTGTGTGACTGTGTTGAATCAAAAGGCTTGTGAATTGACGTTGACGCGTCTCGCCTGCTTAGCATTCTGTTTAACGTGCTTCCTCCCTCAAATGGAGGGCGAGTCAAAGTGATGGCTGAAAGGAGGCCATTTTTCTCCTTTTTATCAAGGGCTTGAATAAATGCACTGCAAAATTGCATGGATTTGACATTTTGAGCGATTTGCCATTTGCAAACTCAACATATAGTGAGGGTGTGGCATCCTGGCGAAAATTTACTGCTGGTTGGGATTTTGGGCGTGAACCCGGAAAATTGTCTCAGTAAACCCATTGGTTTTGTTGAAATATTAGCCTGTTTCAATTACAAACATGGAATTTATTAGGTATGACAATCATAAGGAGAGACAAGTAAAAGTCTCTCTAACACTAACTCTAGGAGGGATAACTTTCTCCCGGTTATTTTGCAGACTATTTTTATACCTGACCGCATTACATTTAAGGTGCGTTTAAGGCTCCCCGCTTATGGAAGGTACGCCTGCATTGGCTCAGACAACGCATGTGCAGGAAGGAGCAGACTCATGGGTTACGTCATCATCCGTGCGGTTTACCTCTGAACTGGAAACTCATTACTCGCCGGCGGGAAATTTCGAAATTACTACACATTCTAGACGAGGGGTCAGAAACGCCATTTTGGGCGCGCTCTTTTATTTGAACGTATCATGCGGGAGCGAGTGTGAGGGCACGCTCAGCTTTTACTAGCAAGTTGTTACCGAGTTGTTATTGAAATAAATCTTTAGAAAACAACAACAAAAGCCTGACATCCTTACTTGGGATATTAAAATCGTTGCTAAGTTGCGCACCACTTGGAAAATAACAAATAGAAACATGGTGTGGTGCTGTGTATATTTACTGGAAGTGGAACTAGTAGAAACCACAACCAGGTAACTTGTATATAACAGTGGCTTAGACATTTGGAGCCTCTCAGGGCAGCCGTTTCGTGAGTCTCGCTCTCCTGGAAGTGGCGACAATTTTGATAGGCGAAAAAATCATGAAAGTGAAACTGGTCACGTGACTCTGTTACTTGGGGTACTATGCAGTTCACTTTTGTGGTTGAATTTTCCCTTACGTATTTTTTTATACACTCCACTTTGGTCGGCTTGAGTTGGGAGGGGCCAGCCCTGCTGCTTGCTGAGCTAAGACTTAAGAGCCAGATATGGCTCACGAGACATAGGTTCCCGACCCTCTGTTCTAGACTCTAGAGCCGACATGTCCAAAGTCCGGCCCGGAGGCCAAATGCGGCCAGTGGTCAAATTTCATCCGGCCCCCAGCCTCTGTCATAAATTCAATAAAGTCTGGCCCGCACACAGACTTAATGAATTGGTCAGCAGCACTGCTACCAGCATATGAAGTAGCTTACACACTAAATGCTGCTTCTCATTTACCCACTAAAAGGCAGCAGAACTCTAAGCAACATTACTCCGTGTGACCCTTTACTTACAATTTTCTAAAATGGCGGTAATCAACAAAAAAAAAACAAAAAAAAAGAAAGTTGACTGCGTTGGCCGACGCTTCAAGGATAGGTGGGAATTTGACTACTTCTTCAGTAAAATACGCAACAACTGTGTCTGCCTCATTTGCAAAGAGACAGTCGCTGTTTTTTAAGAGTTCAATGTGAGGCAATATTACCAAACAAGACACACTGACATGTACGACAAGATTACAGGGAAGATACGCAGCGAGAAATTGAAGCCACTTGTAGTTAGCTCGCAAGAGGCCGAGAGTCGAAAGAGAACACCACACAGGCTAGTTGTGAGATTGTTGAAATTATTTTTAAAAAATAATAAAGCAAATGTGACACACAAAATGGCTTGCTAAAATTTGCCTAAATATACTGGACTGTCTCAGAAAATTAGAATACACAATATTCTAATTTTTTGAGACAGTCCTGTGTATATATACAGGACTGTCTCAGGAAATTAGAATACACAATATTCTAATTTCCTGACTGTCTCAGGAAATTAGAATATTGTGTATTCTAAGACAGTCAGGAAATTAGAATATTGTGTATTCTAATTTCCTGAGACAGTCCTGTATATATACACAGGACTGTCTCAAAAAATTAGAATATTGTGTATTCTAATTTTCTGAGACAGTCCAGTATTGTTCTACGTAAAGGACGTCAGCCCAGGTCGGCCCCCCACATTTTTACCACACCAAATCTGGCCCCCTTTGCAAAAGGTTTGGACACCCCTGCTCTAGAGGATAATCTGTAAACTATGGCTGTGGAAAAGAGGAGCAGAAATGCTGTCTTGATCGTTGGCCTCCATTGTTTACAATGCAGTAATGCCACACTAAAAATGGCAATGGCGCGCGCCATGATGTCACTTCCTTTGTATCCGATGATTATACGGAGACATCAGTCTATATTAAGTCTATATTAAGCAGCGGGTCCATAGTTTATAACATAACATGGCTATCTACCCCGTACAAGAGCATATATGGAGAAGAGAAACTTTAGTGTAGCCAACATGCCGTATAGTCTAACAAACAACACATTTAAGGCCATTATCCGTTCTAGTGCAGACGTAAGCTATGTCATGCCAAACAATACACAGGTTTGCCGTTTTGCCTGAAGTGGTCCTTATGGGTTTTTTTGGCCAGATTTGTTCTGGAGATTTTGGTGCAATGGCTACTAGACAAATGGATGGTGCCATGCATCTCGTGATTTAAAACTCAAGCCCCTGATGCCAGTTTAACTAAGCAACATGGACTTTGGTACATTTGTAAATCATGAGGAGACTCAGAAAAAAAGTCTCAGAAGCCATGCCATGGAGGACACAGGAAATCTGACATTTTTGTTTTGAATTGGCCATCGAGGGTTATTTTAGTCAGAGTTTCTCCAAAAGCTCGCTCTACAGATTTTGTCCAATGGTTACTAGACAGATGGATGATGCCATATAATGCTTTAAAAAAAATAAATAAAAAAATCCAGACCCAGAAGCATTTCACTCAGCAAGATGAAATTCAGTAGATGTGTCTATCATAAGTGGGCCCAGGAACACATTCTCAGTAATCCACACCATAAAAAGACACAGGAAGTCTTCCATCTGAAATCAAGAAGACATTTAAGTAGTTTTGGCAGTTTTAAGGGCTCCGTCAGAGATTAACTTGTTGTATGGTATTTCCTTCCAATTGCTACCAAATTTTGAATTTATAATAGACAAAACTGACAAGTATGCCATATTAGGATTAGTTTCCTTATTGCTACTAGATGTGGGTGATATAGCCTCAAATTAACAGCATTTTTATTGCACACAATATTTAAGACACCCTTGTTTTACACAAGTACACTGCAATTTAAATAGCGCAAATCTAATGCGATGACACAGCTTGAAATGGGAAAAAAATTTGGACAAGTGTTTAACTTCACAAGTCAAACATACCATAACAGTTTAAAACTAACACTTTAAAACTTGAACTTTAGTTTTTACTTTGTAGCGTCCAACATGAAGGAACACCAAGATGTCAAAAAAATTTGCAGGCAGTGACAATTCTACAATTGGCAGCCCAAGTCAATGCAACATCTACACATACACGTCAGTGTTAGCATACTTAATTAAGTTGGACTATGATTTTTACACTTAGAAAGGCGCACCATGAACTATGTCTGGACATTTCACACCATTTTTCTTCGACTTAAACTTTCATTGCAAATTGCGCGTGCCTGACGTCATTCGCCAGCAAGTCTGCATTAAATCTCCGTTCCCAAGAAACAATGTAAGGGGCCAACCAAAGATTTTCAGGGCATCCATATTAAATGCTAATTTGAGGACAATTTCTGCATTATTAGTATACTCGTGCTCTTCGAAATTGTTGTACTGGTAGGGCTTACTGACACTATTTTTCAGTGGTTCACATCCTATTTACATGATAGGGATTTCTTTGTGTCAATCGGAAACCATCAGTCAGAACGAACCAAATTCACGTGTGGAGTCCCTCAAGGGTCAATTCTTGGACCACTCTTATTTAACATCTATATGCTTCCCTTAGCTCAGATTATGGAACAGTATGACATCTCCTATCACACCTATGCAGATGACACACAACTGTACATTTCTGTGTCCCCACATGATTATAGTCCCTTAGTCTCCCTCAGTAAATGCATTCATCAAATCAATGAATAGATGTGCCAGAATTTTCTCCAGTTAAATATGGAGAAGACAGAAGTGATCATTTTTGGGCAAAAAAAGGAAAGGTCAAAGATAAGCAGGCACCTTAGCACAATGTCACTTACAGCTACAAATCAAGTCAGAAACCTTGGCGTAATTATTGACTCAACCCTAAAATTTGATAGCCATCTAAAGTCCGTCACTAAATCTGCTTATTACCAACCAAAAAATATAGCCAGAATTAAGGGGCTTCTGACTCAACAAGACATGGAAAAACCTATGCTCGCATTCATTTTCAGCAGATTGGACTATTGCAACGGTATATTTACAGGTCTTGATAAAAACAGTCAGGAAGCTGCAGCTAGTACAGAATGCTGCAGCCAGAGTCCTCACAAATACAAGGAAGCTGGACCACATTACACCGGTTTTGAAATCGCTACACTGGCTTCCAGTGAGTCAAAGGATAGACTATAAAATACTACTGCTCGTCTACAAAACACTTAATGGCCTTGGACCAAAATACATGCTGTATTTATTAGATTCCTATGAGACATCTTGACCCCTGTGGTTGTCTGGAACCGGTCTCCTGCATGTTCCAAGAACAAGAACCAAGCAGGGTGAGGCAGTATTTAGTTATTATGCTCCTCACCTCTGGAACAAGTTACCTGAACGTCTGAAGTATGCTCAAACTGTTAGCTCCTTTAAATCAGGGCTAAAAACGCTTTTGTTTAGCACTGCATATCCATAACTGTCTATATATTTCAATTTACTTGGTTTCTATTCCTCTTGTGCTTATCTCCATTGTTGATTTCAATTATTACTAGTAGTAGTAGTTTTTGTTTTATTTTTATTTATTTATTTTTATTCTATTTGTGATTAAATGCGATTTTTATGTATGATCTTATTTCCTATTTTGATTGTCTTGGTTTTTACGTTGTATTGATTTAAATGTGATTTTTATTATCTTCATGTGATGTAAAGCACTTTGAATAGTCTTGTGTTGAATTGTGCTATATAAATAAATTTGCCTTGCCTTGCCTTGCCTTACTGTATAAAACACGTGTACATCTCTAGCAACGTTGTCCGTAACATCTGATGTCATCATATCACTGCAGTTTAACGCATTTTTTCTAAATTCATATCACCACCAAAAATATAGTAGAGTAAAACCTTAATTGCTAACAGAATAATCTATGAGACAGATTGATGAGTTTGCAACTTTACTTTGGAAATGTCCAAAATGACTCAAAAATAGCAGCTTCAAATGCAGATGGCAAACTATTTGTCTTTTCATTCATAGATTATTGAGACTCGTATCATGCTGCCTTGTGAAACTGTTCAGTTAGGAAAATTTAACCCAAACTTTTTCTTGTATTTTTTTCTGTAAATGCTTCCCTGGATAATTAATTGTTTGGCCAGCCCGCAGCAGCATGTTCAAAAGCACTTGTAAAAATGTATTTTATATGATCTCATGAAAGCGGAAAAAAATAGTGAAAATAAGACATTTGCCCTCCGGTGACGCCTTCTCAAAGTCGTGCATATCGCAGACGCCACAACTCTTTTACGCGTCTAACCCCTCCTCCCAATTGCCTGGAAGAGTTGAATAGATTAAAAAGGTAGATCTAATCGATACTGAGAGTGCTTATCAGCGGCTGGCAGGGCCGACGAGCCGATTTCAGAGGGACACGTTCTAATCCTTCAAATTCACGCTGGAAAACAGAAAAGATGAATTACATGAAACCGTCCACAACTTTGGATCGTGACTCAAAAAGTCCAATTTAACTTTAATTTGAACCTACAGGTCTTGGGTTGGAGCTTTAATTCTGTGCCTAATGAAGCGGCTGCTAAGTGTATAGTCAAATGTTAGCACTTTGCCTGTAAGGCCTGCACGTATATATGTATTTTTTTATTTATTCTCAAAAAGTGACAGTGACGGGTGTCTGGCAGGGGTGATAAGCAGCAGGTATTAGCCAGTGAAGGCGGAGATTCCCACAAAAACGGTAGCAGGCCGAGTTTTAATGCCCTTTACTCGTATTGATTAGCCTGCAGGGCTGACTGATCGGCAGTGAGATACAGGAGAGCACACATCAATAAAAACCCGTGGCCAGCTTTTTAAAGGCGCGCCGACACACAAAAGAGGAATAAATTACACTTTGCTCTGCTCGCCTGCAAAAGTTGTTTGGTGCCTAAAAAGCCAGATGAGCAAAATAAACATTCAAACAGCTTCTCATTTGGAAAAGCACTACTTTTGTGGAAACTTTTCATGACAATTTGAGCTTTTGTGACATCCAATCCATTTGAACTGGGAGGGCTGGCATTTAATCCGTTTTGACTGAGAGGGTTGGGCAGCAATCATTCACTGCCGACCTTACTAGTCAAAATTGATTGGATTGGATCCCCATCAATGTTTGAGTGGCATTTTTTTTCTTTCAAGAATGTTGTATGTGGTCAGCTCAAAACTTGATATCGCTTTCATGGAGTAACATAAAAAACATATCAATTATTCCATTTCATTTAACTCAAAGTCCATATTGTCGAATAGCATCCACTGACATCGGCTGAAATTTACATTTTATAAACTTGAATGTGATTTACTTAACATGTTTCAGCCACATTTATTTTTATTCACCAATCAAGAAATACTCAGCTTTTGATTAATTGAATGATATTTTTATGTTTGTGCATGTAGTCTGCAGTGTAGGAAGTATCCAGAGAAGGTTTGAAACGAACGAATGAAAAGCTTGTAAGGCATGCACTATCAGAGGATAATAAGAGCATTACGAAGAGTGAATGGAGTGAAATTGCTTTCCTAGGACTGACGAGGACGCCGGGTACAGCGAGTTGAGTATGAGAGATGACAGGCTTGATCAGGCAGCACAAAAGTCGCATGTACTATCAGGTTGTGAACCAGAATTGCTGCTTCTGTTCCTCTTTTAAGTGAGGCTACTGGAAGTAATTTGGCTTGATGAAATGGTGACCAACATATTCCAAGCAAATTCCATCTTGTTGACACCTTTTCAATTTTAGATTGTCTGCAGGTATAATGAGTGTAGATTTAAAAAAGAGTGTTTAATAGATTTTTTTAATGTATATATATATATTTTTTTTTTAATTGTTTTTTTTACCATAAAAGATACTACTACAACCGATTTGTTTATGTGTCAAATATCTCGCATCAATGTCAAGGTCTATAGTTATTCATTTCTGTTCAATCTGATTAACATGTCAACTCGGCTTACTCAACCCAACTCAAATGTACTTCAATGACACATTTACAACAGCCGCATCAAAACCGTTTGGTTTATCTTTTATTCAATGACAAATCCATGACAAAAACACATTTGAATGTTGATATATTCGATGGCGCACTAAATGCACAAAAATAAAATTGATTGCGATTCAGTTTCTTATTTGGCTTACAAAATGCCAGAATTGCTTTAAGTCAAGGCAGATTTTTGCAATTGTCCTATTTTAACCTAACACCTAAGCCTATTTTGGCCGAATTTGCATGCCTTTGATGTTGCCTTTATGTTTCAAAGAAAAAACTGTTCACAATGGCCAGGTCGGGTCCCATTTTTCAGGACACCATACCCTTATGTCCAAACTGTTGTTTTCTTCACTGACCAATTGTAATCAACATTTTGGACCCAAAAACACACAAAAAAATGTAATATTGATGTCCCATTGACAACCAAACATGCTGGACGAAACATTTTAAAGCGTGATAATATTTATTTAACTTGTTAGGATAAACATTCAATAAAAAAAAAATGAAAATGAATAGTTTTATATTTGATAATTCAACAAAAACTGCAGGGATGGTCATAGGTGTTTTTGTCCTTTCTGCATACTATGGTCAAAACAGGTTATATACAGTAGACCAAGAGTGCAAAATAGTAAATATATATATATATATATATATATATACATATATATATATATATACATATATATATATATATATATATATATATATATATATATATATATATATATACACACACACACACACACACACATACATACATACATACATATATATGTATATATATATATATATATACATACATACATATATATATATATATATATGTATATATATATATATTAGTCCTTCTCAAAAAATTTGCATAATGTGATAAAGTTCATTATTTTCTGTACTGTACTGATAAACATTAGACTTTCATATATTTTAGATTGATTACACACAACTGAAGTAGTTCAAGCCTTTTATTGTTTTAATATTGATGATTTTGGCAAAAAAGTTAAGAAAAACCAAAAATCCCTACCTCAAAAAATTTGCATATTTTCTCCGACCAATACAAAAAAGTGTTTTTTAATACAAAAAAGTCAACTTTCAATTAATTATATCAGCTATGCACTCAATACTTGGTCAGGAATCCTTTGCAGAAATGACTTCTTCAATGCGGCGTGGCATGGAGGCAATCAGCCTGTGGCACTGCTGAGGTGTTAGGGATGCTTCGATAGCGGCCTGACACTCATCCACAGTGTTGGGTCTGGTGTCTCTCAACTTCCTTTTCACAATATCCCACAAATTTTCTATGAGGTTCAGGTCAGGAGAGTTGGCAGGTCAATTGAGTACAGTAATGCCATGGTCAGTAAACCATTACCAGTGGTTTTGTCACTGTGAGCAAGTGCCAGGTCGTGCTTGAAAAAAAATGAAATCTTCATCTCCATAAAGATTTTCAGCAGATGGAAGCATGAAGTGCTCCAAAATCTCCTGATAGCTAGCTGCATTCACCCTGCCCTTGATAAAACACAGTAGACCAACACCAGTAGTTGACATGGCACCCCAGACCATCACTGACTGTGGGTACTTGACACTGGACTTAAGGCATTTTGGCATTTCCTTCTCCCCAGTCTTCCTCCAAACTATGGGACCTTGATTTCCGAATGACATGCAAAATTTGCTTTCATCTGTAAAAAGTGCTTTGGATCACTGAGCAACAGTCCAGTGCTGCTTCTCTGTAGCCCAGGTCAGGCGGTTCTACCATTTCCAGCACACGCCTGTGCACGGTGGCTCTGGATGTTTCTAATCCAGACTCAGTCCACTGTTTCTGCAGGTCCCCCGAGGTCTGGAATCGGCCCTTCTCCGCAATCTTTCACAAGGTGCGGTCCCCTCTTCTGATTGTGCAATGTTTCCTGCCACACTTTTTCCTTCCCACAGACTTCCCATTAAGGTGCCTTGATACAGCACTCTGGGAGCAGCCTGTTCGCTCAGAAGTTTCTTTCTGTGTTTTAGCCTCTTGCTAGAGGGTGTCAATGATGGCCTTCTGGACAGCAGTCAGGTTGGCAGTCTTGCCCATGATTGCGGTTTTGAGTAATGAACCAGGCTGGGAGTTTTTAAAAGCCTCAGGAATCTTTCGAGGGGGTTTTGAGTTATTTCGTTTATTCAGATGATTAGGTTAGTAGCTTCTTTGGGGTACCTTTTCATGATATGTTAATTTTTTGAGATAGGGATTTTTGGTTTTTCTTGACTTTTTTTGCCAAAATCATCAATATCAAAACAATAAAAGGCTTGAACTACTTCAGTTGTGTGTAATGACTTAAAAATATATGAAAGTCTAATGTTAGTGGTAGTCACAAACGCTGTATAGTATCCAACAATGTATAGATTACTGCACATACATAAGATAATAATTTTGTATATACTTTGAAACAAGACTTTGACAATGTTAGACTGTTCAAATATGGTTGCTAGGCCAAAGAAGCACGCATCATACATAGTAGATTGCAATGCGCACGTTTGCGCATTTACACTCTGTATATTGTACTGTAAGTCAACACACAATACAAACATGTTTTATACATAAAGTCACGTGAACAAAGTAAAAATGAGCTTGAGAAATGTACACAGAGAGGTTCAACTGCAGAGAAACAATCGATACCTTTCTTTAAATGGTGCTCCTCCCGTTGCACCATCGCTCCCAAACTCTTTGCTGAACCTCTGTGGAGGTTTTACTGTTCCCGATGGCCGCCTTGCGGGCATTTCCACACAAAAAAATTAATAAAAGGTGTCGTTCTTCACCGTTTTTTCCCCCCCCCCGCTTTCCTGACTTCTTCTGTGTGTCTATTGCGGTAGTTCAAAGGATCGCATGCATAAATGCGCTAATGCCAGCACGTCTGAGAATAAAGGAGCTGATTTGCTGGTTTCCTAGCGGTAGGAGAGTAAGATCACAGCAATGACACCCATTTGGCTGCCAAGCGCAACCTCTCAGCTTTCAGGATTTTTTTTGATAGCACAAACTGTTCAGGAGTTAGAGTAGTTCAAAGTACGCATGTGGAAATGTGACGCCGGCAACACATCCATCGTTAAAGGGTTAAAGAGATTCTCATGATTTGGCCAATTTTGACCAAGTTGAACGATGTCTCTCAATGATTTCCATCATCAAAATTAGCTGTTGATAAATCCATTTATAATATTGCCATTATGGGTTAAAAGGAATTTGACATTGACATGACATTTCAACAAACTTTACAGTGTAATTTTGTTCATTCAAGCCATGAACTAATGATGTAAAGCACATTTTAAGTCATCGCTTTGTTGTTTCTTTGCATTATTATTTTTTTCACTTCTGTTATTTTTTTCATCAAATCCATGTAAATACCCAACAGCACAAAGACTGGCGATAAGTAGGGTTTTTGTGGGTGGTGATGGTGGGAGAACATGTATAGAGGTGGAGAATATTCAAATATGTCAGATAGAATAACACACACAAACAACAAATGTAAGCCCTGGAGGATTAAGTCACTGAGGGGAAGAATAGAGGGGCTGGGGGGAAAAAAAGAGGATTTCCGTGTAGCGTTGCAGCTTCCTTTTTGATATCTCACTCATGTTTCATATTTAATATCTTTACTCTGCAGTCCACCGACACGCACGATTGGCCGAGCCGGTCCGCAAATCCTCTATTTTCGCTCTATCCATCTCTCTCACTCGCTTACGTCCTTCCTTTTCCATCTCCTCATTTTCCCACCTGCCTTTAACGAGAGGCGCTAATAAGATGGACGGAAGGACGCCGTAACGGCCACTTCACTGCCCCGCCGCGCCGTCATAATTGACAGTTGCAGTGCTGAAATAAAGCAGTTTCTTTATGAGCTGAACACTTAACACACAAACACATTCGCAAAAATGACTAGGACCCCCACCCCGGCCATATAACGGCATGCCAGCATGAAAAATCTAATTTATAGTCACTTATAACCTTATTTAACATGTCAAAATGGAATCTGTGCCTTTAATTGGGATTCATTCAAGACATTTTGGGGTCAATGTCTTCATGTAATTGCAAGTAACACACAAGACGGAGCAGTTATATCCACATTTTTCTGTATTCTGACTGGCACCTGGACTTATGCTTCAATTTGTTCTGTTTCTTTGCTTGTAACTCAAAAGGCTTGTATCTCAAATCATCGTTTCTCCTTGAAATGTCCTTAAAGTCAGGTAATTTGTAAATTGAGGTACAACTGTGTTGAGAAAGATCAGGCAATAAAATCGACAGATATAAGTCAAATACCCGTAATGACAGTAACTGTAAAGAGAGCTATGTCAACATTGCCGGTCAATTTCAATTTCTTTGCCCATTTGGACACATGTGATTGTTTTTCACATATCTGAACAGTCAAATTCCAATTGTTTCATGTTTCAAGGTGGACTCATTTGAATGTGGATAAGAATCGGATGTCAATCCGACACTTCTGCATTATGAACAATCATCAACAGGTGAAATACGTCGCCACTGTTCGACAAAACAAACAACAGACGCCGACATAGGCGGAGTTTGACTTTTGGGGCGGGGGGGGGCAAAACATGTTGATGACCCCGAAACGCAGTTTATGCAATAAAATTAACTTACATGAATATTTATAATATTAAGTTGACAATGATCGTTTTTTGTTTCCCATCATTCTTGAGGGGAATTTTAAATAAGGCTGCTTAGGCAATACTTCTCGCCAAGATCGTCATCCACTGAATATGGTAGGCCCGCCGGTGTCGTGCCAATGTAGTTACCCCAGTCAAAAATTGTATCCGGTGGGCAGAGCCATATGGAGGTAGATTTGTGTCTTTATTATTCAATCAAAAAAAGTCGCTTAAATTAAAAATAATAATAATAATAAATTAAAGTTGCTTCAATCAAAATATGTATTTTTGACCCCAAAAAAGTCACTTTAACCGAAAAAAAAAAAAAAAAATTGTGTTTGAATGCAAACATACATTTGAAACTCAAAAAAATGCATGTGAAAGCTATTTTTCTTTGTTTTTTTTTTTGTTTTGTTTTGTTTTTTTTGATTGAAGCAACTTTTCTGTTTGAAGTAATGTTGATTTGATTTAGGGCCACATTTTGGCTAGGACAATTTTGTCTTTATTATTCAATCAAAAAATAAATAGCTTCAAAAAATATATATTTTCAAAAAGAAAAATCACTTCAGTCAAAAAAAGAAAAATTTCAATCATGGAAAAAGTTTTTGAATGTGAAAAATATTGAGATTGAAAAATTTGCATTTGTACACTTAATTTTGTATCCAAACAGTTTTCTTTGATTGAAGCAATCCTTTTTGTGTTTAGGCCTTATTATGGGTAGGACATTTATGTCTAAATCATTTAATCCCCCAAAAATTTGCTTCAATAAAAAAAGTAAAAGAAAAAAAAAATGTAAAGAAAAATAAAATTGCCCTCCCCTATTTTTCTTTTAATCATATGCAAAGGAAATTATCGTCTAAGTTGCTAGTCACATAATCTGTTCGAAGTCTAATTTTGACCCATTATAATTTTTTTTTTGGTCATTTTTGTTGCAGTTTTATTGCTTTACAACTTGTACATATGTTGCAAAGTCAATTACATGCAATGACACTTTTCGGCCACCAGGGGGGCCTGGCCCCACCTTCAAATCCATTTATGGTCCAATCACATGGCTCTTTTCATCATTCTTCTGTTAATTTTCACTAACAGACATCCAACCCATTTGAACTGGAAGGGATGGCAGCGAACAGTCATTCGCTGCCAGCCCCCCCCCCCCCCCCCCCCCCCCCTTGAAGTCCGCTTATGGACGCCAACAAGCAATGGCGGGCAAAGGTGTAGAAAATACCTTCACCTTCTTGATACCACACGTGAAACTATCAGGTTAAAAAAAGGTTGGCTCTGGTAGCATAAAATCTTCCAAGTTTCCTCAAAAGCATGACTGCTGAGACCTTCAGAAGGGACCATATTTACTTCTGTAGTCATCAAGTGTCTCAGTGAGCATGCGTGCGATATGCATTCCCTTCACACTGCTGAGTTACATATATTTTTTGCAGTATGAACAGCTACACACACAAAAAAAAAACAATGAAACATTGAATTACTTACTTACTTGAAGTTTAATCAATTTTGACTGGGAGGGTGGCTATGATGGTTTACATTCTCAGTCAAAATTGTTTGGACGTCCAGCACTGTCAATGGCACTGAAACATGAGCTTTCACATCCAAGCATGTTATTTCATATTTTACGCTGTGTTTTATGCTCTTGAATAAAATGGACCCCTTAGATGTGTGTGAAAGCGATCGTTTTATATATTCAATTTTTGAATCCCGCCCCATTAAAATGAGTGACTTCCAGCTTCAGTCTCGGATTTAGGACGAATGCGAATGTGATGTCACCCGGGTCAGCATCTCACAATACAGCATTGCTTTATTGCATGCAGATGGACTGCGGATTCAGCTGATTTTGCGGATTAATTCGTTTATTTTTCGCATCAGGCCAGCCAAATGGCTGCAGAAAATTGTTGCTGCACCAGGGGGAGGCGTGTGAGCCTTTTTGGGTTTCAGAAGGTTCCCGTTCATCGCGGATATCAGCTAAAACAAGCCCTACTACTGGACCATTGGACTTACGAGGAACTGAGTAAACATCGTATTTTGTATTATGTCAAATACTGGGATTATGGCACACGTTTTAATACGGAGGTGGCTTGCATTTTGTGGCTGATTGTCTACCGAAAATACCAGGCGGCCGACGACCGGCGGCTTGTTTGCACACACCCCTCTATACTCAGGTTATTGCCCTCTTCCTGTGCCCGGCGTTCTGTCAAATTTTCCGCCCCATCAGAAATTGCAACTTTGTGTTAAAAATGGCCGCGAATACAGCTATTACAAAGTAAACACTAAATACTTTCTTTAAATAAAAGACTATTTACTTACTTACTATTTACCTATCATGGACGGTGATGTAGAAAAGTTCTCCTCAGACACATCCTGCCATGTTAGCTCCACAACAACTGCATGCCGCTCTCTGTTTACGCCTTCGCCGTGTAATAAAGCATTATTTTATACCATATTCGTGTTGACCATGTGGCAGCTACGCGCTCCTCCGACGTCGGCCGGTTTGTCCGGCGGTATTCTCCAGCTGCTTCCCCGGCCAGCTCTACTGTCCGTAGCGGGGGAACGAGCTGTAACTTGCTCACCGCCGGGCGGGTTGCCGATTGGCAAAGACAATCGTCTAACCCGCCGCCGTGTGACATTATCTGGGCTAGTTTTGTTTGATTTTTCGCTTCGAAAAGCGAAAATAAGACTTTGCTACAAAATGCATTTTTATTATTTCAAATTCAATTTAGCACAAGACTGTCATTTGTCATGACAACACCATTTAATTAGCAATTGGGGAAAAATACTTGGATAAAAAGAATATCCTGTTAAAATATTGGAGTAGAGAGACTGAAACAATGACATTTTGGGGCTCTCTTCGTCACATTTTCCTCAGTCTGAATAATTCCACTTCAATGGGTTGAATTCTAAATCAGATGAAAACATGACCCTGCTAACGTCATCCTCCTGTTGGGGACGCTAGAGCCCTATAATGGTAGGCGTGGCTAAACGTGGAATTAAAAGACTAATTTCTCGTCATCTACGCTTTCCCAAATTGTTGTATATTGTCAAATAGTCTCTAAATATGATTCTAATTCACATAATAATGCTATTTAAGACTTTCTTTATCCTGTCGTACGCACTTTAAATGAAGTGGATGTCTAACGTTGTCAATGGCAGTAAATCTGAATCGGGCATTTTGCCCTGTGGTGTGAACATAGCCTATTTGGCCCTCTTGTGGTATGGAGGACTGTTGACCGCTGTATTTTTAAATGTTAAAGAGTTTTATACCCTTTTGCCAATAATCACCATCTCCTTATACGCTGAGTCAACGTTTTCTTACATTTTGTAACCACACACACATACACACATATTTGATTTTCCTCACAACTGGCCTTTTTTCTGTCTTCCTTTGGTTTCTTTCTGTGGCTGATTGTCCCACGGAAGAATCCCAAGCATTTTATTTTTCCTTTAGACTTAAATCGTTTCCAGACATTTCCCTTTGGATAGAACAAACCCCCACACACACCCATACTCAAGCACACACGAACACACAGAAGTCCTAAAGAGACTTGGGCGCTACTTGATTTCGTTTCAACGCGCTGTTGTGTTGTTGTGCTGTGTCTGAGTTGGTTTTGTGTGGTTGCTTCTCTGCTTTGGATGAAAAGGAACAAAGAGAGAAGGGGAAACATTGTTCTTGTCCTCTGCATGGTCGTCTTGTAACAGCCGCAGAGAATTTGCAGGAATCTGGGGGATTTTGGGTGGGAATTGGAGGTTAACGCTCGAAACTACAAAGTCTAACCTTAGTTGGGAATGGGAACCAAGACTTAAAACCCTAACATTTTAGACCCAATCTATTGTTTCAAATTGCAAACATAATCTGATTAGATTTGGCGACGTCATCTCATTTTTTCATAGAGGATAAAACCTGAGAAAATGATGAAATATTCGTGTGCACAATACTGTATCGGTACTGATATGGCAACTAAAATGATGTCATCGTATCAGGGCATGCTATGAAATAACGTGCAGATGCTATGCAGTATGCACTTTTAGGCAACTGTTTTCGCCCTATCCAAAATGATGCTAAACATCCTATCTTGTGGCATCCAATCATCCTTTAAATATTAATTAGTTTATCACTTTTAGACATCCAGTCCATTTTAAGTGTCAGGATTGCGGCGAATAAACATTCCAAGCCTCTCACTTCAAGTAGATTGGATGTATTGCACCGTCAATAGCTGATTATTAGGTAAAAAAATAAATTGTGTTCTTCCTCTGGCCGATAGATGCACCCTCCTACCAATTACTTTATCACTAGTAGATAGATCCATGTGAAGTGGGAGTGTAGCAGCGCATAAACGTTCATTTACGTTTGCTGCTAGCCCTCACACTCCATCATTGGCAGCCAAACCCTGATAGTAGTTACTTAACATTCAACTAAGTATTATTATTATTATATAAAAATGTTTTATATACACTACCATTCAAAAGTTTGGGGTTGCTTAAACCCCAAACCTTTGAACGGCAGTGTACCTATATGTAAATATACAGTACAGGCCAAAAGGACACACCTTCGCATTCGTGTGTTTTCTTTATTTTCATGACTATTTGCATTGTGGGTTCTCACTAAAGGTATCATAACTACATGTGGAATTATGTACTGTACTTAGCAAAAAAGGTAACATAACTAAAAACATGTTTTATATTCTAATATCTTCAACATAGCCACCCCTTTGCTCTGATTACTTTTTTGCACACTTTTGCAAAATGTTTTTCAATTCACAGGTATTGCTAGTTATCAGGGTTAATTAGTTGAATTTCTTGCTTTTACAGTGGGACTGGGACCATCGTTTTTGTTGCGTTGAATGAGGTGTGTCCGATCCTTTGGTCTGCATTGTTCATATTTGCAAAAAAAGTGGTATTGATACCACAAAGGTGTTCTACGGTGTTGGAATAGGTTTCAGGAGCCAAAAAGTACTGTAGTTACGGTGCCACACTCATTTAACCATAGACGGCTTGAAAATTTGCAGATGCTGATGTGAAAGTCTCTGAGGTGACTGTTTGTAAAGCATTTAGAAAATATTTATATACTGTATTAGAATGTATAACGTTGCCTGTACAGAATTTCATATCTCAGTTTGACAGTTTCTGACCCGACAAAACCGCTAACATTTAAAATCAGTATAAATGAGTTTGAAATTTTAACCCAGGTTTGAAGCCATGAGTTCAAAATAAAATGTTAAAACCCTAACGCTTTTTCTTACCCTCATGCTAATTTAAACCTTCTTTTGAAATCCTCACTTTCCTTTAACCTTAATGCTAAACCCAAATAACCCAAATTTGAAAACCTAACCCTACCTTTATACTTAGATTTCCAACCCTAACCCTTATTTGAAACCACAACTCTATTTCTAAACCTTAATTATGAACTCTAATTTGATATTCCAATGATTTGGATCAATAATTATATGGTAGAGGACAGGGAAAAAAGTCTACAGCACGTACATATTAATATTCACTTTGCAGGGTGTACTGTAATGTAGTGCAGCAGTCAATTATTGTGTCATTTCAGTAGTGAGACAATAATTGCCATTCCAGACACTACTGAACTGTGACATGGGGAACGAAAGAACAAAAGGCAGATAAATGGAGAAATAAAGCATAGAGGTGAAAGAACGAAGAGTATTAATTAAAATGCTAGTTAATTGAGGGTGCCCTTCCAATTTCTATTTGAGTCAATAATGACCGCGGCAGTGACACACGCGCACAAACGGAAAGCCTTTTTTCCCCATTTTAAATTGAACATCGGAGATTAGCGCGTGTTAATTAAAAGGGTTAAATGGTGGGCGAAGTCGTTAAAGAGCTCCAAATGTGGCGGTCAACGGTCTGATCGGCAGTGGCTTTGTTTCGCCTCCGGGTTCGAGGCATCTCATTTGGACGGCTATTGAAGACGTTTGGCTTGCACAAAAAGGACAAATCGGCTTGCTTTCCAATGTTTATGAAGGCCTAATTGGAAAAGAACCAGCGGAAAAGGCCGGAGTTATGATTTTCCTTGTTTTAAATAATGTCGAAAATAATTGAAATCAGGAGGCAAATGTCCCCTCGTGCAGTTGAGTCGTGTACAAGCCAATACAAATACAAGAATACTTTTCAAATGACTCCCGTTAATTGTTCTACAGTTGCAAAATGGACCACCAAGTGAAAGTTAATTCAGATGAAATCAGTGGCAGAAAAACAACAGCTTTCCATCAACCAATATTGCAAATCAGGAGGTTCCGTGCAAAATGGCCAGCCTCGTTATTAGTATCCCTTGATTTAAGAGTTGAAGCCTTTGTGTGACCAGCAGATAACTTAAAACTTATCCCTACTAACTACACTGCAAATTTATAACATCATAATCAGAATATTTTTCTTCAAATCTAGTCAAACAATTTTCTGTGTCTTGTTTTGAGTGTTAAAGACTAGTTAACAGATTAATCTGTCTGAGTCTTCCACTTACTTGAAGTAAGTTCTTATTGAGCTCATACATCTCAAAGTTGTTCATTTTTCACCTAAATCAAGAAAAAATTGCTTTCAAATAATGATTTGAACAAAGCTATTCTTTAATTAAGAACATTTCTGACAAACAAGTTTGTAAAACTACATTTACTAATTTATTGCTTAAAATAAGTCATTTTCGGACTATAAGGCGCACCTGACTATAAGCCGCCACCCACCAAATTTGACATTAAAACGGGATTTGTTCATTGATTGTGAGAAGAGGTAATACTTGTACATAGTCAGAGAAGGCCCAGCTCCGGGGAATTCTTGCAGTCATACCTGGTTGTAGGCTTTATTATTTTCAAAGAAGTTGTATTTTTTTCATTGGACTTTAAGCTACAGCTGTCCTCATTGTTTTATGGGATATTTAAACCAAATGACATTAACCGGTAACACTTTATTTGACTGCGGCATCATAAGACTGTCAGAAGACCAAATGAACCTCCATGAAGCTTTGAACCAATTGACTGCAAAGCTTCATTGCTTCAAGAAGCTTGATTTGGCCATCAATGTTCAAGAGACAGTCAACCTCTGCTGCCACCTACTGTCAACAATGTTGTCATCCAACATGCCTCCTAGCATGCATTACAGTGCTACAGATATAAATAACAATCATAATCCATGTTCTGTGCTAATTATTTCTTCAGTTACTGTTCCAGTTGTTTCATTAATTGCTAGTTATGGTATTTGGTAACACTTTATTTGATTGTGACGTGGCATGAGACTGTCATAAGAGCATTATAATTATGACATGACACTGCCATGAGAATTAGGAAATGCTTATGACATATCATTTTGTGTCAATCGGCAAATTATCTCACTTTCGAATTGATGTAAAAGTTCCAAGATGGACATAAATGGAGTTAGTGTCATAATTTGCCGGATGACACTTAATGACATCATTCATATGCATTCATTAATTCCCTATGATAAGTGTCTTATGGCAGTCTTATGACACCACTATCAAAAAAAGTCTTACCTACTAACCCAATAAATCAACAAATAAGCCGCACTGGACTATTAGCCGCAGGATTCAAAATGAGTTAAAAAAAAAAAAAAAAAAAGGAGCGTTTTATAATCTGAAAATTACGATAAATCTGTTCTTCTTATTTTCATCTGAAAATTACAGTAAATCTGTTCTTCTTATTTTCATCTAGTGATTTTTCTTAGTTCAAGAAATCTAATAAGTGAGTAACATGTATTTGAAGCACTGGCAGATAATTGCACTTATTTCTAGTAGATTTATAAATTTAACTAGATTCAGTGAAGTGTTTTTTTCATTGTATGGGCAGGAGGACTAGTAAACTGAGAAATAGTGGTAGGCAGAATTTTAAGCATTGCATTTGTTAAAAACATACAGAGATGAAAAATAATGATATGAATAAAACAGTTTAACCTTCCTTGTTTGACATTTCAAAGACCATTAACATTGTGGTGACTCTTCTGGTGTGTGTGCGTTGGGCCACGGCATGGCAGTACAGAAGTACATGAAGATAACTTAGTCTTAACAGAATGGGTCAATTTCTACATATATCAGACCAATAACATACAGTATGTGGTACCTCAGGATATTGGATTAATTCATTCTGTAACACACTGAAAAATACAATAGCCAGTTTAGATGTAGTTTACAATTAGCACTAAGCACCGGACAACTAAACACAATGTTGTTTACTATATGACAAACTGGCTTGTTGTAAAGCCATCTTAAAGCGCTCATATCTAAAGTCTGCGTTCACAAGTCACAGCAAGAACAGTGAATGTCCCAATGTGTTGGGAAAAAACTGATGTAGTAAAAAAAAATATGGGGATAAAAGAAAATAAAGGAATTGACAAAATGAGAATATGAAAACAACAAAATAAGAAAACAAAAAACATAGAAAGAGAACGTGAGAAGGTTCAAATTAAAAATCAGAAGCTATTAAAAACAAGCAGGAGTGCACTACATCTCACTACATGCTGTAGGCTGTTACGAAGAGTGTGCATGCCCACTAATTGCTAACTCATAAACTACAGAAATATTAAGTCCACCATTAATTAAGCAGGTTTGATCGAATAAATCGGAACTTGGGCTCCAAGAATCAACTAATACTGGCCTATGTTACATAACTACCAAGGTTCAAGACGATTGATTCACGGATAACGGAGGGGTAGACTTCAAAGTCAATGTGCACAAGAACAAGAAAAGGAAGAACAACAACTACTTTAGTGGCGATTTTAGGTGACTAAAAGCCTTAAGTCTGTAAAAAAAACAACAACTATATATTAGTGCTGCAACGATTAATCGATTAACTGGAGTATTTGATTAGAAAAAAAATATTCAAATTAAATTTTGCTGCCTCGAGTGTTCGTTTAATTAAAGTGGCATTGTAATGGTTTGTTCTGAAAGTGTTTGCATTTAGTTTTACTGATTTGGGTGGAGACACTGCCCTCTAGTCGGCCTCATTTCACATGGCTGAATCAAGTCGCTCCCCGTTAAGACCAACATAAGCTAAGTTTTTGTTTGAACTAATGTTTTTTTTAATGCATTCATAATTTAGTTTAAAGGTACAGTTAGCTGTTTTTTGCGGGAAAATGTGTTTGAACTATTTGTTAAGAGCATTGTTAAAAAAAAAAAAAAAATGTTGGCATTTTATCACATTTAAACTAGCGGACTTTTGTTATGTAAGTTAGTCAATTGTTCTTTTGTTGCACATATATCCTCATTTATTTTTTTATACCGTTTGACGCTCAGGTCAGGTATTTTAATTCCGATTACTCGATTATTCGAACTAACTAGTTCATCGATTAATCGACTACTAAAATTATCGATAGTTGCAGGCCTATATATATATATATATATATATATATATATATATATATATATATATATATATATATATATATATATATATATATATATATATATATATATACTGTATATAGAAGAGAAACAAGAGTGGCACAAAATAAATGTGTATCTTTGGGGGTGGCGTGGCTCAGTGGTAGAGTAGTTGTCCCCCAACCCAGAGGTTGTGGGTTCGATTCTTCGCCCTGATGAACTCGCCTAAGTATCCTTGAGCAAGATACTGAACCCCATGTTGCTCCTGGTGCTGCGTCACCAGTAGGTGAATAGTGAGATAGTGTAAAGCGCTTTGAGCGCCTTGAAAGGTGGAAAAGCGCTATATAAGTATAACACCATTTACCATTTACCAAGAATAAATTGCAGGTGAGTCCACCAAAGAAGATGAGGTGGCCATTCAAAATGGATTGTTGTGTCAACACATGACATTTACATTTATCACATGAGTATAATATTACAGTACTGTAAGTATGTCTATGTGTGCATGCAATTGAAGCTTGTGGGTGATAATTAAGCACTAATGGCTCAACCCTGATGAGCTATGACAATGCACATACTGTCAGACACGCAAGCACGCAAAGACACATGCCTACAGTAAGCCAAACACAAACAAACCCACATTGAAAAGTCTCACACTTAGACACAGTCACAAATTAATACTGGTAAATGCACTTACACATACATAACACAAACAGTAACACAAATGCACACAAGCGGTCACTCAAATACACATAAATGCTAATTGTCATACAGACAGTCACACATAGATATGCTTATGTCTCTCTCTCACACACACACACGGATCCACTTTCAGTCCTTCTCTTAAAAGCACACACACTTTTTGGCACGCACGCATAGTCATACACAGTATCTGTTTCTCTCGTTCACCCATGCACACAGACACACATACCCCCACAGGGTAACTGGATTGGTGTTTCGGAGCCGCAAGTGTGTCATTAATACTTATTTACATGAATGCCGAGAAAGCTAAGAAGCTTTTTGTAATCACAACACACACACAGACACTATTGGCTACCCAATTGAAAAGCAATTAGGCCTCGGGTTTTGCCTTAAAATGCATCGCAACTTTCAAGCTTTTACCAGACTTCCACACAAGTGAGTCGACCACAGTGAACTCCAAATTGTGTATGAATGAATGTATGTATGAATGAATGATATATGAAAAAGACAATGCAAATAGAAAGAATGGAGAATAACAACATCAGAATACAGTATCATTAGAGGATATGTGATATATTACAACACAGGACAATGAAAATATAATAGAAAATGAACATTAGAATAAAAACTCAAAATATGAACACGGGAACATGAATTCAAATCAGAATGAAATATTAGGATATAACTGAATGAGACAATATAGGCTCTACATTACTATTTCTCCTGGTCACTTCTCCCAGTTTTCCACCTTATTGCATTATTTGTGATCAAAAGAAGTGCGCGTACACAAGTTCAAGAGGTAGAAATTCTTTTGCCTCTCTAGCTGTACAGACAAGCTCGAGGGATTTGTTTTTGAGAGTGTTTTATACATATATGTTCTACAGTAAAGGAAAATCTCATTATAAACCCCCAATGACCTCGTTTTGTTTTCATTTGTATCACAAACACTGGAGGAAATAGAGCTCTCATCTGGACAGAAGCCTGCGGTCTGACACAGGGAAAATTCACATTTTAACCCGGTGTAAATGTGCAATTATTAAAGTAGGTTGCTATTACAGTTTCAGTCAGCTACTTGAAGTGCAGCACACCTTTGGGAATCCCTACTCTTGACCCTGAAATGTAATCGTGCCACTTAAACAGTGGCATGTGAATTTCCTGCTTTGTTGGGACACATGTGGTGTCATTTAGCGTGGTCACAGCCCCACCGCTACAACCTCTTGAACCCCCCCTTCAAAACTCCCCGAGCTGCGTAAAGTCTAATGTTAGCCAATGAATCACAAATGTCTCGGCCAACTCGTGACTCCCACCACCCGAGGGACACACATATATAAATATACGCACACACACACACACACACACACACACACACACACACACACACACACGTTGTCTACTGCTCTAATGCGACTCTTGAGTCATGTGTTCAGACAAAGGAAGTAGGCGGGTGAAAAGGGCTTACTCACCCGAGGGAGTCATTATCTCATTTGCTGCTCACTCGCACCTCTGGCCAAGTCTGAGGAGAGAATAAATACATCAAAATGTGAAATTAAATGAAAGGACCCTCACAAACTTGCCACCCCACCATGTGGAATTTGAGAGGTGCCACCAAGTTTTGTGTTTCATGGCAAGTCATAAAATGGCGACGGCAAATTTGCTCGCCATGCTCTGGCCACATGCCATGACAAATTTGGGGATTCTTTGCAATCTAGAGTGGCCTGTCCGCCTAATTAAAATATTACAAATTTAATTTATTTGAAGCAACCCCAGAAAGTTTCGTCTGTCCTAGAATTTATGATCATAGCTTTTTGAGACATTACTCTTGAATGTCTTGTTTCTAAATCAAACCAGTTTCAGGGGCTGATTTAGATATAAATAAAGGTAGTCCCCAGGTTATAATGTACCCGACTTACATGATTTAAATTTTACAACCCCGGAGTCTCCTCTGCTTTTTTTTTTCTAATAATATTGACTTTTCTTTTGTGATGCATGCTTTTATTTTGGCGCAGGAAGCATAGAGCAGGTTGTACTTTCACACGCGAGTAAGAACGCATGTACACAGGAAAAATAACATATTTGTGCACACGAAGAAGAGCGCAGACGCACACATGAAGAAGTCACGGAGCCGAGTGAGAGATAAAGGGGAAAGAAAGCCTGCGCGCACATTTGTTGCTTGTGAAGCAACCACAGAGGCAAAACCTGTATATAACACCTTTTGTACTGTTTATTGTGCGGTTGAATACTTGGGCAGTGTTTATGTGATTGTTTTTGATGATGTGCGGGCGCTAACTGATACATGCTAATCATTTGTGTCAATTATTATTGCTGTATGAGCAGCTAGTTATAAATGCAAATTTGAATTGCTGTAATTGAAGATCAAACTGATTTAATTTAATTATTATTTTAATTTTATTCTGCAAGTGTTGATGGCATGAGCAGCTGAGTGAGCCAAAAAGTCAGCAAAACAGACGTCTGACACCGTCATTTTGGAGCTTAGCTCGCTGTCTAGCTAGGACTTAGGCTATGTCTACACTAGGACGGATAATGGCCTTAAACGTGTAATTTGTTGGACTATGCGGCATGTTGGCTACACTAGTATGCCTATTATCCAGATTAGTTGTTACACGGATAATGTAGGCGGGTAACATTACCCACCGCCTAATATGGACTGCTGTCTCCGTAGAGAAATCGGATGCTTAGGAAGCGACATTATGCAGCTACCATTTTTAGAGCGGCATGATGGCGTTATAAACAATGGAGGCGGACGATCACGACGTAGCATTCCCGCTCCTCTTTTCTTTTCCACACATTTTTCTTAAGCCTTTCAAACTACGTTGCAATATTATGCTTCATTTCAGTGCCCATTTGTGGTCATCCCATCACGGATGATGCGGAGATGAGCGTTTTTTACAGAGCTTGTCTCCCGTGTTGTCTCCGATCAGTCAGCTGTGGGGCTGGCCCCTCCCAACATAATGCCGGCAGAACATGAGTATATAAAAATGCGCAGAGGAAAATTAAACCCCAAAAAGTGACCTGCATGGTAACCCCAGTCAAAGAGGCACGCGATCATTTTTTTTCATGACATTTCTGTCACAGGCACTCCTGGTTGGGGCTTCCAGGAAATATACGCAGCGCCACACCATATGTTTCTATTTGTTATTTTCTAAATGGTGAGAGCGCAACTGAGCATCGATTGTCACATCCCAAGTAACGGTGTCAGGCTTTTGTTGTTTTCTAAACATTTATTTCAATCACAACTCCGCGATTGCTCGTAAAAGCAGACATTGCTCTCTCTTCACTCTCGCTCCCGCGTGATGCGTTCAATTGCCTTCACGAAAAAAACAGTTATCACAAAACGGAGTTCCTGACCCCTGGTCTAGAAGGTGTAGTAATTTCGAAATTTTACACCGGCGAGTAATGAGTTTCTGTTTTAGAGGTAAACCGCGCAGGTGATGACATAACATATGAGAATGCTCCTTTCAACGCATACGTAGTTTGCGCAAATGCAGGCGTACCTTGCAGAAGCGGGGGAGTCTTAAACGCACCTTAAATGTAAGTGCAGACAGGTGTAATAACAGTCGGCAAAATACCCTTGAGAAAATTATCTGTCCTAGTGTAGATGTAGCCTTAGCTCCAACGTCTTAGCAAGGACAGTACAATGACGTATAATACATGTTTTTGGATAGTTATTCTGAGATTTGGGAGGTATTTAAGGGTATGTAAAGGGTTAATTCCGACTAATGTGGAAATTCGGGTTACGTCACCAGTGTAGGAAAGGAATTTGTTCGTAAGCCGGTGACTACCTGTATATGTATTATTTATAAAATAAATAAATATTTAAAAACCATAGTATTACATTTGTTTTAATTATTTTGACTTCTTGTAGCCAAAATTGAAGCCCTTGTTTGTTTGTTTTTTCATTTCCATCATGTGATATTGAGACATTTTTGTGGGTCTACTTATGTCAGACAAAACTTGTTGCAATTGTGATGTGGCTTAAACACTTACCGTATTGGCCCGAATATAAGACGGCCCTGATTATAAGACGACCTCCTCTTTTTCAAGACTCAAGTTTGAAAAAAGACTTTTTGAACACCAAATTAATTTTTATACATTTGAGAGAAAAAGCATTTTATTTTGCCTCATTCAAATCATAATATCTGAACATTTAAATATGTAAAATAAAGTGCAATCACATTCGTAAATGAATGGCTTCTGGTTTTTGTAATGTAAATAAACCAATCTATTGTGATAAAACAACAAAATTGCAATAACTGCATTAACCATCAAAGTGAAGTCTAACTGTAACTGTAGTCTTGAAACAAATCTGAATAAGGAAGAACATTGCAATAAAATAATGCAAACTGCTTAAACTTGAGAGTAGCTGAGATCCGTCATGACAGAACATCGCTTCAATGATATCTGGCGCCTTCTAGCGTCAAGAATGGGTATAATGTCTAGACCACGAATATAAGACGACCCCCACTTTTTCAATCTTATTTCAATGCAAAAAACACCGTCTTATATTTGGGCCAATACGGTAATTTTGAAATTATTTTGAAAGGACAAGTGTGTTTGAAAAAGCACTGAAAAGATAATACAAGTCTTCCTGTTTCGAGATCTGTTTGCGGGTCTGCTCATGAGAGGCATTCCGACCAAAGGTAATGGCCACTGGCCTTTAATTGAATTTTCGATGATTTCCTTGCAACAATACTGAAACTGTTTTTGTCATCATAAAACTTCCCTGTCATGCTCTGCCCACATTCCATAACAAAAATCAAAATGATCTGTGACAAGACGCTCCTGTCATGTTTTCGTCCTCAGAGAAGATAAATGAAATCAATAGTGGCGTTATCAAGTTTCATATTTGTAGAGGCGTCACTTCATAAAATATCCTGTTTCTCTATCAGTGACACATCGTTTCAGAATAACGGATGAGTGCGGTCAAGCGAAATAAGACACTGTCTGTGATTTGTTTTTTCATGAATTTTTCTGCCGGACTTGTTGAATTAGTTTGACTCTTAATCAACACTGACACAGTGGTGACACGTTGAGAGGCGGAGAGGAAATTGTGCACAAGTTTGCTGGCATTACAATTATTTGAGAAGTCTTGGAATTCATTAACTGCTTGGGTTTTAATATATTACTGGGAAAGGTGCTTTGAAATTGAATTTTGGCTCCATTACATTCTTATTCCACAAGAGATGTATGGTAAAAGGTGCTTTTAATCTTTGAAGTCCTTACATTTTTTGCTACTTTTTACTTTACTACTTTATTCATAGCTAAAACAACGTCTCCAAAGTGCTATCAATTTATTGTCAAGCATAATTCGCCACATGATGCTGCACAGCAGAACTAATTGACCAATGAAATGTCCTGAAAACCTTATGGGGGGGAAAGTTTCTCAGACTACAAGTGGGACCAAATCAGAAACATCTTATTTATTTTGATTTTTTGTTTTTCTGAGATTTGACAAAGCAACTTTGAAAATTAGTTTTTAAAGGAAACATTTTATTTGAAGGGTGAGGGGGGGACTAAAATTGACATTTTATTGACATTCATTTTTATTTGAATATCATAACATATGATTTTTTAAAACCCATTTTATACATTATTTCTAATGAATAATAAATAATAACAATTATGATGCTTTACTTGTGAGCCTAAAACTTTTATTCAATTCCTTTATTGTCATTGCAAGCCAAGCAAACAACGAAATTGGAAAGCTACTCTGTGGGACCATAAAACACAAGACAGTAAAATAACACACAACTTAAACATACTACTAAATAAAACACAAAGAATAAATTATTGTGCAAAAGTCGCTGCATAGCAGCATTATGAACAATTCACCAGGATATTCAGATATTTAAACTAGGGCTGTCAAACGATTAAAATTTTTAATCGAGTTAATTACAGCTTAAAAATTAATTAATCGTAATTAATCGCAATTCAAACCAGCTATAAAATATGCCATATTTTTCTGTAAATTATTGTTGGAATGAAAAGATAAGACACAAGACGGATATATACATTCAACATATGGTACATAAGTACTGTATTTGTTTATTATAACAATAAATCAACAAGATGGCATTAACATTATTAACATTCTCTTAAAGCGATCCATGGATAGAAAAACTTGTGGTTCTTAAAAGATAAATGTTAGTACAAGTTATAGAAATTTTATATTAAAACCCCTCTTAATGTTTTCGTTTTATTAAAATTTGTAAAATTTTCAATCAAAAAATAAACTAGTAGCTCACCATTGTTGACGTCATTACACCATGCTCACTCTGCAAACCCATAAAATCATTTGGACCCAAGCGCCAGCAGAGGGCGCCAAATAACAAAAAAAAAAACAAGTAACAAGCAGACATTACACTTCTGTTATTTTAATCTGAGCGGGCATGTGTGTTAATTGCGTCAAATATTTTAACGTGATTAATTTAAAAAAAATAATTACCACCCGTTAACGCGATAATTTTGACAGCCCTAATTTAAACAAATTAGTGTTTTCTTATCAGCGTGCCAATTTCATGCCTTTATGTAAGGTAAACACTTGTTTCATCAGCATTATCGATGGTGCAATTTTAAATTAAAAAAATATACAGTCCCTGGCAAAAGTCTTGTCGCTTATCCATTTTGTAGAAATAATAGCTAATAACCTGACTTTTAATTATTCAATTGGTTTCAGAAATGGCTCATATGAAAGCTAGGACCCTCCCAAATGATGTTGAATGTACAAAAATATATTTGTTTCAATGAAAAAAAATTGATCATTTAATGAAGACATAAAGGTCAAATTTTGGCAAGACAAAAGTTTTGTCGCCTACAGAAAGTCCTACAGAAAGTAGTGTGAAAATTGAACAAAAAATGTACTTCAAATACAAAAATATGTTACTAAACATAAGCGAATTAAGTAATGGTGCTGTGAGATCCATATTTAATATTTTGTATGACTTCCATGGGCTTGAAGGACTGCATCCATGCTGTTCGGCAAGGATTCATACAATTTATTGATGAAGTCATCAGGAACATCAAAGAAAGCAGTCTTGCATGCCTCCCAGAGTTCATCAACATTCTTGGGTTTCGTCTTCCATGCTTCCTCTTTCATTCTACCCCAGACATGCTCAATGATGTTCATGTCTGGTGACTGGGCTGGCCAGACCTGGAGAATCTTGATCTTCTTTGCCTTGAGGAACTTTGAGGTGCAGATTGAAATATGCGATGGAGCACCATCCTGCTGCAGAATTTGTCCCTTTTTATGGTTAGGAATGTTAGAGGCAGCTAAGATTTGTTGATATTTCAGACTATTTATGTTGCCTTCCACCCTGCAGATCTCTGCAGATGTAAATTGTCAACAGGTGCTTGGGGCAGCTGTCTGTGTTCTCATCTTACTGACAGCCATTTTTTGCATGTTGTCAAATTGCTGCACAGTGATTGATGATCTTTTTAAGTAAAAGTGTGTAAACACAGTGCGACACAATGTTTTTCCACCGTTTTCACATGACTGGATCCATCTCTGTCCAAATGAATTCAAGCTAATTAGTTTACAGGCAGCCACAACTGCATAATTAGAGGCGAGTCGCGTAACGAGGCTGGTTAGCATCAGACAGCACAAGCTTCCTTTACTGTGAACATCGCCAATAATTCAAACATTTTGTTTGCTTCCAGGCTCGGAGGATCGGAGGAGTAGAAGGAGAGGAAGATTGGCTGGCGTGAACTCCCACTCCCAACATTCCCTTCGCCAAATAGGAAGTCACCTCAGTGGGGGCTGAGCTCCACTGAGTGGAACCACAGACGGAGAGGAGGTCGGACTTGATGATAACAACCATGATCATGATGTTGAGAATCATCCTAGTATTGGCAGGAATCTGCGCCCTTTGTAGCCTGGCGACTGCCAGCCGGAGAAAACACGAGGCCGTGGATCATCACTCCCGCAGACACAGACATGCAGGTGGGATTGGTGTGAGATTCGTACACTGCAAATTTATAACATCTTCATCAGGTTATTTTTCTTAAATCATGTAAAATAATTATTTCCATCTTGTTTTTAGTGTTAAAGTTTACAGATTATTGCGTCAGATTATTCCACTTACTTTGAGTAAATATTAGTATTTGTTCCATTTAAACACATACATTTAAAAGTCGGAAATTTTTCAACTAAATCAGCAAAAATTTGGTTTCAAATATTGTTTTGAATAATATCTGTTCTTGAATTAAGAACAATTCTGACAAGATTTGATTTATTTTACTGCTTAAAATAAATCTATTGATCTTATTTTCAGCTAGCTATTTTTCTTATTTCAAGAAATCTATGTGAGTAAAATTTACTTGAATTACTGGCAAATATTTTCACTTATTTCTAGTAGATTTACTGAAAACTGAAGAGAATTTAACTCGTTTAAAGTAGGTGTGTTTTTGCAGTGTAAACGGTCACTGCCACTGACAAGTATACTCGTCAACAGGGGTCGCGTTAACCGAATATTTTCCGTCGTTGACCGTTTTTTTAAAACGGTGACGGGAAAAACTGAAGTCCATCCGTCATTTTGACAGGTTGCAATTCACACCCCAGACCACAGGGTGGCGAGTGAGCATATTAATTAGCTATTGTCTCTCTTGATGCATGACGTCGTTGGCCTTACTCGGAAAAATGTCAATGCAACTGAGTGTTTGCCTGGCACGGCCAGACTGTTCTCCCTGTATTTTTCAAACACTGAGAGAAAGTCTGGGACACAGCCTCTCGAGTAGGTACAAAATCAATTGACAAATCAGATTTGTTTATTTGCGTGACGTGTTCTTCACGAGCAACGTCACTATTGCGCGCCGAAAGTCGTCTCTACAACAACACGGATGGCGGGAGAACCGAGAATATGTTCCAATCCGCGGTAAATTCAGTTTTAAATGAGCTAAAACACATCGACACGAGATATTGACAACAGTCTGTCTCGCGCTAGCCATGTTGAATAAACTCCGTTCTCCTCGTATGTTTACTTCCGCGCGCAAGTCCCTCGTCCTGCCCTCGTCGCTTTGCTAACGGCACATCTGCCCGTCGCTGATTGGTGCATTCCGCTGTCTGTTTGCCTCTTGTTAACCTTGTTCGGACAGAATATTAATTTAAAATGAATGAAAACTAAATACTATTGAATATGTCATTATTATCATTTTAAAAATTTAAGTGACGGGTAAAAATAGATTATGACCGTATTTTTATGACACTGTCAGTCAAAATGACAGACAACGAAAAAGTCTAGCGCAACCTCTGCTCGTCAATCAGGTTTTTCAACACAAAAAGCTGGCGGCAATTTGTTCAGTTTCTTGGAAAAGAGGGTGTATCTCTATAAGGCGACCTTGTTACTGCTTTGATTCTTAAAGAACAGAAATTGGTACAATAAAACTTTATTTCCTAGTAAAAAATAAAAAATAAATGAATAAAGAGTATGCTTTCATTTACTATGTTTTTGTGGTTTTCATAGAGCACAAAATTCTAGGGCCTTGATTTTTTTATTTTTTTTTCCCAGAAATTCGTGATGTAGTGGGAATCGACCTATATTCTCTGATTTTTAAAGAATTTTAAAAGACATTAAAAAAAAAACTTTTTCTGGTAAAAGAAGTCTACTAAATGTTATCTTTTGCCACAAAAATATTATTGGTTGAAACAATGTGACATTAGGCCAATATGAGACTTTGCCTTTATAAAGCTACATGTTGCCAACAGCCAAAATAATCAATTTGCTGATAAAGTACAGTAATAACTACGGGTGTGTATTGCCTCATATCTGGCGAGACGGTTCTTATCATGACTCACAGGTCATGATTCGATTCTATCCCGATTAATCCTGACACTATACTCTAAGATGATTATTGTGATATTTGTATATAACTTTAGAAAAAAAACAATCAAAATAGACATAAGTAGAGTGTACCTCAACATACGATTGCATTGACATCCGACGTAAAATTTGTCTCGTCATTTGTCTCGACATATGACGACATGCTCAAAATACGGTGATTTACAACAGCGTTGCAATTTCATTGTTTTTTTTTTTCTTGTGAGAGAAATCAAAATGGCTCCCAAGAAGGTTAGTGCAGGGATTGAAATAAGGAAAAAGGTGATGCATACCATTGAAATTAAGATAGAAATGATGGAACATATCTACGATCTTGACTGTCCTCCTCAGCTTTCCGTTCGTCAGTCTTTATAAATTAAGGTGACAATTACTATTATTATCAGCTACTATTATATATATTACTATTATATCAGCAAGAAAGTCACCGGCTTCGTCAGGATTTTAATCATTTATTTCAGAACTTGTGTAACTCAACACCGCTACTGTCCGCCGTAGCCGATGCCAACAACAACAGAACATGAGAAGTGAAAGTAAAAAGTCTCGCACCTCTTTCATTCTCTCGTCAGTCACAAGGTGCGTTCAGCAACAGCTTGCAAAACACGACAGCTGCATTAGAACACGATTTGTTAATTACGGTATTATATTATCAATATTATTATTCCGATTTGCATTTATAACTTGTTTTGCTATGAGTAATTGCTATTTGTAATTTTACCAGCAGTATTTATAAAGGATTTAACGCAAGTTTTTGGGCTGTGGAACAAAGTAATCGAATTATAATGTATTGGTATGGGAAAATCCAGCTGGACATACGGCCATTTTGACTTTTAACCCAGGTCCTTGAACGAGTTATATCTCTATGTAGAGCTACCCCTGTACATTCATATCAATTTATTCCTGAAACCTCGTCCAACACTCAAGTAAAAATGTTTTTATGTTTGAACAACATTTGGTTTTCATTTTAACATTTTCTCTTTTTAGTACAAACCTGCTTTAGTCCAAACCTGCTTAAATGCAGGATTCTAAATACTCCATGCCTCCATTTTTGCAGTCAAAGTCAAAATGAGCCCAAATTTCACTTATAAAAGGACTAATCCGAGCAAACAATACAGGACGACATACACAAATCTTTATTCGGATTAGTCTAATGTTGTTGTTACTTCAGCAGACTGCAAGGCAATGCTATTGGGCGCGGCCAACTACTGGACGGGAGTAGAAGTGCAGCCACTGAAATGTTTATTTCAACCAGAAACACGTGTAAGGATCGATACAGACGGATTTTGAATCAATACAACAATGGAGTGACGTAATAACACGTATCTCAGAATCTATGTTTTTTTTTTTTTTTTAACACCCTAGATACCCAATATTTGTCATGAAAACACAATAATATTACCAAAAGGCTTCATCTGGCTGTGAAAAGCACCACCCACACACACACTGTAATTCACTGTGATGTCCGATTGGGATTTCCATTGACGTGTTTTACCGTAGCCCACACACACCTTGGCACTAATCCCGATAAGGAAAAAAAAAAAAAGAACGTGAGAAAGAAAACATTGTGCTGTTTGATTTCATAGCGCATGAAATGATTAAAGTGTGTTTTTGCGTGCAGGTCACACGTCGCTGCACAGACACAGGCCCCGGGTGGGCAAGGAGGGTCAGGTGCTGCACAGGTCCAAACGAGGTTGGGTGTGGAATCAGTTCTTTGTTATTGAGGAATACACCGGACCCGATCCTGTTCTTGTGGGAAGGGTGAGTTGAGCCTCTGAGAACCCGAGTGTGCAAACTCCATTATTTTACAAGAGTGATTTGAGGTTACCGTATATGGCTGCAGTAAAATCAGTGGTATTTTTATCTTGGGGATCTACTGTGTATGCCAATGATTACTACTTCTGGGTACTTGTGTTTTTTTTTCTTCTCTCCAATTTCCAGCATTTTGTAAGATAGTGATTTTGGGCTTGAATCATACTGCTTCCACTTTTATCCCAGAATGATGTCCTGCAATCAGTTTCTGTTTCATAGATTGGATCCCGTCATTATTGTGGCGGTTGCTTGAAACAAAGTGGGAGGACTAGGGTTCACTTCGTATTACACAGTATTCAACAGTGAAAAGCGCTATATAACACCATTTACCATTTACCATTACTGTTGTCTAGTAAACATTCATGATTTATGTCTTGGTGATTAAGATTGATTTTCACAACATTTTCCTATTTCAGTTTTATTTGTATAGCCCTAAATCTATTCGATATTATTTGATATTTAATTTGGGCCATATTGATTTTTAAAAGTATAATAGTGGTTTTCCAGAGGGAAACAACAAAAACTGTGATTAATAAAATAGGTTGGGTCCAATGCTAGCCTTAGTCCGAATATCAAATAATTCATATTATTTTCAAATTCAAAATGAAACTGCTATTTTTGTTGTTTTTGTTGTTGTTATTACAACTGCATATATATTTATATGCAATTTTTGTTTTGACAGCATTTCCGTCTACTATTTTGCATTATATAATTAGAAAAATTATATTAATATCAATTGTTGTATTTTTCTTGTATTGTTATGTATTTTAAAATGTATTTTAGCTAATGCACAATACCTAGTGCACAATAATTCTAATTTACCAAAAATGTGTTGTTGATTTTTGTTTGTTTGTTTGTTTGTTTGTTTGTTTGTTTGTTTTATTGTTATTAGTACTATTGTTATCAGTCTTGTAACAAAACATTAACCACTAGGACTCTCATCAAGTGGGAGTGTAGTGGGGAAATGTGGGTGTTTGGACGCTCACACTTATGGGGTGATTGGTGGCATCGCGCCTCAACAACAACAACAACATCAGTCAAAACAGCAACCAGTGAAATGACATCAAGCGAGCGTCATATTTCACGCTCCCAAGCTTGTAAAAAAGAACAAGAGTTTAATTGTAAAGAGAACATTTGTCACTTGTTGGATGGCAGCCCTTTAAATCTCTCACTTATTAGCAACACACACACAAAACCACACTACAGTTGTCCGTCTTTGTTGCAGGGCAAACTTGGATTTTTATATAAACATTTTTCAAATGGGCAAATGGTCATTCATGCATCAACAGCAACATCATTCACATGAAGTAACTAATTTTCAGAATGAAACACTTTTGAATAACAAACAAATTCTTTCTGGATTAGCTGGATTAATGACATTTAAGCATCTGTTAGAAGCATGACAAGAGTTTGCCCTCTCTCTTAATGAAGCTTCATTCCGATGTGGACTCTGGCAACGGCAACATCAAGTACATCCTGTCGGGCGAGGGTGCGGGCACCATCTTCGTTATCGATGACAAGACAGGCAACATACACGCCACGAAGACGTTGGATCGTGAGGAGCAGGCTCAGTACACGTTGACGGCGCAGGCAGTTGCACGGGACACCAACAAGCCTCTGGAGCCGCCTTCCGAGTTCATCGTCAAGGTGCAGGACATCAACGACAACCCGCCAGAGTTCTTGCATGGGCCCTACTATGCTAGGGTGCCCGAGATGTCAAACGTCGGTGAGTGGGACAACAAACTAACTTAAAAAAATGAAATTTTGTGCTAGTACCTAGAGTACAGGGTTCCCGCAGGGAAAAGTCTGAAACTTGCTTATTTGAATAAATATCTTAAATAGATAATGAAGTTTATCTGTTAAATCTTAAATTCCTTAAAATACTGTATATATATTGTTCTGCGCTATATAAAACTGTGTCTGAAAAATGTTCTGACATTATAAGGGTGCTTTCACACTAGCACTGTTTGGTCCTTTTTAAACGGACCAGAGTTCTTTTTCCTTAGATAGTCCACTTTGTTATGTAAATGTGAACGCGCATTCAAACTCTAGTTCGGACCAAAGAAACGAACTGTGGTCCGCTCAAAAATCGTGGGTCTCGGTCCGCTTTAAGCGCACCCTGCTTTGCTTGTGAATGCAAGCGGAGCAGGGTATGCTTAAGCTACATTACGTGCAGCTGCTGTGAGGCACCATGCTCCCTCCCGTCTCAGGATGGAGGTATTTCCTCTTCTAAATTTGTCCAGTCAATTAGTGCGCCTTTCATCCATGTGATGCTACTCGGTAAATTCGGTTGGCGCAATGTGAATACTGAACCTTTTCAACAAGTCATTTACAAGTGTTGTTGCGATTTAGCTCTCCAACCGGACTTTAGCCCTCTAGGACTGATGTGAAAATGCCCTACGTTTCTAATTTTTTTGCGAGGTTAGCCATGAAATGTAGCCCGAAACTGGCATTCAATTGTGTTCTAAATGGTCCAAGTCTCAAATTTCTTTTGATGAAACCTGCAGAAAGCCTGTATATTGTGACTCTCATCAATTTTACTTTATTTTCAAAGTTCAAACTGAAGACGTTAGAGATTGAAAAGTTGATGTTAATTTGTGGTTATTGTCAACTTTGAGTCTTTGACAGAGCAATTATTCATTGCCAACCTATCCCGATTAAAATGGATTGGCCGTCTATCGACGTCAATGGCACCGAAACATCTTTTTTACTTGTCAATGGCAGCCAATGAGTTCAATCAGTTTCCTGAGCAATTTTCTCACATTTCATATCTCAGCCAATGTAATTGAGAAATATGATATGATAATATTGACATTTCAGCTAAAAGCAAACACTTTCTTTGTCCACCTCGTCCAAAAGTCACCATCCAAAAGTGAGCAATTGAGAGGCATGCGCTAACGAAGTCCCTGCCGGAGCTCATCATGGTCATTCTTCAGCAATGATCGATTGTCACAGAAACCTGAGCACAGGAAGCGTGGCTACATGACCGCACCATTAGCCCATACATTAAAAGGAATCAAGCTCCCAACAAGCTCTTGCGGCTCTTCTGACTAAGAGCTTCCGATATTGATAGACTCTTTCGCTTGTGGTATCAGGGACTCTTAACGTCCCTGAAACTGCGGACGGCACTTCCAAGGAAAGACACTCAGAGAGGACATTTGAGCGATTCCATTTCAAGATCGTCTGACCATGTGAAACATGAACACTCAGGTCAGGCATGAGTAGGTATTTAAGGGAGGTTTTAGGCCAAGGTTAGTTTTTAAAAGGTAGAGTTTGAGCCTGGCGTAGGGTGTCAGACTAAGAGACCAGAATCACAAGGAAGGGTTAAGGTTTCACACTACAGTGAGGCGTTCAGAGTGAAAATTTCAAAATAGGGTAAGCGTATTTTAATTGGGTTTTCAAACCTAGGTTACGTCATAAAATTAGGATTTCAAATTACAGTGGTACCTCTAAATACGTCGCATCAACATATGATCCTTTTGATATGACTCATCATTTGTCTCAACATATGACAACATGCTTGAAATACAACGATTTATGACAGTGTCGCAATTTCATTGTTTTCCCGAGCTACGGATTTTCTTGTGAGAGAAATCAAAATGGGTCCCAAGAAAGTTAGTGCAGGTGGTGAGAAAAAAGGTGACGGTTACCATTGAAATTAAGAAGGAAATGATCAAAAAATATGAGCGTGATGTGCGTGAGTGAACTGGCTCGACAATACGGCCAGTCTCCTCCGACCTCCGTTCGCCAGTTACGATGATCTTTTTTTTTTTTTTTATTTCCAAATTTCGTTATTATAACCCTTTATTATCAAACGCATCACATTAGATACACCTAAAATTTCATGATTTTGAGATTAATTCAGAATTTTGACATTTCTTTTTGAAAAAAAAAAATTA
The DNA here is from genome assembly GCF_030265065.1 of Corythoichthys intestinalis. Classification (NCBI taxonomy): domain Eukaryota; kingdom Metazoa; phylum Chordata; class Actinopteri; order Syngnathiformes; family Syngnathidae; genus Corythoichthys; species Corythoichthys intestinalis. The sequence goes on from NC_080404.1 coordinate 35,673,109, forward strand.
TGGATGCAAGTCAACACATGCATCTGCAGGTTCCATGAGAAAAAAAAACAGGATTTAGCAAAGGCTATAGATATCAAAACGCTTATTACACATATTCATTTTGACTTTTTTTACAAATATGAAAAAAAAGGTTTCATTGGGACCTTATTTTTCAAATTTTGGGATTCTCTGATAATTGCTTCATGTTGCAGGTATTTAAGGGATAATTGTAACTAGAGGTGTGCGAAATTTCCGATTCTTAGATTATTCGTGATTCGGCCATGGAAGATTCGAGAACGATTCACAAACATCCAAATTCCGATTATTGAAATATGTCAAGCAAAGCGGAAGTAAAACACACTCAGCGCGCCGCGCGGTCTTCAGGACGCAATGAGGAACGGAGCGAGAGTAGCTAACCATCATGCTTGTCATTACCCGGCCCCTCAGCTAATGCCAATGCTCAGCTCACGGCTCTAGCTCAACTCATGCCGCGAGATAAAAAAACCAACAACATACCTGACTGCTCCCGACAGCTGCTACAAAGTACGTCCACATAATGTTACGGTAGATATCATATTTAGATAGGACTAGATGCACAATAGACTCGGTGGCGTTAGCAGCATATGTACAAAAAGCTAGATGCGGGCGTTAGTAAACGGCCGCCATCTTAAAGCAGTAGACTTCCCTGCAAGGCTGTTGTAGCGAACTTTCCAAGCGAACCTAATTAACTTTTTATCTAAAATACTTCTAAATCGGTAAAATATTGACTTGAATCTATCTTTAAAATAGTTTTAAAACGTTCACATGTCGAAAGTAGACAAAAGGGAAATTATGGAATAACGGGAGCAATTTTAACAACTTTAACGGTTGATTCACAACAATAAATTAATTGAATGTAGTTTAAAGCTGATGATACAGAATGGGGATTTGAGTATATTATTTATTGTTTTTAACTGTAAATTTGATACTGAAATAGTCGTTTATTTAAGCCTGCAAGGCTTTTTTTTTTTTTTTTTTTTTTTTTTACAGTTTTTGTAACAAATGTACAAAACATTAAAAGCAGCTAATAGCGGGGGCGTGTCATCAATAATCGATTTATAATCGAATTGTAGCCTCTGAATCGTAATCATAATCGAATCGTTAGGTGCCCAAAGATTCCCACCTCTAATTGTAACATCGGCAAAGAAGTCGTCAGCTTCGTCAGGTTTTTAATCATTATATTTTGGAGCTTGTGCAACACAACACGTCTACTGTCCGCCGTAGCCGACGTCAACAACAACATGAAAAAATGTAAAAACTTCCCATTCTGCCACACCTCACTCTCTCTCGTCAGTCACACGACGGCCACATTAGAACCCCATTTGTTACATCATTATTATGATTAGTAGTCATAATTGATTTGTTTTGCTATGTGTAATTGCTATTTGTAATTGTACCAGCAGTATTTATTAAGGATTTGGCGTAGGTTTTTGGTCTGTGGAACAAATTAATCGAATTATAATGTATTCATAAGGGGAAAATCGCGCTCGGCATACGACCATTTCGACCTGCAAACCAGGTCCTGGAACAAATTAAAGACGGATGTAGAGGTACCACTGTATTGTTTCAGACAAGTTCCAAATTTTGGACAGAATCAAACGCATTGGAGAAGTCATTAAATGGGAAGGGTTAGAGTTTTAAATAATGGTCCCAAAGTAGACTTTTCAGAGAGGGTTGGAGTTTCATGGAGTTGCCGTTCAAACTCATATTACTGTTTCACAATACGGTTTCAAAGGTATGAATTTAAATCAGGATTGGGGTTAAATACTGGACAATCAGTGATTAGATACAATGGTAACGTTCATGATTAGGTTTTATAATACGCTTAGGTTTTTCAATTAAAGTTTCAAGACAAGTTTGAATGTAGAATTTTAGTCTGTTCTGGCTTTCAATTAGGTTATGTTGATAGACGAGCTCTACTGCTCGAGCAGAGATGTTGGAGGTGACTATATGCATGTGTGTGTCTCAGGTACGTCAGTGATGCAGGTGACGGCCACCGATGCCGATGACCCTACATATGGAAACAGCGCCCGGCTGGTGTACAGCATCCTGCAAGGACAGCCATACTTCTCAGTGGAGCCTCAGACAGGTCAGAACCAAGGAATAGGTGTACAAAGAAATACAAGATGTGCCTATACTTTACATTGAGGAACAGCTCACACATGCATACAATGACCACAACATTTTGATACCGGGTCCCTTTTGGGGCACATTTAAACGAATTCCCTTGTAGCTAATTCTGACCAAGATGGCCGGCTTTCTGTTCAGAGGCTTTTTGATGCCCCTGTGAATCCAATTTCATTTTGATCGGCATAACTGGTGGCCAAAATACCTGCTTCAAACCAAATTGGCAGTATCCTTTGTTCAAATTTTCCACTTTAGATGACATCAGCAAAAAATATTTTATTTGTTGTTGTCGCCCATCTTGTTAGGATCCTCAATTCCAATTGAAATTCATTTGGGGAAATTCCATAGAGGAAGACTGTCAGTGTTTCAGCTGATTCAAACCAAAATGTTTACCTTTTTGTTGAGTTTTTGGCATGGGTTCTTGTAACTTTTTTGTTCGTACTGTTATGTAAGACACATCCACACAATTTGGTCTTAACGGTTTTAAATTATTAAAATGGTCTCTTAGCTCTGACGACATGATCCGCATTAGGTCATTTGGATGAATACGTTACGATTTCATGTCTACTGTTTTATATAATAGTCAAACTTTGTCGACCCTTATCGAGCATCAAATTCATCGTTAACTATTTTGATTTGTGGTTAACATCTAGAGCCATTTTTTTTTTTCAATGAAATTGCCGTCATCCTGTTATTTAAGCCTCTTTACAGTAAATATTCTTTAGTCATCCATGAAAGCAAACTTATTATGATTCAAATTAATCAAAAACATTTTTTTCAAACATTTGCTTTTGGAAAACAATGATAAATTTCCCTTATTGATTCTCTGATCAATATTTTTACCTTTCCTACTAGCTAGCTACTGAATTGTAATCACAACTAAACATCATTCCTTTTGTTGCTTGATTGTGTTCACCCATATACATGAATACCCACATTCAACCAACTGTTATTGGTCCATAAACAATTTAATTCCACTATACTGTATATATGTGTGTGTGTATACACACACATATATATATATATATATATATATATATATATATATATATATATATATGTGTGTGTGTGTGTATACACACACATATATATATATATATATCCGCGACCCTCGTGAGGAGAAGCGGCATGGAAAATGAATGAATGAATGAATGTTATATATATTGTGACCGCACATGAGGCAGGCCTGGCCAAGAAGGAGCTTGAGACGCCAATGTGTCCAACCAAACAGTTCTTTAATCAGAAAAAACAGCGGGTTTCCCCAAAAGAAAAAGGCCAAAATGTGGCACAAACAGTAACAAAGCAAACAATCAACTAAAATGTCTCAAAAATGGCAACTTAGGTCTGTTCTCATCAAAATACTAAAATGTCTTAAGAATGGCACCTTAGGTCAGTTCTCAAAATACTTTCTTCCAAGTCTCTCTGTCAATCTCCTTCCACCTCCCCCTTTGCTTCATCTGGACGTCTTTTATATTGTCCTCCAGGCCAGCTGCAATTAGGTGGCTTAAGCAGCCACACCTGGCTGTGTTGTGCGGCATGCTGGGAAGTGTAGTCTTTGGGCTGGCGGCCATTTTGACTTGATTCTTCAGCTCTGGAAAAGGAATGTAACGGCCCTCCACTACCTGTCCCCGCCTGATGTCACAAGAGATGTATACATATATATATATATATATATATATATATATATATATATATATATATATATATATATATATACACAGAGGGGCAAATAAGTATCAATAAGTGTAAGGAATCACATTGTTTGATTTCTAAAGAATTTATTTGCAAATCATGGTGGAAAATAAGTATTTGAAGCTGTGTTTCTACCAAAAAAATTCTATTTTGGTTTCATCTGACCATAACACATTCTCCTAGTCCTCTTCTGGATCATCCAAATGCTCTCTAGCGAACTGCAGACGGGCCTGGACGTGTACTTTCCTTAGCAGGGGGACATGTCTGGCAGTGCAGGATTTGAGTCCCTGGCGGCGCATTGTGTTACTGATAGTAGCCTTTGTTACTGTGGTCCCATTCCTCTGTAGGTCATTCACTAGGTCCCCCCGTGTGGTTGTGGGATTTTTGCTCACCGTTCTTGTTATCATTTTGATGCCACAGGGTAAGGAGGGAGTTGAAAGTCTGTGTTGTCCAACGACAGCCCCAAAACATCACTGCTCTAGAGGACATCTGCATGGAGGAATGGACCAAAATACCAGCAACAGTGTGTGAAAAGATTGTGAAGAGTTACGGAAAACCTTTGGCCTCCGTTATTGCCAACAAAGGGTACAAAACAAAGTATTGAGATGAACTTTTGGTATTGACCAAATACTTATTTTCCACCATGATTTGAAAACAATTTTTTTTTAATCAAACTATGTGATTATGAGTTTTTTTTCCACATTCTGTCTCTCATGGTTGAGGTTTACCCATGTTGACAATTACAAGCCTCTTTAATATTATCAAGTGGGAGAACTTGCAGAATTAGTGGTTGACTAAATAGTTATTTGCCCCACTGTATATATATACTGTATACAGTGGGGAGAACAAATATTTGATACACAGTCAATGGGAAAACCCATTGGCAGTGTATCAAATACTTGTTCTCCCTACTGTATATCTATCTATATATATATACTGTATATATATTAGTGTTTATAGTGTTTACTTAAATGATTGTTGCCAGCCTTCCCAGTTCAAATAGTTCTATCACTGTTAATGCCAGGTAATGAGTTTGGTCCTAAATTGTAAGTACATTACCGAGCAGATTTACACAAAAAAATGAGTAAAGATTACAGTTATGTAAAATGTCAGTGAAGCAGCAACTCTAAAGTGCTCACAAAAGACCAACACATGCAGTTTGGTGGTTACAGAGTCCTGGCCTGACATTTGGACAGAGCGAGGTGATAACAGGGAGATGTGTGGGGTCACACAGAGTGGAGATGACATTGCTTCACACAGAGAGACATCTAGTTGTAGCTGTAGGGGAGGGTGGACGGGTAGGATGAGTTTTTGATGGTGGATTTGTGCAGAGTAAATCTGGCTAATCAGAGTGGTGTCGGCCATTTGACTGGCGCGCATCCAAAGCTCACATTTCTAATTGGTTTGGAGATTATCAGCTTTTCGTGCTGTCACACACACATGCATACACACACACACATGCGCACAGCCGGCCCGCAGTGACCATAAAAGCCTTAACACACATCACCAGATTATGAATGTTTGAAATGTAGAAAAATAATCTCACGCTTGTTTAAATTCATCTATATTTTAGCTTGATTGATTCTGTCGGGAAATACATGATTTCTGGCAGCCACGTCATAAAGTGCAATGAGATCAGATGGCTGTGGCCTGGTTGCCGGGGCAACTAACGAGAAGGATCAAACACGCAATCACTTCCTCACTACAGGAATATGGGAACAAACTGAGCACGAGTCTCAATTTCTGTACCGTAGATATTTTTTTTCCAGTTTTGCACAACAAGCAATGAATAAAACAGAGTATACCTGTCTTTTATACCTGGTTCAAATTGCCCATTAGAGGTCTGTTCCTGTGCAGCAAGAGCCGAGTTATTATCGCTTTATGTATGTGGAATCGTCCAAATTTGTCAGCTTGCTCTGCCCACATACCTTGTTAGAATCGAAAAAGCTTTGCAATTTAGTATCATCCATCTGTCTGTTACACCTAGTTTGAATTTGGTAGCAATGGGATGAATTGCCTTGGACAACACAAGTCGGTCAGGTCCAGCAGAAGTGTAGCTATTACTGTGTCGTTTATGTACATGGAATCACCCAAATTTGTCAACTTGTTCCACTGGTATGCCAAAGTTGAAACCCTAAAGCTTTGCTGTTTACTATCTTCCATCTGTCTAGTACACCTGGTTCAAATTTGTTCGCGATTGTAATCATTCTCTAAAATTGTCCAGGTACGACAGGAGCTGAGCTATTAATGTTTTATTTTTCATGAGGAGTCACCAAACCTTGCTGCCACCCTCCACCTACACCAAATGATGAAAACTCAATTGTTTAGTACTTTAGCCTTGTCCAGCTGTCTACTACACATGGTTTAAAATTGGTCGCAATGGAATGAATTCACTAGAAGTCAGCGTATGTACAAAGTACAATGATTTAATGGAGTTTCCTTTTTTATAGTGAATCATCAAATTTGTCATTTTTTCTCCAAACACTTTTGTCAAACACTTGGCGATTTAGCCAAGATGGCCAGATTTGGCCATCTGTCCACTACACCTGTTTCAAGTTTGGTCAAGATGGGATAATACCTTATTCAAGCCTGTTTAGGTTTGACTTGAACTGTACTTACTGAGCTATGCATCATCGCCAAACTTTGCCGTGCGCCAACCACCATCACAGTGAAAACTTAATAGCTTGGCAATTTAGTATGGTCCATCTGTTGAGTGCAACTGTTCAAAGTTTTGCCACATATGATGAAAGCTCCAAAGCTTTGCAATAATACTCAATATAAATTCGCCCAAGAATACTGTAGGCAATCTCAAAATGCTGAAACAATGGCTAATTTGAACCAAAATGCTCAATATCCCAAATGGCGTACCGCAAGCAACACGTCACTTCCGTTCGTTAATATTCATGACATTAGCTACTGTTGCTAGGTAGGGACAAGCCACCAGTTGTCCCTAATAGGAAATGAATGGAAATCGTGTACGAAGGAGATGTTTACAGAGCTAAACCTACCAATTCTTTCCGAAAATGATGTGCCTGGTGCCAAATTGACTGGCAAAGATGTGGAAGAACATAAAAATGTTCAGTTAAAGAGATGGCTTTAGTGTCGAAGGCTGAAAAAGATGAAAAAAACGAGACGACCTAAGCATAGCTTTAGCTTTTTTATCGACGCGATTGACAGTGACATTCTCCTGTTTCAACAAGTTATCCTTTACCATCAGCTCTGTCTTTCATATATATCATCTGGTTGTCCTACGTCTCTGACCGTTCTTGGGGGTAATTTAGTTAGATTAGTGTAGCGATCGCAAATGCTACTCAGTGACAGCCAACGAACACTTTTAATTTTTTCATTGATAACGAATCTTAATTCTATAATTTATTTACACTTCCCCCTTACTAAAGTTGTTTTAAACGGTAACTGGCAGTCAGATACCATTGTAATTCTTTTCAGGTCATTCATTGTCAGACAGAAGCAGTACGGCACAATGTTACGCAAAAAAAATAAGTTAAAAATATAAAAATGGCTTACCTTTGTCCTCTGAAAGACCATGCCGACCCAACAAAATGTTTACTGCATATGAAATGTGAATGAATTCACCGAGCTGGTGTTAAAGTCCACGCAAGTTGATTCGGTCTTCACATTTTTTCTTCCCGAGTTTTTGGTTTCCGGAAACGCATGAAGAAAACATCTTTCATGTGTCGTAATGTCTAGAGTCGTTTCTACAAGTTCCAAAAAAGCAATGCGTGATCGGCATGTTCGTTTTTAAAAGATTACCGGCGAAAAGTAGCACAAATTACGTTGTTTCTATGCGAGGGCGGGTCTATAATGTCCCACTTCGGCTTTACTTCCGCTTTACGATGCGACGTCACGGTCTAAAAATAGCATGCGTGTGGTACGCCATTCCGTGTAAGCATTGACATCAGAAGCTTATGCCTCCCCGCTTGCAGGTATCATTCGCACTGCGCTGCCCAACATGGACCGCGAGGCCCGGCAGGAGTACGACGTGGTGATCCAGGCTAAGGACATGGGAGGCCACATGGGCGGGCTGTCTGGAACCACTGAGGTCAAAATCACACTCACCGATGTCAACGACAACCCACCAAAGTTCCCACAGAGTAAGTGTTTGTCAATTATGGATCCTTCTTATATGACGTGTGTGTGCGTATGTTTGCAAGTGCACTGTTACGATTTGTGTCCTAGAGTGTTTCCATCTGCGTCCATGTGTAAATAGAGTATGCACATACAGTGGTACCTCGACATACGATCGCTTTGACACATGATTTTTTCGACATCCCACGTAAAATTTGACTCGCCATTTGTTTCTACATCTGACGACATGCTCGAAATACGACGACATGACAGCACCGCAGAAGGACGAACGACTGATTTTATAGTGAGAGAAAACACAGGTTTCAAAAAGGTTGGGAAAGGTGGTGAAACAAGGAAAAAGGTGGTAACGCTTACCATTGAAATGAAGACGCAAATTGTACAAAAATATGAGCGTGTAGTGTAGGGGTGTGACAAAATATCGAAATGGTAATATATCGTGATACTTTGTATCCCAAAAGGTCATCGATATGCGCCTGCCAAGAATCGAGATATCGTTTTAAAAAGGTGTCAATGTCTGAAAAAAAAAAAAAAAAAGGAACCAACAAGTTGCTATCAAAATCTTCAACCGTAATAGTGTCTCAGTTAAATCTAAGGCTGCATTGACAGTGCTCGACGCCCAATCCATTTATGCTGGGAATGTTCGTTCATTCAAAACCAGAGCATTCCCAGTCATTCTGTCCGATTTTCAGGGCATTTACAGGTCACTGGCTGTTCATTTTAGGGCATTTATTAGTCATTTCCTGTTGAGTTTGAGTCACTGCCTATTTATTTGGGTGATACCCAGATCATTTTGTTCTGCAACTCAAAATAAACAGGAAGTGACCCATAAAATACCCCAAAATCAACAGGAAGTATCTGAAAATCAACAGGTAAATGAACTTAAATGGCTCAAAATTACCTCATTGTCTGGCATTGGCTGCCACTCACGGCCATAGACGTTCAATCCGTTTGAAGCGGGAGGGATGGCAGCGAATGAACGAATGTTCATTCGCTGCCACCCTCCCAGTTCAAATGGATTGGACATCTACTAGTGATAAACACATTCCAATTCACAACAGAAGCTTTTTTTTCTGTTTATTAGTTGTTGTAGAATATCCTAGAATTATTTCTTGACCAATGGATCGATAATCATTGCATCACCATATCGTCATATCATCGTTATCATGAGCTTTGTATCGCACATCGTATCGTATTGTGAGGTACCAAGAGGTTCCCACTCCTAGTGTGGTCGGCATCCATGAACTGGCTCAACAATGCATCTCCACGGTCCTCCTCCGACCACCATTCGCCAGTCTTTATAAGTTAAGAAACGTCCGCCACATTAGATTTTTTCATTAGATTATTATTCCGATTTTTATTTATAATTTATTCGTTTTGCTACAGTATGTGTAACTGTCATTTGTAATGTACCAGCAGTATTTATTAAGGATTCAGTGTAGGTTTTTGGGCTGTGGAACGAATTAATGAAATTATAATGTATTCTTATGGGAAAATCCTGCTCGACATACGACCATTTCGACTTACAAACAAGGTCCTGGAACGAATTAACGTCGTATGTAGAGGCACCACTGTATATGCATATTTTAGGCCCAAAAAACTACATATTTCAAATAAAACGTTTTCTAATAAAATCAAAATGATTCAAATCTCCATGGGTTTTAAACATGATCATTCACTTCCAACCATAGCAGTGTATTATTAATGATCTCGCATGCAATGTTGATAATAATGGCGTTAGAATATAACAGAGTTATTTCTTTCAGTAGTGAGTAATCTATTTAATTACTTTTCTCATCTTGGCAACGCCGTTACCGTTACTAAGGCGGGAAAGGCGTGCGTTACTATGTTGGTTGGTTGACTGACACGAGATAAGAGATGGACTCACGGAGAAGAGAGAGCAGAGTAGGAGTGTGGAGGAGGCAAGGGAGTTGTGACGCCGTTGCAAACCCGATGCTTGGTAGCTCCAATAATATCTGACTGTAGCCGATAGCCTACAAACTACGCCCACATGATGCTACGGTAGATATCACATATATACAGAACTAGATGCAAATGACAGACACGGTGGCATTAGCAACATGTATGAAGAACTAGATGCGTTAGTAAACAGCCGCCATCTTAAAGCAGTAGACTTATCAGGAAGACTCTGTTGTAGAGAACCTTCCTAGTGAACCTAAGCAACTTTTTATCTAAAATGCTCCTAAATTGGCAAAATTTTGACTTAAATCTATCTTTAAATGATGAAACAGTTTTAAAACTTACACATGTCGAAAGTAGACAGAAGGGAACTAATGCCATAATGGGAGCAATTTTAACTTTAACGGTGGATTACTAACATTAAATGACTTCCACACATAGCAAAGGTTACTATCTAGTTATCTCAGTATCCGCAATACCCCTGAGTCTATTTAAAGTTTAGGGTAAAGAATTGGGCTAGGGCCAATTGTGCCAAAAGACCCTTTAAACTTCACATTGTGTGTTTTTTTTGTTTTGTTTTGTTTTTGTTGTTTTTTTTGTTTTTTTTTTTTGTTGAAAAAAAATGAAAATTAGCATTTACTTTGCCAAGTAACTAATTACTTTGCCTGGTATACCAGACTCACCGCTGTTCCAGCGATTGAGTCTGGCGACCGTCCGGCGGATCAAATTCCGAGGGCGGGGCAAGCCACAGTAAACAGACAGCGGAGTGGACCAATCAGCGACGGGCAGACGTGACGTTGTTAAAGCAACAAGTAATTAGCGTGAGCGGAGAATGGAGAAGTTTATTCAACATGGCTAGCGTGAGCCGTGTTGATGTCAATGACTTTTTTCGATGTGTTTTTGGTAATTTAAAACTAGTTTTACCGCAGATTGAAACATATTCTCGGCTCTATCGTTCGCCATCTGTGTTGTTGTAGAGACGACTTTCGGCGCGCAAGAGTGACGTTACTCGTTAAGAACACGTCACGGAAATAAACGAATCTGATTGGACGGTTGATTTTGTACCTTGCTCGAGAGGCCGTTAATGGGCTGGGTCCCAGACTATTTCTCACAGAGTTTGAAAAATACAGGGAGAATAGTCTGGCTGTGCCAGGCAACTAATTACTCTTACATTCAGGTAACTGAGTTACTAACGCAATTACTATTTGGGAGAAGTAATTTGTAACTGTAATTAATTACTTTTTTAAAGTAAGATTAACAAAACTGCTCGCATGTGACCAAATATGGTTCCTCATACGATAAAGCTCAGCACAACAAGCAGCCGTAAAAGCTGCAACAATTTTACACTGGTAGCTCAAGTTTGCGCATCTGTAAAGTACGAGCAGCAGGACCACCTGCAAAAAGATTGTTCCAGATGGCACAAATGAGGCTGCTGATTACATATTTAGCACTTAGGAGAGTGGCAGTGAAGCTAAGAGTTAAAAAAAAAAAAAACATTTCTCCCCCAAAAAAATCTATACAAAACCATTCTTGTATCCTTTTTTAAAATAGAAATATTGTCCACGTTCTTGCTTGTAAAAGACTTCCTGTCACTGACATTATTTCCTTTTTTTCCAAAGATCATAGAATAAGCATTGAGTCTTGACTTAAATACAATTCAGCTACATTGGTGCTAACAAAAGCACAAGAAACTCTGAATTTTTTTTTTGACTTGATCTTTGACATCCGCGCTGGCACGTATCAATTACTCGATACTCCTTTTGTGAGATTACTAAACCGCCACCATCGCCTCCTCGCTCGTCGCCCCCGAAAATGAAACGAAACGATCCGCAATCCTGCCACACAAAAGACATCCTGACATGAAAAGATGATTTCCGTGCCCGGGAAATAGCACTGAAGTTAGAGCTTCATAGTATTAATAATATCATACGTCTGCATGTTAGTGTTGTGCTTTTGTATGAATAGAACGCAATGGGCACAGAGGGAGGAATTGAAGGTTTTCCTGTGGGAGGTAAACGTGAGAGAAATGGGGCAAACGGGGGAGGAGAGGTGAGAATGCATGCCGAGATTTGGAAGTAGAATGAGGGCAAGAAGAAGAAGCAAGCGTTGGCCATGCAATAGAGGGGGAGTAGTAGCTCATTTTCATGAGACAAAAAGCAACCGTTTTGTCATCTCCAGCACATCTATCTCAAAACTTTTTGACCCAATCGCTACCCATTGTTAATGGTTTTCAAGCAGTTTTTTTACACTCCAGTTGAGGTCAATTGGAAAACTAAACACAAATAACAAAGAAAATGACATATTATGCATTAACCCTTTAACATTTGAGCCTATTTTGTCCGAATTTGCCTGCCTTTGATGTTGCCTTTCTATTTCAAAGAAAAAATATCTTCAGAATGGCTGTTTGGGTCTCTTTTTTTCAGGAAACCATAACCTTCATGTCCAAACTGTTGTTTTCTTCACTGGCCAATAATAATCAACATTTTGGAACCAAAAAGACAACAACAAAAAATCCCCAAATGTTTTGTCAAAATTTGTAATAATGATGTCCCATTGACAACCAAACATGCTCGACAAACCGTTTTGAATCTTGATAATATTTATTCAACTTGTTAGGATAAACATTCAACAGAAAAAAATATGACTGAGTACCGTAATTTCCCGAATATAAGGCGCACCCGTGTATAATGCACACCTCAAATTTACTTGTAAAATCTAGGGAAAATTATTGTACCCGTTTATAACGCGCACCCTAATTTTAGCACCAATAAATAGAAGAATGCAAGAAAACAGAGCTCGTGTACAGATACAGAAATGTCATTTTACTGACTGGTGAAACACAGCACAAGCATAGCATATTGGTGGTTCAAACATTACCATAAACTGACAATATTTACTGTAATAATATGATTTGACAACTTCTCCAACTTAACAGAATCTAGGAGAAAACAAAACAGATGTGACTTTTCTTTTAAAGGCTGCTCTATAACTTGCTCGTTTCATCATGATGAATAAATGTTTCTTCCATGGATTAATGCGGAAAAATGAAAGTGAGAACGTAAGTTGGAAATCCGAGAGCGTTCATCGCTGTCGACGCGACAGTAACAATAGGAGCTATTGTTATTTGGGTTTGAGTTTGCCGAGGGACAGATATAGTTAACGGACACACACAGGAAGTCTGTGTTGTTACGTTTGTTATTGTCCGAGTTGCGGAGCTGCAATAAATGTTGACTCAAATGAGTTCAAGAAACTAAATTCTGTGCTTTATGAAGAATGAAAAAAGCAGAATTTAACACAGACGAAATCATTCGGCCAATCAGAGTGAAGTATTACCGAAACAAAATGGAGATGTCATGTACCGTAATAGTCGGCAACGGATCGCTACATACGTTTCTTCAACACAACGTGGCCGTGTCAATAAAAAAAAAAATCCGTTTGTATGTATACATAATATATATATATTTCTGTCTCCATCCATGTACCCGTTTATAATGCGCACCATGATTTTACAAGTTGATTTTGGGGAAAAAAAGAGCGCATTGTATTCGGGAAATTACGGCAGTTTTATATTTGAAAATTCAACACAAACTTTATTTAGTATTTCACCCATAATATTATCAAAAGTATATACCGTATTTTTCGGAGTGTAAATCGCAGTTTTTTTCATAGTTTGGCAGAGGGTGCGTCTTTTACTCTGGAGCGACTTATGTGTGATTATTTATGGTCGGGTCGGGCCGACTTCTCTCTCGCTAACTTTTTTTAAAGTAAATATATATTCATATATTTATACTAAAACGATGTATGGATGTCAAATAAAATAAATAATTTGGATAAAACAGAGAGGGTGCTGTCCATGCCTGAGCACGTGAACGCAGTGGTCCCTCTCTCTTTTCAATCTTCCCCTCCGCGAGCATCCTAGTATTTCTTTTCGATATGGTGTAGCTATAAGAGTGAAAAACAAACTAAAGACAGAGGAATTGAAAAGCAAACAAACCAACTCGAGGAGATTAAAATAAATGTAAAATCCACTATTGTATAGTGCTATATGTTAGAACAAATATAAAAGATACTGTATCTATGTTTATTGAATATCCATCTTACAGTCTTGTTTAACTGGGAGAATTCGTTACTAAAGACAGGCTTTAATTTGTTATCATTATGCATGTATGCACCGGCATCGTCACAAACGTGATCACACAAAATGCAACCACGCATCGCATCCCCGCATTTCCATTCTCCTGAGTCCGCACATATAAAACATAAAATTTAGTTTTCCTTCGGGCTCGTGCCTACAAATAAAACATAAAATTTAGGTTTTTTTCGGGCTCGGGCTGTCAAATCAAGTTAATTGATCGGGCTCGGGCCACGTCGGGCTTTAATACCCGCCGGTCGTGTCGGGCTGGATTTTTAAGGCCCGATCTTACTTCTAGCGTCATGTAATGTTAGCATACCGTAAACCTATTCAGCCTGTTGTTTTCTAATGTATTATAAAATCCCTTTCAAGACGACATGTCTGTTCTTGGTGCTGGATTCTATCAAATAAATTTCCCCCAAAAAATGAGACTTATACTCCGGTGCGACTTACATATATTTTTTTTCCTTTTCATTGCGCATTATTTGGCTAGTGTGACTTACAGTATACTCAGGTGAGACGTATAGTCTATAAAATATGGTACATGCAAACAAGCTTCTCGAACACACACATCTATATACAATTTGAAAAGATTGATAATGACAAAAAAATCAAATATAACATTGAAAAAAAGTCTTCAAAAATGTTGAAAATAAACTAATTCATTTTAATTTTTCATGCATCTAACTCGTTTCCCCTTCAGCAAGACAGAGCTTCGTCACACAGCCCACTCTTCTGCCATTTGCGCTGTCAGCCTGTCACTCTTCCCAACTCGCCGACTCATCCGAAGAAACCAACAACAAATTTGGTCCATCCTCTTCCTCGAGTTGATGAAATAATGCATTAGCTTGTGCTAAATTTAGTTTTCGATTCATTCCACACGTTTCAAAGTCGCTCGCTCAATCCAACCGGCCGATGCTCGCTACCTCGCCTCCCCCTTCTTAGGTGGCGCCTCGCTCGGGAATTTATTAAAAATGTTCACATTACGTCCGCCCTTCTTGATCTCACAATGGCTTCTGGAATAAGCTATCTTTCGTGGTGCTTTCTGTTTTGAAAGGGACAAGAAATGATGGAAATATGGACATAAACACATGGTCCATGCTGCGTTTTAATGCTTATTTATGAGGGCAATAAAACTATAAAACTCAAATGACATTATCTTCCGTTTTACTTGGTCGATTGACTTCAAGTAAAAATGGGCGTGGACCTCAACTTCCGCTTGTTCAAATGAGACCAACCAGTGGCACGTTGGTAACGTTATTACGCCGTGACAAGGCTTGAAAGATGATTAGCTGTCACAATGTTGGTTTGTTCAAGAGGGAGTTTTCCCGATGTCGTAATTGTCTTTTGTAACGAATACTCAGATGGCAGAAAAAAACCGCAAATTTTCTTAGTGTTTAAATAGTCTACATATTTTTATGATCATTATAAATGGGTTTACGCAATGAAAACGCTGGAAAAGTTGGAAAACATAATGTTGGTCAAATCGTGTTTTTCCGGAGGGAGCATTCCCGACGTCGGAACTGCAGCCAATTTAAACTCATCAAGATTTTATGATAGAGGTAAAATCGGGCCTAAAAAATCCAGCCCGACCCGATCCGGTCCGCAGGTATTAAAGCCCGACTCGGCCCGAGCCCGATCAATTAACTTGGTTTGCAAGCCCGAGCCTGGGAAGAAAAACAACATTTTATGTTTTATTTATAGGCCCGAGCCCAGAAAAAAAACAAAATGCTATGTTTTCTTTTTGAGGACTCAGGAGAAGGAGAAAAGGAAAGGGATGCACCAGTCAAACCTGGCAGAGCACTGCTTGCTGCTTGGGGAAAACGGACTGGTTGCGTTTTGTGTGATCACATTAGTGACGATGCGAGAAAAGTATTAATTTTCAGTTGAAATTGCATTAAAAAAGGTCTTAAAAGTCTTAAATTTAGATTTATCAATCCTGGGGGGACCCTGTTGACATTCCTTTGTTCCTAAAATAAAATTGAGTGCCACTATTTGACTCTAAAAACAATGAAAATTCATACACAAACGCCTCGGAAACATTCATAGACCCCCACGACCCTTGAGAGCATAAGCGGCTTGAAAGATGAATGAATGAAAGTGTTTCTTGCGACTGGCACGCTGATTATATTTCATACTTACTTCATACTGTGCAAAAAAGTTATCTAGGTCCTTATATTTTCATTGCAGATTATATCTCTTAAAAAATGTAACAATAGAGATAGAGAAAACAAGAAAAAAAAATGTTGAAAATAAGATCGAACCTGGGGAGGGGGGGCAATTTTGAGGGGTCAAATGCCCCAGCCAAGCATTGGTCCTTCAATTTTCCTCCTGCAAACATCCACTCCATGCTATTGCTCACAATTTGTATGTTTGGCGTTTCTTAAATAATAAGCTTGTCTTCAATCAACTTTCTCATAAGCATACTCTGTACCCCCACAGGTGTGTATCCCATGTCCGTTTCCGAAGACAAAGTGGAGGGTGAGGAGGTGGGCCGTTTGAAGGCCAAGGACCCCGACATGGGAGACAACGGGCTGGTCAACTACCGCCTGACAGACGGCGACGGCTTGGGAATGTTCGAACTCAGCACAGACTCTGAGACCAGGGAGGCCGTCATCAAGCTCAAAAAGGTAAACTGGTCGGTCAGGTGGTACTTTGGACAGACTACTAGACAGCAATTTAGATAAACTGGATACCGAACAGGGATACATCGATAGTTACATGGAATTGTAGACAGAATGTGATTCACACTTTGCCATCAGCTTTGTCATCACCTGTGATTACAGTCCTGCACACATGAGATATCTAATATTTCGCAAGAGCTTAAAGGGTCAGAATATACTCAACACAAAGTCTTAAGGTCTGTAACAGGACTTCCTGTCTACGCAAAGCTATCCAGTCAGCCAGCTCACTTTTATTCCTTCTGTGGGAAAATATCTCTCTCGCCCGGTTCAATCGATACAAATCTTCTTTTGTCTCGATGCAGTAGCTAAGCGCCACTCGTAGACTCTGGCGGGTTCAGCTTTTTATTATCCACTGCTATCAGGAAATGAGAGCATGAATTAAAAAAAAATAAGAAAAAAACCCGTCGGAGAGGCCCGAATCGAGTGGTTAACCTCAAGTTTAAGCGTCATCCAAAATCAGAGCAGAGTGTGGTGGAGGCGGGCAGCTGCACGGCCAATTCCGATGTGACTAGAGCACAACTCTGACCACATCCAATGCAGAGAAGACACATGAGGGATGACTTGAGAAAAGATGAAGGTAGACTACATTCTCCGTGGTCACGAGGGAGGAGCCCCATATTTTGGCCTTTTGTAATGCTTGCAAATCAAATTTTCCACCTCGTTGGCTGCCATTGACGGCAATAGACGTCCAATCTATTTTGACAAAGAGGAGTTGGCAGCAATATTTCTTGATGATTTGCTCTTGACCCTCCCAGTCAAAATCCCCTATGTTGTGTATTTGTGTGAGTGTGTGTTGACTAACAACAGGGAACAATCGCACCTGAAATCCTTCATCCCGACTCCCCGCCTCTCTTGTAATAACACCACCAGAGCCGGAGGCTGATTTGAAACGTGTGTGCGCACAAGTTTGTGTTTATGCATGTGTGTCCGTGTGAGTGAGCGACGCTCACATCATGAGACCCACTCGGTCTCGATCTGATTACAGTGTCCTGATTTGGATACGCCGCATTGTGATTATTGAGTACTGGTGCATCTCGGGAAATCATCACCTGTTGGCCACTGGAGGCAACTCACACACACGCAGACACACGCACCTGAAGTCTTTGAAATCAGCATCGAGAGAAGCCTTCACTAATCTCTATTCTCCCTCTCCCACATTCACGCACACCGGCATGAGCTTTAATCAACTATTCTCTTTCAACTGTGTCCTGACGAAAGCACTTTGCGGAATATTAAGGAGCCCTGCATGTGTGTGCGTTTCTGTGTGTCACTGTGAATGTTGTCATGAATGAAAAGTGAGCGAGCGATCCGGAGAGTGTGACCAAAGCGATGGAAAATGAAAGAAGTGGGACACGTCGGTGACGTTGGCTTCCCGCGGAGTTTGGCGCTTTCGCGTTTAAGTTCTGTCGGGCATGATGACATTTTAAAAAAAGCCTGAGCTATCATATCGGTGTTAGCTTTTTATTTTTTAACGAGTCAACAAGTTCACCTGCATTTGACGCATCTGCATTGGGGACGACGGGCAGCTCGTCGAGACGGAACAGATGCTTTGCGCTGCGCTGTATTGCTGCTAATTAAATCTGTGATCACTTAACTGCTGTCATCACGCCGCTCGTAAAAATGGCCAGTTAATGCACCGAGCCGCATTTGGCTGCGGGTGCTCGACTAGCCGTGTCTGACGATCGGATGAAAGTTGAAATCGTCTTTGTCGCGCTAAGCTCGCTGACTTTAAACACTATAGTTGTCTTCTGAATCTCTCTCTAGCTACTAGTCTATCTTCTATAGCAGAGTTCCCCAAACTATTCCACAAAGGTCCGCACGATTTCATTCTAACTCAATGAGAGGACACATTTTTACCAATCAGGTTTCTCCTAATATAATCAGTTGATTTCAGTCATGTGCTACTTGTAGCAACCTCATTGGTTAAACTGTCTGTGCGGGTTCGGTTGGAACAAAGACCAGGAACCACAGTAGCACTTGACGACCGGTTCGTAGACCCCTCTTCTATAGAATAGAATAAGTTGTGACTTGTTACGCTAAAATATCAATTTACCCTAGAACGCATCCAAAAAAACGGACAAATGTTTTATGTAACCTTTCCAGCCTTGAGGATTCACAATCTCATTTGGCGATAGACACCCAACCGTTTGAATTTGCTGCCAGCCCCTCCCAGTTTGAATGGATGTGACGTCTATCGTCGTCAATGGCACTGAAACATTATCATTCGCCGCCAGCCCTGAAAGTTCTAATGGATAGGACGTCTATTGCCATAGCAGCCAATGAGTTAACACTAGAAAACCCAGCAGAGGCCGACTTGGCCTTTCCTAAGACAAACACTCCTAATATTCCCTAGCAATGGCCGATTTGGCCTCTCCTCCGTGACTCATGTGATAGTTTGTGTTAGTTCAAGTCAAGCTACATTTATTTAATTACATTTATTAATGAAGTTTGACACTTTTTACACGGTTTTTAATTCGTTTTTTATTCTCCACACATAACAACAGAAAGAATGGCTCAAATGTGTACATTGTTTTGAAGAAGAAAAAAAAGCGTTTTAGAACTGCAATTTGAGGGTAAAGCAGGAATTGTGTCTATAGTTTAGAAGGACTGAATCAGGGGCATGGAGTATGGATTGTGGTCATTGTATCTGAAGTTAACGTATGTCTAGTGGTTGCATTTCCAAATGAACGGCTGTTGTCTGTCCGACAACGACTTGCCAATTCAAAAGCACTTGGGTCATTTTTACCACCTCTGGGTTTTCCGAGGGAGAGGCCATATCGGCCATTGTTTGGGACTAGTAGGAGTACCAGAATTCTCTGGGACTTCTAGTGTTAATTAAAAAAGCACTTCATTGTGCAAAAATACCACAAAAGGAAAATAAAAGATTTATTATAAAAGGGATTGATGCTTCCTCCCCATTTTATGACCAATTCTGGTGGCATTAGCTTTTTACCATTACACCAATGCTAGACAGCCCCCAACCTTATCTATTTTAACAAACTCACCTTTGAAAAGTATATGCTTTCATTAAAATCGGAACCTCTACTCTTATTTGCTGAGTATACTGCCGAGAATTAATCACAAAAAAATATAGATAGGATGTAGGCCTGAACGATATAAATATCAATGCGATTTTTGGGGGGTTTGAGATATATTGCAATATTATATAGTTATAGTAATACTAGAAGAATTTTCACCAGATAACTTAAATAGCGCTGTTTGGAATAGGCCTGAACGATATTAGAAAAAATGTAACATTTCGATATATTTTGCCGCACATACTTTATACATTGGTCGCACTGGTTGCAGCTAAGTTCTTCTTAAGTTGCACCAGCAGAAAAGTTTGACACACTAACTGCCGAGAACAGCCTCTCACTTACACAGTGAATGAGTTGGCACAGAACTTTTTAGCAGTGGCTGCAAGTTAAATGATGATTAACACATTTGTGCCTTTGATTGTCGAGCTACCGAGGCTTCTCAGGCCAGATCATAGCTACGAATCTGTCAATCATCGTTAACTTTAAGTACCAAACGCCAGCTGCACTCGTGACTAAAAAAAGAAAAGTTTGGTCACATTGCCTAGCATGAGGGTGGGTGAGAGTCCGTGGCGCTGTACGAGCATGAAGCAGAAAAACATCAACATATTTTTTAAATTAAAAATCCGATTCTTTTCACCCGATTCCAATCCTCTGAAAAATGGCGCGATCAGCCCGATTTCCGATCATGTGATTGGATCGAGGACTTCTCTAATTTATATAAGGCTGTTTAATCCAGGCTTGCTGTATATAAAAGGTTTCCAGGATCTGCACACTTGTTGCTTTTATAAAGTAAAACAAAAGTTTACATGTTAAAAAAAAACAATTGCACGTCCTGCAATGTGACCGTTGCGCATGCGCACATTGCAATGGCGATGTTCAAATGATATATTCTGCTGGCCTAATGGGATGTTGGAAATAAAAGAAACGTTTTCAGGACTTTTTTGGCAGTTAGATTGACCATTTATAGAATGAGCAAATGATTTCAAGCACAGCTTCGGTGTCTTGCCAAGCAGCTTCATCCACACTAACACCTGCTAAATGTGTGCACATAGAGTGTGCATGTGGAGTTCATACATGTACAGCAGGCCCAGCTGAGCTGTCGTCGGACTTATAGGTCTGCTCCTCCCGTCAGGATTCCATTAAGCGATGCTTGCCTATGAGATCAAGCTCCCACCTGGGACTGCTGCCACGTTAAAGCTCCCGCAGCTGCTAGAAAAACAGTATTGGGGGAGGAGAAAGCATGTTATTATCCCACTTTCTCTGGAGACGGATTGGTGCGGGAAAGAGGGTGTTATTTACTGTCATTACAGAGACAACGGTGATGTGGATAAGCCCAAGACCGGTGCTCTTGGCAGGAGCATATTTTGGTTTTCGTACAAAGGCTGACGATACATAACTTGAAACATGCCCTGAAGGAGGTTTGGACAAGTGGTTCTCAAACTCAGATCTGTGGACTGTAACTTGGGACTGTGTTTTAAATAATCATGTTGAATCATTTTTAAAAATGCTTCCTGTAATTTGTTGTAATATGTAGTTAATAGGGGTGTTACGGTACACACAAATCACGGTTCTGTATGTATTGTGATGCCCGATAAATACAAATACCATTTCAATCTTACTAGTTGTGTATACGACATGCACCCCAATAGTTGTCTAGTTGATTTTCTTTTGCAGTTGTGTGTGTGTGTGTGTGTATGTATATATATATATATATATATATATATATATATATATATATACAGTGGGGAGAACAAGTATTTGATACACTGCCAATGGGTTTTCCCATTGGCAGTGTATCAAATACTTGTTCTCCCCACTGTATATATGTATATATTAGGGCTGTCAAAATTATCGCGTTAACGGGCGTATTTTTTTTTTTTAATTAATCACGTTAAAATATTTGACGCAATTAACGCACATGCCCCGCTCAGACAGATTAAAATGACAGTACAGTAAAATGCCCAGTTGTTAATTGTGTTTTATGGAGTTTTGCCGCCCACTGCTGGCGCTTGGGTGCAGCTGATTTTATAGGCTTCAGCACCCATGAGCATTGTGTAAGTAATTATTGACATCAACAATGGCGGGCTACTAGTTTATTTTTTGATTGAAAATTTTACAAATTTTATCAAAACGAAAGCATTAAGAGGGATTTTAATATAAAATTTCTATAACTTGTACTAACATTTATCTTTTAATAACTACAAGTCTTTCTATCCATGGATCGCTTTAACAGACTGTTAATAATGTTAATGCCATTTTGTTGATTTATTGTTATAATAAACAAATACAGTCCTTATGTACCGTATGTTGAATGTATATATCCATCTTGTGTCTTATCTTTCCATTCCAACAATAATTTACAGAAAAATATGGCATATTTTATAGATGGTTTGAATTGCGATTAATTAGGATTAATTAATTTTTAAGCTGTAATTAACTCAATTAAAAATTTTAATCGTTTGACTGCCCTAATACATATATATATATATATATATATATATATATATATATATATATATATATATATATATATATATATACATGTACACACTCTACTCTTGAAAGGTTTGGGGTAAACAAACTTTTGGGGAACCGTAGTGTACATAATAAAATAATGAAAAATCCCATATGATACACTACGGTTCAAAAGTTTGGGGGCGCTTAGAACCCAAACTTTTGAATGGTAGTGTATATATACAGTGGGGAGAACAAGTATTTGATATACTGACAATCGGCAGTGTATCAAATACTTGTTCTCCCCACTGTACTTCCCCAATTTGCTTGTCTACCCATATAGAAATTTGACAAGTTGCAATTTCTTGTGTACGGTTTAAGTTTTTTTTTTTCCAAAATTAAATACATATAGCAAAATATTATTTTTTTTTTAAAGATTCAAAAATTCAGTAATAATTTCATTGAGCTTAAATTCCACTTTGTGGAACGAAATAAAACCATGAGAATAAAGTCACGTTTGGACATGACTATTTGCTTTTTTTTTTTTTTTTTTTTTTTTTAACTTTGACCATCATAATTTATTTTACGTACAAAACATTTTTTCTTGTGACAATTGATTTTTTTAATGGGTTTTTTTTTAAACAAAAAATTACCTTTGATATATTATTCTATAATCTCATAAATGAGTAACCCATTAATTCCCAAAGCATTTAGGACAGCCCATGTTACTTTATGTTTATTAAGTTGTGCGCACAAACTTTTTCACATGAAGTACTAGTTCGTTCACATGATGTAGTAGCTCATACGTGCGAAATAGTTTGAGCGTGCATACGAGTTAATTTTTATTTTTTAATTCATGTCATGTTTGGAACGTTGTATGAATTAGATTTACAAGCCCTTGATTTGCCTTTACCGAACGGTTGTAATTGCCTTCCACTTCCATGAGAAGCATCCATTGAGGCAAAATCCAGTGCTTGAACTCCGACTTGAGAAGTTAATCAAATAAGTCCCAATCTGAATGAATGCAACGCTAAATATTCAAACTGTTTTGACTATGCCATCACACATGAGCCAAGCAGTGTCAGTTATTGCTGATCATAATGAGAATTTACCATGAAAAAGGTGGCCCAAGTGTTTGATTTGAACCACTAATTTCAAATTTAGAATTTCAAGAATTTATTGTATATAAATCCGTGAAGCTGCGACACTTTCAATGTGCCTAAATCAATTAAAAACACTTTTTTTCTTCTGTCCGTTTTCAACTTTGTCTTTTACTGCCACTGGCTATGTTGTGTCAGTGTTTTCCCACTAATATTAGGTAATTGAATTACTGCTTTGTTCAGTAGAAGTCAATTGAATCTGCAGCCAAGGAAAGTCATTTTAACACTGAGCTAGAACACTGCTTTACATCCTAATCACAGTGTTGTCTAAATAATGTGGAAATTGTTATAGGACTATAACACATGTCTTTTGGGGTTCCCCAGGTCTCCTTGCAGTCACTGCAGGACTGCAGCAGCTACCAGAAATATTCATGTAGCAACAGCTCCCCCTACCAGCAGACGTTAACACAGCACTGGCACATTCAATCCAACTTGTACTTGGCATTTCAATTGATTGTAAAAATGTGATCTGATGAAGTCTCTTTTTGTGTGTTGTCCACAGCGTGTGGATTTTGAGACCAAGAGGTCATACACGTTGAAGGTTGAGGGGTACAACGTGCATGTGGACCCTCAATACCTGGCCTGGGGGCCTTACAAGGACGAGGCCACGATAAAGGTATAGCATGGGGTTGATCTTCGAGATCAGTGATTTCTCTAGTGGACTATGGAAGTCCAAAAGAGTCATAATTGAATGAATCAAAACAACATTTTGATATAAATACATTTTGATAAAATAGCAGACAAATGTAGTATACTCCTTAAATTGTAAAAAAAAATTTTTTTTAAAAAATCATAATTTCATGTTGTCTTTTCGACAATGGCCTTTTTATTTCGTTAGGTCATTTTTCAGCAAAAATACTTGGTCTCTGTTTGTCAAAGAGGGAGGAGGCATACTGATATCCGTGCTATCAGGCTGTTTTGGTGGACAGATACACACAAGTCACGTCCGAGGGAAGCTTGAAAAACGCGCTGTTCTGAGACACTCGAAAAATGGCTCTCACAACTCTCCTTGCTAAGCTAAATGATGTCTCGATGTACGTTTTTGTGGAACTGTAGTTCACAAATAACACACACAAAAAAAAAACTATTTACATTCTCTCTGAAACTAGTAAAACTACAGCTATTATTATTATCATCTCCCCTCCTCCTTAGAATAGGAAAAGTCGCTGTTTTCTAGTGCAACAATTAAAAAGAAATAATAATAAATAAAAGCATTGGTGCTTGTGACTATATAGGCTTTCTGGAGTCCCCTTCCTGGCAGCGTCTACGTCAGCGGGCCGGTGTTGGTGCTGCTGCTAGTTTCCATGTAAAGGATCAGCATTACTAAACTGACTCGACCCCTATGTATTTGGTTAACAGAGACCTTGTCATTGTGCTGAAAAATGACATTATGAAATAAAAAGGCCCTTGTGGAAAAAGAATTATGAAATTAAAAAATTCTTTGTGAAAAACAATTTTTATCTTACATAATCTTAAAGAATGAATATTTAATATTTTTTTAAAAATAATATTAATATCACACAATCAAAAGAAACACTATAAAATAGTATAGTTATAAGGATTTAAAGAAAAAAAAGATTTCATAAAATTGTAACCTTTTTACGTTTACGATTGAACATTGTGCACTTTGAGATTTGTTCTTCAAATGTGAAGTGCGTTATAAATAAATTGTATTATTATTATTATTATCATTATTATGAACATTGCACCATTACACCATTTTACAATTTAAGGGCTGTATTACATATTTTTCTGCTATTTCCTCAAAACGGTATTTGTTTCAAAATGTTTTTGTTTATTTAATTAGGACTCTTTTAGGCTTCCATAGTGGACTGAGTACAAGATTTCATGTGTCGTTTTACAGATTTCAGTGGAGGATGCTGATGAGCCGCCCGTATTTGTGGCACCTATGTATACTTTCGAGGTGGAGGAAAACGCCCCAGCTGGCACTCAGGTGGGCCGCGTCCACGCCAAGGACACGGATGTTGCCAACAATCCAGTCAGGTATGATGACATACAGATCCCATTTCAGGATGACTTGTGGCCAGAGTGGAACTTAAGGTTGGCCATCTCGTGTGTGCAGGTACATGATTCCACGTTACACGGACGTGGAGCAGTTCTTTAGTGTCAACTCTGAAGACGGCATGATCACCACTACCAGACCTCTGGATCGAGAGACTCAGGCCTGGCACAACATCTCTGTGTCGGCCACTGAGATAGGTGAGACGGTGTGTTGTCTCTGGAGCTCCTTCTAGCGTGAAGCATACACAAGACCCTAATCTGTTGCTATGCATAGAGGGGAAATAATGTTTAAATACCCATGAGTAGCCTTGACTTCAAATAAAAATATCCTAGGCAGCAAGAGAAGCCCAAAACAGAAAGTTGACCCACAAGCCCTCTCGCATTTCGGCCCCCACAAGCCATGCCCCCACCACTTAAAACCGAGCAACAAGGAGCCCCGCCCTGGCATTCTGCGGCCGGCAGCTCTGGCTCTCGAAGCGCTGTGTGGTTTCCCCTTCGGCACTGCCGACGCCAGACGGCCAGATGGAAACGGACTCGAGGCCCAGAGTTAGGCTGCGCGAAACCACTAACAGGGCCCAGGGAAGCTAAGTAGAAACCTGCTAATGATGGGGTGCTGGAAAAATCAAATAAGAGGGTCGGCTTACAAGAGAAGCTGAGCTGCACTTTCCGTTCCCCAAAAAACCAAAATATGCCGTTTTTCTTGGAAAAGAAGGGGTAGGAGCAAAAGAAGGGATAAACTTTTTAATTCAATTGCTAAGGAAGGGAGGAAGGGAAGGGAAGGGGAGGGGAGGGGAGGGGAGGGGAGGGAGGGAGGGAGGGAGGGAGGGAGGGAGGGAGGGAGGGAGGGAAGGAAGGAAGGAAGGAAGGAAGGAAGGAAGGAAGGAAGGAAGGAAGGAAGGAAGGAAGGAAGGAAGGAAGGAAGGAAGGAAGGAAGGAAGGAAGGAAGGAAGGAAGGAAGGGTAACAAGCATGGTGTGGGAAGTAGGAGGAATGAGGGAAGATTAATGGGAAGGTGAAAGGATGTTTTTCAGGAAACAAAAGAAGGCAGGGAGGGAAGATCGGCATGAGTAAGGGGGTAATACAAAGAAGGAAAATGGATGGAAAGATGGCAAGGACTGGAGAAATGATAAGAGTTGGAAGAAAAGAAGGCAGAACCGAGGACAGAGGAAAGAGATGAGAGGAATAAAGAAAGGAATATAGAATGGGAGGGTAGGTTGATCAAAGGAAGGATGAAACGTGCTAAGTTGGTAAAGAAGGAAGGGCGGAGAAATTTTATCCTTTTTGTGCTTGTAAGAATGATGCAACCTCTCCAAATGTTGGTGTGAGACGCGTGGGCGCATGCAAGGTTGATGGCAGCACTCTCACAACACCGGAAATAAATCCTCGAGGCTTGATTGACAAGTGGCGTTCCCTGTTTATGGTTGTGTAGGAGGCCACCACCAAGACACCAAAGTGCGTGTGAACATCAAAGTGAAAGACACAAACGACAATGCTCCGGAGTTTGCCACCAACAATGAAGTCCTTATGTGTGAAAGTGTTGCACCAGGAAAGGTAATCATACGGATCATAGTTGAAATGAAGATAAGACTTAAAATCTTGGTTTTAAAGAGCTGGTCTTCCCAGGTTATCGAAACAGTCAGCGCAGCAGACAAAGACGAGATGGTCCACCGTCAACACTTTTCCTTCAGCCTGGCTCCCGAGGTAGCCCATAACCACAACTTCTCCCTCAAAGACAACCGAGGTAAGCAGCATTAGTATCTGGTCCTGCTTTCTTGTATTTGTCATTTCGCTCCCACCAGCCACACACACACATACACACAAGCGGGGGCTCCATGTCCTGCGGGCCGCATTAATTGCATTGTGGTCTCAATCCATCTGTCCGTACGTCTTTGGGGGGCCAGCGTGATTGAATTAAGCCGCCAGAGAAGCTTCAAGTAGCAGCCAAGCGTCCAAGTTGTGGCGGCCGCAGAGAAGGATTCCAGCGTGTAGATAATGAAATGGAAGCAAAGGCACGAGACACGAGTCGTGAGACAGTTCTGTTGGCATCTTAGCGCTTCAGAGCAGACGATGCTCACATCTGAGCAAACGAATCTTTGCTCTTTTGGCTATGAGCCACATAGGGAGTGTCATTTTCGAGTGTCTTTTCTAATTTGATTCAGAGAGCTTTTGGAGCAGCATTTTGCTTTGGAATTTTCATTTTCAAAACCCTATTTGGAATCATTCATCTCTGTTCAAAATCCTAATACACATTCCCAATGCTTATTTACAACCTTGACCAAGGCTTAAAAACCTCAATTTGGATTCCACATTTTATTTGAAACCCTTAATACTGATTGGAACCCTAATCATGGTTTAGAAAACCTAACTCTGTATTAAAACACTTATTCAATGTCCCAATTCAATGTCGATAATGTCAGCTGACCATCTGTTGTCTTCTCCCCACATAGACAGCACGGCTAGCATCTATGTGCTGCGCAAGGGTTTCAGCCGGCTAACACAGGACGTCTACTTCCTGCCAGTGGAGATCAACGACAACGGCGTTCCAGCCATGAGCAGCACCGGCACACTGACGGTGCGCGTGTGCTCCTGTGACAGCAGGGACACCATCTTGTCGTGTAACGTGGAACCCTACGTGCTGCCCGCTGGCCTCAGCACAGGAGCACTTATCGCCATCCTCGCATGCATTGTCATCCTACTAGGTAAAGCATAATTTTCATTTTCCTTCAAATACACGGGAATTTAATATTTATAGTTTTAGGGTTTGGATACGGTAAGGCTTGGGTGCAGGGGCGTAGGTTTGTTCTCAAGATTGGTAGGGACAATAGGAGTGCAACGGTTTGCGGTTCAAAGCCGAGCTGTATGGTTCGCCCTGTATGGTTCAATACGCCTTTATGAACCGCGCCTTTTCGGTTATGCAATTAATTTATTCCAAACGCTTGTGGAATGAATTGGTCGAGCTCTGTGTGCGACGTGAAGCACAGCTGTGGAGAAATTCCCACCCCGCTGCAAGTATATGTCCGATCGCTGTCAAGCACTTGTGTAATAGAAGCCGAGTAACGCCCTCTCTCACTTACGAGCGAAGTGAAAGTGAAACAAGAAAGAAAACAAAAAGCTATGGCGAGCGGAGGAGTGGAGAGACTGAATTTTAAGGAAGCACTGGCTTCTTTCAAATCTGTGGTGTGGCAACATTTCGGTTTCCCCGCAGACTACAATGCGGTGGGAGAGAAAATAGGAAGGAGAGAAAATATTGAAAAAAAAAAAAAAAAATTGCAAGCATTGCTCAGCGCTTGTTTCCTATGCTAATGGCAACACTTATAACATGACTCCGGCACCTGAGCCGGCATCACCCACAGGTAGCACTTTCTCAGAGCAGGACAACCCCGGAGATGACACCAGTGAAAACACACGGCGGGCTTCGTTAATTTATTGGCAACGCTTGACCCGCGTTACATTGTTCCCTCGCGGACATATTTCTCCAACAACGTATTCCCCGACATTCATGAAATGGCTCGCAAAGCCATCGAAGATGACTTCGCTAAAGCACATAGTTTCGCCGTGACCACGGATAGTTGGACGTCTCGTGCTACAGAGTGCTACTACCTAACTGTGACGGTCCACTATAATTCATACCTGTGAAGTTGTACGGTCTCAGCGTAATTTGTACAAGTGAGCACTGATTTTTAAATGTGTACGCCGTACGTTACATTCAAATTCTGTACGTTTTTCATGCATTACATTTTTTTTCCTCCGTTCGTTAATATGTCGGTTGAATGACGCGAGAAAAGTCAGAGGCACAGTGTTCGTTGTGACGCTGTAGCAAACGCGATGCTAGGCTAGGTGGCTCCAATATTTCCTGACTGTAGCCGACAGCCTACAACCTACGCCTAGATATCTCATGCATATAGAACTACATGCGTAATGACAGACTCGGTAGCGTTAGTAAACAGCCGCCATTTTAGAGCAGTAAATTTCTCAGAGAGGCTCTGTTGTAGTGAACCTTCCTAGCGAACCTAAGTAAGTTTTTATCTAAAATACTTCTAAATCGGCAAAATCTTGACTTGAGTCTATCTTTAAATGATGAAACAGTTTTAAAAATTTCACGTCAAAAGTAGACAGAAGGGAACTAATGTAAAAACGGGAGCAATTTTATCAACTTTTAACGGTTGATTCAGAACACTAAATGAACTCTATGACCTCTATACTTACTATGTTTTTTTTTTGGTTTGTTTTTTTGAAAAAAAAAAAATGAAAAAAAAAAACCATGAAAGGTAACACCAGTTACTTTGCCAAGTAACTTTTTTACTACTGTGTGTGTATTTCAGTCGTCAGTCACTAAACTAGCCAAAGAGCTAAGAGGCATTTTAACAGTCGAACATGTTTACATTTTAAGTGTTTATTTCATTTTCTTAAAAGCAAAATAAAGGCAGTTAAAAAAAAAAAAAAAAAAAAAAAAAGCAAACCGAAACCGAACCGAAACCATGATCCCAAAACCGAGGTTCAAACCGAACCGTGGGCTAACTGAACCGTTGCACTCCTAAGGGACAATATAACAGCATAACATGCGTGTACATTTTGCTCAGGATGGGACATTAATAACAGACAGATTGGGTGAACGGGGGTCACGGCTACATTTCTCACCAATATGAACCTAATTAATTGATATGCTAAATCAGGGGTGCTCATTACGTCGATCACGATCGACCTGTTGATCGCAATGCTAGTGTGGGTAGCTCGCAGCATCCCAAAAAAAACTCTTATTTTTTTAATGTACATAGTTAATTATTATTACGTTGTATGTTGTGTTGTGTGAGCAACATATGAGGTTATTAAGCTTCTTGCTCACGTTTTTCGGGGTTCTAGAGTTTCCATCACTACATTTCTCACGGTTTAATTAATCTTAACAGTAGAAAACACAAACAGATGGACACTTCTAAGCAGCTCCCTACTTGAGTTTTTCAGGTTAGCAAGTTCACACAGTTTAATGTTATGCTAACACTGATGCTGGTCGGACTTTCAGTAGCAAAATTAGTGGTGTGTTTCCCACCTCCACAACATTGGCGTCTTTTAAAATTACTTACAGTGGCTGCTGCTGGCTGCTGAAAAACTTCTAATATCCTTCGTCTTCAAAGGGGACGGAGGAGGCGGCATGTTGTTGACATGTATTTCTGTCGGGGCTGAGTGAGTGTGAGCGTGTGTGTATATGTCGGGGCAGGGTTTGGTGAAGTTATCAGCCAATCAAATGTGCAATTAAAGTGGGAAAAAATGGACCGCTGCTTTCAGCAAGTGAAAACGGGCAAATGTACGTTTGAACATAACGAAAATAATGTTGCTTAAAAAGTTGGTCGGGACAATTTCAGCATCCTGAAAAGTTGGTTGTGTTATGTCCCTACCGTCCCTATGCAAACCTACGCCCTTGCTTGGCTGTCTTGTTGTTCTGTGCTTTTGTGTGTTAAGTGCCCAGCAGAGAATGGTAAAACATGACAAAACTAATTATAGCAAATTATATCCTAGTCAAACTGTCAAAAGTTCAGTTACGATTGAACAGTGCACCACAGCAGTCTGATTTGTGTGCCCCCACAGTCATCGTGGTTTTGTTTGTGGCGCTGCGGCGTCAAAAGAAAGAGCCTCTGATCGTGTTTGAGGAGGAGGACATCCGAGAGAATATCATTACCTACGACGACGAGGGCGGCGGAGAGGAAGACACAGAGGCCTTCGACATCGCCACACTGCAGGTAACGACCACAGGAGCGGAACCCTGGCTTGAAATCTTAGTGTGAAACAAAAACCTTGGCTTTAAGCATTATAAGTAGTCCCCGGGTTTCAAACGAGTTCCGTTCCTACGCTGGCGACATAACCCAAATTTCCACGTGAGTCGGCATTAGCCCTTTAAGTACCCCTAAATATCCAACTATGCAAAACATGTATTATACGTAGATGGATGGATGGATGGATGGATGGATGGATGGATGGATGGATGGATGGATGGATGGATGGATGGATGGATGGATGGATGGATGGATGGATGGATGGATGGATGGATGGATGGATGGATGGATGGATGGATGGATGGATGGATGGATGGATGGATGGATGGATGGATGGATGGATGGATGATCGATCGCAGAGCCCGCGCCGTTTACCGTTTCTCTGCCTGCTTGTAATGTTAACTGGCTTTCACCCCCGCTTCCCGACATGAAAGCAATGCTTGAAACAGAAAATAGCGCTGGCGTGACGTGAAACAAGTCCGAGTGCAACAAAGGAAAGCGGACCGCACATACACTGTACTATTATGAAATACCAAATATGCATAGCAATTACTGTAGAGATCAAATATTTAGATAAATTAGACCTAATAAATAACAAGATTAAATGACAAATAGTATACTGTACCATCACTGCTGAGAGGTGGCGGATGAGACACTGTTACGCGACTTATAATAAATAAACAAACGATTGGAGGAAAAACAGCGGAGAAGACATGCGTCATAAAGTCAAAATCACATAAGTCGGGTACATCGTAACATGGGGACTACTTGTACTTTGAAACTCTACACCCATGTTACATATGTGAACCTAGATGTCAAACCCGTCTATGAAACCCGTACCTGTGTGAAAACCAAATCTTACTGTGTCACCTTACATCAGGTTTGAAGCATTAAGAAAATTCAGATTTTATATATATAATATTATATATAATTAGTTTATCCTTCCTAAAAATGCAGATATAAGCTAAAAATTGAGCCCTAACTTGTTATGACAGAATAATAGGATTGTAGTTTGTCTCTTTGACAGTTAAACTCTAACTTGTCCTTTCAAAAAATTGAGCTCTAGTTCTGCCCCCAAATTGCTAATAATGGAGTTCTAATTTGCCAAAAGTTTCTATCGTTTTACATTGTAATAATTATGATTATAATAATAATCAACATCATAATTTGTAGTCATAATTTATGTTATTGAAAATGTTTTTGTCTGAAAGTGGTGCAGACTGTAATGGCAGCACTTCTTAAAATAGAAGGTACTGGTAGATTTTGAATCATAAGCAAATTTGAGCTATAGTGTTTTCTCGGTTTGGATCCAGATCGCTAGTTGACCACTACCTATTATAGGCCTAACTTTAAATCCTAACTTGTCCGTTTCCAGAATCCAGATGGTGCCAATGGCTTCCATCCGAGGAAAGATATGAAGCCAGAGCTCCAGTTCCCCCTGCGTCCCGGCGGCCACCCGGCAGCCAACAGCGTGGACGTGGACGACTTCATCAAGACACGCGTGGCTGAGGCCGACAGCGACCCCACGGCACCGCCCTACGACTCCATCCAGATCTACGGCTACGAGGGTCGCGGTTCTTTGGCCGGCTCACTTAGCTCCCTGGAGTCGGTCACCACTGAGTCGGACCTCGATTATGACTATCTGCACAGCTGGGGTCCACGCTTCAAGAGGCTGGCCGATTTATATGGCACCAAAGACTGCTCCATTCATGACGGCGACGATGATGAGGACTGTTAACGGTGGACCCCCCCCTCCCAAAATAAAAACAAATTCCGATGATTCCATGAGGATTTTTACTCTGACGCCTTCCCAACTTTCTCCTTTTCCTCCCGAGTAACCAATGCTGAGCGCTCTCGACATTACTTCTTACAGACCGCGGCAGAATCGGGCGGGAAAAATGTATTACGTCACCCTTGTGTGTTTGGAATTTACTTAGCGCAAAAAAAACTGTTTAGCTGAAGTTAGAGATTGTGTACACTTTTGTGGACTGGATTCACAAACATTCTCGAGGTTTTTCTCCCTAGACGGGGTCCTCCGCATCACCGTCCGAGTTGGATCGGTGGTCCCGCCGTTTGTTGTTGCTGTGCGATACCGCTTAGGACTCTGGGTTGTTGATACTGTCTTGGCAGTACGGTGGCCTTAAAATAAATCAACAACAACTCCGGAGACCAAAACACAAAACAAATATGACAGTAAGACTCTTTGCTAGCTACAAAAACAAGGAGTGTAGCTCTGTAATAGAAAAAAAAAGAGAGAAAAATACAAGACGGACCTGATTGGACATACAAAACTGTGGAATTTGTTCCGATCTTTTGATCCTGTGTCCTATCAATCACATCCGCCTTGGGTTGCAAAGGGGTAGAACATTTTTTTGTCAATTTCTGGTAAATTTCCATGGGAAGTTGTGTGGAGATTGTGGATTTCCTTCAAATTAGAAACACTTAGCATAAATTTTAATATTTCGTTATGCCAAAAAGCATACAGCCGTAAAAAATTGATAGCTCTCCCTTCACGCCTGCAAGTACCTTAACATCCAACCTTTGATTTTGTGTTCCCATGAATTCCCGTGGAAAGTTTCCAACTTCCCTACTGCAACCCTACTTCAGCCAATGATGATCAATCATACTCGAGTCAAAACCTGTGAGATCTTAAATATCGCCTTAACGGACACTCGCAGTGCATTCTGTCTATCCATTGTTTGTTCTTGTTTGTTTTTGTTGTTTTCAAGTAAAAAAAGCAAGCTAGCTAGCCTCCACGTTTGCAGAGAATGTGCAAAGCGAGTGGCGCCTTCCACTCGTCGGAAAAACAAACAAGATGTGATGTTTTTTCGGGACGGCCAGGCGACATCTGTTGCATCAACACATGTTGCACACAATTCCGAAAAACATTTGCCCAGCCAGGACATCTTTTTTTTAAGTGGGTTGACATCTTTTTTTTAATTAATGTATTATCATAATTATTATCAGTTTCTTTTTTTATCAGTATTATCATTGTTATTATTATTATTATTATTATTATGACAGTTGTTATTTCTTTGGCGATGCGTGTATAGCGCTTTAACCGTTTGGTGGCAAAAAAGTTAAGCGCCGTCAAATGACAATGTGGTTTTTGTTTTATTTTGTTTCTTCAGTTTTTTTTTTTTTTTTAATTGTTCTTGTTTTCCGTCATTTTTGGGGGGCGTTTCATCGTGTTTTCTCAGCACCCGCGAAGAATACGGTGAAGCGACCTTTATATTGCTGGAGAGAAAACGCCTGGTTTTTATTCTTCTGTCGAGTTTTATGGTACCAGTTTGTACAATTTTAAAAGTTCTTATTTTTTAGTATACATGCAGAGTATTCCAGTATTACGACAAAAAACATGTTAAGAAAAAAATTAATAATAAAATGATTCCGCATCACACTTATATTTTCTGAACATTGTACCGTTGCTTTACTATGTGCTTCAATCTACGAAGCGAAAAAAAAACAAACTTTGAAATAAATGCTCTTTTTATAAAGTGTGAAGGACAAGTGTGTTTGCGCTTTAAGTGTGATATGACACAGCTATGTTGGATTGGGGTTTTGAATCCTAGGAAGCTATGCTAATACTGTCCATGATTGGAAGCTTAAATTATTGATACATTTTTCTATTTTTCCATATTTTTTTAAAATGAAAATACATTAACAAAAAATTGATAAACAAATAATAATGAATAATTATTTCTTCATAAACTTTTATAAATCTTTCATGAATAGTGTAAAATCTTTACAAAAACATGTATAGTATTAAAATTTTAAGGGTTAATAAAAAGAATAAATTATGATAAAACATTTACTACCATTAATACTCAAATAATGATTTACAACTACTGTATATTGTAATTAAACATAAATAGATTTTACATAAATACCCTAACTTTTCATATGTTTTTAATAAAATCTAAAAATTGTGATTGCAAAAGCAGTCACCGTATTTTTTCAGACTATAATGGCACTCTCACATTAGAGCACGACCAGGGTCCTGTTGGCGAGCTACCTCGCAACAACACTTGCAAATGACTTGTTGAAAAGGTTCAGTATTCAAACTGCGCTAACCCAACTTTCCGAGCAGCATCACGTGGACGAAAGGTGCACTCATTGATTGGATTAATAGAAGAGGAAATAACTCCCTCCTGGGAGTGAAGGAGCGTGCAGCGCCACAGCGTGGTGCTGTGACGCTGCACGATATGTGGCATAAAACTAAGTCGCCGCTCAGCCAGCGGCGGGGTCGCTCCATCCTGACTCAATGCCAAGCGAACTGGAATACATAAAAAGGAAACCATAGAAAGGGAACCGCGTGGCACCCCAAGTCACACAGGCGCGCGCGCAATCGCTCTCACTTTCGTGACTTTTTGACTGTCAAATTGTCGCCACTTCCAGGAGTGTGAGACTTACGAAAAGGGAGGCCAAGGGCTCTGCCAGTCTCAGCCAGTGTCACTCTCACAAGGTCCATTCAGGAACAGCATGCAAAACACAACCGTCCATTGTTGTTAATCTTACTTTAGAAAAAGTAATTAATTACAGTTACAAATTACTTCTCTCAAAAAGTAATTGCAGTAGTAACTCAGTTACCTGAATGTAAAAGTAATTAGTTACTTGGCAAAGTACCTGGTGATAATTTTTCATTTAAAAAAAAAAAAAAAAAACAGGTCAATAGGTGTGAAGTTTAAAGGGTTTTTGGGCCAATTGGCCCTAAACCAATTCTTTACCCTACACTTAACTAGACACAGGGATATTGTGGATATTGCAATAACTAGATAGTAACCTTTCCTATGTGTGGAAGTCATTTATGTTGTGAATCAACCGTTAAAGTTGTTATAATTGCTCCCGTTATTGCATTAGTTCCCTTCTGTCAACTTTCGACATGAGTAAGTTTTAAAACTGTTTCATCATTTAAAGATAGATTTAAGTCAAGATTTTGCCGATTTAGGAGCATTTTAGATAAAAAGTTACTTAGGTTCGCTAGGAAGGTTCTCTAAAACAGAGGTCTACTGCTTTAAGATGGCGGCTGTTTACTAACGCATCTGGTTCTTTATACATGTTGCTAATGCCGCCGTGTCGGTCATTTGCATCTAGTTCTATAGCATGTGATATCTACCGTAGCATCATGTAGGCGTAGTTTGAAGGCTATTGGCTACAGTCAGGTATTATTGGAGTCACCTAGCATCGCGTTTGCAACGGCCTCCCCACTCCTCCACTGCTTCCTCGTCTCTGTGAGTCCGTCTCTGTCAGACTTTTCTCGCGTCATTCAACCAACATAGTAACGCATAGAAACGCATGCCTTTCCCGCCGCAGTAACGGTAATGGTGTTGCCAAGATGAGAAAAGTAATTAATTAGATTACTCACAACTGAAAAAAATAACACCGTTAGTAATGCCGTTATATTCTAACACCGTTATTAACAACACTGCAACCGCCACATTAAAACCCGATTCTTGTGTATCAAATGCAACTGCTTAGCGCAGCACATCAACATTTGTTCATGGTTAATCGTCTGTCATCTAGCCATTGTTGATTTTGAATAGTGTGCATGCTGTACTTCCGCTTCCAAGGTTGCCCTGCGTGTAGCGTCACAGCCCGGAGCATCACAGCTCCAGCCTGTGACGCTGCACATAAAGTAGCAAAAGCGCACCCTGCTGCAGGTCCATTCACAAGCAAAGCAGGGTGCACTTTAAGCAGACCGAGACCCATGATTTTTGAACGGACGTTTGTTTGTTTGGTCTGAACTAGAGTTTGGATGCGCATTCACGTTTACAAAACGAAGCAGACTATCGGAGGAAAAGAATTCTTAGTTGCCCTAAGTTGCTTCCGGAGTATAAGGGCGCGTTCACGTTAGACCAAAAGGACAAGGGTCCGGTTGGAGAGCAACCTCGCAACACTTACAAATGATTTGTTGAAAAGGTTCAGTATTCACACTGCCACACAGCCAAACTATCCGATTAATATCACGTGGCTGAAAGGCGCACTCATTGATTTGACAAACAGACGAGAAAATACCTCCCGCCTGGGAGGAGAGGGAGCGTAGAGCGTCACATCATCAACTTGATTCGATGCTGAGCGAACTGGAGTATATAAAAATGGAGAAAATTAAATCACGAAAATGGAACCGCTTGGTACACAGGCGCTCAGTTGCTATCATGGCTTTTTTGACTGTCAAACTGTCGCCACTTCCAGGAGAGCGATTCACGAAACGGCAGGCCCTGAGAGGCCCTGCCTGTCTCGGCCACTGTTACAAGAGCTTGCATTCACAAGCGAAGCAGGGTGCGCTTAAGGCGGACCAAGACCCACGATTTTTGAATGGACCAGAGTTTGTTTGTTTGGTCCGAAGTAGAGTTAGGACATGCGTTCATATTTACAAAACAAAGCAGACTATCTGAGAAAAAAAACTCTGGTCTGTCTAAAACAGACCAAACAGTGCAAATGTGAAAGCGATCTTTGCTGCACCCTCGGCCAATTTATGAAAAAAAAGTGTGACTTATAGTCCGAAATATACGGTAATCAAATAAGCTTTAATAATTATAATTGTATTTATAAAGTTTGCACAAAAATTAAGATTTTTTAAAATTATAAATAACAATAAATTCCTAAGTTATGAATAATTACCCATAGTTTAGTAATGACGATATACCATTTCATTTAAAATGGTTTAATCATTAAAATTTAATTGAACAAGAATTAGAATTTTGCCTGTTAATAAGTGGAGAAAACATGCGCTAATGAAATAAACAGTACCACATCGTAAATTCTTTCTTTAAAATGTTTCCGTAAAATGTTATACAGTGGGGCAAATAAGTATTAAGTGAACCACCAATTGTGCAATTTCTCCTGCTTGAAAAGATTAGAGAGGCCTGTAATTACCAAAATGGGTAAACCTCAACCATGAGGGACAGAATGAGGAAAAAAAACAGAAGATCACATTGTTTGATTTTTTTAAAGAATTTATTGCCAAATTAGAGTGGAAAATAAAGTATTTAGTCACCTACAAACAAGCAAGATTTCTGGCTGTCAAAGAGGTCTAACTTCTTCTAAAGAGGTCTAACAAGGTCTAACGAGGCTCCACTCGTTACCTGTATTAATGGCCCCTGTTTTAACTCATTATTGGTATAAAAGACACCTGTCTACAATCTCAGTCAGTCTCCAAACTACACTATGGCCAAGACCAAAGAGCTGTCGAAGGACACCAAAGACAAAATTGTAGACCTGCACCAGGATGGGAAGACTGAATCTGCAATAGGTAAAACGCTTGGTGTAAAGAAATCAACTGTGGGAGCAATTATCAGAAAATAGGAGACATACAAGACCACTAATAATCTCCCTCGATCTGGGGCTCCATGCAAGATCTCACCCCGTGGCGTCCAAATGATAACAAGAATGGTGAGCATAAATCCCAGAACCACACGGGGGGACCTAGTTTATGAACTACAGAAAACTGGGACCACAGTAACAAAGGCTACTATCAGCAACACAATGCGCCGCCAGGGACTCAAATCCTGCACTGCCAGACGTGTCCCCCTGCTAAAGAAAGTACACGTCCAGGCCCGTCTGCGGTTCGCTAGAGAGCATTTGGATGATCCAGAAGAGGACTGGGAGAATGTGTTATGGTCAGATGAAACCAAAATACAGTGTTACGTGCCAAAGATGGCTCGCGAAAGGCGTAACATAAAACAATCCACACAAATGTACAAGTGGACACAAATTTATTTACACAATAATCAAACTCGCAATGAATATGTACAAAATGCCGAGGAAGCGTGACTTCAGGGTAAGCCCAGGCCAAAACAACAAACAAAAGGAATTACACTCAAACCCCACCCGCTAACTAAGCCCTGATCATGTAAAAGGAACAAAGAAAAGACAGCTTCTAACCTAACTTCCTACTCTATACAAAACAGGAGAAAACGGGTTGAACAGAAATGGCGACATACCCTTACTTGCTTCAGTGCTCTTATTTACAGTGGTGAACAAAAATGATCCAATAATGAATAAACACAAAAGACTTCACCGAAAAAGCGGGAGTGTATCAAACTAGCGATCAAAATGCAAACGAGCGTGAATGGCGAGCAAACAGCTAGCGAGGAGGAACACGACAGAATGCTGCCAAATGCGACCTCCCACAGCGTTGACAGCAGCAGGTTCAAGAAGCTTGACGCCTTTTTCCGTGGCCAATCAGCGGCGGTGACGTCGTCGGTCCGTCCCGCGTCGATCAGCTGTCGTCACAGTGGGAGGGGAAGCAGCCAGCTGGTGGAGGAGACGATCAGCTGACTGGAAGAATCTCAGAAAATTAACTATTAAACGGCCAGGGCCGTCACATACAGGGTGACCCAAAAAAAAGTTTACACTCAGTTGACTGCTTGTTTAAAAGCCATTGAAACATATCTAAATAGGTTGTCATGCTTAAGTGATTCATTAAGGTCACTCAATGCAGCTGGTAATCTCTCATCTCTACAATTCCTGTGCTTCTGCTGAAAATGAAGAAAACTTTAGCTGTACCTGAATTGCTGCGTGACGGTCTGACACCTACTGAGATAGCAGCAAATCTGAGAATATCCAGATGTGCAGTCTACAAAGTTAAAAAGAAGCTGAAAGATACTGGAACAGCCTCACGAAAACCTGGGTCTGGAAGTGCCGATCTGTGCGGACCAAAAAGTTGATTGACAAGGTGATATGTGGCCACCCCAGATTCCAGATCTCAATTCCCTGGATTATAGCATATGGGCAACTGTGGAGGACAGTGCCTGTAAGAAGCCACAAACTTCTGTGACAGCCTTGGAGAGGTCCATTGTTAGATCTTGGGAAAAGATGACAGCATCCTACATAAGAAGACCTGTCAAGCGTTTCGCAGGCGCCTGGAGGCTGTTGTGACACTTAAGGAAGGACACATTGAAAAATAGAGTGTACTGTACATGTTCTTTACAATAATGTATAATTTGTGATTAAATTCTAATTCTAAGCTGAATAAACATGGCATTTAAGTTGTATTATGGCAGTGTAAACTTTTTTTTTGGGTCACCCTGTAGAACTTTTTGCTAGAGACACAGGTTCTCGTGTTTGGAGGAGAAAGAATACCGAATTGCATCTGAAGAGCACCATACCCACTGTGAAGCATGGGGGTGGAAACATCATGCTTTGGGGCTGTTTTTCTACAAAGGGACCAGGACAATTGATCAGTGTAAAGGAAAGAATGAATGGGGCCATGTATCGAGAGATTTTGAGTGAAAATCTCCTTCCATCAGCAAGGGCATTGAAGATGAGACGTGGCTTGGTCTTTCAGCATGACAATGATCCCAAACACACAGCCAGGGCAACAAGGGAGTGGCTTCGTAAGAAGCATTTCAAGGTCCTGGAGTGGCCTAGCCAGTTTCCTGATCTCAACCCCAAAGAAAATTTGTGGAGTGAGTTGAAAGTCGTGTTGCCCAACAACTGCCCCAAAACATCACTGCTCTAGAGGAGATCTGCATGGAGGAATGGGCCAAAATACCAGCAACAGCGTGTGAAAAGCTTGTGAAGAGTTGCAGAAAACGTTTGGCCTCTGTTATTGCCAACAAAGGGTACATAACAAAGTATTGAGATGACCTTTTGGTATTGACCAAATACTTATTTTCCACCATGATTTTGCAAATAAATTCTTTAAAAATCAAACAATGTGATTTTCTGTTTTTTTTTTCCCACATTCTGTCTCTCATGGTTGAAGTTTACCCATGTTGACAAGTACAGGCCTCTCTAATATTTTCAAGTGGGAGAACTTGCACAATTAGTGGTTGACTAAATACTTATTCGTCCAACTGTATATATGTAATGTTTTTTTAACCAATGTTTTCAACCAATCAAAACACATTTAAAAAATAACCTGATGTAGTAACGGGAAAGAACAAGAACTCTACCACTTCTTTAATGATTCGTATTGTTTGTGTGTCTAATTCAGATGGGCGCAATCTCGGGCCCACTTAAGCCTGATTACCTTTTAAATTCTGAAGAAGCACTGGAGTAAACATGCACATTGTTAAAGTTTGCAGGTGTGTGCATGTGTGTTGGATGAATGTCCTAGGATTGTCCGACAGAAAGTTAATTAAGCATCTCTGCTCTATGGCGTGTCAGTTAATGTGCAGTCGGCTGCTCACTTTAGTTTGTCACTACCTAATGTCCTTCTATGGATGTAGGAAATGTGCGAGCCATGAACTCATGGTGGTAGACGTCCAATCCATTTTTACTTGCAGGAGCTGGCAGCAAATCCTAGGCAAAATGGATTGGACATCTTTCCCCATCAATGGCAGTCAATAAGTTAAATACCATCTTACTTATGAATAATGTAAAGGCTGATTGTGTTGCCTACGCTAAATAAAGCATATGGCTATTATTAGAAACCAGTAACATGCAGTCAACCACCAAAATAAAGATATACAAATTGCTTTTGCTCGCACAAGGACACGCAGAAACCGTGTAAAGAAACAAAAAGTGATGCTGAGGAGTGTCTGACACCCATTGTGATCAAGGAGGGGTAAACAAGAGGTCATTTTTTCACCAGACAGACCACACAAAATACTATGTGTGTGTGTGGGGGGTGGCATTAGTACAATGTGTCGGCCTGCATGCAAGTGAAGGTTATGTAAAAGCAATCAGAGGCCTGTTTAATCTTTCAGAAAGAGAGAGCGCTCATTTGCATAATCATCATCTCCCTTTCACCGCTCAAGTGTGTGTGCAGGCCGGCTACTCACCCCCCCCACCCCCACCCCTGATTGGTCCTCAGAATGATCGGCTAGCCACATTGAAATGCAAGGTTAAATTCCTTGGCAGAAAAGTGGTCGAATATGAAGCTCACACACGGGCTAGCTGCATCTAGCGAAGTGACAAGCAGTGAAAAGTAAATCGGTGAAATGGCTTTGAGGAACCAAGGAAGAAGATCCAGAACAAATGTGTTCAAGCAGAATGCAATTAAGTCAAGGCCCCCCTGACGGGGGCCGCTGTCCTTTCCATAACACACACCAACAAGGGAATGCGCGCACAATAAAAATGAACAAACAGTACTATTTGGGGGGGTTTATCAGCTTTTTTTTTTTTTTTTTTTTTTTGCCAAATATATTGTTTTTGTGGCAAATTATTGCATTTCGTATTGAAATTGGGGTTAGGCTTTCAATGTAGGGTTAGCATCTCAAAATAGGGTTTCAAAACAGGTTTATGGTTCATGGCAAGGTAAAGGTTTCCAAGTGGCTTTCAAAATAGGTTAAGGGTTTGAAAACAGTTAGGATTTCAAAGTATGATCTGCATATACAGCTGTGTTAATATTTC
The DNA here is from genome assembly GCF_030265065.1 of Corythoichthys intestinalis. Lineage (NCBI taxonomy): Eukaryota > Metazoa > Chordata > Actinopteri > Syngnathiformes > Syngnathidae > Corythoichthys > Corythoichthys intestinalis. The sequence continues at coordinate 35,715,525 of NC_080404.1, forward strand.
TGTTATGTGAACCCAAAATCCTTTTTGAGACTTTCGAGCCTTTTCCTGCCAAACACACTTTGGGGCCAAGTAGCATATTTTGTTTCATAATATAATGGACACTGACAAAAAAGTGTGATGACTGAGTGATGCCACAACTGAATATTGTTTAGCTTCAAGTTGTTTTGTGGCACGATGCTGCCCCCCATTGAACATATCTTTAGCATTGCCTTCTGTGGGGACTATGCAGAATAATGCAGATTCCTCTCCTGCTTCCATTTAGCATCAAGTGAACCTGTTGACATGTAATGCTTTTTTAATGAACTGATCTTTCATTGCAAATCTACAGCTAATTTGCACCATTATCAATCCTCTCGTGTGTGAGCATCAGTGTGTCGCCTTTGCATGCGCTGAAGTTGTTGCAGTGCAGATGGCTCAGACTCGCCGTGTGCTCACGGAGCCACATCATTGCTCCCCAACAAAACCAAAAAAAAAAAAAAAAAACAGTGTGATCCGTAAATGGACTATGAGAAGGTCTTCATCATTGAGGAACTACTATTGCTCTTGTCTGCTTAAGTTCAAAGAAAACGCTTTACATCACCAAAATCATCACTCTTCGGAGGCTGGACGGACCACTGTGGGAACCACAACTCGTTATCAACTCTACTTTAAAAGCAGTAGAGTCATCCGCCCCCCCCCCCCTCCCCCAATCTATGTGTCAGGAGTATAAGCGAAACCACAAAAGAAATCACCTTAAGACAAAGTTCAAAAAAAGTGGAAGCGCTTCATAACTAGTTAAGATTAGTGATAATATATTAATAGATTAATAGTAAAGATAACTATTTTACGCATCAAAGTTGTAATTAGACTTCAGCAATTCAACATATTCAAATCAGAAACTGGTTTAAACCATTTTGCATATCAGCATACAGGGTCTCTGCAGGTTTCAATGAGCCAATTTCAAGTATTTTTCAAGATCCATTTTACATCAATACCGGAAAAAGAGTACAAAAAGACTTGAAGGAAAATTGGAGGCCTGGAATTACTTTATGAATTACCTATGAATTTATTCAAAGCTCTTTCACATTTCAAAACAAAATGCTTAAGCTAACTGGAAACACCAGGAATTTCTCTGTTGTGAATCAAGACTCTACAGCCAATGGCCATTGGCCATGCAAGCACTGCAATTTGGTTCAGTTTAATGTTTTCTCCGATGCTACGCTATCTAGGCTCTGAACACACAACTGCGCGTGCACAGCCATAGCTGATGGTGTTTGATAAATTCTGACAGGGCAGCACAGGTCGTTCTGCTTTATAGTTTGTTACATTATAGCGTCCCCAAAAATCGAAATACAGTGGGGCAAATAAGTATTTAGTCAACCACTAATTGTGCAAATTCTCCCACTTGAAAATATTAGAGATACTTGTAATTGTCAACATGGTTAAACCGCAACCATGAGAGACAGAATGTGGAAAAAAAAAAAAAAAACAGAAAATCACATTGTTTGATTTTTAAATAATTTATTTGCAAATCATGGTGGAAAATAAGTATTTGGTCAATACCAAAAGTTCATCTCAATACTTTGTTATGTACCCTTTTTTGACAATAACGAAGGCCGTTTTCTGTAACTCTTCACAAGCTTTTCACACACTGTTGCTGGTATTTTGGCCCATTCCTCCATGCAGATCTCCTCTAGAGCAGTGATGTTTTGGGGCTGTCGTTGGACAACATGGACTTTCAACTCCCTCCCCAGATTTTCTATGGGGTTGAGACCTGGAGACTGGCTAGGCCACTACAGGACCTTGAAATGCTTCTGATGAAGCCACTCCTTTGTTGCCCTGGCTGTGTGTTTGGGATCATTGTCATGCTGAAAGACCCAGCCACGTCTCATCTTCAATGCCCTTGCTGATGGAAGGAAATTTTCACTCAAAATCTCTCGATACATGGCCCCATTCATTCTTTCCTTTACACAAATCAGTCGTCCTGGTCCCTTTGCAGAAAAACAGCCCCAAAGCATGATGTTTCCACCCCCATGCTTCACAGTGGGTATGGTGCAATTCAATATTCTTTTTCCTCCAAACAAGAGAACCTGTGTTTCTACCAAAAAGTTTTATTTTGGTTTCATCTGACCGTAACACATTCTCCCAGTCCTCTTCTGGATCATCCATATGCTCTCTAGCGAACCGCAGACGGGCCTGGACGTGTACTTTCTTCAGCAGGGGGGACACGTCTGGCGGTGCAGGATTTGAGTCCCTGGCGGCGCATTGTGTTACTGATAGTAGCCTTTGTTACTGTGGTCCCAGCTCTCTGGAGGTCATTCACTAGGTCCCCCGTGTGGTTCTGGAATTTTTGCTCCTCGTTCTTGTTATCATTTTGACGCCATGGGTTGAGGAGGGAGTTGAAAGTCCATGTTGCCCAAAAACAGCCCCAAAACATCACTGCTCTAGAGGAGATGTGCATGGAGGAATGGGCTAAAATACCAGCAACAGTGTGTGAAAAGCATGTGAAGAGTTACAGAAAACGTTTGGCCTCCGTTATTGCCAACAAAGGGTACATAACAAAGTATTGAGATGAACTTTTGATATAGACCAAATACTTATTTTCCACCATGATTTGCAAATAAATTCTTTAAAAATAAAATAATGTGATTTTCTGTTTTTTTTTTCCACATTCTGTCTCTCATGGTTGAGGTTTACCCATGTTGACATTTACAGGCCTCTCTAATATTCATCGTTCATCATCGTTTATGAGATTTTAGGAGGATTTTAGACGTTTTAAGGCCTTAGATTAAAATTATTGGATTTAAGAGTTTTTTAAAGACTTTTTAAGACCCCGCGCATACCCTTATTATAATTGATAAATATGTGCAGTACAATTTTTAAATTAAATGCCTGCGCAGAGGCAAGTCTTACGGCGAAATTTAAATAATACAGCAATTTTACAAACTAAAATCATAATAATTTTAAAATATTTTATAGACTTTGTCTTTTTTTAAACCTTTACAGCCGCTTTTCCTCACGAGGGTAGCAGAGGTGCGGGAGCCTATCACAGCTAATTCCGGGCAGTAGGCAGGCTATACCCTGTACTGGTTGCCAGCCAATCGCAGGGCACAAGGAGACATACAAACATTCACACACACACTCATACCTACAGACAATTTAGAGCATTCAATCAGCCTACCACGCATGTTTTTGGGATGTGGAAGGAACCTGGAGTTCGCGGAGAAAACCCACGCAGGCACGGGGAGAACATGAAAACTCCACAAAAGATGGCTGGCACCCAGGATTGAACCCTTGATCTCAAAACTGTGAGGCAGACGTGCTAACCGTGCCAGTTGTTGTTGTTTTCGTTTTTTTTTTTTTTTTTAATTCAACAGTAATAAGATACTGAAACTATTTGAGACATCAAAGTCTGTTTAGATGTCCAGAAAAGGTTGTGTGGAAAAAAATAAAACTGGACTTGACATCACTCCCATCAAATCGTATTCGGACAGTGTGTGGGGGTGGGGGTCTGAGTGGGTGTGTGCGTGTTTGTATCACACTGAGTTTGTATATATCCATGCCCGTCAAGTTTTACGGTTTCGGTGTAATTTGTACAAGTGAGCACTGATTTTTAAATGTGTATGCCGTACGTTCAAAATCTGTACGTTTTTCGTGCATTATGGGGTTTTTTTCTCCGTTCGGATTTTGTCTCCGTTTCGTCAACAAGACAATGTGCGTTACTATGCGGTACTACGTTTGTTGAATGGTGCGAGAAAAGTCAGAGACACAGAGAAAGAATAGCGGGAGTGGGAAAGGGGCAGTTGTGACGCCATTGCAAACACGATGCTAGGCTAGGTGGCTCCAATAATACCTGACTGTAGCCGACAGCCTATAAACTACACCCACTTGATGCTACGCTAGATATGACATGTATATGAACTAGATTCGAAATGATACACTTGCCGGCGTTAGTAAACAGCCACCATCTTAATGTAGTAGACTTCTCAGAAAGGCTCTGTTGTAGTGAACCTTCCTAGCGAACCTAAACAACATTTTATCTAAAATACTCCTGAATCAGACATGTCCAATGTCCGGCCCGGGGGCAAAATGCGGCCCGTGGTCAAATTTCATCTGGCCCCCAGCCTCTGTCATAAAATCAATAACATCTGGCCCGCACACAGACTTAATGAATTGGTCAGCAGTACTGCAACCAGCAACTGAAGTAGCTTGCACACAAAATGCTGCTCCTCATTTACCCACTGAAAGGCAGCACCACTTTAACCCTTTATTGCAAAATGTATCACATTTAAAAATCATCATATCATATCATAAAATTTTATGATTTTCAGACTAATTTAGAATTTTGACATTTCTTTTTGAAAAAAAAAAATGATGGACGCAAGTCGACACATGCATCTGCAGGTTCCATGAGAAAAAAACATGATTTAGCATGGGTTATAGATATTAGAGCGCTTATTGCACATATTCATTTTGACTTTTCACAAATTTGAAAAAAAAAAAAAAGGTTTCATTAGGACCTTATTTTTCAAATTTTGGGATTTTCTGATAATTGCTTCATGTTGCAGGTATTTAAGGGCTAAGCAACATTACTCCGTGTGACCCTCTACTTCCAATTTTCTAAAATGGCGACAATCAATAAAAAAAGTTCACTGTGAGGGCCGACGCTTCAAGGATAGGCGGAAATTGGACTATTTCTTCACTAAAATACGCAACAACTCTGTCTTGCCTCATTTGCAAAGAGACAGTCGCTGTTTTTAAAGATTTCAATGTGAGGCGATATTACCAAACAAGACACGCTGACATGTACGACAAGATTACAGGCAAGATATGCAGCGAGAAATTGAAGCAACTTGAAGCTAGTTTAATTTCACAGCAGTGCTATTTCGCAAGAGCCTGAGAGTCAAAAGAGAACGCCGCAAAGGCTAGTTGCGAGATTGTTGAAATTATTCATTAAAAAAATAATAAAGCAAATGTGACACACTGAATGGATTTCTAAATTTTGCTTAAATATATTGTTCTACGTAAAGGACGTCAGCCAAGTTCGGCCCCCCACATTTTTACCATGTCAAATCTGGCCCCCTTTGCAAAAAGTTTGGACACCCATGCTTTAAATGATGAAACAGTTTTAAAACTTACACATGTCGAAAGTAGACAGAAGGGAACTAATGCAAAAATGGGAGCAATTTTAACAACTTTAACGGTTGATTCACAACATTAAATGAGTTCCAAACATAGCAAAGGTTACTATGTTTTGTTGTTGTTGTTGTTTTTTTTTAATGAAAAAAACATGAAAGGTAATATCAGTTACTTTGCCAAGTGACTAATTACTCTTACATTCAGGTAACTGAGTTACTAACTCAATTACTTTTTGGGAGAAGTTACTATTCATAAAGATGAAGTCTGCAGAATAAAAAGGGACAAAAGCAGAGATTTTATTCTGTCAATTTGTTGCCGAACACAATTTGCCTGCAACTGTTGCTGATAACTTCTCAGAATTAGCAAAAGAAATGTTCCCTGACTCCAAGATTGCACTGGTAAGTTAATTATATCAGTATAACTTTTTAATTTATTAATTGGACTCACTAACAAACTACCTTCAAGTCAAATTGAATTGCGAGCTGAAGTGCCATGAAGTGCAGCCATCAAAAGACATGATAGAAATTGCCAAAAGTGCTCCATACAATTCTAACAAGTCACTGTTAAATTTTAGTAATCATGATGTAGCTGAAGATATTTATTGTTCTTTGATTGCACCAGGTTATATGTGACAATATTACCAATAAATTCGTATTATTTTAAAGAATTGAGTTTTATTTTTGTTTCATATTGCACGCTATATAAAACATAAGATTAGTCACCAATTTGTAAGGGCATACACCACTATTTGTAGGATTGCCAATGGCCTCGGGTTGACAGGTATGTAAAACGCACTTTTGTTGTGTTATTTAAATAATACAAATTATTGGAATGGCTGCCTACAGGGGACAAACAATCCTCAGGAAACACATTTCCACAAACAGTTGAAGCTAATTGGACCTACTCAAGTTTATTTGTTCCACCCTTAATTGCAAAAGAGTCTTAAATATGCTTCATAGTGGACAAAAAGAAACATAATTTCTTCACTGTCACTGACAGGGAGAGACGTCTCAATCCATTTTGATTGGAGAGGCTGGCAGCTATCATTCCTCCCAGTCAAAATGGATTGGATGTCCATCCATGCAATAGCAGCCAATGGTCTAGGCTGAAATGGATACTTGCAACATTGTTATGGGCTTCATGTCAGTCCATCAAGCCGTGTGACCATCTTCTTCCCCTTCCTCTTCCTCCTGTGACAGCACTATGAATAACAATTAGAGGAAATACAAGTCACACGGAAACCATTTAAAAGTTGGAAATCACTTCTGTGTGACACAGATGAAGACTAGGAGGAGGGGCTTGTTGCTTGGAAGACAGCTTGAAAAAAGATGGGAGGGGCTTGAGTATTTTTGAGGATGAGCGTGTGTTTTACGTGCATGTTTGTGTGTGTTAAAGCATAATATGCAACTGCACAGTGAACCGTTAATATAAATGCCGCACTCCAGTTAGTGGTCACCGCTGATGAATGAGGCGACCGATCAGGTGATGCTAATGCTTCCTCTCTCCTCCAAAGTTCAATCGGGCTCATCCGTCAGAGGAATGAAGTCGGCCGTGGGGCCAAATTAAACGTGCCAATTTCAATTACCCCGACGGGAGGCGACAAAGGTAACAGAGACTTTCCAAGATTGCCAGGCAGAAAGAAGAAGTTGCTTCGTTTACGTTGTGCTTGCCAAGAAGAGAAGTCGTCAATTACACCTACCTTGAATCGCTAAACCTGTCTTGAAACCCTCATTTAAAAACATTAACTATATTTAAGACTTACTCAGTGCTTGAAACTGTTTTGAAAGGCAAATTTTAAAATTTTAGCCATAATTCGAAACCCATTTCCGCAGTTTGAAAGCCAAACCCTGATTATATCATCAGAGATACACCAGGATTAGAATATTTAGGGCTTCAAATGTGGGATTCTAGGGTTTGGGGGATTCAATGTTAAGGGAGACAAATAAAATCGGGGGTTACGGAAAAAAGTTGGTTGTCATGTTTACTTGAAAAAAAAAATGAAAAAGGGTTGTAAATTTGGGATTTTAATTACAGTTTGGCTGCTCAGTGGTTGAGTGGTTAGCACATCCGCCTCACTGTTCTAAATTCAAGGCTTCAATCTGGGTAAGAGTTTCAAAGTAATGTGTTTTCAAAATGGGGGCTTTACTTTTTCTAACCTGGATTAGCATTTTTTAACTAATGTTAATATGTTGTAATGTTGTATATAATCTAAATTAAGGTTTCGTATTTTAGATTTTCATACAGGTTTACGATTTACATTTTTAAACTAGTATTTTTCTTTCAAACTTAGCATTTTAAATTACTCATTTGCTCCCAAAAATGTATAAATACATTCTATTTTTAATTGTTTCAGTGTGCTAAAGACGTATTTATACGTCTTTTACGTTGTTTTTTTTTTTTTTTTTACAAGAGACATCTCTGGGTTCTGATTCAATTTAGCTCCACAACACAAAGCTGAAAATCCTTTTTAAAGCAATAAAACTGGCCACTGGATGGCAATTGCGCATTTGGTAAGACCCGCAACCCGATTCAACAGCAACGAACTGCGGAAGACGACCGAATGGAGAACAACCTAGAGGACGCCCCGGATGCCAGGCGTTGGACGACCGATCAGAAAGACCGGGACCACCAGTGCAGAGGACGATGCCATTGAGTCCGTGCTCCTCGCCGAGCAGACCCTGCAGAGACTTCCATCTTTATGAGACAGGTGGCGATGAGTGAAAAGTTTACCCGGCTGTCGCGGCGACAACAGCGTCGTCTCTCAGTTATGTGTAAATAAATTGTTACTTTGCTATCAAAAGGTCTATTTGTCTTGTTTTTTATGTTATTTTGTAAAAGGAAAAACTTATTCAGATGTATGGGAAGTAACTAAAGCAAAAAATAGCTGTGTTAAAGTTAGGTTTGAAATGTATGCTTTCTCAAAAAGCTTAATTTCTCTGTTTTTACTCAGAAATTGGAAAATTGCTCGAACTATGCTATTTTCTAATGCTGATTTCTAAAGAATGGAAAAAGATATGAACTTACTTTTTTCCTGCTGAAATAAGAGAGTCTAATCTTTCTTTTGGCGGGTTCCATGTTTATATAGCAATAGAACAGAATTTTCTGTGGGCCTTGCAAAATCAGTCAAAATCCAGTAAAATGGCCGGGAGCGAAGGGCCTTGCTCCGGTGAAAATGGCTGGGAGTGAATGAGTTAAGGTTTCAAACTAGGCTATATTTTTCAACATTATTTTTAAATTTAAATATGTATGGTCATTTGTATCATTTCAAGCCTGGGCTAAGGTCTCAAAGTAGGGTATGATGGCTTGGTTGCAGAAATATAGATGTATAGATACGTATATAAGATACATAAAGTGTGATTTGTGTGCATGTTTCCACATTGTGCCCACATTTGGAAATGTCTCGTGAGGTTGTTTGGACAAAAGCGAGGAAGTGGCGCTTGTCTTCTGAGATACTGCAAATGTTTCGTGTGCCTGCAGGAAGCAGAGAGGATGCAGGAAACGCTCGACACGCCAACTCGACAAGCCAAAGGGCCGAACGGTTTCTCGTGACACCTTCCCAACCAAAGCTTAACATTATTACGACACGCTTTATTTTTATTCTAGGGGGTGGATTTGATCTGTTGCTGCTTCCGCCGCCATGTGTTCCTGTTCCTTCCACTAATTAGATGAAGATGTTTTGCAACGTAGTGCCAGAATTCTCCACAGAACTGAGCAGAAAACTCAATCATTGAGAGGCACTTTGCCGATGCATTGGCTTTATTTTCAGCTGTAGGTGTCCACTCAGGATGAATGTAAGAGAGTAAATGTTATTTTTTAAAACCCTACCTATGCGTCAAAAAGGCATTATGACCTGAACTCATTGGGTGCCGTTAGCAGGAATATCACATCCTATCCATTTAAAGATCGAGAGTTGGCAGTGCTACCACCCCCTCCCCTGGATTAGATGTCAAGAGCACTGAAACATAATCATACACTGCCAGCCCTCCCAGTTCAAATGCATTAGATGTCTATCACTTGCAGTGATTAAGTTTAAAGTGCGTATGACACCAAAAAATATGTTTATTTCATATTTCACGCGGTATTTTATGCTCCCGGATGAAATGGTTCACTTGGATGTGTGTGGAATCGTTTTATATATTCAATTTTTTAATCCCGCGCCATGAAAATAAGTGATTTCCGGCTTTAATCTCGGGTTTAGGACGAATGCGAATGTGACGTCACCCGGGTCAGAATCTCACAATACAGCATTGTTTGATAGCATGTAGATGGACTGCGTATTCAGCTGATTTTGCGGTATAATTCGTTTAGAAAATTGTTGCCGCACCTGGGAGAGACGTGTGAGCCTTTTTCAGTTTCAAAAGGTTCCCGTTCACCGCGGATATGACAAGCCCTACGACTGTGGGACCATTGGACTTACGAGGAAGTGAGTAAACATCGTATTTTGTATTATGTTAAATACTGGGATCATTTTAATACGGAGGTGGCTTGCATTTTGTGGCTGATTTTCCACCGATAATGCCATTCAGCCGACGACCGGCAGCTTTTTTCGGTACACCCCCCTGCCGGGAGAGCACTATACTCAGCTTATTGCCCTCTTTGTGTGCCCGGTGTTCTGTCAAATTTTTTAACCCCATCATAAATGGCAACTTTGTGTAAAAAATGGCCGCGAATACAATGATTACAAAGTAAACACTACAAACTTTTCTAAAATAAAGGACTATTTACTTACTTTTGATCATGGACAGACAAATAGAAAAGTTCTCCTCAAACAGATCCTGCCGTGTTAGCTCCACAACAACTGCTCTCTGTTTACATCGTCACCGTGTAGTAAAGCATTATTTTACGCTATATTCGTGTTGACCACGTGGAAGCTATGCGTTCCTCTGATGTCGGCCGGTTTGTCCGGCGGTATTCCCCAGCTGCTTCCCCGGCGAGCTCTCCTGTCCGTAGCAAGGGAACGAGCTGTAATTTGCTCGCCGCCGGGCGGGTTGCCGATCGGCAAAGACAATCGATAACCCCGCCGCCGTGTGAAATGATCCGGGCTAGTTTTGTGTGATTTTTCACTTAGAAGACTTTGAAACATCAGTCGGTTAATGTTAGCATGTCGGCTAGCTGTCACATCTCTTGGTTTGTTTACATTCTCCGAAGCCGGGGGGCAAGGAAATAACAAAAGCCTGACTAACTACGGTGGCAAAATATATCGTTCGGGAGGTGCGACAGTAAAGGTGAAACGGACAGTTTTGACCATTTATGGAGTAATTTTGCCATGTACTGAATAAATGCACATTTAATATTTCATAGTCCAATTAGCACAAGACTGGTGATTGTCATGACAATACCATTTATTTAGCAATTGGGGAAAAAATACGTTGATTAAAAAGAATAACTTGTAAAAATATTGGAGTAGAGAGATTAACCCTTTAAGGTCTGGGCCTCTTTTGTCTGATTTTGCATGCCTTTGAAGTTGCCTTTATATTTCAAAGAAAGAATTGTTTACGATGGCCTGGTTTGGTCCCTTTTTTTGTGACACCTTGAACTTTATGTCCAAACTGTTGTTTCCTTCACTGACCAATTATAAATCATCATTTTGGGCCCAAAAAGACCAAAAATTCCAAAATCGTTTTGTCAAAATTTTTAATATTGATGTCCAATTGACAACCAAACATGCGTAACGAACCGTTTTGAAACTTTGTAATATTTATTCAACATGTTAGGATAAACATTCAACCAAAAAAATTGTAGAATAAATAGTCTTATATTTGACAATTCAACATAAACAACAGGTATAGCTATAGGCGTTTTTTGCCTTTATACATGCTATAGTCAAAACAGGTTATATACAGCAGACCAAACAGTGAAGAACAGTGAAAAAATATATACCATCTAACACAAAAAGTGTTTAGAGGCCATCTCTTTATGAGTTTAGGTATTGCTGCCCATCACCTGATGAAAACTATGTACACACGATCAAGCTTCTTGAACACACATTTATATACACAAATTGAGAAGACTGATTGTGGGGGGAAAAAAATACATATAACATTGGGGGGGGAAAGCATTTTCACATATATTTACAATAAACAAGTTAAATTTTTTTCAGGCATGCCATTCCGAAAAACAGTTTCGTCCTGGAATTAGACACGGCTACATCACACAGCTTACACTTCCATGGGGTGTCGGTCCTCTTTCCACCCTTCCATTTTCATTTCACTTTACTTTCATTGTCACTATAAATGTACATGAAAAAAAGTCAGTATTTATGAAAATAATAAAGTATAAAATAAAAATATATACAGCAAAAATTAATAATGGAAATCTATATGTATGACAATAGAAAGAATACCATAGCTGAATATGTGCTACATCCCTAATCTTCATATAGAAAGAAGAACACCACAAATGATAAATTCCTGCCTGGGATACCCACAGTGCACGAACGACTTTGATCTGATATGCACATTTTATTATTATATACACAAACACACACTTATATTGCATCAAAATTAACTTTGTCTTGCAATATCAAAAGAAACTTTCAAAAGAAACGTTTTCAGCATAAAAAAAAAAGAGTGAGTTGGCTTACCTCTGCTCGTCGATGGCGTCACCCACGTGTTCAAATCCGTCACTATCTTCACTTGAGGACTCTTCCGAAGAAGACGATGATGACGAATTTGGACCATCCTCTTCCTCAAGTTGATCAAAAAGCACAATTGCTTGCGCTAAATTTAGTTTTCCATTCATTGTCAAAGTCACACAAAGTCGCTGCTCGATCCAAACGGCCGTCGCTCGCCACTTCGCTGCTTCAGAACACTCCTTCCTCTCGTTCGGTAGAACCTCGCACGGCAGTTATATTTATTAAAAAAAAAAGCATTTTGTGCTTCCACTGTGACGTCGAAAGGGTTCGTTTGATTTGGGTTTTTTTCATGTAGCTTCCGTTTTGAAAAAGGACAAGAAATTATGGAAATATAGACATAAACAAATGATCCATGCAGGGTTTTAATGTTTTTTTGAGAGGACAATAAAACTATAAAACTTAAATGACAATATCTCACGTTCTAGTTGGTCGATTGACTTCAAATAATAACGAGAGTAAACCGCAACTTCCGCACTTTAAAACGAGACCAACCACCGGCATGTGGGTGACGTAATTAAAACGTGAGGGCGCTTCAAAGACGACGTGCACTGAGGACGCGCCGGCGCGTCCTTCGACTCTCAAGGGTTAAACATTGACATTTTGCTGCTCTCTCTGTCGCATTTTCCTCGTTCTGAATAATTTCCCCTCAATGGCCTGAATTCTAAACCAGGTGAAATCGTGACCCTGCCAACGTCATCCTGCGGCTGGGGACGCTAGAGTGCTATAATGACAGCCAAAGGCTAAATGGCAGATTAAGACTAATTTCTCACAATTTGAGCTTTGCCAAATTGTTGTATACATTGGTACATCGACATACAATCGCTTCAACACACGATCTTTTCGACATCCGGCGTAGAATTTGACTCGACATTTGTTTCTACATCCGACGACATGCTCTAAATACGATGATCTATGACAGCACCGAAGTTTCTTTGTTTTCCCGCAAGACAGACGCATAGCAGATTTTCTTGTGAGAGAAATCAACATGGGTTCCTACAATGTTAGTGCAGGTGGTGACAAAAAAGGAAAAAAGGTGATGCTTACCGTTACCGTTAGAGTCGTTCCGATCATGTTTTTTTGCTCCTGATCCGATCCCAATCGTTTTAGTTTGAGTATCTGCCGATCCCAATATTTCCCGATCCGATTGCTTTTTTTTGCTGCCAATTAAATTCCAATCATTCCCTATAATTTTTCCCAATCATATACATTTTGGCAATGCATTAAGAAAAAATGAATAAAACTCGGACGAATATATACATTTAACATACAGTATATAAGTACTGTATTTGTTTGATGACAATAAATCCTCAAGATGGCATTTACATTATTAACATTCTTTCTGTAAGAGGGATCCACGGATCGAAAGACTTGTCACTTGGTCTATTGTGACTAAATATTGCCATCTAGTGTATTTGTTGAGCTTTCAGTAAATGATACTGCAGTCATGCCCCAATGCATGATGGGAAGTGGAACCATATGGGAAGTAAAACCATGACTGTGCGTCGTGCTACCAATGGATATATCTCCTCAGCTTTGGGAAAAAACTTAAGGTGTTAAGACAAAGATCAATTGCCTCTTTGCTTCCCCACATTGCTTCCCATGATATATCTAATCATAGGGAGAGAGATTGCAAGGTTATAGCTGATTGAAGGAAGGTTCCAAAGGCTGTCAAAATTCACTCTACTCAGTTTGCGCTGCCTTTTATCTCTCTATATACGTAAAACGACACTATTACATATTGAGCGCGACAATGAGTGAGAGGGTCGTGCAGCGCATATATTAATAGCGATAAATATTATAACGTGACACATTTTTTAATAAATTAATTGACGCCGTGATGGGGATATTTTTGATAACCCTACCTTAAACCTAAATTAAAGACTCTAGATGAGTGTAACATATTATGTCTGAAACGTTAAATACAATTAGAAAACGATTTAATTAATATATATATGTATTAAAAAAAGGCATGGCCGATATTTTTTTGCCGATTCCGATACTTTGAAAATGACGTGACGGGACATCTCTAGTTACCATTGACATGAAGATAGATATGATAGAAAAATATGAGTGTGGGGGGCGCATCCGTGATATAGCTCGCTCAACAATACAGCCGTAGACGGTCTATGATGGTCCTACGGTCTATGACGGTCCTCCTCCGTTCGCCTGTCTTTATAAGTTAAGGTGGCAATCATTATTGTGGTAACATCGCCAAAAAAATCGCCAGCTTTGTCAGATTTCTCATCATTTATTCCATCAACTTGTGCCTAGTGTCCCCCGCATCAAGTAAACAAGATGAAAGTGAAACTAAAAAGCTCACTATCAAGTCAGCCACACTGCGTCCAGGTACACTACGCAAACACATTCGCCACATTAGAACCAGGTTTGTTACATTATTACAGGTATTATTATTATTATGGCTATTATTATTATTATTGTTATTCCAATTTTGATTCATAATGTATTTGTTTTGTGCTTTTTAATTGATATTTACAACTTAGTAACATCAGTATTTATTGAGAATTTAGTGTAGGTTTTCAGGCTGTGGAACAAATCAATGTAATTATAATGTATTCTTATGGGAAAATCCTGCTCGACATACGACCGTTTCGACTTACAAACAAGGTCCTGGAATGAATTAACTTCGTATGTAGAGGTACCACTGTATAGTCGAATCGTCTCAAAATTATTGTAATTCATATAACAATGCTATTTAAGATGTTTTTTTGCTGTCTCGGGCACTATAAAGGTGGTTTATAAATTAGAGAACCAGACCTTTTTATTTGTGTTGGGGACCTGTTATTGTGTGTGCTTGACTACATCCAAGTGAACTGGTGAGTCTGTATTTGTCATCTATTCGTAGCAGATTAGCCACAATGCTAACTTATGCTAATTTGTGAGTTCATTTGATTTTCTGAGTCTGTCGGTGCTTTGTTAATGTATTTTATCATGTTAGCATGCTAATGCTGTTGCATTTTCGTAATTGGGTTGGTTGGTCCATGCAGGCCAGGTGGCCCTGCCCTGCCTTGGGACTACTCCAACAAAAATCGAGCCTTTTTTTTTTGTCTTCCAACACAATCGTCAAGTCAGGGTCTGGTAGGAGGCTTTGCAGCCTGTCTCTCTCTCTCCATTACTCAAGCCAAGCACTTCCAATACCCATTCAACCTCTGATGACTCAAGCAGCACTACTGGACACTCACTTTGCACATCTGTAAAACTGAAGGCATTCATGCGCTTGGCTGTTCATTACTCATGAACGTTGGGAAGGTGAAGTTGGACAGTTTTTCTTTTCCTGTTGATCAACAGTGATTGTGTACGCACAAAAAATCTGTAAATATTTCTAAGGGTTTTCTTCTTGTATCACGTTTTGTAAATACATTTTTTCACTCAAATCAAACTTTGTCTTTATTCATTGCCACTGCCCTCAAGTAGCCGAACCGGGTCTTCCTGATACGCCCACTATTTGTGCACCTCAGTGGTGCTTTTCACAACACGGCTCACACTTGTTACACTATGCAATATTAGAAATTTTAACCTAGACTTGAAACTCTAAAGGCCGAGTTATACTTCCGCATCAGACCTGCGGCGTCAAGGAAGACCCGATTTACGACCTTGCGCCATACCCTGACACGCTCTTATTGATTTTTCAAACCCTAGCGTCACGTCAACACATATGAAGTGGCGGAAATTGACTGTGATTGGTTCGCTCAGACTGTTGTTTCTGGTTCAGCGCGAAATCACCGCCATTGTAAAACATTATTTTTCTAGACGCAAAAATGGACCAAGCCGACGGGCGTATCATCGAAGAGCAAGTCTCGAGACATCATAAAGATTGCCAATGGCAAGGTCAGCGATTGAATAAAAAAATGGAAGAACCACCAAGACATGTGTGTTAGGAATCGAGTGGCTGCACGTAGCGGTGACCCAGTCGGCCAAAAACTGCCAGTTTTCTATCACTTTATGTCGTATTTTTGGTTGGTGCACTTCATCATTTATCGTGTACATGTTTTTGCTGTGAGTCTGTGACTTATTTACGTGTCACAGTTCAAGTAAATGAAGAATAAAGCACAGGTTTGGTGTCAAAAGAGTTGTTTTGATCTTTAATTTTCAACAACAGACAGTTGACACGCGATACATCATCACTGATTGAGAGTGCCTCGGTGCTTTTATGATAACGTTAACATCAAGGCTTCCAACGCAGTTTGGGAAGTTCCACTGACGCCAAAATTCTCCTATGGCTTCCCACTGGCTGGTTGTACGACACGGCAAATAAATCAGGCTGGAGGGCTTTGCAGACCTCGGACAAAACGCTGGACGCACTGGTCGATGCCAGTTTGAAGCTAGCCGCCACAGCTAGCTGGTTTTCACCCAAGGCTAGATGCGGCATCAAAAGTTGGACAGACTGCCTCGAAACAGTCTTCTGCGTCGCCTGCGCCTCAACATTTGTATGATCAACATTTATTCAATGTTGATGAGCTGAAGATCACCTTCAAGCGTTCCATCTTGCATTGTTTACTTTTTCTCCGTTAAATTAGACAAGAGGAAGTCAACATGCATGCCCCAAAACCGTACAAACATAACACAACACCCCTCTAGTGGCTTGGCGGTGAATTACAGAGCTACGCGTCACCTGGCCGGAGAACCATCGAATGTCGAATGACGCCATAGTCGCTGCGCCGTCACCGCAATGCGGGAGCATAACTCAGGCGTAACTCTAGTTTAAAAGTCAAACTTGAAACCCTATCTTGATTAAAGTGTGAAAGTGAAAAACAGAATTCCAACCAATGACTGAAAGCCTAATTTTAACGCCAAAAATGAAACCCTTGTTTTAGACCCTAATTTGAAACCCTGACTGATCCTGAAACTTAACTTGAAACTTCATTTAAAATTGTGTGACTCTCTAAACTAGGATTGAAACACAACATGGAAATTCTAACCAAAATAGTTTTGAAACTATCATTTGGAGACCTAACTTGAACTTTACTTTAAAATCTTAAAATCCAAGCCTAACTTGGATCTGGTCCTATTTTCAATCAAGTACTGTATTTTCGTTGGATTATTTTCTAATTCTGATCGGTCACATTGGCCCAATGTTTTTTTGTTTTATTACCCAACAAATTGAGACTGTTTGTATTCATTTCTAATCATGTGTAAATTCAATAGGTTCATATTTTCCCAATCTGGAAAAGACATACATACTCACAGTATTTTCCAAAACATAACTTTGGCCTGGCAAACTTTTTATTTTGTGAGTGAAAACGTTACACACACGCGCGCGCACACACACCCCAAAAAAGAAATGCAATCAGAAAAGGTATTTGCTTTGTGTAATGGGGGCAGAGCCGAGTCAGACTCCATTCTCTCGCCTTCTCTACATTCTTCGATTTTCTTTAAACCATTTGATTTTTTTTCCAACGTGATAAACACATTCTTACGCTAAGCAACATAAATATACGATACCTATTTCTGCGCCACAAACTTGTTGCCTAAAAGGGCAGCAGTATAAATATTTGAACTGAGGCTGGCAGTGAATAATACTGCATCTTTACTCTATCTCAATCTCAAAAACATGGAAAATCACAGCTTGATTTTTTGTTTTGGTTTTTAATAAAGAATTAAAACAGAACTGTGTACTTCAAAGAACATTCTGCAAAGTCTAACCTATTTTCTTAAAGTTACTTTTCAATTTTGGGTGAAAAAGAGGGATAAACCAATAACAGCATTTGTTTAAAGATAATCTATTTACGGTGTATCACAAAAGTGAGAACACCCCTCGCATTTCTGCAGATATTTAAGTATATCTTTTAATGGGACAACACTGACAAAATGACACTTTGACACAATGAAAAGTAGTCTGTGTGCAGGTTATATAATAGAGTTAATTTATTTTCCCCTCAAAATAACTCAAAATACAGCCATTAATATCTAAACCCCTGGCAACAAAAGTGAGTACACCGCATGGGAACTACTGTACGTACATCCCTAAATGTCCAAATTGAGTACTGCTTGTCATTTTCCCTCCAAAATGTCATGTGACTTGTTACAGGACTGCTGTCAGAATTGCTGCAGAGATTGAAGATCACTTTTGTTATACACTGTATGTCATATGGGAAAATATTGCAAGACTTCCAAATGAGAGGTGTAAATTTCCTTCAGTACTAGAAAATCAGTGCAGCCTTCAAAAGCAAATTCTCAGTACTGGTCGGTACCTTAGATCCACCACCTTCGTAAATAAAATAGTAAATATCCTCCCTCAACAACAACAACAACAAAAAAAACTTTCAAAAGTCTATAAATTATTCTCATGAAAAATTCTACTTTTCCCAATCGAAAGATGTAGAAACAACTTTTCAGTAACGTCCGATAATAGTTACTCGATCCAAATTTGTTAAAAAAAAAAAAAAAAAACAAAAAAAAAAACATGGTTTGATCATGGTTGGTGGTTGCACATTACAAGCAAGGCTGGGGAGGAAGTTAACCTCCCCCAGTTAAGGATAATAAAAAGGGGTATGTGCGGGCAAACGAGAAGTCTTTGTGCCCCAGCGCTGGTGCTGTCTTGTCTACGTCTAAATGTAATTGATTTTTTATTCTTGAATTCTGTGTCATCATCTCCTTCTCGTTATAAGAATAAAACAACCTGTAACAAGGGAACAATTGACTATTTTCCTTCACCTTAAGTCAATATACCACGGTATCACGATAGTGCAATTACAGCTCTAAAATGTGATAGAGATATTTGTGTTTATTTATTTTTTTTTTATTAATCTATTTTTTTTTTCAAAACATTAGCAAATTGGAACATAAGTACAATAGTAAATTAAAATACATTTTTAAAAAAACAACAAAATATTCCAGACAAAAATTAAAATAAATGCAGTCATTATGATTATAGAACAAAAATAATTAAATTATTTCCCATAAAAAGCATGTGTGTATGTTTAAATTATTCACATACCCTCTTTCTCAACACAGTTGCCAGAGAGAAAAAAAAAACATAGAGATATTTGTGTTTAATTTATTTTATTTTATTTTTTAAATCTATTGAACAAGATTTTTATTTTTCAAAACATTAACAAATTGGAACATAAGTACAATAGTAAATTAAAATACATTTTTTAAAAAAAAACAACAACAAAGTATTCCAGACAAAAATTAAAATAAATGCAGTCATTATGATTATAGAACAAAAATAATTAAATTATTTCCCATAAAAAGCACGTGTGTATGTTTACATTATGCACATACCCTCTTTCTCAACACAGTTGCCAGAGAGAGAAAAAAAAAAAAAAAAACATGTTTTACCACCGCTGGACACACTAAACATGCTGGAGCTAGCTCTCGTAGCTGGTGGGAAACATTCAAGACAGTGTTTACCAACTTTTAATATTGTATAATCATATTGGAGGTATTGCCTCCTCGGCAGCCACCGGCCGCAAACATGTTTTACATATTGGTTGGCCCTTTTGTTTTCTTCGATAGTGTGGGGGGGGGGGGGGGGGGTTCAGGAGTTTGACCTCCTCCAGCCAAAGTGTAGCACAGCTGACTCACTGACAATGAGCAACAACTGACAACTGGTAGGGGAGGGTTGAGCCTTCCAGCTGCAATTGAGGGATTTCTCCGTGCATTTTTTGGGACTTAAAAATAGCTAATACTTTAAACCTGAGTTATGCTCCCGCGTTGCGGTGACGGCGCAGCAACTACGGCGTCATTCGACATTCGAGGTGACGCGTTGCTCTGTAATTCACCGCCAAGCCACTAGAAGGGTGTTGTTATGTTTGTATGGCTTTTGGGCATGCTTGTTGACTTCCTCTTGTGTAGTTTAACGGAAAAAACATAAACAATGCAAGATGAAACGCTTGAATGTGGATCTTCAGCTCATCAACATTGAATAAATGTTGACCATACAAATGTTGAGGCGCAGGCGACGCAGAAGACGGTTCCGAGGCGATCTGTCCAACTTTTGATGCCGCATAGAGTTCTTCTAGCCTCAGGTGAAAACCAGCTAGCTGTGGCAGCTAGCTTCAAACTGGCGATGAGCACTGCGTCCAGCGTTTTGTCCGAGGTCTGCAAAGCCCTCCAGCCTGATTTGTTTGCCGTGTCCTACAACCAGCCAGTGGGAAGCCATAGCAGATTTCTGGCGTCTATGGAACTTCCCAAACTGCATTGGAAGCCTTGATGTTAACGTTATCATAAAAAGCACCGAAGCACTCTCAATCAGTGATGATGTATCCTGTGTGAACTGTCTATTTCTTGAAAATTAAAGATCAAAACAACTCTTTTGACACCAAACCTGTGGTTTATTCTTCATATACTTGAAGTGTGACACGTAAATAAGTCACAGGCTCACAACAAACGTATGTACACAATAAATGATGAAGTGCACCAAACAAAGATACGACATAAAGTGATAAAAAGCTGGCAGTTTTTGGCCAACTGGGTCACCGCTTCGTGTGGCCACTCGATTCCGAACAAACACGTCTCGGTGGTTCTTCCATTTTTAATTCAATCGCTGACCTTGCCACTGTATGATGTCTTGACGAGACTTGCTCTTCGATGATACTCCCGTCGGCTTGGTCCATTTTTGCGTCCAGAAAAATAATGTTTTACAATTGCGGTGAATTCGCGCTGAACCGGAAACAACAGTCTGAGCATACCAACCACAGTCATTTTCCGCCACATCATATGCGTTGACGTGACGCTAGGGTTTGAAAAATCAATAGGACCGCGTCAGGCTACAGCGCAGGGTCGTGAATCGGGTCTTCCTTGACGGCGCAGGTCTGACGCGGAAGTATAACTCGCCCTTTAGGGACAGTGTGACAGAATTTTTTTGCGGTTTTGAAACCTTTGAAACCGGTAATCAGCACATATCTATTGACCAGTTAAAAAGGAGTAAGACAGGACTGTCAGACAAAGAACAAGTTGGATGCCCAGCCACATCCAATACTAATGCAAACACTGAAGTGCCCTGATTCTGAATAACCGACAATTAACTAATGATGACGTTGCAACCCAAACATCAATTCGTGATGGATCTGCATATGATATTTAATATCAAGTATTTTGCTCTCATCATGAACAGTACAAACATTATTTAAAAAATTGATCGATATGGAATCAAAATTTCTCAGTTGCGTGCTGAATATTTTCTCTCACAGGTCCAGAACTTTCCAGATTTTCCAGTGTTTGAAATGTGGGTGCAAGTTGGCCACATTTTGAGATGCAGCAGATGAAGGTGCACACAACACCTGCAGCTCGCAGGTCACCGGGGAATATGTGAAAGTAGGTCAGGCTCATTTTTTTTATTTATTTATTCTTGGTTTCTTTTCAGAAAAAGAAAACAACAAACCGAAAGGCAAAAAGACTGTGAAGTTTCCAGCGATGGGGAGAGAAAACAATTAATGTAATTTGATTAAGGCTCTACCTTGGTGTTTAAACCTCCACGCCCCAGGCCGCAGGAGATGGTGCTAATTAAAACGTATATGCTTCTTGGCGACCTAATTAAAACATATAGATGCCTTCAGTTGGCAGGAATAGCTCATTTAATCCTACATTGCTCTCGCCACTGTTGATTTTCGCCTAATGAGAACATATTAGCTCCTGGCGTGTAATTAAAAAAAAAAAAAAAAAAAACTTTGTCATCTAGCCTCATCTCAATCCAACCCACGCCAGTAACAGTTGTTAGTTATCTTTTCCAATTGACTATGCCACCAACTGACCGATTGTCAATATGAAAGAGCAACAGAAATTGTACAGACAAGGTGTTATCATTGTAATATAGCGGAACATGCGGTGTCGCACGTACAGTGCCTTGCAAAAGTATTCGGCCCCCTTGAATCTTGCAACCTTTCGCCACATTTCAGGCTTCAAACATAAAGATATGAAATTTAATTTTTTGGTCAAGAATCAACAACAAGTGGGACACAATAGTGAAGTGGAACAACATTTATTGGATAATTTAAACTTTTTTAACAAATAAAAAACTGAAAAGTGGGGCGTGCAATATTATTCGGCCCCTTTACTTTCAGTGCAGCAAACTCACTCCAGAAGTTCAGTGAGGATCTCTGAATGATCCAATGTTGTCCTAAAAGACCGATGAGGATAAATAGAATCCACCTGTGTGTAATCAAGTCTCCGTATAAATGCACCTGCTCTGTGATAGTCTCAGGGTTCTGTTTAAAGTGCAGAGAGCATTATGAAAACCAAGGAACACACCAGGCAGGTCCGAGATACTGTTGTGGAGAAGTTTAAAGCCGGATTTGGATACAAAAAGATTTCCCAAGCTTTAAACATCTCAAGGAGCACTGTGCAAGCCATCATATTGAAATGGAAGGAGCATCAAACCACTGCAAATCTACCAAGACCCGGCCGTCCTTCCAAACTTTCTTCTCAAACAAGGAGAAAACTGATCAGAGATGCAGCCAAGAGGCCCATGATCACTCTGGATGAACTGCAGAGATCTACAGCTGAGGTGGGAGAGTCTGTCCATAGGACAACAATCAGTCGTACACTGCACAAATCTGGCCTTTATGGAAGAGTGGCAAGAAGAAAGCCATTTCTCAAAGATATCCATAAAAAGTCTCATTTAAAGTTTGCCACAAGCCACCTGGGAGACACACCAAACATGTGGAAGAAGGTGCTCTGGTCAGATGAAACCAAAATTGAACTTTTTGGCCACAATGCAAAACGATATGTTTGGCGTAAAAGCAACACAGCTCATCACCCTGAACACACCATCCCCACTGTCAAACATGGTGGTGGCAGCATCATGGTTTGGGCCTGCTTTTCTTCAGCAGGGACAGGGAAGATGGTTAAAATTGACGGGAAGATGGATGCAGCCAAATACAGGAACATTCTGGAAGAAAACCTGTTGGTATCTGCACAAGACCTGAGACTGGGACGGAGATTTATCTTCCAACAGGACAATGATCCAAAACATAAAGCCAAATCTACAATGGAATGGTTCAAAAATAAACGTATCCAGGTGTTAGAATGGCCAAGTCAAAGTCCAGACCTGAATCCAATCGAGAATCTGTGGAAAGAGCTGAAGACTGCTGTTCACAAACACTCTCCATCCAACCTCACTGAGCTCGAGCTGTTTTGCAAGGAAGAATGGGCAAGAATGTCAGTCTCTCGATGTGCAAAACTGATAGAAACATACCCCAAGCGACTTGCAGCTGTAATTGGAGCAAAAGGTGGCGCTACAAAGTATTAACGCAAGGGGGCCGAATAATATTGCACGTCCCACTTTTCAGTTTTTTATTTGTTAAAAAAGTTTAAATTGTCCAATAAATTTTGTTCCACTTCACGATTGTGTCCCACTTGTTGTTGATTCTTGACAAAAAATTAAAATTTTATATCTTTATGTTTGAAGCCTGAAATGTGGCGAATGGTTGCAAGGTTCAAGGGGGCCGAATACTTTTGCAAGGCACTGTACATACATTGCTCATTAGGTAAGATTATTTTTGAATGCTTTGTTTTGAGTCACAGAAGGCAAGAACAAGTTATCGTTCTTCGTTAATAGAAGATAGACATTCATTTATATCTTTTAATCTTTCATTTTGTAGTTTATTTTGTGCTCTACAGCATAATCATTCTCAAACCTCATCCATCTCAAAGGGATTATTCTGGTTAAGCTTTATTCCTACAAATCAAATAAAATAAAATCTTAATCAGAAAATAGTGTTTTAAATAATGCTGGATTTACAATGTACACCCGCGGGCAAACGTTTTGAGTTGTTCCATTATTCAGTGGGATGAGAAATTGTCTCAAAACTTTTGACTGTGGGTGTACAGCATTCTTGCAAAAGAAAAGAATTGTAGGTTGTGTTCACCTTTAGGCGCCAAAAAACTTACTTTTGGGGGGAGTCAAAATTTCAGGTACGGGGCTTAACAAATTTTTTTCAAAATTTCAAAAACGGTCAAAAAAAACTTTGGGGCCAGGGAGCGCCGGGAAATGTTCCAAAAATCCGTCAGGACTCGGCACAGCCGAAATATGCGAAAAAATTGCATTTTCAGGGGGGTCAATTTTTGGTTTTTTTTGAAAGGTCCGAAATGATCAAAAAACACTTTTGAGCCAGGAAACACCACCACCACGCCGGGAAACAGTCAGGACTCTTGGCACAGCCCAAATACGCCAAAAAAGTGCATTTTTGGGAGAGGACTTTTTTTTTTTTATAAGGTCCAAAATGATCAAAAAACACTTTTGGGCCAGGGTGCGCCGGGAAACGTAAAAAGAAAATGTCAGGACTCTTGGTACATCCAAAATATGAAAAAAAGTGCATTTTGGGGGGGGTTTGGTTCTTTTGTAAAGTCCGGGGCCTATGCATTTTTTTTTTTTATTTCAAAAATGATCAAAAAACACTTTTGGGCCAGGGAGCACTGAGAAACATTCCAAAAAACCCGTCAGGACTCTTGGCAGAGCCCAAAAATGCAAAAAAAAAAAAAAAAAAGTGTACTTTTGGGGGGAGGTCAGTTTTTGGTTCTTTTGTAAGGTCCGGGGCTTACGCATTTTTTTCCACATATTAAAATTGTCAAAAAACACTTTTAGGCCAGGGAGCACGGTGAAATGTTTCAAAAACCTGTCAGGACTCTTGGCACAGCCCAAATATGCCAAATAAACCAGTTTCCCAATATAGTAAAATACACATGACTGTATACGACACTCACAAATTTTATAGGATTCAGCTGTGTTTAAAAAAATGTATGTATCCATAAACTAACCATACAGAACATGCTGCAAAAGGGTCACTCAAGTTCGTTGCCACCTTGCTTTGTGTTGCCAAAAACATGAAGCGAGCTAACTGAATGATCCGACTCGAACGTCTTCTCAGCCGTCTTCTCGTAAACCTCGTTAGCGTCCGGCAGCTTTTGGGGAAGCTGCATGCTAATTAGCGCCGTCGGCTAGCTCGACCTTTACACAAAAAGGCTACGTTGTCGCCTCGGATGAAAAACACGTTAATGCCACTTCTTTTTTTTTTTTTCCACTTTTGATTAGCTTTGTAATTAAATTAAAAGTTTAGCACAGGTCAGAACGTGTTGAGTCAGCAAGGCCTGAAAGTCTTCCCACTGACCAGCCAATGTCATTAATTCTAAAAGGATTCAATTTTTTCAAGAGAAAGTGACGTTTTTGTGGTAACAGTGGTATTTGTTTGACAGAGGCATAAATTCTGGGCTGGGAATGAGACACAGAAGAGCCCTCAGTGCTCTGTATGCTTAATAAGATGAGACTTTTTTCATGGTTTCTTGTAATATATGATACTCACTTGTGATGGGTTTTTTACACAATAAAGCGATATAGGCCCGATTACCAGATTTTTTGGGAAAGGTTAATCCTGAAGATCATCCTGGTTAAACATCTACACTACAAAATGTAAAAAGTGTGCTTGAACTTGAAACTCATGTTAAAATATAGAACTTGCTGATGTTGCAACTTAAAACTTAATACATTTAAAAACATAGAATTTATCACATTCATCTTTGATATTCATCATGCTATACCATGAATTTTATCACATCACCTGAAACTCATGATTTTAAAATTTGAATCTTGATATAAAAACACAACAAAAGAGGTGAAGTTTATCATGTGTCACTTCAAATTTTACATTAAAATGTGAATCTAACCATATTATAATGTGATATAATGTCATCAAAAAATTAACTTAATTTAAAATATAACATTTATGTTCATGTGAAATTCATCACGTTAGAACATTAAGCCTATTACATAAAAACATGACATTTATCGCGTAAAAAAATCAAAGTCATCACAGTTATAAAGTGGTATTTATACTTTTTGGTGTGGGATTCTACCAGATTTCATCAACAATAAGTGAGAATAGGTGATGAAATTATCATAACAAACACACCCTTCATCACAGTCAAGAGTGTAGGTTTGTATAGGGACGGTAGGGACACAACACTTCCGTCTTTTTAGGATGATCAAATTGTCTCCACCAACTTTTAAGCAACCTTATTTGCATTATATAAGGAGTTCAGTTCCATTGGTAATTTAGATTGTCTTTCCATACGTATGTTGTAATGATAGAATACGCCCTACCGTTATTAAGTGAATTATTTTCATTATGTTCAGACTTATATTTATTCATTTCCATTTGCTGAATGTGCCGGTCCACCCCCCACCCCACCCCCCAAACAAACGTTTGGGTGGCTGATGACTTGAAGCCCCCCGTCCCGCCACAAAGACACACACACATACTCACACAGCCCGACAGATTCATGTCGACAACATGCCGCCTTCTCCACCCTCTTCAGAGAAGAGAGATATTACAAGTTTTTTTCGGCCAGCAGCAGCCACTGTAAGTCATGTAAAAAGATGTCAATGTTGCGGAAGTGGGGAAAACACCACTAATTTTGCTACCGAAAGTCCCACCTGCACCAGAGTTAGCATAACATTAAACTTGCTAACCCGCAAAACTACTGCGGTCAGGCCAGCCTCCACAAGGAGCAACGAAGTCAAGCTAGCCGTCCATTATTTGGATTATTGTTTGCATTATGTGCATTAAGGTAATATCGTCCCTACCAATGTTGAGACCAAACTGCGCCCTAGATCACTTGTACTTAAGGCATTACAACACTGATTATTGGATGTTTAAGTAAGGTGTATTTGAACCTAAACAGTGTAACAACACATGTAGATAATATGATTAAACTCTTACTCCCTGGCATAAATTCTTCATCCACTGTGAAAAACAACTGACATCAAAGCACTCATTGAGTCACTTGTTACAAATCTTACAAGTCCAGGCATCACTATGTGTTCCTTATAGAAGGCGTATTTTGTATTTGTCAAATGCAAATGTCTTGGATCTTTCAGGTCAAGTGATCATCTTTAAAAACCGGTCGGAGAAATCCAACTTTTATTGCCGCATGTACGCATTCATAACCGCACTTTTCCATTCCACACATTTAGAATGAATCTCTTCCACGTCATTCAGGTTTTTTTCTACGCAGAGGCCACTGCTGCCAGGCGTTGGGTGATTTACGGCGCGTGATTAGCTGATGAGCGGCGAGCAGACGAGCGTAGAAGCCCTCCAGCCAATTGGGAGAGGAGTGGAGATAATCACACATGCTTAGCTGTTTAATGGGAATACGCTGGATATGAATTTCCTCATCCGGAAAAACAAACAGAAATGATTAATGGGAGGTGGTTGGGAGGGCGGAATTAGCATCCGAGATGTTGACTGTTGGAATTCACTGAATTATTCAACATGTTTCTTCTTCTTTGTACTATCTTCTCCAATGTGCTGCATTATCAAACACATTTACATGATGCACAAGTGACAGTTTCCTCATTTATATATTTTTTAGGATGCTCCCGCCAGATATCAACCAGTCACTTAGATTCCCTCCAATTAATTGTCTTTCTAATCTTGTAAAATGAAATAGTGAGTGAAAAAAATAATTACTTTTCATACCACCGTGCCTTCGTATACAGTGGTGCAAATAAGTATTTAGTCAACCACTAATTGTGCAAGTTCTCACACTTGAAAATATTAGAGGCCTGTAATTTTCAACATGGGTAAACCTCACCCATGAGAGACAGAATGTGGGAAAAAAACAGAAAATCACAATGTTTGATTTTTAAAGAATTTATTTGCAAATCATGGTGGAAAATAAGTATTTGGTCAATACCAAAAGTTCATCTCAATACTTTCTTATGTACCCTTTGTTGGCAATAACGGAGGCCAAAAGTTTGCTGTAACTCTTCACAAGTTTTAACACATTGTTGCTGGTATTTTGGCCCATTCCTCCATGCAGATCTCCTCAAAAGCAGTGATGTTTTGGGGCTGTCATTGGGCAACACGGACTTTCAACTGCCTCCTCACCCCTTGGCGTCAAAATGATAAGAACGGTGAGCAAAAATGCCAGAACCACACGGGGGGACCTAGTGAATGATCTACAGAGAGCTGGGACCACAGTAACAAAGGCTACTATCAGTAACAAAATGCGCTGCCAGGGACTCAAATCCTGCACTGCCAGACATGTCCCCCTGCTGAAGAAAGTACAGGTCCAGGCCCGTCTGCGGTTCGCTAGAGAGCATTTGGATGATCCAGAAGAGGACTAGGAGAATGTGTTATGGTCTGATGAAACCAAAATAGAACTTTTTGGTAGAAACACAGGTTCTCCTGTTTGGAGGAGAAAGAATACTGAATTGCACCATACCCACTGTGAAGCATGGGGGTGGAAACATCATGCTTCGGGACTGTTTTTCTGCAAAGGGACCCGGACGACTGATCTGTGTAAAGGAAAGAATGAATAGGGCCGGGTATCGAGAGATTTTGAGTGAAAATCTCCTTCCATCAGCAAGGGCATTGAAGATTGAGACGTGGCTGGGTCTTTCAGCATGAAAATGATCCCAAACACACAGCCAGGGCAACAAAGAAGTTGCTTCTTAAGAAGCATTTCAAGGTCCTGGAGTGGCCTAGCCAGTCTCCAGATCTCAACCCCATAGAAAATCTGTGGAGGGAGTTGAAAGTCCGTGTTGCCCAACGACAGCCCCAAAACATCACTGCTCTAGAGGAGATCTGCATGGAAGAATGGGCCAAAATACCAGCAACAGTGTGTGAAAAGCTTGTGAAGAGTTACAGAAAACGTTTGGCCTCCGTTATTGCCAACAAAGGGTACATAACAAAGTATTGAGATGAACTTTTGGTCTTGACCAAACACTTATTTTCCACCAAGATTTGCAAATAAATTCTTTTTTCCACGTTCTGTCTCTCATGGTTGAGGTCCACCCATTTTGACAATTACAGGCCTCTCTAATATTTCAAGTGGGAGAACTTGCACAATTAGTGGTTGACTAAATACTTATTTGCCCCACTGTAAGTGTTTGAGAAATTAAATCAGTTTTTTTGTTTTGTTTTATATCTTGAGGGCCTCAAAGAGAACTTGGTTTTGATATATAACATGAAGTGATTCAGCACAATTTAAAAATTGTAACTTAACGTCAGACTATTTTTGTAATCTTAACTAATAAACTGTGGTTAAAGGCAAAAGATGTCCAATACATTTTGACTAGGATCGCTGCCAACCTCTTCCAGTCCAAATGATTGGACGTCTATCACCATTGAAGAAGAAAAAAGTTGATTTTTCTTTAGCAAAAATCACCTAAGCAAATACATGTATTAAGGAAAGAATAATCAAAAGCTGGCCAGCCAGAACAAATGTTTTGGACGCCCCACCCGCAAACACTTTTTGTTATTTCCAATGTAAATAGTCAGGCCCCCATGTTTATTCATAAAGTGGCTCACAAGAAGTGCAATTTTACAAGACTAGGCTGTGTTATCTGTTAATTACCTTTTCTTCAGAGAAGAAGCTGACAGTTGTGCAAATCTTATCCATTACAAAATGATATGAAAATTAATGTACCAAGTGCAATGAATAAACCTATAGGAACAAATATCCCTACACAATCAATAGCAGCGAATTAAGACAAAATGTTACGATATTTTTGATTGAATTAGTTTTGGTTTCAGTAAAAAATTAGCACCTTGTGCTGAAAATTCAAATAATGGAGATTTTTAGTTCTTTACAAGCTATAAAATTCTTTCATAAACCTCCCATTGTTATAAAGTTCCAGAATTTTGCAAACCTAACCATAGGTTTCACGAGTGAAGAAAAACAAAATCAAATGTAGTCCAACCTCTGGGCCCGACTTTCAACAGAAGCTGAACACCTGTGAAAGTATTATGGCTTTCAGACACCAAGATGCTCCTAATGACTGCATGTTCATATTGTCATAAAATCATAGCATAGAACATGAGACCATAGATTAATCACATTTCCCCGAGCATTAGCAACGACACACAATAGAAATACAACATGCTTGATTGTCATTCATAAGGCCACCGCTTCTGCTTCAGCTTTGTACCATCTTTTTCATATTTTTTAATATCTGACGCTTGTTTGCATATGTAATGTCATCTAAGCTTATTGTGCCGCTGCAGATTAATTTCAGGACTCGAGATGCCGCTTGAATTAGAAGTGAGGCAGATAGAGGCAGAGAAACAAACGCAACGCAACACAGAAGACAGTCGAGTATTGTGAGAAGTGTAAAAAGCGCTCCAAGGCGCCAAACAACATACGAGAGGAAAAAGAAGACAAAGACCAAACATGGCAAGGCATCAAAAGCAGCTCTTTGTTTCACACAAAACTTGGACATGGTCACCATTTAGAAGTAAAATCTGATACCGGGAAGAATGAATGCCCGCTTTGATTGGATTTTAATATTCACGGTTTATTGGAAGCAATTCAGTAGCAGCTTACTTTGATAAAAGTGACAGAAGGTCAAAAGCAAGTTAACACAACAGAACACAACTTTTTGAATTTAGTTTACTCATTGCAAGGCGACTGGCATCCAATCCATTTTGGCTGGAATGGCTTGCAGCAATCCAAGTCAGAATGGTTTGTACTGTATATCCATTCCCATCAATGTCACTGATACGTACATGAACATGCCCTGCCAGCCACCAGTTCAAATGAACTGGATGTGTGTCACCATCAATGCAAGCCAACTTGTTAAAGTAATGTAGATTTTATTCATTGTAATTATCAAGTAGTTAAATTTGGTAAAGCAAAATACTGTATTATTTAAACAATGTGCTTTCATTCATTCATCTTCTGAGCTGCTTACCCCCACAAGGGTTGCAGGGGCACTGGAGCTATCCCAGCTAACGATGGACAGCAGGAAGGGTGCACCCTGAATTGGTCGCCAGTCAATCGCAGGCAGTATTGTTAAACACGGTGTTAGAGTATACCAGCGTTACTAACGCCATCAATTTTTAAGTAGTGAGTAATCTAGTTACTTTTCCCATCTTTGCAACACCGTTACCGAGGACGTGAAGGGGTGCATTAGTACAATTTGGTTGAATGAAGCGCTGATAAGGATTCACTAAGGACCCAAATGCTCGCATGTTCCGTTTAAACAAAAAGCTTTATTCTTCTGTCCATAGGAGTTCAAAAGGAGAAAACAAAACAAAAAAATCGCAGCACTTGCTGGATACTAGTGACGTCAAGAGGTGCGCAGAGTCTTCGAAACGTGTGTCAAGTAATGAAGGGACTTTTCTGCGAAGCGCGTACCGAGGCTTGCTTCATTTAGGGGCTGTTCCGAAAATGATGACGTCCGAAGCCTCGCTGCCAAGCTGTTCCACGTGATCGCTTCATGGAGTGCTTTAGATTTGCTGCGCGGTTTGACAGCTCGCTTCAGTCTATCAACACCTCTGGCTGCATTCAAAATGTGGGTGTTAAAAAAAAAAATCCCCTTTTGGTTAGTGACGTACGGTATGAGACTGCTCCTTCCGCTGGACCCAAAGGTTCATATATTTCTAGGTATACAGCATTGGATTCTGATTTTTGGGGAGCACTGTGTGGGATTAATTGCTGCTGCTGAACTGCGGAGACAGGATGCTAATATACAGTATATCATAGGACCGACGAGGTACTGTTTGTGTGTTTAAGTATGATTTTTTTTTTGTGTTTGCATGTATGGTTTGATTTGTATTTTCTGTTTTGGGGGGTATTGATCTTTATACATTGTCACATAGTTTGCAAGTTTGATTCCACTGCTTAGAAATGGATGCTCAATTTAACATGTGACTGGAAAACAAAAACAAATTTAAAGAAAAAAAAAAAAATGTGGGTGTTAGCAGGAGAGTTGTGATCAGGTGAGAGTTTGGATAATTTGGAGGTGGTTTGGAGAGTGAAAAGTTTAAGTGAGTTGAAAGAAGGGTACAGTAGTTGATACTAGGATGAAGCCAGCAAGAAAGAGGACTTTCTCTCTGGGGGGAAAAAAAAAAAAAATTAATAAAACAATGAAAATCCCCACCATCCTCTCGCTACATCAATGTCCAAATTGCACAAGCTTAATCAGTTACCTATTTCATGTTACACGAACATGTTTACTGTTCTCTCTGATTACGTGTAACGGGTTCACGCAAGCCCGTTGTGTCAAAACCTCCCTTTCCTCATGTTGGTGCGCTGGCAGGCAAAGGGGGTAGCCCGGGCTTCTGGCTTGGTGGTCAGAGCATCCACCTACCGTGCTGGATGCGTCGGGTGAGTGAGTTGGAGTTCTGTCTTGGGTACGGATTGCGTCGCCCGGCCCGAATCCATGCAACACCGGCGACATACACACATGTCATTATCAGAAAAAATAACATTGCACAACCTACCACATTATGATAATGCCATTTCTGAAATTATTGTCACACATAAACAGATTACATTAAAAATGTATACATACATTGTAGGTTTTACTTCATGAGTGACATATGAGACGGTGACTGTATGTGGCAACTCCTCTTACTGGACCCAAAAGTTCAAACATTTATATGGATAATTTGTTTTATGTTGATTTTTGGGGAGCTGCTTGGCACTGCTGACCTACAGGAGACATCATATCATATATTTTATATGACTCTGAGGTGCTGTTTATGTGTGCGTTTTTGTTTCGTATGTATAGGTTAGAGCAGGGCAGTAAACCGAAAATTTACCGGTACCGAAATTCTTCACGATGACCGTCGTAATTTTGACCATGTCGGCAAATTCGGTAATTTTATAAAAAGAAAATATAGTCTTTTCATCCCACTTTGACGCCGTGTTGTTCGGCTATGTTCATCCCCCTTTAAGAAAGCAGTCAGTGTGGTTATCAGGAAGCCAAACAAACAGAAGCCCGGTAGGCTAATGCTAACGGCTAACACTACAAGCAAACGTGATGCAGTGCAGCTTAAGGGAGGTTCGCCAAACTTTCACCCGACATTAAGTAGACTCTTGGCTGCATCCAGACGGGCTTTCACCCGTTGTCCTCTCTTGTTCTCACAATGCCAAATTTAACTTCTGTGACTGGAAAACAATGAAAAGAAAGTTGAAGAAAAATATATACATTATACTTATGTGATAATCTATGTACATTGAGGATTTGCTCAGACAATATTTTGCTAAATAATACCTTCCCAACAGACAGACACACAAAAATTAACGAATCCCTCACGTGGCTGGGAGACAAATGATTGTGATTATACAGTTAGCCAGTATGTGGTTCGGTGGACACATGACGCTCCAAGAAATGAACCCTTTCTCGAACCATTTGGCTCAAGTGGTGCAATGCCTCATGAGGCTTCATCTCACAATCACTACCGTTACTGAGGATGTGAAGGGGTGCGTTAGTACAATTTGTTTGAATGAAGCGCTGACAAGGAGTCACTAAGGACCCAAATGCTAGAAAGTTCCATTTAAACCCAACGGTTTATTTTTCTGTCCATAGGAGTTCAAAAGGAGACAACCAAAAAAATCACAGCACTTGCTAGACACCAAAAAACTGAGCAAAGTCAACAAGTAACAAAAGGAATTTGATCCAAACATAAAAGTTAGACAAGAAAAGGCTTACATGAGCTGGTAACATGGAACCTGGCAGGATACAAGACAAACCGACACTAGGCAAGGTTAGATGCAAGCTATTTATACAGAGGGTCACAGATGGAGCTGATCAGCCTGATTGGCAAGAGCAGGAAGTAAAGTTGGCTCAAGGAGGCACGCCACTACCAAAATAAAAGAATCTGACTTGAACCAACACAAAACATTAACAAGACTTCCCAGACGTGAGAAGCGCAAGTTGTCTGATCTGCCTTGCCTGCCTGCCATGGAAAGTGCAGAGCGGGAGGGAGGAGAAAGAGGGGAAGGCATGGTGAAGCCGTTGCAAACGTGATGATGTTTGGCAAGGTGGCTCGGAGCGCTAGTATAGCTTTCGCGTTCTTGTTAGCATTCCCATTTAGCGTGGCGAGCGTCCTTCTAAACTCTCGGGCACCTTTTTTTTTAGATACAGTTCATGGCGTCCAGGTGGGTACAATTCATTGAAAATAATGTACTGTTTTCCTGCTGAGTGCGCATTATCATCACCAAGTTGGCGTTGTAGATGCTACAATATAATATATATATTTTTTTTAATTACAAAAATTGTCACTACCACTAAACTTTTCTTGAATGACGTATCCATGAACCTTGTGTGATGTTTTTTTCATCAAAACAACTAGAGCAAAGGCAGGAGATTCAGAGCTTCACCTGCATATTGAAAAATATATTTATATATTGTAGTGAAGTTGGGGTTAATAAGCCTATGGCACCCTTCTGTTATTGTTTTGATTTTTACGAGCCGCTTATGGTCATTGAACGCAGCCTCGGTATATAACTGGCTGGCATCACGAGACTCGTTGTTCGTTTTTCTGTTGCTGCACGGGTTTCACAGCTCGCTGCCCCGATACGCTAAAACGCTGTCCGTGCCTGAGCTAGAAGCCAGCACAACTCATACGAGAACCATCAGTGACGTTGTACGTGATTAAACTGTGCTGAAGAGGAATTAAAGTTGCAAGTGAGATCCCTCTGTCGTGTGAAACTGTTCACCCATGCCGCGCACTTCTGCCATCACGGAGGGCGGCAGCACAACAATATATTTGGGTTGTGACGGTACACACAAGTCACGGTTCCTTGGTACTGTCAGGAATGAGCGGGCAGGCAGGTGGTGTGGACCCAAATGCAGGGAAACAAAAAAAAGGCAGCAAGGCAGTGAACTCAAAAAAACGTTTTAATAATAACAAAAATCACAAAGTACAAACAAAAGGACTATGGATCGACAAAACTTTCTTAAACGGATGGACAGGTACGCGAGGGCTTGGACGGGTCTTGACTTTGGTAAAGACAGACATAGACAATGACGCAACAAGGAGTGACAAGAAACTGGGTCATTATATACGCAGACAAGGGGTAACGAGACGAGGAACAGCTGGGTAACACAGGTGGATGCAGATTGCAGGATACACTGGGAAAACACACACAGGTGAGAGCAATGGGTAATCACAGGAACAAGTCACACAAGGAGAAACCAAACAAAACCTAACAGTACCCCCCCCTCAAGGGACGGATCCCAGACATCCCGAGGAAACAAAAAGTCAGAAGGTTGCTCGGAGGAGGGAGCAACACCAGCCCGTCACGGCCAGTCAGGCGGGCGTCCAGGACGCCAGACGTGGGCCGATCGCACGGGTCGTTCGGGAGGGCGCCCGGGGCGCCAGACATTGGGTGACCGCACGGGCAGATCAGGCGGGCGTCCCAGACGAGGTAGTGCTCGGTCGTCCATACCGCCACGTTGTGGCAGGAAACGGGGAGCAGCATCGTCGGGGCGAGGGTCAGGAACAGAGTCGGAGTCGTCGTGCGGACCAGGAACAGAGTCGGAGTCGTCGTGCGGACCAGGAACAGTCACCGTCGTCTGCTGGCGGGACAGCAGCCGAGTCGCCGTCGTCTGCTGGCGGGACAGCAGCCGAGTCGCCGTCGTCTGCTGGCGGGACAGCAGCCGAGTCGCCGGCGTCTGCTGGCGGGACAGCAGCCGAGTCGCCGGCGTCTGCTGGCGGGACAGCAGCCGAGTCGCCGGCGTCTGCTGGCGGGACAGCAGCCGAGTCGCCGTCGTCTGCTGGCGGGACAGCAGCCGAGTCGCCGGAGTCTGCTGGCGGGACAGCAGCCGAGTCGCCGGAGTTGCGGGGAGTCGGCGCGGGAGCCACTTGACTGCGGGGAGCCGGCGCGGGACGAACTTGACTGCGGGGAGCCGGCGCGGGAGGAACTTGACTGCGGGGAGCCGGCGCGGGAGGCACTTGACTGCGGGGAGCCGGCGCGGGAGGCACTTGACTGCGGGGAGCCGGCGCGGGAGGCACTTGACTGCGGGGAGCCGGCGCGGGAGGAACTTGACTGCGGGGAGCCGGCGCGGGAGGAACTTGACTGCGGGGAGCCGGCGCGGGAGGAACTTGACTGCGGGGAGCCGGCGCGGGAGGCACTTGACTGCGGGGAGCCGGCGCGGGAGGCACTTGACTGCGGGGAGCCGGCGCGGGAGGCACTTGACTGCGGTGAGCCGGCGCGGGAGGAACTTGACTGCGTGGAGCCGGCGCGGGAGGAACTTGACTGCGGGGAGCCGGCGCGGGTCCATGCTGTTGGCGTGGACGAGCACGCTGAGGCTTCTGGACGATGTTCTGTGGCAGACTGGGTGGCACATTACATTGTGAAGGAGGGTAGTAGGAACCACGGCCCTTACTTGGGCGCCCCCGCTGGCCACCACGCGGAGGTCCAGTGTAGATAGCCAAACGGGAACCCAGGTAAGAGTCCAGGGAAAAAGGCTGGGAAGGGGACGTAGTATGACTGAGGCGTGACAAAAAATGAGAGGGTGAAGAATAGGGCATGGCATCAAAATCTGGGTAGGAGTCGGTGTCAGAAAGAAAATCATATGAACTGTGATATTCTTCAAAATCTGAAAAATCGGAATCTAAA
Organism: Corythoichthys intestinalis; assembly: GCF_030265065.1. Lineage (NCBI taxonomy): Eukaryota > Metazoa > Chordata > Actinopteri > Syngnathiformes > Syngnathidae > Corythoichthys > Corythoichthys intestinalis. Next base: position 35,751,595 of record NC_080404.1, read on the forward strand.
AAAACGTGGCGATGCAGAACATAATCAGGGGAACGGGCGGATGAACGTCGGCGTGCACGCCGGTGCCGGATCTTTCCCGCTGGGTCCACAATTGGTTGCGTCATTATGTCAGGAATGAGCGGGCAGGCAGGTGGTGTGGACCCAAATCCAGGGAAACAAAAAAAAGGCAGCAAGGCAGTGAACTCAAAAAACGTTTTAATAATAACTAACAAAAATCACAAAGTACAAACAAAAGGACTATGGATCAACAAAACTTACTTAAACGGATGGACAGGTACGCGAGGGCTTGGACGGGTCTTGACTTTGGTAAAGACAGACATAGACAATGACGCAACAAGGAGTGACAAGAAACTGGGTCATTATATACGCAGACAAGGGGTAACGAGACGAGGAACAGCTGGGTAACACAGGTGGATGCAGATTGCAGGATACACTGGGAAAACACACACAGGTGAGAGCAATGGGTAATCACAGGGACAAGTCACACAAGGAGAAACCAAACAAAACCTAACAGGTACGGGGATCACGGTTCGGTGTGGGTTCAGTACAACAGGAAAAACAAAAAGGCTTTTTTTCCCCACAGCATTTGAAAGTTAATGTTTGTGTACCGTTACACTCTGTCGTAAGTGATTTTTTTTTAAATGTCAAAAGTGTGACCTACTTTTTTTCAAAATCAGTTCAATTCAATCAGTTAATATGAACATCCTCTATGTCAGGGGTCCCCAACCTTTTTTGCACCACGGACCGGTGTGATTTGGGTCTTTTTTTTACGAACCGGTGTTTTGACAAATTTTACAACCCATCAAAAACTGCAACTATGCGGTTCTGCGCACGCACGTAACATTAAAAATGGCCTCGAATGCAGCGATTCCAAAGGTAACACTAGAAACTTTCTTAAAGAAAGGAATATTAACTTACGTTTGATCGTGGATGGACAAAAGTTCTCCTCAGACCCATCCTCCCATGTTAGCTGCGCACCGCTCTCTCACCGTTAACACCTTCACCGTGTCGTTAAGCATTACTTAAGAAGCCCGCTTCACAAAGATGTTGGAAATTGTAGCAAGGTTTTCAGTGTTCTCGTAGCGCTGTCAGGATATTCCGGAATGACTTTGATTGTCTCAAATGTACGTTTAAGGTCGCCGTCATTTGCAATCTCTACAAGCTGATCCTCCTGTTCCACAGACATGCTCGAATCACTCGGTTGATTCACAAACGGGTCACGAATCCACTCCTTCGCAGTTCGTGGGTCTTCAAGGTTGTAGGCTCATCTTCTGGCTCGTCAGGTGCCCTTTTTCGCCGTAAAAAATCTCTCCAAAAACGTCTGTTTTCCAGTCATTTTCGCTAGTGTGGGGGAACAAATGTGCTGTGTCTGGGGCCTAGTCATACGTTATTATGGAGGACAAGCGCACATAGATATATTATACAGTTCGGCAAATAAGTATTTAGTCAACCACGAATTGTGCAAGTTCTCCAACTTGAAAATATTAGAGAGGCCTGTAATTGTCAGCATGGGTAAACATCAACCATGAAAGACAGAAGGTGGGGAAAAAAAACAGAAAATCACATTGTTTGATTTTTTAAAAACTTATTTGCAAATCATGGTGGAAAATAAGTATTTGGTCAAGACCAAAAGTTCATCTCAAATACTTTGTTATGTACCCTGTGTTGGCAATAACGGAGGCCAAACGTTTACTGTAACTCTTCACAAGCTTTTCACACGCTGTTGCTGGTATTTTGGCCCATTCCTCCATGCAGATCTCCTCTAGAGCAGTGACGTTTTGGGGCTGTCATTGGGCAACAAGGACTTTCAACTCCCTGCACAGATTTTCTATGGGGTTGAGATCTGGAGACTGGCTAGGCCACTCCAGGACCTTGAAATGCTTTTTACGAAGCCACTCCTTTGTTGCTCTGGCTGTGTGTTTGGGATCATTGGTATGCTGAAAGACCCAGCCACGTCTCATCTTCAATGCCCTTGCTGATGGAAGGAGATTTTCACTCAAAATCTTTCAATACATGGCCCCATTCATTCTTTCCTTTACACAGAGCAGTCGTCCTGGTCCCTTTGCAGAAAAACAGCCCCTAAGCATGATGTTTCCATCCCCATGCTTCACAGTGGGTATGGTGTTCTTCGGATGCAATTCAGTATTCTTTCTCCTCCAAACACGAGAACCTGTGTTTCTACCAAAAAGTTCTATTTTGGTTTCATCTGACCATTACACATTTTCCAGTTCTTTTCTGGATCATCCAAATTCTCTCTAGCGAACCGCAGACGGGACTGGACGACTACTGGCTTCAGCAGGGGGACACATCTGGAAGTGCAGGATTTGAGTCCCTGGCGGCGCATTGTGTTACTGATAGTATCCTTTGTTACTGTGGTACCAGCTCTCTGTAGGTCATTCATTAGGTCCCCCCGTGTAGTTCTGGGATTTTTGCTCACCGTTCTTGTTATCATTTTCACGCCATGGGGTGAGATCTTGCATGGAGCCCCAGATCGAGGGAGATTATCAGTGGTCTTGTATGTCTTCCATTTGCTAATAATTGCTCCCAGAGTTGATTTCTTTACACCAAGTGTTTTACCTATTGCAGATTCAGTCTTCCCAGCCTGGTGCAGGTCTACAATTTTGTCTCTGGTGTCCTTCGACAGCTCTTTGCTCTTGGCCATAGTGGAGTTTGGAGTGTGACTGATTGAGGTTGTGGACAGGTGTCTTTTATACCGATAATGAGTTAAAACTGGTGCCATTAATACAGGTAACGAGTGAAGCCTCGTTAGACCTCGTTAGAAGAAGTTAGACCTCTTTGACAGCCAGAAATCTTGCTTGTTTGTATGTGACCAAATACTTATTTTTCACTCTAATTTGGAAATAAATTCTTGAAAAATCAAACCATGTGATTTTCTGTTTTTTTTCCATATTCAGTCTCTCATGGTCGAGGTTTACCCATGTTGACAATTACAAGCTTTTCTAATCTTTTCAAGTAGGAGAACTTGCACAATTGGTGGTTGACTAAATATTTATTTGCCCCACTGTATATGCAAAACAAGATGTACTGCTTGCAGTCCAATCAATGGATTTCTATGACGACATTCTAATCTATGCTGTAGTATTATATCTAAAGTAGACAGGGATATTGATGTGTTAAGCAGGGGCACAGGCCAAAGTTAATTTGCCAGAATGCGGTCGTTAATAAAATATTATTTCTGTGCGGCCGGATAGCAAATGTGCCACGGACCGGTACCGGTCCGCGGCAAGGCGGATGGGGACCCCTGCTCTATGTGAAAGATGTTATACGATATACAATATAATAACGTGTAGAACAAGAAGAGTGAAGTCAGTTACTTTGCTGAGTAACTAATTACTCTTACAGTGAGGTCACCGAGTTACTAACTCAATTACTTTTTGGGAGAACTGTAACTAATTGCTTTTACTTTCAAGAAAGATTAACAACACTGATCGCAGGGCACAAGCAGACATATTCACACACAGTCATAGCCACAGAGAAATTTGAGTATTCCATCAGCCTACCATGCATGTTTTTGGGAGATGGGAAGGAGCAGGAGTACCCGGAGAAAAACCACACAGGCATAGAGAGAACATGCAAACTTTACACAGGAAGGCCGGAGCCTGAGCTTGATTTCAGAACTGTGAGGCAGACATGCTAACTATTCAGCCACAGTGCTTGAAAGTGTTTATTAAATTTCATTCAACTTTTTAAATATATACAGTATATATTTTATTTAGATAATTAAGTAACCCCCTTAATATCTTAAAAATGTTTCAATTGATTTTTAATACAACACAATAAACATTCTGTTCAATTATATTATGACATTTCATTTAAATAATTTGAAAGAGTGATGGTTTTTAATTATTTCACCTAATAGAATCTTTCAAATGTGTTTGTTTGATTATTTCATCTTATTTATTGAGTAAATAGTAGACTTTAATTACTTTTTCATTTGCGCCATTAATTGGTGTCAACAATGGCTTCTACGGGAAGTGTAAAATGGGGTCAAATTAACTTTTACCAAGACTGAGTGAAGCCCCCTGAGTCGAAGAAACATGGCGGTGAGCAGGTGTAATGTATAGCCTATTCCAGATAATTTTCCGAGGACTGTCCCTGTTTGGGCGGATTATTATTAAATTGGCGGATTATTGTTGCGATTTTACGCTAAAGGGGCTAAACTGGATTTGAAAAAACCTATCGTTGACATGAGCTTTCCAGATTGAGTGACAGTGAGTTTCAATACCTAAAGCCTCTTTCACTCAGAACACGTACTAGTATACGTGCGACAAGTATGTCATACATCAGGGTGAAAACAAGGTTAACGACCAACAAGAACATCCTTCTCCACACTCCATTACGCGCCCGCCGCGGCCTTCCGTCAGGAAACACGGCAGCCAATCAATTCGACATGTTTTTTGCGCGTCTCGTTGTGTTTTGCGTGTCATTGATGAATGATGCGGCGGTGGTATTTTTAAATGCAGAATGAACGCTACAAGCCTCGGAAGGGAAAAAAATGAAGGCACGTCAGCGTAAACATGGCGGCTCATGACTTAGTAATGATGTAAAATTGAATTGGAAGGACGAGTGGGAGGGGAGGAACCAATGAGTGTGCGTGTGAGTGCGTCCAATTTGGGCTAATGCATTTATAACCATTAGCCAGCATAATCATCCATCAAAGACAACCTATGTATATTCACGGCACAAAGTTTGTGTGTGTGTGTTTATCCGTATGTCATTTTTGTTCCTGTTTCTCTGTGCTTGTGTATATGCTGTGGTGACCTTTTATTGTGTGACATAATTCACCCACGGAACTTGTGTGTACATTTGGCCGAGCGCGTTACCGGCTACGTCACAGTCACGTGACATACTTAACAGCCGTGCACGTTCCGGCTGAGTTCAGAGTTCACATAGAGTGCCAAGCGGCCAGACACAGCAACTCGTCTACTCAACGGGCCAACAAGACTCCAAGCATCGCCACATTGGTGACCCCGTCTGGCCTCGCTGAAGTCTCAGAGGCAATTTACGAACACTTTATTGCAATGGCGGACTCTAGCTTTCTCGAGCTACCGATGTTCAACGAGTCTTCTGCAGCCGTGTGGTTCGGGTATGCGGAGAAGCAGTTCGTCCTCCGTGGTATTTCCGACGATACCATGCGCTTCTACCACGTGGTGGCCGCGCTCGGGTACTCAACGGCGGTCAGAGCACAGGTTTATCCGCCGAAGGTGGACAAGTATACGGGGCTCAAGGCGCACCTCCTCAGACTTTTTGAACCGTCGTACAAATTGACTTCAAAGACGCCCAAGGTGCCCGCCTTCGATGGCGGCGCTTCCGCCCCGGTTTCTCGCAGTCATACTTCTGTCCCGGTACCCGCGCCACTACAGCAGGCTTCCGCTCTAGCGCTTCCCGACGCTGATGTTGCTGTCGCGCCTCCGGCCCCGCTCTCACTCGCCTCGGCTCTGGCGCTGCTCTCTGTCAACGCCGCTGCGCCCGTCCGCGGCTTTCTCGGCTTTGGCGCCAATGCGCCCGTCTGCGGCCTACTCGACGACGGTGCTCCCGCCTGCGGCCTATTCGATCACGCCCCGCCGGCCTGCGGCCTACTCAACGACACCCCGTCCGCCTCAGGCCTACTCGACGACGCCCCGTCCAGCCTTGGTTTTCTCGACTGCGTCACGTCCGGCCCTCGTCTTCTCGATGGCGTCTTGTCCGGCCTTGGTTTTCTCGTCGACGCTGCGCCTGCTCTTGGCCTTTCTAACGACGTCAATCCTGTGCCTGCGTCTCTGGCTGCTGCTGACGTCGCTCCAGCACCTGCGCCTCTGGAAGTCTCCGAAGTCGCTCCTCTACCGACGCCGCTGGCCATCGCCGCTAGCCTCGCTGCTGTGCCGGCGCCTCCGGAAGTCTCTGAGGTCGCACCTCGGCCAGCGCCTGCGAACGCCACCCCCAACGTCTCCTCGTCCGCCGCTTTTGGACAACGATGACGTCACTTCGTCTCCGGTTTCAGCGTTTCCCTTGGTCCTGCTACGACCGGTCGGTTTGGTGCATTTCGCCAGTTGCCCTTGTCCCCTGCCACGACCAGTCAGCTCCGACCGTCGCGCCCATCGCCCTCGTCTGCAGCCTCGACTGGGTGGTGCTGCTCGTCGCACGTCTCGACCTCCACCGCTGCTGAGCATCGTGTGCCGCCTCTCTCGACGTCCTCTCGACGTCCGCTTCTCCGGCCACACCTCGGCGGTGCTGCACATCGCTCTCGGTCGTCCAACGCCTGAAGTCCCGGGCGTCCTCCTGATCGTCGCTCTCAGACGTCCGGCGCCTGGCGTCCCGAATGTCCCCCCGACCGTTCTGCTCGTACGTGCCGCATCTGGCATCCTGGACGGCCGCCTGATCATCCGTTCGGTTGTCTTCCACAGACACCACGGCCGCGCGACCCGACCATTCCGTTCTGTTGATTTAGGTTGCGCCTGGCGTCCTGTGTGGGTGAATTCTGGGGGGACCTGTGTGGTGACCCTTTATTGTGTGACATAATTCACCCACGGCACTTGTATGTACATTTGGCCGAGCGCGTTACCGGCTACGTCACAGTCACGTGACATACTTAACAGCCGTGCGCGTTCCGGCTGAGTTCAGAGTTCACAGAGTCCCAAGCGGCCGGACACAGCAACTCGTCTACTCAACGGGCCAACAAGACTCCAAGCATCGCATACCACCACAATGCGCACGTATATGTCAAGCGAAATTTCTCTTACCCTGGCTTGAACCTTTACTTTAACTCATTGGCTGTTAGTGATGGCAAGACCCGTCCAATCCATTTTGATGCTGAGGAGCTGGCAGTGATCAATTGATTCATTAGATGTGACTATTCATGGGCAACCTCAACATTTTTCTTTGGTGTTAGCATGTTGTGTCGGTTTTGCGGTGGCGACTGCTTAGGGAGGTGGAGACAATTGCCAAAAAAATAAGAATAGTACAAATCAACCCCAAAACTCCCAGCAGCCTCGTAACTTGCTTAGACAGCCATGAAAAGAGCAGCGCCGCCACAAAAGGCTGGGAAAAAGAAGGGAGGAAAAGAATGTTTTTGCTCTTCCCAAATGCTAATGTGGCCTCACAGCACATTTGTGTGTGAGAGTTTTGTTTTTTTCTATTTTTGCTGGCCCATGATTGTAATTAGGGTTGCAAGTTGTCCCCCTTTTCTTGTCAGGGTTAAAATGATTTGTCCACTGGCAAATGTGCTCATTTGCCGGCGTTGGAACGCGTCCATCTGTGGATAATCAGACGCTCACATTCCCATCGCAGAGAAAATCCTCGCATAATAGGACACAAGAAGAGACACTAAAAGGAAAGATTACTCACTTAGTGTGTACGTGCCTGTGCCTACTTGTGTGATTGAGAGCATAATCTACCTTGCATTCCTGGTTTAACCTCATGGATTGGGTCAGGTTGGAGGAAATGGATTATTTGTAATGTTTCAGATTGAAAAGGTTGATGACAGTATGAAAAGGCATCAAAGTGTGTGTGTGGAAGGAGGGTTCAACCAAGAGTAAAAGATGGCTTAAAAGTTTAATTGAAATTCAAATTTGAAACTTTAACCCTGACATGAGGCCTCAATTTATAGCCCTCCACCTTGTTTGAAATCTTAATTCATATTTGATATCCAGGCTTTTAAACATAGGTTGAAAACAAGATTTAATCACTAACCCAGAAATAATGTGTTTTAATGCACAAACACAAAAATATATAACTAAAACCATTGTTTGCAACAGTGTTGTTTTCGTCAATGACGACTATAACAAAAAAATTTTGTCTACAAACATTTTTTTCATGTCGATGACTAGACAATAACGAGCTAAAAACGTGTTTTGGGAGACTAGAACATTACAAGACTATTGCCAGGTTTCGTCTGACGAGACGACAATGAAATGAAAATGCGCCATATTTTCCGTCATATGTTCATAATGTGTGACATTTTATGTGTAGTTAGCTACATCGTAGCAGTGTCTGGTTGTGTCACCCGTGACGTGCTGCTGCTCTCTAGTCTCCAGGCTTGCATACACGGTTAGATTTGTTTTCTTATCTTGGCCAGAGTGAATATGCAATGTTGCTTGTGCCTTGAAAGATCATGCTGAGTGATCACTGAGTGACACACTAACTGTAACTTGTAGCATTAGCATGGCATTTGCGTTTTATGCTATGCTCTCGTTAGCATTAGGCTAATGCTAATGGCAAGCGTCGTCTTAAACTTTCTTTTTTTACATACAGTTTGTGGCGTCCAGGTGAGTATAATTAATTGAAAATAAAATTTTGTCATCTAAAACTAGACTAAAACTTGTTTGAATATATCGTTGACAAAAACTAGACGAACTAGACACATTGTCCAAAAGACTAACACTAAAACAAAAATTAAAAAGGCTGCCAAAAAACAACACTGGTTTGCAACTTCAATAAAGGTTTGAACTTGCCATTTGAAAGCCAAACTCAAACCCCAATTTAAAGTCTTCAATTATAGCAAATGTATAATAGGCTTTAACTCAACTATTCACGGCAAGAGATCAAATCTATTCAAAGGTGCAATGTGGAGTTTGTCAATTTTTTCCGTGACTGCCACCTCCAGCCTCAACTCGCGACTGCCACCTCCAGCGTTAAGCGCAACTGCAGCCTGTGTTGAGCTTGTGTATGGCATACATGCTTGTACGAGCACAAACATAAAGCAACGAGCATTTGGCAAACGCAAACTCAGCGAACCTGATAGTTTACTGTTAGTAGCGTATCTTAAGTGGTTTAGAAAAGACTTTATGCCAAGTGTTGAGTAGGCAGAGGCTCGGTGAAGCAGCGCTGCTGCTGCAGGGCCAAGCATGGATGTGTACAGGCACGTGTTCGCCAAGAGTGTTCGACCTGAAAACTCTCTAATGAGGCAAAGAGAAAGGGCTTTTTGGAGTAGTCTCTGTTAAAATGTCAGGGCTCAGTGTACTCATCAGGGCATTGATGGAGCATGCATGGAGTAGAAAAGCATTTTAAATTAACACTATAAATTCCGTATAGTACCTTTAAACTGGGAACTTCCAGTCAATATGGATTGGACGTCCATAGCTGCCAATGGCAGCCAATGAGTAAAATTTTTTAATGCTTATCCTAACTTGAAAAACCTAAATTGAAAGTGTCAAATCCATGACTGATTTGAAACCCTAATTCAATACCGTCGTGACTTTAATTTATACAAAAATGATGTCATTCATTTGTGCTAGGTTTGTGCTGAAAAAATTTGTTTGTGCTACTATCGTTTTTGCAATATTAACAATTCTTTTATGTGTCAATCTGTGGTCAAGCAGCCCCAATTTGATTGGTCCATTTTGCAGTAAAGGGGGGGCATGAGATATTAATTTCGAGTGACAACGTGACTCGTACCCCCCTCTTAACTAAAAAATGGACCCGAAGGGGTGCCATTCGTTTGTGCTACGTTTGCGCTAGTTGTTGGGACATCCATCTGTTATTGAGAGAGTTGGTACGCTTCGTCTTCCTCAACGGAGTCGCCGCGATTGACGTCACCACTCGAAATTAATATCTAACTATCTATAAAACCACAACAGCACAAACTAAGATTTTTTTTTACAGCACAAACGAGCACAAATGTAGCATAAACGAACGGCACCATTTCAGCTCCATTTTGCAATAAATGGGGGCTGGCTGACGTCATCACTCGAAATGTTTGCAATAAATGGGGGCTGGGTGACGTCATCACTCGAAATTAATATCTCAATATTTCAAAAACGACAGCACAAACGAAAAGGTTTTCAAGACAATTCAGCTCAATTGTAGCACAAATGATTGACACCATTTTAAGCCATTTTTAATCAAAACGGGGGGCTGGTTCACCACAGATTGACCAATAAAAGAATTGTTAATATCTCAAAAACGATAGCAGTACAAACATGAAAAATTTTCAGCACAAACCTAGCTCAAACGAATGACATCATTTTTATATAAATTTGCGTCTGATGGGGGCCAACTTCACGGAGGTCAAATCACTCCTTGAAATTCAGTTGTGCAATTGTGCAGTCATTTTCGTGCGATAAAAATACCGCCCCCAAATGGTGGCATTCATTTACTATCCTTCCAATAAGAGTCTTCTTTATTCAGATAAGCTTTCAAGCGCCGCTAGGTCATTTCTTAGCACTCCAGCCGGAATTGTGACACCTGAAAAACACGTTGCTGAGAAACAGCCCTCATTACGACAACCTTGCCGCAGCAAGCAGGGTTTGAAGAAGAAAAAAAAAGGCCAAACGACAAACGACTTTGACTTCCTCTATGGGGTGAAAAGCTCTTGACTGAAGCGTGCTCACGTGCCGAGGCGTTCTCAATGGATCATGGTGCGTTTAGTTATCTGCACTGAAAACACAGTTCCATCCATTACTTTGGATTATTTTACATTTGCGTCCTGTATAATGGAGGCGCTTCATCACACGTAAAGTTACAAAATGTTCCACAAAGGCGTCCGCCAATGTTTAAGGTTATTGAATAAACTTACATGCTATCAATTGATGGGAGCTTTGCAATGCAAAGTGTCCATCTAATGTTATTCCTCAACTTGGTAAGTATTCTTTATTATGAAGTGGTGCGACAGCCCTATTGTAATGCAAAGGATTAATATTATTATTTACAAATGAAAATGGAAAATTTGGAAGCTTTAACATGCTCCAAAACTCAACAAAATTTGCAGATACATGTGGCTTAGCGTAAATTTTGATAATTTTGTGACCTCGCGAAAAACCATAACAAAATGGCTCAACGTCGCCCCCTTGAATTTTTCAAAAAGACCTTTCCTATTAGGTTTTTTTTTAACATAGAGCAATGAAAATTGGTAAGTTGCTACCTTGTGCAAAACTGCATCAAAAAGTCTATTGGACCCATATCCCAAACCCAACAGGAAATAGGGTATTTTGGATTGAATGTGAATAAATATGCAATTTTAGTCGATTTACACGGTGCACATTTGGGACATTGCTGCCTAGGGAGTGAGTTGTGTCATCCTCAAAATAGGTGAGACTGTTCATGAGACATGAGATCTAAACAGTGACTTTTCATTCACGGGCCTGACCTGGGCAGGTTGCCAAAGTCGGCCTTTATTTTCGCAACACACCAAATAGAGTATATGACTTATAACTCCCTCATCCAAGTTTCAGGCTTTTTCATATCTGGCATGTACAGCGGACAGCACGGACTTAACGGCATTGTCCGCTGCACTGGTGGTCCCGGTCGTTTTGCCCGGTTGTCCAGCGCCTGGCATCCAGGGCGTCCCCCCGTTTGTTCTGCTCGGTCGTCCGCCGCCTGGCATCCTGGACATCCATTCGGTCATCTTCCACCGGCGCCCTGGCCTTGCGGCCAGCCGTTCATCACGTTGAATCAGGTTGCAGGTCTTACCAAATGCGCTACTGCCCTCCAGTGGCCAGTTTTATTGCTTTAAAATGGATTTTCAGCGCTGTGCTTTGGAGCTAAGTTGAATCAGAACCCAGAGATGTCTCTTGTGAAAAACAAAAACGTAACAATTAAAAATCGAACGTATTTATACGTTTTTGGGAGCAAATGAGTTAAAAGGAAGTAGATTTCTTCAGGGACTTCGGCAGCTTATAGAGCCACAAATTTTGGCACACTTGGTCGAATTGGCTCAATTAGAAAATTCATTTGGTTTTGAATAGGGGCACGGCTGTACAAAAACACCTCTGTCAGCCATGCCCACAACACAAAAGAGGTTCCACACCAAAAAAAAAAGAAGCGAGTTTCAAGTACATACAGTGGTACCTCTACATACGAAGTTAAGTTTCGTCTTCGCCGACACCATATGCACGCGAGGCAACGCCGCAACACAGTCATTGCGTCTTCGTGTCGCAGAGTCGCCATGTAAACTGCTCCTTAGTTTCTCATGAGATAATGAGAGGGAGACGATCTACCACCACCCTGAGCTGCGTGCCGTCTGAGTTGTGCCAAACTGTGAGGGCCTGTTCAGCCCTGCTTGCAGGCCTAGTTTAAATTGAAAATTTAACACCAAGAAAAAGAAAACAATGTAAGCAAATTATTCCATTGCAGACATTCAAAAATACTTAAAATAAATCGATTTTACAGATATTTACACTTTCAAAGATAGTGGTCACTACAGTGGACATCGAAAACACCTATTGATGGCAATTGACGTCCAATCTATTTGAACTTGGAGGGGCTCAGTTGAAATGGATTATACATCTATTCTTGTCAGTGGCAGCCAAAGATCGCAGATTACTCTATATTTGTTATTAGTGATATGCATTCAGGAGAGTCAGGGGAGGCAGAGCCTCACCTGTCAGCAGTGTTGTCACTAACGCGTTACTAAGTAACGTGTCACTGTAATCTGATTACTTTCTTTCAGTAACGAGCAATCTAACGGGTTCATTTTTCCAAACCAGTACTCTGATTAAAGTGAGTGTCTTGAGTGTCTGCGCATTAATATTTTGTTATTTCCTCATAATGTACGTAGAATGAAGAATATTGTAGTTATGTACGAAGAGCATTTTGAAAATGTTAGAAAGGTTCCCACTACTCATTAATTTCCATGGTAACCGCTCACAGTTACTTCCTGTTTTGGTCTCGAGTCACAAGTGTTTTGGGACGCGTGAGGATCCCGAGTGCACATTCGTGCCCAATGCACCTGTTGAGATGTGTGAGGAAATGTCAATCTGTGTGCATCCGTGAATGTACGAGAGTATTTTCCCTTCATTTTGGAGTGTTCCAGCAATAGGTTGGAGCCGCTACATGCGCGGCCGTTTCGTAGCTTTGCCGTTGCAGTGGTGGGTAGCTATCGGCGAGTATTGTTGACGTCATATTCGTGTTGCACATTTATGCCATGAGGTGACGTGTTCGTTTAGCATCTTTGGGGTGTGTTGTAAGTCCGACTGAGTGTAAAATGCTTAGTTGCCGCGATGTTTTGTTGCCTAATTGAACGCATGTATGTACAGCGAACTTCCGGTTTGTGCGCGCGGATTTGCACCCGCCCCCACTTTTGTGTTTATTGCACTGTGCAATTCATTTCTGTGTTGTTAATTATTGTGCAGTCAATTTACATTGTTTACATTGGCACTGATATGCTGTTAACCCCTAAACCCTAACTTGAAGTTCAGAATTTTTGACATTATTTTTTATTTTCAAATTAGCGGGGGTTTAATTAGTCGGTGGAGTTGATTTGAAAAAATTCCATGCTGTTTGTCAGTTATTTGTTAGTTTCAGGGCTCTGGAGTGGCTACGATAACGTGTAGGTTAGATAGTGGTTGAAATCAACTACATCGACTAACGCTAACTTGAAGGTTAAGCCTTATGTGAAAAATTCTGATCGCTCCCTTTAAATTCAATTATCGTCAATAGTCAATTACATGCGATGACATTTTTCTGTTGTGATTCTATTAATGACGACGATGATGGCGGTGGTAGTGATGGCGGTGGTGATAGTGCGATGATGATGACAATGTTGGGAAGTGACTATATTCACATTGAATTTTGGGGGAGTGAATTGGAGGCGGGACCCAAAAAAAGCTCTGCTTCTTCCCACTCCTTTTCGAGCTACGTATGTATCTATTTGTTATTATTTTTTGTTATAATCAACACTACTGTTATTATTGTTGTTTTCCCCTGCTCTTGCTATTTTTGTTATCACTGCTCAAAATCAATCAATCAATCAATCAATTCTTATGTTGAGGCAGCAAATGGAGAAAAACCTTACTTACTTTGATAATAACGTAATCAGTAAAGTAACTACTGTAGATTACTTTTTCAAATAATCTGTGACAACACTACCTGTCAGTCATGGAAAAAATAAAAATGTAATTGTAATACAGCGGTACCTCTACTTACGAACGTCTACATACAGAAGTTTTAGGATATGACACGCCTCAACGGGAAAACATTGCCTCTTGTTATGAAAGAAATTTCAGGATACAAGAGGCAAAAATACAATATTGCTGGTACTTGCAGGTCCCAGAGTTTACTGCACGTAACATACTTATAGCTGCTCTGCCATTGGGTATTGTCTAGCATTCCTGGCATCAAATAGGCTAAGAGAGACCTCTACTGTATGTGTATGTGTGTATCCCAGCGTCCTCTTTTTTTGCCCCTTGTGTTCCAACAGCTATAAATGAGTGTTTTAACTTTTATTCTTTATTCTTGTTTTTTTTACATTATTCACAACTCTGATTTTATGTTTATTGTTAAATAATCTAATGTTAACATGTATTTGTCACATATTTTGATGCAATGGGGCATTTACAAGGAAAACACGTCTCTACTTACAAGTTACGAAACTACTTTCAGAACCGATTAATTTCGTAAGTAGAGGTACCACTGTTTATACTGTAGTACATTTTAATTTTTGTCATTTGGTATGTATTTATAAACAGTTTTCGATTCAAATCCAAAGGAAAACTTTTTCCCCTCCGATTTACAATATTATTTTCGCGTGCTCCATAACTCCTGTTCGAAACAGGAAGGAGATGCGCTGTGAGGCTGGTCCTTGCTGAGCAGTTTGGCATGCGGTGTAATCTCAGAATCCGAATCTATATACTATAACAAATAAAACACTCTGATGATAGGCCCTGTATTTCCATAATCTGAGTAATGTATGAAATGTTTTTCTGAAACATTTTTTTTTAAAACTCGTGGATTAATTATAAAACGGCTGTAAATAATTCACTCCGTGAGGCCTGCCTCGCGGGAAGGCAGAGGGTGCCTATCATAGGCGGACTATGAGCCTGTGAACTAATGTGCAGTCTTTAACGAAGAAGACAAAAGAAGACGAAAAAAACGTCACTCGCTCTTTTTGAGTGGTACACGCAAAAAAACTGACTTTGTGGATGATATGAAGAATTTGCCTCGAAGCCAAAATAAGCACGACTAAAATGCCACTCACGTTAAAAGTCAGCACTGAAAACTTGGTCCTTTTCAGCATTACAAAAAATCCAAAACATACAGTTGGAAGAGGACTAGTCAAGGACAGCTTTCATCCCAGGAAATGATCTTTATTGAAACCAAAAGACTTTTAAAACTGAAGGAAAACTAGGTGGACTTCTTCAAAAAACTCCAGAAGGATCGTCGCATGGATTTCATGTATGTACAAGTGAAGATAAAACCATGAAGTTATTTATTTTGGCTTGAAATAAATTAAATAGGATTAGGAATAAATCTGACTGGAAGTCAGTGCCTCACTCGTTATGAACCTCCCCGCACGTCACTGTTTGTTATTACTATGGCTTTCATTTTTATTTATTACTATCACTATTTATTGCTACTTTTTAATCCCTAAGTGGATCCTTCAATTAAATTCATTTATTTTATTTAACATTATTTAATTTATATATATATTTTTTAATTTGCCTTCACAATATACGGGCAGGCAACACTAATACTAGCATTGGATTTGGATCTTAAATGGGGTCTGTGAAATATCGTCCCGCAAGACGTACCTGGCCCCTAGGTCTTCAATTTGAAACCCCTGTTTTTATGGATATGATAAATAAATAAATGAATCAATAAATAAATAAATACATAAATAATCGTAATTTGTGCATGAAAGGGTTAATAATGGCTTGACCAGGGGTCGCGTTAACCGAATATTTTCCGTCGTTGACCGGTTT
Source organism: Corythoichthys intestinalis (assembly GCF_030265065.1). Lineage (NCBI taxonomy): Eukaryota > Metazoa > Chordata > Actinopteri > Syngnathiformes > Syngnathidae > Corythoichthys > Corythoichthys intestinalis. The sequence continues at coordinate 35,767,230 of NC_080404.1, forward strand.
TTTAAAACGGTGACGGAAAAAACTGAAGTCCGTCCGTCATTTTGACAGGTTGCAATTCACACCCCAGACCACAGGGTGGCGAGTGAGCATATTAATTAGCTATTGTCTCTCTTAATGCATGACGTCGTTGACTATTCTGTCAGAATATTGTAGCGTCACCGGGGTCTGGCGGCGGCACCGTGATTGACACATCAATGCGAGGTTCTTATTGGTGCACCCGGTGTGCCAGCGCGTCATCCAATTGGTGGACTAGATTGCCGCCTGCATGCCTCCTATTACGGCGTGTTTTTCTGCTCGTTAACATTAATAATCAAAATGGTGAAGGCGTGTGTGGCGGTTAGTTGCAGTAACAGAGAAGATAGACGGAGAGACTTGAAGTTCTACCGTATTCTGAGAGACCCGAAGAGGAGAGCGAGATGGACTGCTGTAATTCGACAAGAAATCTGGGCACCAAACGATCACCACAGACTATGTAGTAGTCAATCACGCTTCAGGTCCAGACATAGCACTGAGTCAGCACTGTTAAAAGTGCACAACGACATTGCACTTTCTGTAGATAATGGAAACCCAGCAATCCTTGTTTTACTAGATCTCACAGCAGCATTTGATACAGTCGACCACACAGTCCTTGTATCTCGTCTAGAACACTTTATAGGTATCCGTGGTAAAGCTCTACAGTGGTTTAAATCGTACCTGGAACATAGGACCTTCTCAGTAATGATTGGGGAATTTTCCTCCTCACAAACCTCTCTGTCTTGTGGGGTGCCACAAGGCTCCATTTTAGGGCCTGTTCTCTTTGCACTTTATCTCCTACCTTTAGGATCAGTTATAAAAAAACATAATATCTCTTTTCATTTTTATGCTGATGACCTGCAGTTGTATCTCCCCCTGAGACCCAACGAACAAACTGCTCTCACTAAATTAATGGAGTGCATATCCGATGTGAAGCAGTGGCTAGCGCAAAACTTTTTACATCTTAACGAAAGCAAAACTGAATATATTACTTTTGGCACACCTTCTATGTTAAATGCCCTTGAGCCCAACCCTGGCACTCTGGCTCCCTTTTTTAAAACACATGTTAAAAATCTCGGAGTGATATTCGATTGCAGGCTCAACTTTGAAAAACAGATTAGTTCTGTTGTAAGAGCAAGTTTTTTCCAGCTCCGTCTCCTGGCCAAAGTGAAGCCTTTTCTTACTCGCCACGACTTGGAAAAAGCAATTCACGCTTTTATAAGCTCAAGGCTGGATTACTGCAACGCTCTTTATGTTGGTCTTCCCAAATCCTCAGTTTCTCGTCTCCAACTTGTTCAAAATGCTGCTGCTCGATTTTTAACAGATACACCTAGACGTGAACATATTACCCCCGTGCTATCATCGCTCCACTGGCTTCCAGTCCATTTTAGAATTGATTTTAAACTTTTACTGTTTGTTTTTAATTCTATTAATGGCCAGGCTCCTTCTTACTTATCAGAAATTTTAACCATCCGTAACTCTGGCAGGAGTCTTCGCTCTACCGGCCAACTTCATTTGCAAGTCCCAAGGTCCAAACTCAAACAGTGGGGAGACCGATCTTTTGCGGTTGCTGCCCCCAGGTTATGGAATAGTCTTCCCCCGGAAATCCGCACCACTACAAATTTGGGCCTTTTTAAATCTCGTTTAAAGACACACCTTTTTAGACTCGCCTTTCCCCAAGATTAGTTTAGCCTGGTTTTATTTCTTTAGGGTTTTTAATGTTTTCGGATTTTATCTGTTTTATTGTTTTGTTTGGTGTCTGACTAATCGTGATGCGATGGTTCGTTTTTTTTTCTTTTCTTTTCTTCCTAATGTCATTTTATAACACTTTCCTGCCTTTTATTTACTATGTGCCATGTTTGTCTTTGTTGTAAAGCACTTTGGGGACCTTTCGGGTTTTGTAAAGGGCTATATAAATAAATTTGATTTGATTTGATTTAGTCATTTTATATCTGGTAAGATGCATTTAATATATATTTAGAAGATTTTGGGCTGACAACCACAATTAAGATCATTGTGTGACGTTGGTGATTGGGGTCTATATAGTTGCGTCTTTTTCTTTGGGGGTGGAGTTGTTTTGTTGGTGTTGTTGGCGGTAAGCAGAGTAAAAAGAGGGAGAAAAATACCACGACTTCCGTGTCTAATTTTTCGCCGCCAAGCAAGCATTACAATGTTAATTAAAAATGAATGAAAACGAAATACTATTGAATATGTCATCATTATCATTTTAAGAATTTAAGTGACGGGTAAAAATAGATTATGACCGGATTTTTATGACCCTGTCAGTCAAAATGACAGACAACGAAAATGTCTAGCGCAACCTCTGGGCTTGACATATAAAAATGGTTTGAAATAGATTTATGTTTTTTTTTTCCTTCTTAAAATTCTTTGGCGTTTCTCACCTTCTTGGTTCAAATGATCAACATGAAGTTTTTGTTGTATAATGTAAACAGGGTACAACAAAGAGAAAGTCATATTCAACAATGCCATCTGCTTGGCAAAACTCAAACAAGTGGGAGCAACATGGATTTTAAAATTGTTCAACCCTTTTGCACCTAGATTTTAAAAAATGCTTTAGATGAACAAGCAACAATTTTCAGAATTATCAAGTGACGCGAAATTTTTCATGAAAATCAAGCAAATGTACGAGAACTATTAAAATTTTTCAATGTCAGACAGGCTATGAATACATTTAAAAAGTCATATATTTCATATTTTGTCATTTGATATAGACAATTATTATGAAGATATTCGAAAGGGTATGTAAAGGTTAATGAAATGTGTGTCGCTGTAGAATAATGAAAAAAAAAAGCTGCCCTACTCACCCTCATTTTAGTGTCCATGTAACTGAAATAATTAAACACTCCCAATATATCACACAAAGGTATTATAGGTATAATATATTCAACTGAATTTAATCTTTGATGCAAATTGTAATGGAATTCTCTTTGTTGTTGTCTACTTATACCAGTATATTACTTATTGTCTATTTAACTCCTTACTGTCTTTTTTTCTGTCATTCTGTTGAGTTATGTCTGTTTTAGTGCGTGATATTTTCAAGATTTGAATCGATTTTCTCTCTTTTATGCATAGCCTATGTCTATTTGTATGTTGATGTCTTATTTTATATTTTATGTGGACCCCAGGAAAAGTAGCGGATGTGTTCATGGGGATCCTAATAAAATACAAATACAAAAAAATATTGAAGTCTTTAAACGTATTATTTTAGACTAGTATTGATTAGGTTGTGTATACCAATGTATTACGAAAGTATAATTATATGGACAGTAAAGGGTCAATTGTGATAAGCGTTAAAAAAAAAAAAAAGGGTTGAATGAATCGTTTCTAATTAAAAAGATTGTTATACAGTAAGATTTTTTAATGTAATTCATATACAGTATAAAAAAATGTATGAGGGCGTGATTATTGTGCACTTTTTTTTTTTCAAAACCGTGTACTTTGCACTACAACAACCACAATTACACTGAGTATGTACAGTGGTATGAAAAAGCATTTGAACCTTTTGGAATTTCTCACATTTCTGCATAAAATCCCCATCAAATGTGATCTGATTTTTGTCAAAATCACACAGATGAAAAAATTGTCTGCTTTAACTAAATTCACCCAAACATATATAGGTTTTCATATTTTAATGAGGATAGTATGCAAACAATGACAGAATGGGGAAAAATAAGTAAGTGAACCATCACATTTAATATTTTGTGGCCGGATTTTCAGGACTAATCTTGCCCCATTGCTCTCTACAAAACTGCTGTAGTTCAGTCAGATTCCTGGGATGTCCTGCATGAATCACTTTCTTTAGGTCATGCCACAAGATCTCAATGTGGTTCAAGTCTGGACTTTGACTTGGCCATTCCAGAATGTGTATTTTGTTCTTCTGAAACCATTCTGAAGTTGATATTCTTACGTGTTTTGGATCATTGTCCTGTTGCAGCATCCACCCTCTCTTTAGCTTCAACTGTCTGACAGACGGCCTAAGGTTTTCCTGCAAAACATCCCGATAAACTTTTGAATTCATTCTTCCATTAATGATTGTCATTTGTCCAGCCCTGAGGCAGCAAAAGAGCCACAAATCATGATGCTCCCACCACCATGCTTCACGGTGGGTATGAGGTGTTGATGTTGGTGAGCTGTTCCATTTTTCCTCCACACATGATGTTGTGTGTTACTACCAAACAATCTCCTTAGGCAGAGGGTTCACTTACTTATTTTTTTCCTTTCTGTCATTGTTTGCATGCTATCCTCATTAAAATATGAAAAACTATAAATGTTTGGGTGGAATTAGTTAACGCAGACACTGTATTTTCATCTGTGTGATTTTGTGTGATCAGATCACATTTGATGGTGATTTTATGCAGAGATGTGAGAAATTCCAAAAGGTTCAGATACTTTTTCATACCATTGTATGCGTGTCATTCACATTATCTAAACAGGCTATACCACATTAAAAAATCCTCAATATTGGAAACGGGGAACACATTCATTGAACATTGCAGCTGCATTTTCACTCAATCATTGGATTCACTCAAATTGCTCCTAGAAGAAGAAGGAGGGGTGGGACACAATTTTTTTTCTTCCCGCCTCCTCCTCGACCTCTCCTGCCTCTCCAGATAATAAGGCGCCACACAGGGTTCATTACGGCATTAAAGGAGGCCTGCATGCAAACACCCAGTGCGCCTTTGATTTCCACTAATGCAACAAGAGCAAGAAAAATAGGGCGGTTAATTCCCTATTTGCTGCCATGGCGTTCAATATCACAAGGACAAAATTGTTATAAAATGTATACATTTTTGATGGAAATTTTTTTTTTTAAATTGGTTCAGGGTTTCAAACAACGAACTTAAAGGCAGGTTTCAAGACTGAGGACATCAAAAGTCAATAATAATAATAATATATATATATAAAAAAAAAAAATTTAAATGCATAAATATTGGATGAATGATACAAAAAAGAAGGTTCATGATTCAAGCCTAGTTCATGACATTTTAAAAAATCAGGTTGAAAGTATTCAAATTAGGCTTTTATTTTTTTCTCAAATCAGGTCAAATTTGAGCCAAACATTACAGAAAAATTTTCATCATGTGGTGTTTTTAAACCGATAAGTGAGGAGAGATGACATGAAGTGGGCTCCAGCCATTCCATCCCGCTCTATCGTTGCACACAAGATAGATGACATGAATGCCGCACTTCTGTCATTTTCGGTTTCGTCTCCCCTGCCTGCTGCCACATCCAAATTACAGCGAGGTAAAGCAAAGGCAATGAGGTCAGCATGTAATCTGCTCCCGCGTAATCACGCTCATGAATAAGAAAACGGCAGCGGCGGCGGCTGGGGAATCGTAATGTGAGCACGCTGATAGCTACTTGCTCGCTGATCAATTATGAACAACAGACAACAATTTTTTTTTTGTTTTCTCCTGAGGTATGAATAAGTTACGTATGTGCAAGTCTTAAGATTAACCTTTCAAAAAAGTTACTGGGGTGAAAAAAATCAAGTAAGTGTAGCCAACTCCCGATAAACATGTGCGATTATGAAAGTTTTTGTTCACTAATCAAGACAAAAGTCCATTTACAAAAGACTAAGCAAATACCCATCTGAAATTTGTTTAGAATGTTAGTTTCTGTTGCAGTTCGAATCACGTTTTACCAAAAACAAGGGCAGAAATTCAAAAGATGACATTGGCAAAACTGCAAATTTTTATGGAAACCTCACTCGTTTTTAAATATAACACGAAAGTACTAATTAAAAAAGTGTGAAAACGTGTGTTATAATAAGTGCACATATACAGTATGTTTTGCTTTTTTTATATTGTTGTAAAACACTTCGTGCTGCATTTTATAATTTTGAATTGAAGCAACAATGTCCCACTGAGCCCACGTTTACACGACAATGATCTTACGCAATAACACAAAAGTGGCTTTTTGACGTTAAATTCTGCTTTTAAATGACCATTATGTGTGGGAAAAACTGCGTGCACACAGAATCGCAAAATTGCACGAAACCTCCAATATGCTGATGTAGTACGCAGTCCCAATGTGTTGGTACCAAATCTTGGTTCCTGCATATAACTCTTCCCTTCTGCTGCAAGTTTGGGTTTATGGTATTTTGGCCCATTCCCATTCCAGCACGAGAACCTGTGTTTCTACCAAAAGTTCTATTTTGGTTTCATCTGACCATAACACATTCTCCCAGTCCTCTTCTAAATTATCCAAATGCTCTCTAGCAAACCGCAGACAGGCCTGGACGTGTAATTTCTTCAGCAGGGGAAGACGTCTGGCAGTGCAGGATTTGAGTCCCTGGCGGCGCGTTGTGTTACTGATAGTAGCCTTTGTTACTGTGGTACCAGCTCTCTGTAGGTAATTCACTAGGTCCCCCCGTGTGGTTCTGGGATTTTTGCTCACCGTTCTTGTTATCATTTTGACGCCACGGAGTGAGATCTTGCATGGAGCCCCAGATTGAGGGAGATTATCAGTGGTCTTGTATGTCTTCCATTTTCTAAGAATTGCTCCCAGAGTTGATTTCTTTACACCAAGCGTGTTACCTATTGCAGATTTAGTCTTCCCAGCCTGGTGCAGGTCTACAATTTTGTCTTTGCTGTCCTTCGACAGCTCTTTGGTCTCGGCCATAGTGGAGTTTGGAGTGTGACTGACTGGGGTTGTGGACAGGTGTCTTTTATACCGATAGAGTTAAAACAGGTGCCATTAATACAGGTAACGAGTCGAGCCTCATTAGACCTCGTTAGAAGAAGTTAGACCTCTTTGACAGCCAGAAATCTTGCTTGTTTGTAGGTGACCAAATACTTATTTTCCACCCTAATTTAGAAATAAATTCTTTAAAAATCAAACAATGTGATTTTATGTTTTTTTTCCACATTCTGTCTCTCATGGTTGAGGGTTACCCATGTTTACAATTACAGGTCTCTCTAATCTTTTCAAGTAGAACTTGCACAATTGGTGGTTGACTAAATACTTATTTGCCCCACTGTATCTTCACACGTTCAAATTAAAAATGTAGTTTATTCTACAGTGTTTCTAGTTTTGCACTAATTTATTCTACAGTGTTTCTAGTTTTGCACTATATATTTTTAAGTGTCCATACATTATGACAACAAACCCTCATTTTTAAGGAGTCCCAAATCATTGGCTGGTCAAGTTTCTCTCTTTGGGCTACTGTGCAGGAAATAAGAATGTTATTTATATGAGGGCCACCTAGTATTGACACAGTTTGTTGAAAAAACTTGTTCCTAGAATTTTCAGAAAAGTAACTTAACATAGAAACATTATTTCTAGATTAGTGCAATGAACACATGTTGCTGGACTGATTCTTTTGTACTGCTGACGTGTGTAAATCAAAGTAAAAGTAGCACTTATTTTCCATTGTGTTTGGACTTTATAACTGTTTTACAGAGTAAAGTCATGTTATTTCTTTTGAAAAAGACATACCTGTTAGTTATGAATACAAATTTCAGTTGCGATTAAGATATCAGAAGTGCACAAGACTTCCAACAGGATTGAGGTAAGGTGCATTTCATTCAGCCCAGTGCTGGTATCACCAACGAGGACGTCCACTTCCACATCTGGAGTCTACTGGACGTGCGAGAGAGAGGAAGCAGAGGGAGAGAAGGAGGCTGGTAATTCAGCAGGTGAGAGTGGAGGCTAATGGAATCCCGGCCAGGAAATGAAACCTCTGGAAAGCCAGCGACAGCATGAGTGACAGCTACATTAGAGCGCACGACGAGCAGAGTTGAGAGGCAAGAGAAGATGAAATGAGATGAGGGACGGACACGCAAGACAGATCGTAGAGAGAAGTAGGAGACGGCGGGAGATGGATGCTTTGCTCAACTTCTCAACTTTCAATCAAAGTCCGATCTCCTATTCACTCCTGGCACAATATGAAGCACACCTACACGTTCAACACCCGGAAAAAGTTGGCGCACGCCTACATACTGTAGTACTAGTGACAAGTCTCCAGAAGAAGAGTGCAATTTTGAAATTTTGAGGGGGAAAAAAATGCTACAAAAGATTTTTGGGTGTTTTGGCGAATCTGAAATGGACTGACTGACTGTATTTCCATGCAGCTATTTGAAGGATGTTTTAAGATATGGATGTGGTCAGGGAACTCCCTAAAGTGACTCTCCATTCGAAGTCTAAATTAATACATATTTTGATTGGGCGAAAGTAGAGACTATTGTTAACAAACCTGAAGAATAGAATAGAATAGAATAGAATAGAATAGAATAGAATAGAATAGAATAGAATAGAATAGAATAGAATAGAATAGAATAGAATAGAATAGAATGTCCCCGATCAGATCAAGTGATCGGAAATCGAGCGTATCGGGCCATTTTTCAGACAATCGGAGTCGGGTGAAAAGGATCGTGTTTTTATTTTTCTATTTATTTAGGCAAAAATATATATGTTTAATTTTGCAACACTCCTGGAAAAAGTGAAAGAGGAAATACAGTAAACAGGCCAGTACCGGTTCTCTACCATGTTTGGAACTTTTGCTCAAATAAATATTAAAAGTTTTTTAAAAGACTTTTTTCGGTATTGGTTAGGGAATCGGTATCGGCAGATTTTTTTTTATAAAATCAAGTGACTCGGACTTGGACTCGGGTGCAAAAATATGCGATCGGGACATACAGTATTTAACCTTTTCACTTCTCGTCATTTTCAAAACAGCCAAAATTGATTTTATTGTCAGCCGTTCTAAGGCATTTTGTCGTATATTTCAAGACCACAGAATATTTTGTTCTATGATTATATAAACACTCAATCCGGACCAAAAAATAGAAAAGAATCTTTCCAGGTAAAAAAAATATATATATTCTACCTGTCTGTTGTTTAGTAAAGTGGCACTAGTCATATTTTTTTACACTGTTTTTCATAACCTTGGATGCCATTTAACCAGGTTTGCATTACAATTTGAATTGGAGTGCCCAGAATTTCATTTTTCAAGGTATTAAGTTGGTCTCTTGGCTTGGGTTTCTGGAAGAGTTTAAGTCTTATGCAGCTGATTGAATCCAATTTTAATAATTCAATATTTACATTTCAAATCTTTGTTCTGATTGGCCATCAGAGTAGAGGGTCTGCCGGTGGAAAGCTTGTGGGAGTTGGCAATGTGTGTTGTGACTTTGATATCTCGCGGGGGCGCATACTACTATCATTATTCAATGATAACAAGTTTCGCCATTTCACAAATATGCACAAATAAGATATCCTTGCTTTTTCTGCACCATGACCAAATTGACACAATCCATTCTCCATTACTTGAACCTCCACAAACCTCCAAACCGCCATATTACTCCCTATTATCAATAAGCAAAGCTGTGATTTTCCTTCGACCACTATTACTGCAGTGACACGGATAGAAACAGCACGACACACACTCATAAATCTGTTGTCGTCCCGATTGGGCTTTGATTGTTTGATCCCCACAACATGACGACTAGAAGCACTTCCTACAGTAATCCCGCCTTCTGAGAAAAGCGTGCTTTTGTGGCATAATTCGCTCAGATTAATCAGCATCCTCCAAGCGTGATGGATTTTATTTGTTGCTTTAACAGGATCCGCAAAGCCACTGCGACAAAAATAATAATCCTGATGTTTATCATCTACAAGGGAGGTTTATCTTCATTCCATGCTCATTGTTTTCCATTCCAGACTGCATTCATTTATTCTTTTAGTGGGATGTTTTTCATAAAAGCTGCTTTCTTTTCATTTGCCTGTTAATTAGAAAGTGTTTGAGCCTCCCTTGTCGACTTAAAAAACAAGTGTTTTGCTCATTCCGCAGGCAGGCACTCCGTGGCGACAAATTAGGAAAAGCGAGAGAATAAAATTGGACACACTTGACCTAAATGCACAGGCAAAAAGATCAGCATCCTCGTCACGTTCGGTCCAACATGATGAGAATCCCTCGTGATTTGAGTAACATGAACAGCAAAATGTTTTACTATGCTGCATTTGTTTGTTGATGAAATGTAGAAGCGAATGCCGGGTTTGCGTTTCAAAGGTGTGTTGAGGCGCAGATGCTCTAGGAGGAAACATGACACTGCATATGCATCCCTAAAGAGTTTGAGGGAGCAGGGGACTCGGATAAGGGTGTAGGGTGCACGGTATGAGCAGATCTACAAGTTGAAAAGAGAGGTAGGGAATGTTTGCATGATGGGTAAGTACTTGTGAAAGTGTGAAATTTAAGTTTTTTTTTTTTAGTTCCACATGCAGGTGTGAATATTTTTACAACAATCCCCCCTTCAACACAAAACTATGTATGCATCTAAAAGGGGGTAAACCCATACAAGCAAGTTCAAAATAAACTACAACCGCTTGCTCCCTAAACGTCTCATCAGTCCAGAGACATGAAATGTACAACTGAAAAGCGCGCAACACCACTACTGGCTAACTCGTAACCTACAGGCAACAATAAGTCAGTAATTATTTAATGTAATCAATCAGCCATGAGACAAAAGAATAACTAATTTTATATGACGGAACAAGTAAAAAGAAATCTGCACTTGTATTTGTTTTCAAATGTTTACAGAAGCATAAGCGTAAAATAAATGCATCCTTTTCAAGCCTTTAAATTTCATCTAAGAAGAAAGTTTTAGGCTGGTCATACAACCATTAATGCAACACATTGTGCACTGCTTCATTTGAAGTGGATCTTTGAGTGGGGTGAAAAGATGGTGGTCGTAAGGTCCAAGGTATGCAAGATGTTGCTTATAGTGGATACCTCTGGCCTCACAATTCAGTGTTGTTTAAATTTATATTAAACTGATTATTTATTTAATACTGTATTTGATTGTTTGGGTATTTTTTTTAATTGTTAATGTAAATGCACGTCAGTTTACTTATTATATGGTGTCTGCATTAAATTTGCCATTTGTTGTTATCTAATTAAGTTGGTTTTTTTGTTTGTTTTTTTTCCCCTATAATATCATGCCTCCCTCATGTAGTCATTTAGGATAGTCCTTCTTTATTTAAACAGCCACAGATAATTGTCACGAGGTCAGTTCGCTGGGAGCATGTTATTGTTAAGTTGACCTATTTAAGTTGGGCCCGAGAACTTTTGTTAACCTTCTTTTTTGTGTGACTTGATTAAATTTAATTTTTGTTCTGAGTTGAAACACCAGTGTCCTTGTGCATGTCTGGTCCACTACAGAGCACTTCAGAACAGTTTTTTAATGGTTTCAATAGTTATCTTGTCGTATTTGGGCCTGCATTGTCATGTAGCAGTAAAACTCTCGATGATTGTAGGTTTGGGTACAAACTGCTGGCTTCAGGCTATAAGCTGCCGAATCACAATACCTTTCACGGTGCGTGTCTTCTCCAATTGTCCGGCCATTTTTGACCTTCTCATATCTCAATCTATTCATACACCGTTCTATTTGGAAATGCACTGTCTTCATATTGAGCTAAAAGCCTCCTATAAATGTCAGTCGTTGATACACATTTTGACCATAAAAATCCGATCACTTTGCTCCTCACTGGTGTATTGAGTTACTGGCGCAACCATTTTTAATGTGTAAAAATCTATCAAGTAAATCATGAGATAGTCACACAAGTTTGTGTGTGAAAGACAAATTGTGCTAAAAACAAACGGAACGTGAACTATCCAACAACATGCTGATCATTCTTGGCCCATCCTTGCACAATGGAGTGTTATTTTTCTTTTAAACAAAGTAACAGAGTAATGGTATTTCCATTCATTTTAATTGTGTATTCATTTTGCCATTGATGATGAAAGACACCCAATCCATTTTGATTGGGAAGGGGGGCTGGCATCAAATGATCACTGTCAGCCGTCGCGGTCAAAATGAATTGGACACCTATAGTTGTCAATGGCACCGAAATATGATCATTCACTGGCAGCCAAGTGCGGACTAGCATACCGCGGATTTCCCCGGTGGGCTAGTGTCGGGAGAAATAAGTAGGATTTGGTTTCACTACACATGAACTGCGACTCGTCATAGTTTACACTTACACAGGAAAAATAAGTATTGGGTGAAAAATAAGTAGAATTTGGTGACTGCGGTCAAGCCAGCGGACATTCATGTTCCCGTGGTCAAATGAGCAGTGGCGCCTCCAGATTTTTTTCATAGGGGCAGCCAGATGGGGCCAATTACAATCTTGGGGTGGTACACCAAAACTAAAAGCCATAATTTCAGGTTTTGATTGTGTTGGTGCAGTAAAAAGCCCAGAAGAAAACTATCATAAAGACTTAAAGACACACCTACTAATATACTTTCGTGTATTGTGTTATATTTAATGTTACTAATAATTGAATTTGCAACGTCCATAATAGTCCAGTCAACATTTTGAGTTTCACAGCTACTACAAAATTACATTATACTGGCGAGTGGGGTGGCCAACAAATTTACAGGGGGGGCTGTGGCCACTGCTGGCCACCTTCTGTTGGCACCATTGCAAATGAACGAACCTTAAAATTAGCGCACCCGCGTAATCCAAGCGTTACGGTAAATGCATTCCAACCGAGCGGCAAGGCAGTTGACTTTTGTGTGCTGGCGTTGTTCCCAACTCTTATTAACTTTCTAAAATGTATAACGCCACCATTGTCTTCATTTAGTAAAGGAAAAGAAGTCGCCTGGTTCTAAAACCGCTCCATCTACGTGTGTTATGTGCACTGTCAAGTGTTACAGTGCAATGTTATGTGATTCCCCTTAGCAATGGGTCGTTTTAGTAAATGGTAGGTTAGTTCTCATTTTTGTGGTACTACATCCACAAATCTGAATAAGTTCCGGCCAATGATTGTGAATATTACCTGTAGTAGTGGACCTCTCTGGCTACTCCCATACAAAACAATGCATTGTCACCGTACCAATATTGATAAAATTGAATTAAATTTCGGACACCTGAGCTTTGATCTGGTTACAGGGTACAGTTCTCTATCTTCTGGCCAGGGCTGGTGAAATTTAGTAGTGGATCTCTCTGACTGTCCACATACTCAAAACTGCATTTAAACTGGACAAAACATTCAGAAAAATGAATTAAATGTCCTACGTGTGAGCTTTGATCTGGTTACAGGGTACAGTTATCATTTTTTGTGGGACTGCAAATCCACAATTCTGAATAAATTCTGACCTAGGTTGGTAAATATCAGCGGTAGACCTCTCTGACTAATCACAAACTCAAAACTATGCATTTATACTGTACCGATATTTAGAAAATTTAAAGTCTTACATGTGTACTAGTGGTGCAACGGTACATGTAAGCCCACGGTATCTCGGTTTTTGGGCCACGGTTTCAATTCGGTTTCGGTACAAAATTTGTAAGTACTGTAAGGAGAAGAATCCCCCTCCCGCCCCCCCAGAATTCTCTTTATATTGCTTGTCAGCAAAAATTGCATTGTGCAACAACAGTTTTAACACTATTTAAGAGAAAAAATTGTATGCAAAATTAAAACATAAAAAAATGTAGACAAAAACGTTCAAATGTTGAAGTCCCTGAAACCTTGAGTATACACTATACAGTAGGGGTCAGCAACCTTTTTGGTGTGGAGTGCCACTTTCAAATTTTCTTATCAATCAGTGTGCAACACAAAGATTAATGACGCACATCTGGATTTTTATATCCGACAGAGCTGTAGTTTCTCAAAAAAAAAAAAAAAAAAAAAAAAAAACAGGGACATACAGTACATTGAATTCGTATAACTAAAATTCTTCTTCATCAATTAACTAATAAATAAATGCATATTGTAGAAAATATCAAAACTTGAAAATAAATGCAAATGTACAGCAGCAGCATCTTATGTAAACATATCACACACACACACACACACACACTCCAGCAGGAAAAGAGGAACGGGTGTGATTCTCAGTGCAGGTCCCTCACAGTACAGAGCGAGCTGTTTTAACCTTCAAAGTCAGATCAGCAGACTCTTACATTTTGTCTTGTTCACTAGCAACTTAAACTTAAAATTATATGCACAATTTTAGATTTTATATTACAAATATAAAAGATGCCTAGCTTAATGTGATCCCTGGCCCTGTTTTCCATGAATTTTAATGTTTTGTCTCATAGTTGCGTTTGACACTTGTTGTGCGACACACAACGCTCTCGAGGCATAATGCACAAACAGAGCTAGCGGAAGTAACCAGCCAACCAATTGTTACCGGCATCACCAAGGGGCCTCTGTCCCCTACAATTTAACCGGCTTACTAGTTAAGCGTAGAAGAAGAAGTGGGAGTCTGGGCGAGAAAACGAGAGGGAGCGAAGCAAGGTGTTGAGAGAGAGTTGCGTGGAGAGTGCCTTGAAAAGAGGCTGTGTCCTCCGCTGTTTTTTGTTTTGTTAATAAGTCTCCAGCAAAACGCCATCTAACCCATCACTGTGTTTTTATACACATCGCCACCTCTCCGAAGTAATTACCGGACGAATCGAGGATAACGAGCCACGTTAACCGCCGGTCCAATCCATACTACAGTGCGGAGTTGAAAGCACCGCAATTACTAGTAAGTGCAGATTGGTACACAGTGTACTTCCGCCAGCTCTCTGATTGGTTGGCTTCGTGACACGTTCATAGCATGTGCTGAATTGAGCGGGCAGAGACAAAAAAAAAACTACCAGCGCGGGAATGAGGAATTGAGGAAGAGCTGGAGGTGTGCTCAAAATCCATTATTGCTCACATATAACGCTATAGGCAGAGGCGGTGGTAGGTGTGCTCCTTTAAAGCCCCTAAATAACAGGGCGCACAACTGAAAACATCTTAATTTCAGGTAAAAAGATGCTTCTTTTTTTTTTGCCATGCGTTTGCATGTCACTGGTTAACCCTTTGCGTGCCAGTGCTGACACGCGTGTCATAGGTACCCGACCCCTGCTATACAGTAAAATAAAAATAGAGGTAAAGTGCAATGTGTCCTTGACAAATGACTGCCATATACAATCTGGGGGGAAAAATTTCAGAAAAAGTGAGGAAGGGCTTTGCCTTTTTTTTTTAAAATTTTTTTTATTATATTTTTCATAATTACAGCGTTGCTGAAATGTGTGCGGGAGGGCACAACATCACAGAGGTCGAGCATTTTCAATAGCTGACGAAAGCCAGCATCTGTGACACTTGAAAAGGGCTGCAAATCTTTAGCAACGAACGCTCCTCCAGCAACTCGTTATATTTTTGTGTCTATCTGAAGTGGCCTGTTGAAAAACATTCTTGATACTATAGACAGTTGTTTTTGCACTGGTGTTACCTTGAGTTGCTCAGCTGTGCTCTGTTCAGAAAGTGGTACATTCAGGTGATGACCCTGTAGATGCTTGTTCATGTTGCTCGTGTTTCTGTTAACGTATGATACATAAGCTTCAAATAACGTTCGCACACAATATAATTCCTGTTCACTGCATTCACCCCCTTGTCCATTAATGGGCTTTGGACCATTAATGGGCTGGGGCCATCTTATCTCACCGATGCTCTGGTTCCATACCGCCCCAACAGAACACTCCGCTCTCAGAATGCAGGTCTACTGGTAGTTCCCAGGGTTTCTAAAAGTACTGTCGGAGCTAGAGCCTTTAGCCACCAAGCCCGTTTTATGGAATCAGCTTCCAGCTAATATTAAAGAAGCCGAGACAGTCTGCACATTTAAGATTAGATTAAAAACGTTCCTATTCAACAAAGTTTATGGTCAGGCTAGTTGAAGTCGGAGTAGACTCAAAGTTTAGTCTAAGCTGCACCAGAAGCTATAAAGCTGGGGGAAGTACAGCCACTAAGTTCTATCTCCTTTTTCTCACTCTACCTACCACTTATCTTACTTTATTTCTATTTTCCAATGTTAATATCTAGTTGTCTAGTCTCTTCATCACTAGTCACCCGGTGTCCCCTTTCCCCCCTCCCCTCTGGGGAGGGGCTATTTTTCAGCTGCAGCCTCCTGACTGTCCGGACCTCTGGCTGGATGGACGTCCTCGTTGCTACCCCCGTCTCATCTGGCTAGATGGACCTCTTCTTGTTCCTTTACTCCACTGCATCTTTACGGACTGTAACTTCGCCTGCTAATTCCCATTAGCAGTCCTGGGGCTTCCTGTCTATCCGTCCTGGGAGTGGATCTCTCCTGACTGTTGTACTCCCCAAGGTTTCTCATTTTCTCCCAAAGACTCTGGAGTTTTTGGAGTTTTTCCTTGCCGACATGGAGGGTCTAAGGATGGGGGATATCCAGGACTTGAATTTATTTATTGATCTTTGTTGCTTCATTTGCTGTTTCTGATTGTGTATCATATTGCCTCTGCAAAGCCCTTTGAGACAACGTTGTTGTGATCCAGGGCTATACAAATAAAATTGAATTGAATTGTCGATGTATTTGACAACGAATTATTAATTATTCCACACCAAGGATTTGCTTGAAGTCGGTGCTTCTTGAAACTTTAGTCTGTCAACTCAACCGCTCGCGCTAGCCATTTTCTTTTTCCGTTTCTTTTCTGCGTAAGAGGGTGAGTGGGCGGAACCACAACAGTGATTGGACATTAGCTTACGGGGAGGGCTTTTCTGCAGCAGGCTGCCTCCGCTTGAGGACACTGGACTGCCATGCACACAAACACACAGTGGCAAAATTTGTCACAGAACAAAATTTGTTGCATAACCGAAAACGCACAGTCCACAACAGCGTATTGTCCCGCGCAGAGCGACCAGATGGTTTGGTATAATACTGAGAACCATTGCACCCTTAATGTGTGCAGTACTTTGATGAGGTTACAGTTCCCTAATGGTTTATTCATGTTATAGTTTATTGTATCAATGACCTGTTTCTATCAAAATCCCTACGTTTCACAATCACTACACTGTTGTAATTATTTTACTCTAGGCTAATTAAGGGCTCGGGTTACTCTTTACCTCTCATTTTTGTCCAAAAACAGCAGTTCATTTTTTTTTTTGACAAAAAAAACATGAAATGCTGTTTTTGTTTCATAAAGGTACAGGTACAGGCATGGCTTCCAACACTGTCCATGAAGTGGGCCGGTCTTTTTTTTTTTTTTTTTTTTTTAAACCTGTCCTGTTCAGCTGTTTGACATGGAGAATGGCTAAGTGTCCAGTTGGTCTGAACAGTTTTAATGTTTCACATTGAGAGTATGACCTACTCCCATTGTGATCATTCAACATACCTCATTTATGATGACAAAGCAGCGAACAGGAAGGGGTTATCGGTTAACAGAAAAAAAAAAAAAAAAAAAAAAAGAAAAGAAAGAAAAAAGCAACAAGAAATACATTGAACGCCTACACTAACTATTAATATGTTGGTGCTATCGTCAGCTAGATGTATTTCCGGTTGACACCATGTGGGGGGGGCTGTTGACCAGGGAAAGAAGGGGGGGACTATAAGCTAAGTGATTAGGAGGGATAGAGTGTACACAAATCAGCACTGTGATCTAGAACCCAGTAATCGTGTAAATCCCTTGCGAGTGTAAGCCTGTTGGCAACCGACCCTACGCCGCCCCACCGCCAATCCCAGCACCAGGACCCCCCCACCCGAGCATGCCCAATCACAACCAGCTGCACGCGAGCCCAACTAAACCCTATGCCTGGTCCGCTTCACGACTCCTCTGTGCCTGGTCCGCCCGACGACAATGACTCCTCCGTGCCTGGTCCGCCTGACGACGACGTCTCCTTCTCCATGCCTGGTCCACCCGACGACGACGTCTCCTTCTCCGTGCCTGGTCCGCTCGACGACGACTTTGATGCTCCTGCTCCTCGCTTCCTGCCTCAGCTGGGCGGCATATACGACCGAGCCAGTCGTCCCCGTACCGGACGTCCGCCCCATCGACCCGTACAGGCGCCCCACGTCTGGTGCCCAAAACGCCCGCCTGATCGACCCGTGCGTGCGCCCCACGTCTGGCGCCCTGGACGCCCTCCTGATCGGCTCTTGCAGTTGGCCCACGTCTGGCGTCCTGGAAGCCCACCTGACTAGCCCTGACGGGCTGGTGTTGCTCCCTCCTCCAGGCAACCTTCTGCTCCCACAGTGTTTGGGGTTTTTTTTTTCCTTGGGGACGTCTGGGATCCGTCCCTTGAGGGGGGTAGGTACTGTTAGGTTTTGTGTTGGTTCCCTCCTAGTGTGTCCCTGCGATTGCCCATTGATTTCATCTGTTGTACCTGCTCCTTGTGTATCCTCCAACCTGCATCCTCCTGGGTCACTCACCTGTTCCTCGTTGTCGTTACCCCTTGTCTCTGTGTGTATATAAACTCCAAGTTTCTGTTCACTCTTTGTTGCGTCATTGTCCATGTCAATGTCCATGTGCACGTCCGAACCTGTTCTCGTCAATTTTCTCCAAGCCCTCGTGTTCCCCTCAGTAAGTTTTTGATATCCGGCCTTTTGTTAGTAACCTGAGTTTTGTTTGCTGCGGTGTTTTTTGGGATCTCCACATTATTTGTTGATACTTCGTTTTTTTGCCTGCCTTGATTAAATCATTTTTGCACTGTCTATCTGCCTCGCCTCCCTTTCCCTGCATTTGGGTCCACACCAACTGCCTGCCCGTAATTCCTGACAAACCCGCGACAGCCAAGCCGACGAGTGGAAACGCCGCGTGGGCGCTAACCCGAGACCACGGCCCCCATCCAGCCAGCCCAACGGCGGGTGGGGGGGGGCAGCGCAGCCCATCCCTCCTCCCGCAGCCCAGCAAAGGAGCCATCGTCACCCCCCCCGGGATCCAGGGTGTTCCCTTGAGCCACCCGCGCTCCCATCAACTGGCCTTCAGGGATGGGAAGAGAGGACGCACCACGGGCCCCACCACTAGTGACAAAGATTCCCGAACCAATTCCGAACCTTTTCAAGGCGAGCTGATCAAATACAAGCATTATTATCTTTGCAAAGGCAGAATTTTTGGGAGTCAAACTGCTTATTACCTTCAGATTTGACTTTGATGTTTGTTGTTGTTGTTTTCAATTACCTCTGTTGCCATTTTTCTATCACCGCTCGTCTGGAAAGTCTACTTCCTCTTTGTGAAGATTACACACGTCATCTATTTGCTGTCCCCACCGAGTTTATTCCCAACGTAAACACGGTTTTATCAGCGCTCGCCTCTGCCTCTCAGTCTTCCTCATGCTTTGGTAAATATGACTTTGAGGGTAGACGAACCCGCGTTGTTCTTCCTCACCTCGGGGTTGTCAAACTCTTTTATTTTACTCCTCTGTGGAAAACATCATTTTTAGAGGGTTTTGGGTTTTTTTTTTTTTAAATCCCCTCTTCTTGTTCTTTGGGACACATGCTGGTCGTCTGACGGCTCGGGTCAAGCGGAGCAACGTGACGCGCATCGCTAATGCCAGTCGAGGGGAATTACAGTTAAATTATGCTCGCCGCGGGTGGGTTTGGACATGGAACACTGGCCTAAAACTTCTCAAGGTCATTTGAGGCATGAAGTATTTTCTTCGCCGTTTCCATCAAATGGTTTGGTTTAGGTCGGTTTGGTTTGGTTTGGTACGGTACACTATGCGTTCTATTTTGTACCCATTGCACACAATATAAAATACTTATCATTCTAAAATTTCTCAGTGGATGGACTGACAGACAGACAGACAGACAGACAAAAAAACAGACAGACAAATAAACAGACAGTTAAAGATATTGTAGTGGCTACCACTACCACCACCATTTCGTGTTTCAATATTTTGTCATTTATTTGATATTATTTTGGACATGTACACTTTGATTAGGGTTTGTTTGAATGCTTATGGGATCTGGTCTTCTTCTAATTTGAGGTAGCGACCACAGCTTTTCAGATCTGGCACCTACCATTCTGGAGGGGGGATATTTAAGTTGATTTAAATATGGTTTTGGCTAATTTTTTCACTGATTATTTAAATGCACATTCGTTGATTATTGTTCTAAGTTGATGTATGTAATTTTTACATTGGTTGTTGTTTAAGTCGACAATGTTTGGTTAATTGGTTGTCATGCCTCCCTCAGGTGGTCGTTAGTAGCCCCAGAGATGGGTCTGCAGGTCAGTTTGGTTGAAGCCTTTTGTTACGTTGGCCTCTTTTATGTTTGGCCCAAGATATTTTGTTATATTGGTTCTCTTTTGTGACTTTATTAAACTGAATGTTCACCTTAGTTGAAACACCAGTGTCCTCGTGTATGTTTGGTCCACTACAGATATATTCCACATTATATGTACTATACAGGTGGTCGTCAAAATTTAAAAATCATGAAAAGGTCAAATAATCATGAAAAGGTCAAAGAATGTTTATTTCAGTAATCCCAAATTCAAAAAATGAAATTTAAGCATTATTCATACATTAAACACAGGATGACAGAATGATTTTAAGTGTATATTTTTTTGAAAACCATAAATCGAGTATCTGAGAAAATTACTATATTATGGAAAGGTTCAACATCAAAGACACTGTGTGCCTCACTTTTGTCAGCTAATTACGTCAAAACAACTGCAAACATCTTTAAATCGTTTCATTCTAGTTCTGCATGCTACACTACATTGGGGAACTGACGTAGACTGATCTTGAGGGGGTCTTGATTTGGTGGCCTCAGCATTGCATCTCTGCTTTTTGCAGATGATGTGGTGCTGTTGGCTTCATTGAGCCGTGATCTCCAGCTCTCACTGGAGCTGTTCGCAGCCGAGTGTGAAGTGGTTGGGATGAAGATGAGCACCTCTAAATCCAAGACCATGGTCCTCAGTCGGAAAAGGGGGGCGTTCCCTCTCTGGGTCGGGGATGAGATCCTGCCCCAAGTGCAGGAGTTCAAGTATCTTGGAGTCTTGTTCATGAGTGAGAGCGGGAGGGAGCGGGAGGGAGCGGGAGGGAGCGGGAGATCGGCAGGCGGATCGGTGCAGCGTCTGCAGTTATGCGGACTCTGTACCGGTCCGTTGTGGTGAAGAAAGAGCTGAGCAAAATGGTGAAGCTCTCGATTTACCAGTCGATGTAAGTATGGTCACGAACTGTGGGTCGTGACGGAAAGAACAAGATCCCGGATACAAGTGGCCAAAATGAGTTTCCTCCGCAGAGTGTCCGGTCTCTCCCTTAGAGATAAGGCGAGAAGCTCCGTCATCCGGGAAGGACTAAGGGTCGAGCCGCTACTCCTCCGCATTGAGAGGAGCCAGCTGAAGTGGCTTGGGGATCTGGGTCGGATGCCTCCTGGACGCTTCCCTGGAGAGGTGTTCTAGGCATGTCCCACCGGCATGAGGCCACGGGGACGACCCAGGACACACTGGAGAGACCGTCTCTCGGTTGGCTTCGGAACGCCATGGGATTCCGCCGGAGGAGCTGGTTGGAGTGGCTGGGGAAAGGGAAGTCTGGGTTTCCCTGCTAAAGCTAATGCCCCCACGACCCGACCCCGGATTAAACGGCAGATAATGGATGGATGGGTGTGTTTTTTTTTGTTGTTTTTTTTTTCCATTAAAAATAATATAAGACAGTGGTCTCAAATTTGCTGCCCAGGGGTCGATTAAAGCCCATCAATTGACATCCAATTGTAGTATTTGTGTTGCCCACACATATTTTGAGATGGGCAATAAGGAAATATCCAAATAATTTTAAATACAACTAATAAAATCATTGATCAAGATCCATTTAGAGGGGGGGAAAAAAGTCATTTAAATAGTAATAAAAGAATGTTTAAAAAAACAAAAAAACATGCTTATTAAAAATATAGATATTTTAAATAAAAATAGAAAAAAAAAACTTCAAACAATAAATTAAAAAGCAAATTGTAATTAAATGGAAAATAGAAGAATAAGGACATAAATTCAAAAAAGTGTGGCCCGAGTGTATGTTGCTCTGGGAATTTTATTAAATATGTCTTATTTTTTTTTGTGTTGTTTTATAAATTTGTTAAGAGCTCACATAGCTTAACTCTTTGGCTGCCATTGACAGCAATAGATGTCCAATCCATTTGAACAAGGAGGACCTGGAAGCAATCATATGATCGATTCCAGCCCCTCCTTGTGGAATTGATTTGGCATCTATTGCTGTAAATATGTTTTCACAACGGGTTGGCAGTGAATGAGTCAAGCTAATGATAACTTTTGAATGGATGCCCACTGTAGTGACCACTGTACCTGAAAGGGATAACTGACTTGATTTCATGAACGTTAACCAAAGGCCAGATGCCAGGGAGGGTGGGTCAGGATGATAGGCTAAAGGAGCTCTGACATTGGTTCCTCTGTTAAGGTCTGACTAATTTATCTCCGTCACTCAAAAGCCAAATCTAATACAGTACAGAGGACATTGTTTTTTTTTTGTGTGTTTGTTTGTTTTTTTGCAAATGGATCAGCGACTAAAAGGCACAGATCTTTGATATCAACCAGTCAGTTGCAATTGACTGTCGGTATTGTAATACAATGATAATAAACTATTCAACTGTGTTCTATTCTATACAGGAGACTTCTGAATATGTCTCTGAACATAGGAATTTTGAATATTGTTACTTAAAAACTGGGCTTTTTTTAATGTTGGAAACCCAAACAATGTCAGGTTTTGTTGACAAGTATTTAAACTTGTACTATACAGTGCTATTTGTCCTAATGAACACATTAGGGTCCATTTACAGCTGTCAAATAGATTTGGACTCGGAGGAGCTGCTCTCACCGTCGATGGCACTGAAAGATGATAATTTACTCCAAGCTCACCCAGTTTAAACAGGCTGGATGTCTATCATAATCAACGACTGCCAATGACTTTAAAGTATGTACGAGAGTATTTACTGCACACTCCTGCCCTTCCTATTTGCTCTTGACCCGTTAGTCATGCCATTTGAACGGCACTCAATGACACGACATGTTTAATGTGATCACCAGCTTGATGAGGTTATTGATCCACCCCGGCCCGCTTCGTCTCTGGTGCTGCCAAATCGTCATTCCTGCTCACATCTCTGCACCGCGACGACCGAAATAGATCAACAAAGAACGCATGAGACGGAACGGCGCAGAGGAGACGATCACAACGCATCCGTGTCACAAAGCGCCGCTTCCGCAAGTCGTTCGCTCACTCGCTGCTTGGCTTTTTCTGGAGTGCCTTGTTCAGACTGCAGTCTGCCACCTTTTGTTTGCCTGTCATAACTGTCGCCTTTCATCACACTGCATCACTGCTGCCTGCTTCCGATGCATGAAAGAAGAAAATCAAGTCAAACATGTTTGGGGAAATATGGAGGCATTGCTACAACCCAAATTGGGCACAACTGTATCAAAAGAATTTTGTCACAAGTTTCATAAATAGCTAAGATATTAGAAGGCCACGGGTGCAAGGAGGCAGTCATGTATATTTTATACTAGAGGAGCAGACGTTTTAGCAGTAACACCACAATAGTACTACCATTACGACCAATATTAAAATATAGTAGCACAGTGGGCACAAAAGTTTTCATCCAAAAAAAAAACAGGATAGAGCTTTAAATTCCCTAAGACAGAATGTCTGGAGAAAAAAATAATTTCCCAAAAATTAGGTAAAACCTCTGGAAAATGTTTTAATTTACACATTGATAAAACCACACTAATAAATAACGTAATAACTAACGTCGATTTTGTCAAGGAAAAAATGTGCTATCATGGGGTGGTTGAATGTTAAACCGTGCTGCACAGTAGCCGAGTGGTTAGCACGTCCGCCTCTTAGTTATGAGATCAAGGGATCAATCCCAGACTCCGGCCTTCCTGTGTGGAGTTTGCATGTTCTCCCCGTGTCTGCGTGGGTTTTCTCCGGGGACTCCTGTTTCCTCCCACATCACAAAAACATGCCTTATAGGCTGACTGAACACTCCAAATTGTCCATAGGTTTGAGTGTGTGCGTGAAAGGTTGTTTGTCTCATTGCGCCCTGGGATTGGCTAGCAACCATTTCAGGGTGTACCCCGACTATTGCTCGTAGTAAGCTGCGATAGGCTGCAGCACCGCCGCAACCCTTGTGATGATAAGCAGCATGGAAAATGAATAAATGAATGAATTTTTCAACCAGTAAAACAAAATATGACAAGGGGAAAAAAAGGATTAAGCGCTAATGTTATATCAGAAATATTTTGGATCTATAGCTCTTGTTCTCATCTGGGTTGCATTTGACTGGAGCCTAAAATAAAGTTTGATTTGGAAAAGAAAAAAAACAAAAATCAATTTTAATTAATTTTTATTTCAGAAAAGTCAGCAACATTATAATAATGAAAGCAAACTGATTTTTAGTAAACTTTTTTTTTAAACTGCACACAAAGTATACATATAAAATAAAAATCAAATAAATGTACAACTAAAGAATGAAAGAATTATTTTTATTTTTTTAAATGACAAAAAAAATGTTTTGTGTACTTCCACTTATTTCTGAGGTTTATTAATTCATAGTAGTTCGTTTGAGCGATTAGAGTTACCCGAGTGGTCACCGAACATTTTAACTAGGAGCTCTATGTCTCACTATACCAGTTCTTCAGACTAACACCAGTTAAAATACATTTGAAACAAGGTGCATAAGAATAACATGAAAGGAGCCTCACACTGCTTCACCTATTCCATTACTCACAATGTCTACTGCGGTTTAAAGCATTTGCCCAAATCTACATCTTAATCCTTTGGGGAGGTGCACCTTGTGAATGTAGGTGAATTAAAAAGCTCACTGGTGCAAGTAAATATAGAATCTTATAACCCAGAATCCTCATTAAAATATTCAAGGACAATTCTCATTAAGGGACATGAGCAATCGTGTACTCACCTGGAGCGCCTCCAGGGGGACCAAAAGCCTCCATCAAACATTCCCTCTTTAACAGGTGGCCGCTGTTAGTTATGTCAGTTACAAAGGATGGGACGTCTATCACCATGAATGGCAGCCACTGTTAATACTGAATCTCTCCAATATACTGTATCTGTGAACATACTTGGCAATGAAAGTTGCAATACATACAGTGCTGCTCAAAAGTTTGTGAACCCCCTCAACATTTTGGAATTTTCTATTATTTCAACCTGATTTCCTAATCAATCAATTCAGTAGTTTTTTTTTTTGTTTTTTTAACAGTTGTGTTGTCGAGACTAAATTAAAAAGAGTTTTCATCAACTGATGTAGGTGCAAAATTGAACTGTTTGGTCACAACCAAAACCGCCATGTCTGGCGAAAAGTCAACACTGCATACCACCAAAAGAACCTTCTCCCAACAGTGAAGCATGGAGGTGGGAATGTCAAGATCTGGGCTTGCTTTTCATCCTCAGGACCTGGACAACTCCACATAGTCCAGGGAATCATGAATTCTGAGGAATATTGTCAAATCCTAGAACATAACCTGACGCCATCTGTTTTGAAGTTAAAGCTTGGCAGAAGGTGGATCATGCAACATGATAATGATCCAAAGCATTCCAGCAATACAACCAAGGAATGGCTGAAAAAGAAGAAGATTCGTGTTCTGGACTGGCCCAGTCAAAGTCCTGACCTAAATCCCATTGAAATGCTGTGGCGGGACCTGAAGCGAGCAGTTCATGCCAGACGCCCATCAAACCTCTCTCAACTGACTGCGTTCTGCAAGGAAGAATGGGCAAAAATCCCCCAAAGTAGATGTGAGAGGCTGATTAGTCACTACAGAAACCGTTTGGTTGAGGTAATCTCTGCAAAAGGAGGCGCAATATCCTATTAACTGAAGGGGTTCACATACTTTTGCACACATGATATCTGAGTTTTTCTTAAATCAACCACTTTTGTTAAATAAAGAATGACAATATAACTATTTCTTTTGTTTCAGTCCATTATTTGGAATGTCAGTATTGTGGATTTGGGTATAACTTAACATTTAATAAGGTTATTTTAGTTTTTTTTACAAAAAATCTGACCATCGCTGTAGGGTTCACAAACTTTCGAGCAGCACTGTAAATTCAATACAGCATAAACATGAATAGATGCAAACAGCATCAAGTATAGCCAACACTGTTGTGTGCATGTATAAAGCATATAAAAGGTCCACAGAAAAACTTTGTCCTATTATACAGTACATAAATCATTGTAAAGATGTGCATATGAGCATCACCTAAAAAAACAATACAGGCCAAAGGCTGTCCTCTATTGGCCAACTGGTTATCTACTGTACAGGAAACTCGTAATCTACATGGAAGAAAAATTCTGCACTGCTCTCTACTAGCAAATTACTAACCTACAAATGGCTGCACTCTACTGATTAACTCTTATATAGAATTTCGCAATTAATTAATCAGCCGTGATACCAAAGGATTAAAAAAATCAAAATTTGGGCTCCAAGGATTGATAGATCATAGACTTCATAATACTTGACATGACATGGGAAACGAACTTGTACTTATGTCCAATACTGTGT
This sequence comes from Corythoichthys intestinalis, assembly GCF_030265065.1. NCBI lineage: Eukaryota > Metazoa > Chordata > Actinopteri > Syngnathiformes > Syngnathidae > Corythoichthys > Corythoichthys intestinalis. The sequence goes on from NC_080404.1 coordinate 35,793,480, forward strand.
CAATGTTTACAGTTAAGGATATTTATTATATGGGTTTTGCACTTTACAAACTTAGCTGTATGGATGCTCCAAACAAAGGTTCGCTGTGGTCTTTGTAACAATGACAATAAATATTCTGAATCTGAAAAACTAAAGCCGTTACCGAGCTAAAAACAAAACAGGCACCCACCTTAGCCATATATGAGTCTCCATGAGCAGCGGCATGTAAAAATTCAAAGTCGTTCCCTTATAAAATCCCAATTAATTATTTTTATATAAGTGTAACAAAACTTAAAATGGCTATAAAATTCTCAGATTTTACACTAGAGGCACAAAAATCACCAAATGCAGACATAATCACCTATATTTTCAGGATCAATAGCAATATTTAACATATAAGTTTTGCCCAAAATAGCAACTTCATTTTTTTTTTTTATTTACCGCAAGTTTTCAACAGCTAATAAATCACTCAATTTAACATCAGAAACATAAATTCTATATACAATCACAACCTATTGTAGAATAGAATAGCCCTTTATTATCATTATACAGTTGTACAATGAAATTGTGTAGCATCTCCCTTTACAGTGCAGGATAAGAGAAGTTAAAATCTCAAAAGTGACGTGCAAGTATGAAATCTAAATAAACATAAATATAAAATGCGTACGAGATAGTCCTATAATTCAGTGAAAATAATCAATGTGGTGTTACCAGGATGGGAGCAACGTCTTTCAACAATTACATAGCCTTTTTCTATGCCTGCGTTTTTTGATCAGCTTCCTCAACTTGTACAACTCCCTGTTCCTCGCAGTCTCCTTTCTGCCCTCCTCAACTCTGCTCCTTTTCCTGTCCTGCTGGTCGGCCACTCCAAGGCCTTGTTCTTGTTCTTTCTTAGTGAATGTAGCTAGAAGCCCCCTGATGTAAACTGAGCTTTTCCGGTGAAAATTCTTGTGAATAAATGCTTAAATCCCCGGATTCTTTATACCGGTAGATATGGATGTAAAACAGTCTCGATTCTTGGTTAAAAGCAAAAGAAACCGTGCAGGTAGCATTTATTTTACGTTAATATGTCCAATGTGCGGCTCGTCTTTTAGTTCACTGTGGCGCTGCCTTACCACAAGTCTACAACAAAGAGCTTTTTACGTTGAAATTTTTGTGTTCTTAGATCCCTAAATCTTTGTAGATATGGACGTAAAATAGTCTCGATTCTTGGTTAAAAGCAAAAAAAAAAAAAAAAAAAAAACGGGCAGTTTGAATTTGCTTTACGTAAATGTGTCAAAGAATGATGCTAGTCTGTTAGGTTTTTGTTATGATAAGGGGGCTGCCACAATGGCTTTTTCCGTTGAAAATTCTTGTGAATAAATGCTTAAATAACTGAATTCTTTATAGATATGGACATAAAACAGTATCGATTCTTGGTTAAGAGCAAAAACCGGGTAGTTGGCAGTTATTTTACATGAATATTGCAAGGTATGGAGCGGCTAATTCGTCTAATTGATTTTTTTCACGTTTCAAAATGCATGCATGGTACGAAAAATACAATAATTACCTTGAATCCTCGAACAAATCACTCCTGAGACAATCCTTGTTAGTATGCGGTCCAGCTTTCGTATTTTTTGCTCAAAAGCATGTGTGAGAGTTTCGCTCCACCCGACTTCAACTAAATGAAGCTGAGTCACACAGCCCCGTACCGGCAGGCGGGGCGCAGAGAATGAAGGAGCTTTCCAGTCAAGTATTTTGATGTCTATGGCACGGGAAATCGACTTTTACATTGAAATGCAAGATTATTTAGGTTTTATCTCACAACTTGAATACTGTTTTTCCAGAGAATGTCTAGATTTCCTTGATTCACCTACCTGTGGTAATAAAGATAACAGCATGTATAACATATTTTGTTCCCCAGTTCTAAGTGGTAGTTCCTAGTTTGTTTTGTCACATTGACATATAAAAACACTTTTGTTTCCCAAAAAGTTTGGGTTTGTGGTCACGGCTTTTAAATTCTATGTTCCAACTTTTTTTTTTTTTTTTTACTGTTGCACTTTCTAATGCTTATACATATGTGGGTGTGTAGATTTTCCTTTTTATTTTATAGACTTAGTTTGACCTGAAACTGAAATAAATGACATTTAACAAATATTTCCTGCATAATTCAACTACATTTTGAATATAACCTCTAATTTTAACAAGACCAAACCTGTACCTCTTTAGAGGCATTTTTCATTTAGTTTGGACCCATGACTACAAGACAGGAACAAAATGTTATTATTTTCCTCAACATGTTGTAATGGATAACCGTAACTACTTATTACCCTTTGATAAAGAAAATATTTTTTTTTATTGAACAGTTGGTGTCATTGTTCATTGTTTACACCTAAGATTTTATAGATCAGTTGCCTGTGACGGTTGGTTGTGCAGGATGGTTTTCCCAAGGACCAAGAGCAGCAGTAAAAATGGATGGCAATGGTCAGCCGTCAAAACATGAAATACAAGGCTTTTTATGTTTGTTGCTATTTAAAAAGGGGCTTGGTGCCCACAGCCAGCAGTCACCATCAGCAGGCACCAGCAGCTGTCCCCAGAAGCAGCAGCATGATGTGGATAATGAAAATGTAACCTAAAAAAACCTCTATACATTAAATTAGTTTTCTATTATAAATTTGTGTCAATTATTTGTTGACATCCCGTTTCAATCCATAAACATCTCTAAAAACATTTTGGTGTAAAGAATACAGGTTGTCATGCATTGACTTGGTGCTCTTCCATGAGGGTGATACCTTAGTTCAAAGCTTACAAAACCGAGCTAATAAGCATGTGAAAGCCGGTCGTCTACCAATACTCACAAATAGAGATGAGTGTGTACGTCACAAAGGGCCTCTAAAAGAGTTGATTTAAAAGAAAGAAATTTAAAAGATGTAGTGACTTAATGAATTTATCCCTGACGATACATTCCCAATTCGCAGAGTCAGTTTAAAAGGTAGGATAAAATCGCTCGTCAACCAAGATAAAATATACGTATATTTACGCCACTCACATACAAATAAAGCCCAACACTTACAGTGGTACCTCGACATACGATCGGTTCCACACACGATCTTTTCGACATCAGACCTAAAATTTGACTCGCCATTTGTTTCTACATCCGACGACATGCTCGAAATACGACGAATTGACAGCGCTGCAGACGGGTGCACGTGGGATTTTCTTGTGAGAGAAACAGTGTTGCGAGTTCTGCCTTAGAACCGACAGGCTCTGTGTGCGCATGCACGGGCGGAGAGATAGGGAAGCGCGCGCTGTAATGATTGTGTGTGTTGCGACGTTCGAGGCAGTCAGATGTGTTTGTGTTAGCGGCAATAAACACCACAAGTTAAAAAGTACTCCGGGACAGTTGTGATTTCCACATGTCACTCCAAGAGTCACACAAGGGAGGTAACAACAGGTTCCATGAAGGTTAGTGCAGGTGGTGAAGGGAAAAAGGTGACACTCACCCGGAGGGTCCTCCCAGCGACGAATCCCCGAGGCGCAATGAAGGTGAGGGCGATGGGGAGCCAGCCTGAAAAGCCGCTTGGGAAGACGCCTCAGTCCGCCCCGATCGGCGGCTGTGCTGGGGGCAAGGGAGTCCCGTCCCCGTGAACCGCGGCGCTTCGCGCGATTTATTTCAGCACTTGTGCAACACAACACACATATCGTCCGGTCCAGTTGACAACAACAACAAAACATTAAAAGAGGAAGTTAAATGAATGAATGAATGAAATGTTAATTGTCATCATCATCGGTATCACTGACAGTTGCAAAATGTGATATGATTATCCCGAAGAAAGAAAGAACCGAAGAAAGACAAAGGCAGACGGGAGAAGCATATGCTTATCAAGACCCGTCCCCCTGCAGCCAAGGATGCACAATCAAACATGGTAGAGTTGCATACATCACATTACATGAGCTTTTTTTTTTTCCCCTCACACGAATTTTCTTCCCAAAAGTTAGTGATTTACCATAGCACTTAGGCAACGTTGTCGATTAGTGTGAGTTCATTGATTAGGGTGATTGTCAGATTTGTGTAGGGAGGGATAGCCGAGGGAGTCATGGAGGCCCACATCCGCTGCAATCCGCTCAGGTGGGTTAGTCGTCATCCGCCCTGGCCTGGTTCCCGCGAGCGAGCCTTTCAATGGTCCCGGATCTCCGTAATGATTTTCGTCACCATTTGAGCGGCGGCATCACTTGACGCTGCTTGTTCCTTCTTCCATTGCCTCTTTGTGTCTGAAGAGGAAATAGAACCGCACTAACTACCTCAGCGTCACGTCCGCCACGTAGTGCGTTCAGGTACAGCAAAAAACGTCCGCCACATTAGAACCCAATTAGTTACATTATTAGAGAAACTATTATTATCAATTTTTATTATTGCAGTTTTTAATAATAATTTATGTGTTTTGCCATGTGTAATTGCCATTTTTAATAGTACCAACAGTATATATTAAGAATTTAGTTTAGGTTTTTGGTCTGTGGAACGAATTAATGGAATTATAATGTATTCTTATGGGAAAAATTCTGCTCTACATACGACCATTTCGACTTACAACCAAAGTCCTGGAACGAAATAACTTCACATGTAGAGGTACCACTGTACATCATAAAGCGCCTCTGATAGAATACAAACTGTTGAAAATTCAAAAAGGATCGTTTTTTTCATCAACTTACCTCGACAGTCAGCCATTTGTATGAATGCGGTCTGCCCTAGTCAAAGCGATGTTCGGAACTACACGAGGCTCCACTACCCAGAAGTAAAATCATATAATGGATCCCTACGGGAGTGTCACAATCTTCTTTACATGGCCCTGACGTCAGCACGCATTGATGTGATGCGTAGTCAGGATTTCGTGGAGGTGCGTATCAAAGCTACGGCGTAGTGTCGTAAATCGGGTCTGCATTGACTTCGTAGGTCCGCCGTCACCGCAACACAGAAGCGTAAATCAGCCTTAACGCTGTTACTAATGTGTTAACTGACAGCATATCTATATGTGTATGCTACATATACATATGATGACGTGAATCTGATGTCGTCATTTCAAAACAAACGGTGGGTTATTGTTATTATAAGCTCGCCCGAAAAAACGACATTGTGTTATGTGGGTGGCAAATGTGACAACTTTTCATTTGCTCCGACGTCTCTCTGAAAAAATTCAATCAGTAGGAATGTTCCAGAATGAGAGACAAGCTGATATTATCTTGTCTTTACAAATGACTTGTGAGGACGAGAGATGACAAGGCAAAGCTGAATTTAGGCCTTAAGACAACTACATGATTGATGTTGCTGAAGAAAACAAACCTTTGAATTTGAGGGATTTACGTTGCAATTCTATTTGATGGTCAGTAGGCAGCAGCACTCAATTTAAACGTTCACATCATTCGCCAATAATTTACACTGCGCAGTTTACCTTTTCCCCCCAGCATATGTGCATAAATACTTGAAGTACATCATTTTTTCTCTCCAAATGCTCCCAGTGGAATATGTTTTTCATCATCTTTTTCATCTGTCTGCCTATAATCCTCAGCGCTGTCGCATTTTAGTCATAATTACAAGAATCTGCATCTTGTGTGTAATCTAATTTCATGTACACAGCTGGAGATTTTCTCCTCCTCTTAACAACGGGGAGTGAAACCCTCGTGATGCACTGAAATGCTCTCTAAAATGAAATGTCTGGGTCAGAGGACATGACAATCTCCTTTGTTGCCATCACCCAGCAAATTCAAATTTTTACCCATTGGAGCCATTGACTGGGCTAGTCATCCAATCCAAAGATGACAGCCTAAATCGTCATTTCTCCCCTTATGTGAAAGTTCCGCCGTCAGCAGAGGAAAGTTAAAATGAACTTCCCACAGATACGCATCTGCCGTGTCAGAGGGGCCGCTGCTGCCAAGGAACAAAATGGACTGATATTATCAGCACTATATTACAGATGTATTGAAGGACTCAGAGGAACTATTCCAAGCCACAATGGGGAGAATTAAAATATGCGCATGGTATTATCGGCACGGATATTACTAGTTGGCAAACTCTGAAGGCAATAGAAATATGATGCGCAATGGTTTTTTTTGGGGGAAAGGAGTGGAAATAAGGTTTGTTTCAATGTTTGTGGAACAAAATGACATCCAATCTATTTGAGCTGGAAGAGCAGGCAGTGAATTATATTTCAGACCCATTGATAGCCTATGAGCTCAATCCATTTTGACTGGGAGGTGACATCTGACTGCTAGCCCCTCCCAGTCAAAATGGATTGAATGTCTATCATCGTCAATGGCAGCCAGTTGTCAAAATTGTGAACTGCTCGATATACAGCCGATATACACTATCGTTCAAAAGTTTGGGGTCTAATGGACCCCAAACTTTTGAACTGTATTGTACATGTTTGCACATTCATGTGAATATTTATTTATTTATTTATTAAGTATTTATTTTTTTAATAGTGTATGTTTTTATGTGATATAAGTCAGGCAAAATGCTAGTGAAGGCCCAGGTACCAAATGGGTTGTGAAGTACAGTACTGTACTTACTAGTGGTGAGGAGTTGGGTAGTGTGCTTTCAAAGTGCTGCACTGACATCTAGTGGCTGCAGCCAGACTGTCTCAAGCATTTATCGAGTACAAACAACAAATTGGGATTATTTGTATGTACTGAAATCACGCAAATCAAACTACTGTAGGGAACGTTATACATAACTGCAGTAACTTATAGGATAGACTGTTATAAATCATAGGAATCACAATGGATGAAATGGAGTTAATATCTTGGCATCCATTTCCACTTGTAACCCAATTCTTTAGTGGGAAATATTAATTAAATGTCTTTTTTTCCCCCCCAAAACCCTTCACTTTTCAAAAACAACTTTAAAAAATATTTTGCCAGTACCTTTAAAAAATATAAGTATTAGTCTTTTTCAGCCAGCAGAGGTTTGCACTTCTTACAATATGGATGTTGGACACTTACATATATCCACATACATATATTACACAATTTGGAACAATTTTAGCAAAATGTTGGGAGATGGGGTTCTAAGAAGATTCAGGGTGTATTATTTGGGGAACTTAATTCGAGAAATGACACAAAAGGAGGATGAGTACCTTGTCAAGGTTTTGCTGACAGCAAGTAAAAAAGTAATAACGAGACTGTGGTATAAAGTGGACCCGCCGAATGAGGAGCAGTGGATGTGCACGGTGGAAGAGCAATGTGTAATGGAGAGAATCATGTTTAGATTAAGACTGCAAGAAAGAAAAGATGAACACAAATGGAAGAAATGGAGAGACATTTTTAGGGAAAAAAAGAGGACACCAACTCCAAAGGACAATAAGAACTTTGACATGTGGACCAGATGACTGAGCAGAAATTGAAGGCCGGGCCTTGAATTTTTCTTTCCTCTTTCTTTGTTGATTTCTTGGTGTGTCGTGTCTTGGTTTGTTTGTCATTTAAAGACACTGGGTGTAAGTGTGTTTGGTTTTGGAAAACTAAATAAAAAAACAAGTGGGGGTAAAAAAAAAAAAACGTAATTATACGCAATGTTGAGCAGAGGGTCAATTAACTTCAGAATTACATAATTCATTTGCTGCAATTGAGTGACTGTCAGTCAAATAAGGTCACCATTAGAAAACAGGACAAAATGTTTTCCCTTATATGGAAAAAATTTTTTTTTTTGCACAATCTGTGTCTGTCTTTCAAAACAAACTGAACACTACAGGGTGACCCAAAAAAAAGTTTACACTCAGTTGACTGCTTGTTTAAAAGCCATTGAAACATATCTTAATAGGTTGTCATGCTTAAGTGATTCATTAAGGTCACTCAATGCAGCTGGTAATCTCTCATCTCTACAATTCCTGTGCTTCTGCTGAAAATGAAGAAAACTTTAGCTGTACCTGAATTGCTGCGTGCCGGTCTGACACCTGAGATTGCAGCAAATCTGAGAATATCCAGATGTGCAGTCTACAAAGTTAAAAAGAAGCTGAAAGATACTGGAACAGCCTCACGAAAACCTGGGTCTGGAAGTGACGATCTGTGCGGACCAAAAAGTTGATTGACAAGGTGATATGTGGCCACCCCAGAGTCCAGATCTCAATCCCCTGGATTATAGCATATGGGCAACTGTGGAGGACAGTGCCTGTAAGAAGCCACAAACGTCTGTGGCAGCCTTGGAGAAGTCCATTGTTAGATCTTGGGAAAAGATGACAGCATCCTACATAAAGAAGCGTTCCGCAGGCGCCTGGAGGCTGTTGTGACACTTAAGGGAGGACACATTGAAAAATAGAGTGTACTGTACATGTTCTTTACAATAATGTATAATTTGTGATTCAATTCTAATTCTAAACTGAATAAACATGGCATTTAAGTTGTATTATGGCAGTGTAAACTTTTTTTTGGGTCACCCTGTATTTCTAAACACAGCACAATCTGTAGAAGAGTAATGCAGTGAATCTTAGTGGAAGTGTTCAGTTGTTTACTGCTCAACCTTTGTGCCACTGTGCAAGTGTGTGTGCGCATGTACATGCCTTTCATTCCTGCAGTGACGGCCCTCAGCTGCCCTGCTGTCTGTCCCATGCCTGTGCCGTCTGTCTGACCATTTGTGGGTTGTCCAGCCTCCATAGTCCTATGTTTGGGATGCAATAAGTACACAGGAAAATGAGTCACAAGTACAATAAACGGGGAAAATGTTAGTAAATTAACAAAAAAAGTTTCAATCCAGATTCAATTCGGTTTTGATCCAGAGTTAGATTATCAAGGACCTGTTGCATTGAAATTGAGACCACAAGCAAACACACACTCTCAACTCTCTGCAAGTGTGCTGAGAGGTGAGGATACTGTCCCGGTGGGTCGGCAGGGGGGCTTTAAAGGGGAGGAGTGGGGACTTGGCTCGTGCCTTTCGAAACCAGAGCCGCTTCGACGGCTTCTCATGACTCGCCCTCAACGCCAGCCGAGTGTTCCTGCTGCCTCCCCACTTGAACCATCTCGTCCTCACTTCATTACCAGCTCACGCCAAGCGGAGATATGAAGCAGCCAAGGTTCTGCACGGAGCTGTTTTGGATCCTCTGCACATTTGCTGGTAAGTCCGAGATCAATTTGAATCCAATGTATTTGAACTGGATGTCTAATCTACTAGTATTCTAACTGGGAGGCCTGATAGTTATTTTAACCTCTTTACTAATGAAAAACTTCATAAAGCAGAGTGGGCCAGAATTGGTCACGAAGCTTAACCAAAAAACTCATGACTCAAAAAATTTGTGTACAGTATCTCAAAAACATCTTTCCTCATTGAAAGGAATGTAAACACTATTAATCCATTTCAGTCACCTAAATAACATCAAAATGGCACTCCATTATATTGTATAATATAGTCTAAGGAATTTGGTTGTGCTCATAAGTGACTCATTGTATGACTTAACCACCATTAGAAGACATAAAAGTCATGAAAAACAACTGTAAATTAATCAGAAAAATTAAGTTATTTTTACAGCATTTTAAGAATATATTGTCTTTGACTGTTACTGCCACCAATAATGTTCAGTATCCTCCATTTCAATTTATTAGCATGTGCTTCAGCAGGGCGGAGTCCAACCATTTGTTTTCCACACAAGTGATCCCTCCCAACCCCCCTTGATTCCCTAAAAGTGACAGGTCCGCATTGTCAGCATTCTGGCCCGCATTCATATTTGAGGTATTTCATCGGGGCAGCAGGTGTCGTCTACCGCACACTGATTTATAAAACCGGAAAAAGGCGGACATTTAGTCACTTCGGACAAGGACTTGCTCTAAGGCCATTTCTACACCTAGCAGTTTTTTTTTTTTTTTTTAAACCAAGGATCCTGCCCTCATAAGTCTTGAAAACATAGTTACGTCCACAACAACACGTTTGTAGGGAAAAAAAAAAAAAACATCCACATCCAACCGCATTCATTCGCTTTTCAGTACATTCATAACAATGCACACAAAATAATTGTCCATAATCTCCTCCTTCACATGTGTTCCTCAATATGGAGCAATGCTAAAGTTTGTAAATAAATGAAAGCAAAAAGCACCTGTCTAATAATTTGGTCGAAACCCACTGCGAGGGATCCATGTTGACACTAAATGTAAACATTTGTCTAATGTGTGACGTAGGAACAAAGTTTGTCTCAAACAGTGAAGTTTCCACAGTTAAATTTTCTCTGTTATCAGTGTCACATCTTCACTTTGGTAGGAGTTTTCAAGAACACTCGTTTTCAATGCCCAAAAAATGCGTGTGTGTGTGGATGATAGGCTAAACCGTAGAAAAATTTCTTCGTTTTGCGAAATACCCTGTTACGTGTAGACATGGCCTAAAACATGAAAGTGCTCAAGTCTAAAACTTACATAAGAAAGTAGACGAGCGATGTCTGAGGTCACATTCCAATTTTGTTGATGGATGTAAAAGTGTAAATAAGATATTAACTGCTGTTAACATTGGCTGCAATTAGATGT